>NC_073695.1:247565588-248288088 GCF_029784165.1 Wyeomyia smithii | reverse complement strand
TATGCAGAAATATAGTGTGTTCGGCATAGTTGTTTCTTATGAAATGTGCTACAGTATTGCCGAGCATAATGTATTTTTATACGCACAAATGAGAAAAATTAAATTCGTTTCCCACTTTTAGATAGATTAATCACAAAATTACACCTTCTATAATATTTTTTTTTTTTTATGAAAAAGTAATTAGTGCAAAAAAGTGCTTTTTTTGATAAAAATCGTCAATAACCAAAGAAATATGTGAGATAAAAAAAATTACTTCGCAGAAATTGTTTGTTTCGTCATAAAAAACAATATTATAGAACATTGAAAAATTGAAAATATCTCTATACAAAAATAAATTAAAACAATTGATTTTTAGGGTTAAACTATAGAAAACTTCACAAAAGTCCACTCAAATAGGTAGATAGATGATGATGTTTTCGACAAAGTTGTTCGTTTTGAATTGTGCTACATCTTTGCCGAACAAAGTGGAGAAAAGTTAAATTCGTTTTTCCATGTTGAGTGGATTAATCTCAAAATTGCAACTTGTATAACATAGGGAATAATCATTGGAACAGTTTTTTGAAGACACTACAGCTGCAAACACCACTTTTCGCTCATATTATTTCTATCAAGTTTTTGAAGCTTTTGAACAGTGTGCCTCTGCAAATGCGCGCCTAACACACCTACAGAAATGACATCAATAGTGATCATTTGTTTCGGAGCATGTGCAACTGATGGATTCTACTTTTGCTTTGAATGACGGTGTAGTGGAATAAATTTATTTGTAATTTATAGCAGTGAAAGTAAACGCAACTAGTTTGGTTCACAAGTTTTCGTTTTTTTATTTACTGCTGACAAAGAGAACCAAATGATGCCACCAATAGAAATGGGTTGATCAAAAAAGAACTCACTAAAACACGACAGCAGTTTAAAACATAACATCTAAGAGGGACTGCTGAGAATGGGTAAAATACCTTATTTCATTGAATTGTTAAGCTTTTCAAAGATTTGCTACCTTTGGTTTTTTAGTTTAATTTTTTGTAATTTTTTTTTACTGTTTTGACTTTTTGCTCACTGAAATTTTGACGTGTTAAATACCTCAAAAAAACAAAAAAAGAATTTATTTTAAAATTCGAGGAAGTTTTTTATTGTTTAGGTGTTTTTATGTTCTCTCCAAGTCCAAGTTTATTGCTATAAAAGTTATGTCTTTTAAAATAAAATGAAAATCTTACATAAGTTATTTATTATTAAATTCTCTAAAGAGGTATAAATATATACTAGGGTGGTGATGACTGAATGGAAAAAAACTTAATAATCGAATTTCAAAAACTAACCATGCACTTTTGTTCATTAGTCTCAAACAGAATCATTTGTACAAAATTTCAGCTCAATCGGGCTTAGAGGTTCCTCAAAGCGCTCAAAGTTATGATTTCCGGACCCTTGAAAATCTACCAAGGGGGGAGTACATGAAATTGGGAAATTCAAAAAAAAATTCTCTGCCGATTGACAAGAAAAAGGCTGAAATGTCGAGATCTAGTGTTCTCTCGAAAAAAATTTTTGGCTGTAAATCGATCTTCTGGGACTTAGCTGGCCACGATTCATTTTTCACAGTTGATATTTTTAGGCCAATAAACAAAATGTACATGGTCGGTTGTCGAAATTTGCCACGACGCTTTTCGCTGCCACCCTAATATATACATATAAGTATTTTTCCCGACTCAAGTGATAAGTTTAAATACACTATAACAAGTTTAAATTTGTTCAATGTCACTTAGTTATTTTTTTTTGCGATTATTAGCGCCGACACTTTTTAAAATTTTTTCATTTCATTTTAAACTTTTCACACTTTTTAAATTTTGTAACTTAATTCGATATTTTTTATTTCTTTTTTTTCCATTCATGTATGGTTTTATTTGCTTCAATTTGTTTTCTTTATTTTATACATTAATTTTTTGTTTCAGTAACTATTACAATTTTTATTCTAGTTTCAAATGTTTTATACTGTTGTGGCAGCTTCCTAAATTTATTGTACGTTTTTTTACGTTAGAATCTCTTCAACATTTATTTTTTTAAAACTGCGTTTAAACTATTTTGTTTCATTATATTTAATTTTTGGACTTTTCTAAGTCTATAATTCATCCGTTTCTACCTTTCTTCTTCATAAAGTTTTTACTATTTTACCTTTTTCATTATTTGTCTTTTTCACTGTTCTGCCTAACTTCTTTTCTCATACCTTTTTAGCATTTACCGTTATTTCTCCAGGTCAGACTGGGTTATATATACACTAAGGTCGCTTTTCACGCGGTTTTTTTACGCTGCTTTTTTTACGCGAACTCCGGAATTCACGCGGTTTTTTTAACGCGGATTCCAGAATTTACGCGGTTTTTTTAAGCGACACGTATCCCCCGCGTAAAAAACAACTCTAGTGTATGTAGTTTTTTTTTTCATTATATATAATAGAATCAGGGAAAAAAATTTTGGTCAGTTTGCTTCGTTGTTTTTAAATAAATAAGACAAATTTTATTTTTTAACTAGCCCACTTAAAATCAAAAAAAATAAAAAAAAAACTCATACCTTGTAGTTAATTTTTGATTCGGGTATATTAATTTGTTTACTTTTACTTACTTACTTTTTTCAATTTTTTTTTAATTTTTATATTTGTTTTTTATTTTCAAACTCCTTCCATTTTTTTATTACTTATTATTTTCATTTAAAAAAATCCTACTATAAAAACCCGATTCGAGAATGTATTTGTATGTTTTACTATTTTACCTTGTTTCATTTCTAAGTTTATGGATTGATTCACATATTTCACATGTTTCCTTTTATAATTCTTTCTACTCTACGCGGCCCTTCATCTTTTGTACTTTTCTACCATTTTACCTTTTTTTATCCGTTGATTTCACCTTCTTATGTTTTCACCTTATTTATTGTTACGTTCTAAACCATATTTCCATACATTCTTTGAGATTTTTATCTCCTTAACTCTACTAAAATCTGTTTTTTACTATTTATGTTTTATTATTTGGTAGTAAAATATCAGGGGAGGAGTACCAGTTATGGCAAAACCTAAAAAATGTACCAGTTATGGCATGAACCAGTTATGGCCTATGGAGTTTAAATGGAGTATTGCCAAAACTAGTTACCATTGCGCTTATGCGATATAGCCATAACTTGTGCACTTGCCATAACTGGCTCACCTATCATACTTGTTTACCATTTAACTTGACTTTTCCGAAAACTGGATTGATCACTGCACAACGGTCCAGAAACCAAATCTAAAAGGGAAATTTGGGTCTAGAGCTCTATTGCAATATTTCAGGAAAAAAACCTTCTTTTACAAAGTTGGTACATATCGGGTAACCGCTCCTATATTCATCTCAGTACCTATATTCATCTCATCACACCTTGTTGATCAATTTATAGTCAAGTTTCACCATATTTTCAACGTAAAACTTTCAGCCACTTGAGAAAATCGAGGAGCAAACAGATTTACTTTCAAAAGTTTGTAGAAATTTGACGGTAAATTGGACAAATGAGAGAAATAAGATGAATATAGGTGCACCAAGCTGTTGAGATGAATAATGAAGCGATAACCCTAATAAGACGCTTATTGAAAATTATCAAAAATTAGGGTGACCCAAATTTTCGATGAAATCAAGTATCTAACTTTTTTATCATTATAAAAACATTAATAACTTAGACTAGAATTGAGATGTTCACGATGTCAGCATTGTATATTGTTTCCCTCAAAAAACCCTAAAAGTCGTTCAAAGACAGTTTTAAGGTGAAAACTGAAATGAAATACTACAAGGTATACAGCCCTAGGGTTGTATGAAATGGTGACGTGGGACTAAACACTGTAATTAGGGGATTTTTTGTTTCAAAATATACATAGTCCGCAGACAGAATCAATGTGTTTGCTCGGTGACTTACGTACTTTTATTTTCATCCTGAGAAATATATTCAACAACACTCGAAAAAATATCGTTTATATTTGACGATAGAATTTTTTGTGCATTAGACAAAGCACAAGCTTATGTTCTTGTTGAAGAAGCACCAAGAATTTCTCGTAATGCGTCGAAGTCAGAATTAACTCTATATCCTCAAAAACTAAATCCAATAATACTTACGTTATTATAATGAATGGTTTTGTCTTATTTAACTTCGATTTAATCAAATTTTAAATATGAACCTTACTTTCAAAATAATATGGGAGCCCTTACGAAAGTTCGTTAATTGGCAAAAACAAGAAGATATGTTGAACAATATTATCAACAAGATTCAGCAAAAAATCGTAGCACTCAACAATTCCATTTTTGTTTTTTGCTTGACAATTTTTTTCATTTGTCTACAATTACATTCGCTGTATTACGAAGACAGCCTATAAACGTTTATTATGTAATAGTTTCAAATAATAAAATATCATCCAACAATTTTGATATGTAAGAAAAAATTAAGAATGAGTCTTAGTAAATGGACCAAAAATTCACAAGCATTAGCCGGTGAATGCTCTTCTATAAATTTGCATATTTGGGAATTCAATTTTGCGATACTATCCGGTCACGATTAATTAGTGAATATCGAATATAAAATATAATAAATATAACTGAAAACCGTTGCAAAAATGTACAATTCTTGTTGAGTAATTTATGGTAATCATATTTATGAGATAAACTGTCAATCACCATCAGCAGCAGCATTACAGTTTTTCCTCGATTGCACACGAATAGAAATGTACGAACAGAAGTGTACCACTGCAATACGAATAGTACCGCACGCTGCAGTACGAATGGAAGTGTACCGCTGTAATGTACGAATAGAAGAGTACCGCTGCAATCATAGACGACGAGAGACCTGCGGCTTTTTACTCCACTGGTACTGTTGCTTTTACCGGCATATTTTTTTTCAAGACATCAGTTTTTATTACGTTTTTACAGCAGGTTAAGAAATTGTTCAAGTATGGGGATTGTTTCAAACTTTTCGGAAAACTTTTACTTCGAGACATCACATTAGTCTAAGCTCATGAAAGCAAAAATTAATTGACCAATTGGGACGGGGAGACTCTGTCAATTTTTTTTCGATATTGAAACAGAGAATATCACAGAGAACGGTTGGTGTCCATTCACGTCGTCTGTGCTAGGAATGCTTGCATGAAATTGGTTTATTGTTCGCGTAAATTTGTCATTGAAACTTTTTATCAATTTTACCGCTTAGCAATGAAATTAGAGTGATAACTAGCATATTACAAAATTGTTATACATTTTATCTATCCAACAACATATTGGTTACTGTTATCCATCATGTGGTTATACTGTTATTAACGTTTGAAATCTGACGCAATATTTGCCAGTATCATTTCCAATTTCACAGAATGCATCTCAGTATAGTAAACAAAGACGTAGTCCCACGTCAAAAGTCAGAGCGCAAAATGTGTTTTTTTTTTTCAATATAAATCGATTGTTTCTAAAGATAAAGAAAGACTTTTTTCAACAAAGTTACTAAAAAATTAACGGAGCTTTAACACTGTAGGACAACTTTTTCTCCTATCTATAAACATTAACAAGTTGAGTACTTGATTTCATCAAAAATTTGGGTCGCCCTTATTTTTGATACTTTTCAATACGCGCTTTATCATATGTAACAACTTTGAAAAAAAAAGTTTTTCTCTAGAATATTGCTGTAGAGCTCTAGACCAAAATTTTCCTTTTAAATTTGGCTTCTGGACCAATGTGCACCGCCCGACAAAAGCGAAATGCAGTTTGCCTTTGAATTCTAGCTGAAAAAAAAAGAAAGATTATAGCTTTTTAACCATTCCTGCGCATTTTGGTACCCCTCGTGAAGACAAGTTTTCCCATAAGCCAACGTATAAGCGACAAACCCGGAGTGATTGCTCACTATGCCGCACTTTGACGCGCATCTGCATACACAAGCAGCATCAAAATTCACAGGAATGGTTAAAAAACTTAAATCTTTTGAAACAACTATTTTGAACTATAGGGCAACATTTTTCTTCGCTTTTGTCGACCAGTGTAAAAGCTTTTAAACCGTTGCTGTGAATTTTAGTGTTTCTCACCAAATTGGAAGTGTGAAAAGTCTTCAGACACATGAACTGACGTTTCTCCGTAAGCAAACGTAAATGCGACGAACCCGAAACTCTGCGGCCTTTAAACGCACCTTCAAGCTTTTTAGGGGCACCAAAATTCACAGAAATGGTTAAAAAGCTATAATCTTTTATATTTTTCCAGTTTGAGCCCTAGGGTAAAACCTGTGTTGATTGATATAACTTTTGGATTAATTAACCAATCTGTTTGCTGTAGATTTTGTTTCGTTACTAAATTTTAGCCTTCTCAGAATGGCAAACCTATTTTTTTATATTTAATATTGACCTTTTAATGCTTTTCAAATTTATAAGGCTTTTTCAATTCATATTATTTTTTTTAATTTTGTCGACTACTTTTTACTCGCTTTTACGCAGTTCTCTTTACGCGGATTCCGGAATTTGGGCGTTTTTTTACGCGAATTCCGGAATATTAGCGTTTTTTTTACGCGGCATGTATCCCCCGCGTAAAAAGCGACCTGAGTGTACTTCATTAAATTCATTAGTGTTTTTACTTTTCAATTTTATTACAGGACGGACTACAAATAATCGAGTCCGACCCGTATCTCATCATTTTTTGCACCTCTTTAAATAATTAAACATTTCTTAATCACTTATTTTGTAACTTTTTTTTCAATTTTGCCTACTGCTTCACTGTCCAGTTCGTTTTTACTGTCTACTTTCGTTATGATATTCGCCACTTACTTTATTTCAGCAAATTTATCTGTAGATATACAATCAGGGTTGGATTTGGGTTTTGGGGGGCCCGGGGCTAATGTTTTCGATGGCCCTCTTAAGAACATTCGAAGAAAATTTGCAAGTATTTTTTTCTCGATAGCGGTTATTGTCGCACATTGAAGGTGAAGAAGTTCCTAAATTATAAAATTTTGAAAAAGCAATTAAAAAAGCTGTGGGGTGACGTCTAGGATTGTTATTGACGTATTGGGGTTGCAATAGAAATCGACTTTTCGAATTTCGTTCAGAAGTAGGGCTCAAAAGTTTCGTTTTCTCGAGAAAAACCTCCATGCAAAATTTCAGCTCAATCGGACTCGGGGGTAAGGCACACTATTTGTAAGCTTTCTGTAGTTTGGAGCGAAGTCAGAGAAGCTTTATTCAACCAGAACTCAGTGCGTAGACTTTGACCTGAAACTGTCCACAGCGCAAGTTTCCTCAAGTAGACTTTACATAGTACTCGCTTCGGCTCTGTGGCCAGTTCCAGCAGCTGTGTTGAAGCGTAGTTAGACTGAAACCAGTGTACTGTTCGATATTATATACACCCTTACCTGTTAACCGGAAATTGCACCCTCGAGCGCTAACTGCAGCGACGACGACGTCGACGCGCCCGGCGTCGATGACAAACACATTAAGCTACCTTTTCTTTTTTTTTCACTCTTGCAATTCCTTTCGAAAAGTCGCCTGAATCTGGCGTGGCTGAGAGAAACGAAACTGTTGGATCATTAAGATTTCAAGCCATCGTCGTCGTCGTCTCCAGCAAAGAGAAAACGGGAAATTGCTTCTCAGTTTGGGTTGCTAGACGAAACAAACTGAGAAATGGGTGAGGGCCCTGATTGCGCCAAGCCCGACAGGTAAGATGTCAGTCGAGCTGGGGCAGCCGGAATCAGGAGGAGTCTGGCAGTGGGGCAATGAATAGAATTTCCAACTTCCTGCGCCGTACAGAGAAATCGACGGCCGGCGGAAGTGCTTCTGGAATGCACGTGATTTATTTACGACCAGCAATGCAACTGGCCCGGCGGGGACAGGGAGCAGAAATGCTCTGTGGGGTGCACAAAAATTTCAGTTTCCGGTGAGCTTTCGAATATTATGCACCGTTTGGATACTGTGAAATCGGAATTGCAGACCGGCATCAGGAGTCACTACTGGTTTGCATTCATCTAGGTGGTGCTCGTTATAGCCAGACGAAAGCTTGAATGCGCAGCAGAAGCATTCATTAGAAATCTAACAGAAGAGATTGACTCTTTCCGTGAAAGGATATTTAGTTTAATAAAGTGTATTGAATGATGAGAAATTATTATATTGCCTTTCCGGTTTTATTCCCACAAGAAATTTACACATGGCCGATGTTTGTTGAACATATATTAGCAGTATGCCCTTGAGAAAGGCTCATACTTTGGAAAGTAAGAAAACATTATTGTCTATCCTCAACATTATGAGTGTATCCTCGAGTTACCCTGGTGACCAGATGCTATCGTTCGTCCAATAAAGCCCTGTTAGAAATAGCCACTTTTCTGATTTATTTGCTAAAACGAGCCGGAAAAACGATCTCATCTTCCTCTCATCGCTACAGTTCTCTTGTCCTTTTCATGAGTCCAGCAGGAAAACATTCCGTACATACACGCCACCATCTTCTTTTATCATCGATCTTTTTCAGGTAGACATTCCATCCACACACTGTTTGAGTTTGTTTTTCGAGTCCTGCCTGCCATCTGTCCAACCGTCCGGGTTTGATGAGTTGACGCGAAGAAGGCTGACAAATTGATCGGATTATTCCGGCCTCCCTCTTGTCTGTGTCGGTGTTGGATACAAGCAAAAACTGTACTTCTTTTTTTGTCAGGTGTGTTAAGTATGCCTCTTAAGCAGACGCAGAGCGGGCCAGCAGGGATCCACCAGAAAGATACAAAGGGGCCAGCAGGGATCCAGCCAGGAAGATACAATTATCCAGATTGAAGCGATGAAAGTTTAGTTTACGATGGAGATTGGAAAACTTTCCGATTATCAATATCCCGTGTGTTATGTTCATGGCATGGAAAATTTTACTTGCAATATTTGTTGATTCGTATGTTCTGGACAGCAGACAGAAATTCTGATGAATTTTTTTTCTGGCGACGGAGTTCTTGAGAATTTCGACATTGTGCAAGTTCACATGAACAATAAAATTCTGACATTTGATATTTACATAAATCTGCAGAAAATACGACATTCGTAGACCTAATTTATTGAGGCGAAACAGTCTGACAAAAATGTGTCCTTCACATGTGGCGTCAAGCTGCCCCAGACTGAGTCCATTGAGGACATCACCACAACCATGCATCAAATTTTTCGTTGCGGAAAATAAACATGCAAAATATTGCTGGGTACTTTGCAGTGGGGAAAAGGCAAACCGGCAACTTAAGACCGACCCGTCTTGAAGGACTGACTCTACTGACTGGGTAAATATTTCTAGAAAATGAAAGAAGTATAAGCTTCTCTAAACCTCTCGCATACGCCTTCCCCCTTCAACCATTCTCCGATGCTTCACGACGTTGCTGGAGCACTTGCAGTATGTATGGATCGCATCGAGTGCTTACTTGCAAGCAGGAACTGATAAAGCCAAGTGGTATTAGATTTTACCGTGGCATTCCAAGGGATGGCTTTTAAGTGCCAACAAAACGGTTTGGACCAGTGAACGGGCTATCAAGGGTTTTCTCCCCTTCTCTGATGCTGTTACACAAATTACTGTGGAGCTATTTTTCAAAATACGAACCGGTAATTGCTTTCAACCAAACTTTTCGTAGATGTTTCTCTAAAAAGTGCAAAACAGCTTAAATACCATTCCACTAAGAAATAATACTTAGTGTCGAATATTTGGAGCAAACAACAACAAAAAAGGCAGAAATTAAATTAGCAAAACCCACAAGTCTATCAATCACTTTCACCAATCGAGCTCTGCTCTAACGCCAAAGCACGAATGAACCCATTTTCCGCAAAGTGCCATTAATTCCATTGATTGGAGCAGAGCGGAGGAAAGATTAGCCCGCCCGCCCTCCGGGTTTCCGTACGAATCGTAATTTATCATCGCCATTAATCGGCAAATGAGAGCGTTATGTAAGAAATCGATAGCACCCCGCACCCGTTCCGAGGTCGTATTCGTAACGAACCGTAAGCCCGCACACCTTTCTATATGTTATTGCTACCATTGAGATGCACTTTGATATGAAATAAAAATGAATTGCCTTAAAGAGGAACCACTTCAACGTTAGTCACATACAAGTAGGTGTCGTGAGGATCTAATTTTGCCTTAATTGTGCAAGGTTTCCATGATGTTTCAATAAAATCACAAAATCCACCGACAGTATTTTGAACCTAAAAATAAAATCTCATGAATTAAACTTAATATGAATTCCAAAGAAAGCCTATCTCACCAAATGAAAGCAACTGTAAATTTAGTTCATTGGAATTTCATTGCCAATTCCGTTTGCTTAGGTATAATCGAGTTCAGCTCAATTATAGCGAATAAATTTCCCTTTTTCATAGCAGACCAATGACACAAATTTTTCGCTCGCATGTTATATCCGAAGTAAAATTGTTTAATTTAGTTGTGCATGTGCGTTATAGATGTTATCGCGGAGTGAGTTTATTTTCTAAATTTACAATTGTTTTAATTTTTGGAAAAGTTCGCGGATGGTTGAGCGAGGCCGTGATCAAGATTGGCCAGCTGGTTCCTGCTTTGAAATCATCACATTATTTGGTGATTTTCGGTTATTTTACACTTAAAGAATTGTTAAACATATATACAGGTGTTTTATTGCAATTTGCTGAGTGCAAAAAGTGTGAAGTTCCACAAAAAAAGTGAATTTAATTGTTTAAATTGAATATTATTGCGTTGCTTTTTAGATTCACCAAAGTGTTTATTTTTTCTTGTTTTTTCTCTATCGCTGTCTTGGCGACGGTTTGAAAGTGTGGAGTGTGTGGTGTTATTGCATACAATGAGGAGTGTTTTTCGAGCAGCTGCTCCACATAGTTTTATAGTGATTGAATCATTAGGAATTTATTCGTTGGCATAGTGCAAATTATATTTGGCTTGTATCTAATTAAACTTGAAGTGAAAATTTGCCAATAAGATCAAAACCATGCATCGCCGTTTACAGTGTTTATGTGCTATCTCTTTTCAATGGATGAAATGTTCTATTGATTAAACGAGTGTGTGAAGGCATACATGCGTGTTGCCACTGTACTTCCATTTAAAGAAAAGTCTAAAAATAATGAAAACAACTGGAAAATGAAGAGATGAAAGCTAAGTATACGTTTTGTCTTGTCTGTATTGTAAAGTGATATTTTGGTGCTTGTTTCTAGTTTTACTTTTTGTGAGAAAGTAGATACAGGGAGATTTTGATTTCATAATTGAAATTTTGTGCGCGGTATTTTTTTCCGCAGGGTTTCAGTAACAAGTTTTGTTTTTGTCCACAAAGTGCTAGTGTGGTTTGTGGAGTTTGGAGTATGTGTTTCCCAGGAATCATATGCTTTGATTTTTTGATTGTTCTAGCTTTTTTTTGACCAGTTGTTTTACATAAAATGTTATATTTATGACTAGTTCGGCACTTTGTCAACAAATTTAAAAATATATTCTGGCTAATATGTATATTTGCATTTTTTAAATTGTTGAGGCTTTGGATGCATGGAACATTGCCAATTTTCATATTTATTAGGTGTATTAGGCGTACATCGTTAAGAGATAATCGACGTAAACGCCGAGTTCCTGCGCGTATGTGTCGGCCGGGGGGATTAAAGCGGTTGTTCGTAACGCTTCGGTGTAAACGCGTATTCAGCCCGGAAGAGTTTTGCTGATATATGAACTTCCGGCGTGTGGTGATTTCGCGAAGTGAACCCAGATATTTCATCATATCTTTCTCATCTTCATCAACGTCTAGCCGGGACTGCTCGCGCGTTGCATCTAAATTATTACATCGCAAATCGAAGTAGATTTCGTTCAGTCGATAAATATCATTTCAACCTCCGCGTCGATACCTTCCATGAGGTCGTATTACCTACAGATAGATCAACAACGCGCAATAGTTTTAGGTATAAAGAGCATCACCTTACGAGGAGATATACGATAGTTTTAAGTTGTCTCGGTTTAGTCAAAGGTCCTGTATCCTCGCGTACGTTTTATTGTTGTGGTATTACATTATCAAACTAAATAAGTTCGAATCACATTATGAATATCGTGGCGGATGTAGTAAACTTGTAGGCGCGACACTTGTTCTGAAGAACCCGACATTCGAAATTAGCGCATCGTTTACCAAAACGAACCCTGCTGTATACCTTTCCCTTTCTCCAACATCCCAGTGATTTCTCGTGGAAGTGCAGAGGTGTTCTCGGCTTCCAATAAAGCGAGTATCACGTCAACATATTCCTATACAAACTCCTTCTTTGACCTGCATTCGGATGCGGCCGGCGCTGGTATTGCCTAATATAAAGATTTAGGTCACCTGTTTTTACACATCGAGGATGCATGTTGGTCCCAAACATCATCTGTTGGTTCTTTGTGTAATTACAGCTGATCTGGCAATAACGGAGTAGCAACCGCGGGCGGTCAATCATGCTCATGCTCATGCTCATGCTTTACCCAAATCTAACTTTTTTATAGCAGACCAATTTTTTTATTTTTTGAATATTATTTGTTCGCGATTCTTTCTACTTATTCCTTATGGGGATTGAGTTTTGCCAATCCCGGAGGAGTTTGCTTCTGGTTTTCAACAGCACTTCTAGTTTTTAAGGTACTGTAAAAGCGACTTACTTTGATATCTTTATATAGTATAACTTAAGTAGGTAACTTAAGTATATGATACCGAGCGATACTGAGTGCAATTGCTTGCAATCAGGTATCTTTACCGGTTGACGGCTGGAATTTTTAAAACGGCTGGTTCCAGCTTTCAACAGATTCTCGATGGCTAGTTTGACCGTCGCGAGATGGAGTGTACACGAGGTACTCCAGTGTGAAAAGCACACAAACTGCAATCTGGTTTGCATGTTCCAGTCCTGGCACCAAAACACGTAATTTGTTAGGGAGAACTTTAGTAATTTCTGAAACGGTTGAAAATCGTGCCCGATACTTACAACTTTCCATTGTATACAGTGCTTTAACTTTCGACCGAAAATATACAACCCAGGGCCTGGATAACCTTCTGGGTATAGCTTCACCCGATGGAGCTGCAGTGGGACTCCTTTTCCGACTCACGGGACCTTGTACCCACCCGTATTGGAAAGAGGAACGAAAGTGACTCCGCCTCCGGAATCACAGGAGCCAATTTCTTCCTCGTCCATTTTGATCGGAAGAATCAAACGGAACCGTAGAAAAAAAAAATTAGAAAAAATACCTTCAATAGCCGCTCTGCAGGGAGCTGCTTCTGCTTTTGATCTGCAGCCTATTGTTTCAGCAGCTGCTGATCCGTGCTGCAAACGGTGTATAAACGGTACTCTTCACTGCAGTCAATCAATTCCACAGCACAGCACCGAGTCGAAACAAGGCACTTGCGCCGTATACAAAACTTGTAGGTGCCAATAACAGCAGTAGAACGTTGAAATAGGCAAAACAATGCGCGTCGGTTTGTTTTTGCAAAATCGGACAACTCAACAGCGGAGCAGGCAACAACGTCTGTTCTGAGGTTCATTTCTGAACCGAGTTCAAGGCCTTTTTGGTTGATGAAAAGAGCGCAGTATTCTGCCGCTAAATGGCGTTGGTGGGCACCAAATTCGTCGCTTTGACCTTAACTTCTCTCGTGATTACGACTATCTAGTAATTTGCGATCTTTACCAAAGTTGTTCGGAACGTCAACTACTTTTGGTGTTTGAACAGCCTAGTACAAGATTTTGACGATATGTGGTGCTCGTGAGCATGAATTTCATCGTAACTTATCTCTCGATTCCAAACGCTGAGAAAATTGCGATCTTCAGCAAAGTTGTTCAGAAATCAAAAGCCTCTGGAGTTAGGGTCAAAATATTGCAATATATTGGTATGGTTAATGGCTATTCCTCGTATTTTAACCCTAACTTATTTCGAGATTCTATCTTCCCAGAAAGTTACGGTGATCTAGTACCAGTGAAAAATTGTGTCACATGTGCACCGCAACTGTTTTTTTTTTACATACAGTTTTGTAAGACCTTGATTGTATCTCTAAACACTAAAACCTGAGGTCGAAACAGTTCTATCTCATAGATTCAGCAAAAGAAATGTCCTAATTTTCTCCAATTTTTTTTTTTCGCAGAGTTGGTTACAGCAATTTTTTAAGTAGTTGGATTCCCGAGAAAAATTTAGTTCATAGCTCTCAAAACTAAACACATACTGTGGCGCTAGTCAATAAACCAACAAATTTCCTAACCTGCGAAAAACTTTGTTGAAGATAGCAAATTTCTAAGAAATTGAATTGACGAAATAAAGTAGTAGGTAAATACAAGTCGGACTCAATTATCCGGAACATAAAAAAAGATTCACTCCAGATACTTGAGTTTTCCGGACAATCGAATCACAGAAAAAATAGGGGAACCGCTCCATTATTCATCTCATTAAGCCGATATTCACGAAGAATGCACGGATTAAACACCAAATTTTCACGAAATCATTGAACAAATAAACAAAATACGTTTACATACTTTTATGGAATCATCCTGCATTGGAAATGCAGTAAACTTAGCTAGATTTATCCTGAATTTTGTAAAACAAACCATTTTTCACAACGCTTTCATATTCATCTCAAAACTCGAGTCACTGCTCAATTATTCATCTCACGATGCCCCCATATTTATCACACTGTTAATCATGAATGAATCACACTTTCATGAATGAGCGTAGCCGCAAACCGTCGTAGTAGGTTACCTAGGCATCAGCTGTAGTTGTTTACGTGCAAAATTGGTAACCTTACCTAGGTTACCACTGCAGTGCTGTCGATTTATGTCAATTATATCGGAATAATTCAACATTTTCAGTATCTTTTTTGGCATAAACTGAAACTAAGTTGGCAACTTTTGATTTTCTTCAGCGAAGTGAAAACAGAAGGAAATACATACAGTTGAAATATGGGATTTGTAAAAATTCATCTCATATATTTCTGCTAATTTAAGCTTGTTTTTGGAAATTTGAGGTGAACGTTTCAATGATTAAAGTATTCTTAGTGTTGTGAGTGATCTTGTTTAGTGATTAAAAAAAGTGGTCCGCTAATGCTGAAAAAACTTTGGATGGCTGCTGAACGAGTTCTGTTGTAGCCGTATCGAGCAATGCGCGGATTTTGTTTTCTGAGATAGGTGATTGGAATAAATGAGTTTTCGGGACAGATGCCTGACTCTAATATCAAATTCAGAGCTTTTAAGTGAGTTTTTGAGGATTCTACTTTATGTAAAATCTGAAGTGCACTAATAAGAATCCATTCCCTGGATTAATAGATTGGTTTATTAAGAAAATTTACGTCTTTTATAGTTTTCAGTTGTGTTGTCATGTTGTATGAGATGATTATATGGGCTGAGATAAATAATGGAGCGGTTCCCTATTTAAATTTTCGATTAACGAACATAAAATAAATATTTCCTTTTTGCCTTTCTCCTAGAAAGGTATAGCAATCACTGGAAAAACCAAAGGTATAAAAGTGCTCCAAAGGGTCGAATCTCGTATATCAATCGACTTAGTTTGACGAACTGAGCATTTTCTGTATGTGTGTGAGTATGTAACGCTCTCCCAATCTCACTCGATTTTCTCAGAGATGGCTGGACCGAACTTCATGTAATTAATTGCAAATGAGAGGTCTAGTTGCCCCATAAGAGGCTATTGAATTTCATTGCAATCGGATTTTTAGTTTAGAGGTTATGTTTAAAAATGTGAAAACCACGAAACATCATTATCTCAGAAACTACTAAACCGATTTTAACAAAATTGGTTTTAAATGAACGAGCTACTTAAAAAACCCTGAACTTTTGAGTTTCATGAAGATTGAACGTGTGGTTCAGAAGTTATTTAAAGAAACGTGTTCTGGAGAGTGTTTAATCTCACTCATGTTTCTCAGAGATGGCTGAACCGATTTACACGAAATTAGTGTTAAATGAAAGGTCTAGCTGCCTCATAACACCTTAGTGAATTTCAATGTAGTCGGTCTGTTACTTTGTCTGTAATGTATCAAAATATGAAAATCACGAAACTTCATTATCTCAGAAAGTACACAACCGATTTGAACAATATTGGTATCAAATGAACGGGCTAGTTAGAGGTTAATTGATGAATTTTATAGTGATTAAACACGTGGTTCAAAAATTGTTAAAATAAACATGTTCCGGTGACTTTTCAAATTCACTCTTTTTCCCAAAATTCCAACCGTTAAATTATAAAAACAACGAAAGTCTATTATCTCAAAGATCACACGACTTATTTGAACATATCTAGTGTCATTTGAACGGGTTGTCTCTCAAACTCACAAGTAAGAAATTTCATAGCAATTTGATATGTGGTTCAAAAGTTATGGAAAGAAACGAAATCCAAAGACTATTTAAAACTGTAACTGCTTTGATCAAAACATATGGCCTCAACAAAATTTAAATTTGGTATTGTGCTATTCGTACGTTCCCGGTATTGCTCGTGATTGAAGTGTACGAAATTCAAAGTCATTTCTTTTATTTCGCTATTTCTTCAGCACGAATATTTAACTCCTAATTAATGTTTTTTTTTAACTTTTTGCCTTTCTCCTAGAAAGGTATAGCAATCACGTGCAAAACCGAAGATATGAAAGTGCTCCAAAGGGCCGAATGGCATATATCAATCGACTCAGTTCGACGAGCTGAGCATTTTCTGTATGTATGTGTGAGTGTTTGTGTGTGTGTGAGTGTGTGTGTGTGTATGTGTGTGTGTGTTTGTGCAGATTTTTATCTTCACTCACTTTTCTCAGAGATGGCTGAACCGATTTTCACGAAATTAGTGTCAAATGAAAGGTCTAGCTGACTCTTAACCAGTGATGGAAACGAAACGAATATGATGCAATCGTCGTTTATTCATCACTTGTGCAGTTCACGAAGTGTACAGGCCGCAACTAAACTTGAATCCTCTCAACCCATAATGAAATGATGATATGGTGCAAAGGTTTCTGGGAGAAGAAAAACACATGACTAGACTACATCAGCTCTGAGAAGCGATTCGATCGTTGCGTTTGTCTCTCCATAGGTCGGTAGTTAGGGGAAGAAAGGATAGCAACAGGAGAATATCATGTCGCCTGAACAGCAGCAGAGGTTGGGTGCGGTAAGAGGGAATGTGTGGGGAAGGGACTATTTCGGCAGCGGTTAAATTCAAGCGAGAGTAGGAGGGCATACACTGTCATTTTCTGACAAAAAATCATTTTCATGAGTCAAATGAATAAGGATATAACAAGTTCTGATCCCTCTTATAACAGAGAAGAATTACTTCATATACCGAGTTGTGCACATTGAGAACCACGTGTTGTGGTGTACACTAATTCATAGCAATATATCGTATAGAGGAAATCAAAGAGAGTGCACCAGCACCGATATTTTGTTTTTCGCATACTGACGACGATTTCAACGCATCTTAGGCTTGTTTTATGTCTATTCATTAATCGCTAGAGGTGGTTTTTTTCCTTCGCTGCTCTTAACACCCTATTGAATTTTACTGTAATCGAACTGTAACCTCGTCTGTAATGTACCGAATTGTGAAAATCACGAAACTTCATTATCTCAGAAAGTACACAACCGATTTGATCATTTGTATTATCAGATGAACAGGCTAGTTAAGGGTTAATTGATGAATTATGAATAAACACGTGGTTTCAAAGTTTGGCTGCCCTACACGTTCCCATATAATTTAATTATAATTGAACTAAGCAACCGTTATGTATTTAAATGTTAATAAAACAACGAAATTCTATTATCTCAAAGATTACACGACTTATTTGAACATTACTAGTGTCATACGAACGAGTCATCTCTCAAACTTACAAATAAAAAACTTCATAACAATTTGATATGTGGTTCAAAAGTTATGGAAAGAAAAAAAATTCAAAGGCTATTTAAAACTATACCTGCTTTGATCCATATATGTGGCCACAATATAATTTAAATGTGGTATCGTACCATTTGAATGTTCCCGGTATCGCTCGTGATTGAATTGTTCGAAATTAAGAGTATTTTTTTTTATTTCGCTATTTCTTGAGCATTTACATTACGTCAAATTTCATATTTTATTCTTCTATTACAACATCATTATTTTAGAACCCAAAAAGTGAATACACATTTATTGGATTGAAGCGTTCATGTAATTCTTTTTTTACAAATTATAAGTTTGAATGAGAAAGGCTGGGTCTGACCGCTAGGTGGATTAATTTAGGTTTTTATTTTACTTGTATGATGCAGTGGCGTTACCGAAAATTATTTCTGAGGCGAAAAGGGGAAAAATCATGAGAAGCAAAATAAATAAATTGGGCATTGATTATTTTCGCTTAGTTCAAACATGTCCCAAACATACCGGAAGAGACTTAAAAGGTAACAATTATGACAAAAGGGATGGCTAAGGAAAAATTTGGGAATGAAAATAAAAAACGAACACCAGAAAAAATCGATAATCGAGTCCGACCTGTACTGGAAACTTTTTACACGCTAGCACAACATTGTGGCTGAATTCTGGAATGTTAGCTAACCAAAAACCTTCGACCTTCTAAACAACTTTCCAGAAGACCGCAGCTTTCTCAATGGTTGAATCCATGAGATTAATTTATTTTCAAATACCGTAAACTGGGGTGACTTTGATCACTTTTTTGATTATATCTCAAATATTTTCAGAATATACAGAAAACAATAATCTTTGATATTTTTAAAATGAGTACTGGCATGCATTGAAAAAGATTCAGTCACTACTTCAAAAGTTTAGCAACAGTTTTGCTGTTTTTAAATATGCTCTAAAAATTTTACACCAATAATCATTCCGGGGTGACTTTGATCACTTTATTGTTTTGATGAATTTGGAGTAACACTTTGCTACTTTCACTAAATTGAACAGCCTTAAACGACTTAAACGAGTTTATAAATATGGAAAGCAATTTGGGGGCCATTCACATTCTACGTGAACAGTTTATAATGGCGAATGTCCAAGATTCATACAAAATTTTTAGAATATATATGAATGATTATTCACTGAGAGAGAAGGTGGTCTAAAATCGTCAAAAACTAGTCCACGAGAAATATGACTTATGAAATTGTCCAAATTTGCATGTTACTTCACGTCTTGGGTTTTTGTTAAGAAGAAATTTGTAATACGCTGTGGAGAAAATTGTGACTCAACATTGCCTTCGAGGAAAAACTTGCAAAAATAACAATAAAATGTATTGTTATAATGTTTGTTCATCTTAAGAACTAATCTGGGAACCAAATAAAAACACTTTACGTATTGCAACTTGTTGTTTTGAATTTGCTTGAACCGATTGTTTGTATGCAACAAAAATCGCCAAAAATACACATTATTTTCAAATAATTTTTTAGCATGAAAAACACTCTTTAAATAGCAGGAAATGCATGAGTAGTAGCAATGCGAACATATATCCACACAATCAGTGAAGATTACGACAAATCCCAAGCACTACGAGCGCTTTTTTACCACATTTCCAGAAAAGAGGTATAGTGATCAAAGTCACCTCGGTGATCAAAGTCACCCCAGTTTACGGTACTCAAAACTACACGTATACAAGTACCATACGTTGAGTTCAATATCAGACTGTATACTAATTGGAAACCCATGTACTATCCTTTGCAGAAATCCACAACTTTACAAATGGTTGAATTCACGAGATAAATAATGCTGAAAATGCTCAAAGCTCTATGCACACTGGCGTCGCATAGATGCTGAATTTCAAAACAAATTGTGTATCAGAAGAAACCCATTATGACATCCCAAACAACTGTGCTGAAAACTGTATTTTTCTAAGTGGTCAGATTCATAATTTAAAGTAATTAGGAACTAATTTACTCTACGAACTTATTAAAAATCTTATAATAATGGAACATTTAAACATTTTCTTTCCAGGGATAATTAAACAACGCAAAAACAACGTAAAAAACTCAGAGAGTTGAAAATCCAAAGGAGTATAAAAAGAGATGTGAAATTTGAAACAAGTTGCCAAACCTAAACAGGCAAAATTAAGGTGAATTAACCTACCTCTCTCAACCTAATTTTATCCGCGTACCCCCTTACGATATTTTCCAAATCTATTGTACCCCTGGATTTGGAATGTTTTTGCAGGGTGGGAAAGAGTAGAATAGATAGTAGAGAGAATAAATAATGTTGTGGTAGTCTAGTTCAGGTTTGAAATTGAACTATGGCTTTTTTGATTACTGCAGTCATGTTCTTAGAGCAAGTTTGAACAACAAATGTAGCATTATAGAGAATTGCTTTGTCGGCCATTACTGATGTTTCTTTCGCGTATCCCTGGTTACCCCAAGTTGAGAACTGCTGCTATAGTGGACTATAGTGGACCACTCGTCAGATTGTCTCAATTTCTTTTAAAATAAATCGAAATTATGAATGTTTATGATGCAAATTGTCTGGATGAGATGTTTCCCGGTGGAAGTTTGGAAGGAATCCCTTGAGTTTTCGCAAAAATTTAGTTAATCAATAAAGTGGTCCATTATAGCTTAATTTACCCTACGTGAGACTTACAAATTGTCACCTATTTTCATTTTCATTAGACAAAATAAGAAAATTTGAAAGGCCTCTTGTAGTAGCAAAAAATAAATAAAATGAACATTTAATAAAACCTGTGGGATCAAACATAGGATAAATTAACTCATCTTATTCAGCCTTTTCGCATTACAAACAATTATAAACTCCGATTTATGTTAGGAAAAATTTAATAAATCTGATAGGTGGTCCATTACAGGTTAAAAAAGGAAAGGGTTCCACTATAAGTTAATTTACCTTACATTAAGGAAAAAAATCGTAAATAGGGTAGATCTGTCTTAGATGAACAGCTTCTCCCAGTGGACCACTCTGACTAAAAGTGTTTATTCTCTTGATATAAATTAGAATCTACAAATGATTTTCGTGACTCTGCAGCAGATTAGCCAGATAAGACGTCTCCTTGTTAAAATTGACTGGAAATCCCTCGAGTTTTCGCATAAATTGAGTTAACTAGACCTGTGGTCCACTAAAGAACGTGGTCCATTCAAGGTAGTTTTACCCTATCAACATTTTGAAACCGGGGTATTAATGAAACAAATGGGAATTTCAAAGAGATATACATGTAATGGGTTTTACCCAGACTTCCCGTGCACGCGCTTATTTTTCAAGCGACGAGAGAAATCTTTCTCTCGCTCGTAGAATTTCCATGCATGTGCGACGAGACGAGACACGTCACATGCAATTTGCAGGTTGCTCTTTCGCTTCTCTTTCGGTTCGGATTGCGATGCGCAAGGCGATGTTTCATCGCACTACGAACTGAGCCCCTACTGTACATACTTGATACAGCTCGTGCGCTACAGCTCGTGAGACTTTCTCGTGTGCACAGACTTCCTGTACACGCGCTGAAACGACGAGAGGTTTCTTTTCTTTTTTTTCTTCGGTAAGAGACTGCGGCGCACCACACGTTGTCTTATCGCTTTACGAACTGAGCGAGACGCCCGTACTGTACCTTAGTGAAACTGTATATTGGAGAAATGACAAAGCACTCACCGTTGAGGAAACTGTCAACATCAAAACGGGCGAGCTGTATAATTTTGCATTGCCGTTATCCGTTTTGATGTTGACAGTTGCCTAAACGGTGAGTGTCTCTGCGTCTCTCTGGTGTAGCGAACCTATACATTAGAGAAATGACAAGACACTCACCGTTAAGGCAACTGTCAACATCAAAACGGATAACGGCAATGCAAATTTATACAGCTCGCCCGTTTTGATGTTGACAGTTGCCTTAACGGTGAGTGTCTTGTCATTTCTCTAATGTATAGGTTCGCTACTCTGGTGTATAGGCTGCCTACCGTACCTACATACGATATATGCCGTCAGACCCTTCTGAAGGTGTATTAATCGGAAAAATTCACAAAACTATATTACTACGATCAGATTATCACGAACCTTCAGAACCTGATTTGCAATATCTATACACTAAGGTCGCTTTTACGCGGTTTTTTTACGTGGATTCCGGAGTTTACGCGGTATTTTTTTTTTCTTGCGGATTTCGGTTCCTCTTCACTCGGATTGCAGAATTTACGCGGGTTTTTTTTACGCGGACTCCGGAATTTACGCGGTTTTTTACGCGGCATGTATCCCCCGCATAAAAAGCGACTTTAGTGTACTCAATTCGAAAGTTCTATCCAACATCAACATGAACTAGAAAATATAAACAATTTCAATGGTTTTACTATTTTTAACTCCCGAAAAACTTATGTTGTAATTTCAAACCACATTTTTTATCCTTAGACCTACAAAACAGAGTTCTATCATAAGATAGTCAATGACATCTAAACCGACGAAAGGAACACTTCTGTTAACCAACGTAAAACTCTGCATCCGGTGCATTTTCGTACCGTTAGCATAATAAGTATAGTAACAAAACGTTCTTAATTCATGTCAATAAAAGTCGGATGAATTAATCATAGAATTTTGAATTGATAAATAAATGAACTAGGTTATATCATTGATAATTCTAACGGTGTTTTGATGCATGCTGCTATAACACGGTAAATGAAAAAAACATAAAATCCCCTGCCTGTTTCCTTCTGCGCAAAATCAAATTCCTTCTCGCACCATTAGCGCAAAGCAACATGCGAGGCAAGCTCGCGAGACGAGCTCACGAGAATTTGCACGCAAGCTGTCTCAAGTACGCGACGCCCATGCACCGCACTCGTTAAGTTGAGAGACGAGATATCTTCGTGTACGTCGCAATAAAAATTCCCATGCGACGAGACGTGGCTCGTACGAATGTAGCGAACCTATACATTAGAGAAATGACAAGACACTCACCGTTAAGGCAACTGTCAACATCAAAACGGGCGAGCTGTATAAATTTGCATTGCCGTTATCCGTTTTGATGTTGACAGTTGCCTTAACGGTGAGTGTCTTGTCATTTCTCTAATGTATAGGTTCGCTATACGAATGGTAAGTTTTCTCGCTCGCACGCTGCACACAGCACGAAGCGACTGAATGAGAAACGAGACTTGTAGCGCAAAGCACACTGTCTCTTCTTTGTGCGAGCGAGATTTCAGGAAGTCTGGTTTTACCTTAGAAAATTTTATTTACATATTAAAATGTAAACAAAGGAAATAAAAGAAAAGAAATTAGCAGTCGAAGATCAAAACCGTTCAAAATGAGAACAAAAATAAACGAGAGGTGTAAATATATGAAAAAAATCACAGGAAGGTTGTATACAAAGCCACGACCGCAAGGTTGAAGTAGAATACTTTTACAAGAAAGATAACCCGGTTGCTTGCGTGTCAGTCATTTTTTCTAGTAAATAAACGTTGACCGTTCATTGGCAGTATTGTAATTTCACTTTGTTTGATATTTTGAATCTATTTTATTGAATATTTTTAAAATTTTGCGCAAATGAGAAGTTAAAGTGCTGCCGAATTGTAATATGCACATGCGATGCGATTCGCCTTACCGTGGTGAAATGTACAGCTCTTCTTAAGGCGAAGTAGAGCTATACATTTCAACACATTTCGTCTTGCCGAATCGCATCGCGCCGTCATTTGCGTTCTGCATAACCATAGCCAAACACTTAGCGACGCAAACCCGTAATAATAGCCAGAGCATGCTTGTAGATGACGATAATCAACTTTGGATTATAGCGCAAAACGAGAAAATATTAACTCTTCAAATATTCATTTGTGTTCTTCAAATTTCAGTTGATCTCTGATATCTGATGTCTGTTTAATATCTGATGAAGGCTCTTATATAGGCCAAATAATGCATTCCCAATTTACTAGGTCCATAACTCTGTCGACCGTGCTTGGGAAAGCAATCATATAACGACCAATCAGAGGTCTAATTTTTCGTTTTGACAAGGCTTGACTATTTTCAATTTACAATAGTGTGAATAATAAAATTACAATTATCTTCTTTTGGGAAGAATCTTAGAAGATTTTCCAATCTATTGCTGCAAAAACAAAGGAAATCCATCGAAAACTAACCGATTTATTAGCATTTGAAATTGGACATATTTTTCACTTTTTTCGGTTCTAGATTTTCATTTCACATCCCTATGTAGCCGAGCTTCCTGAGAGAAGTATTCTACTTCAAAAAATTTAACATGTTGTCAGACTTGGCTTTTCTCTGCACCAGGTGTACCCGTCGACTCGCACGAGGAGCGGCCTACTCGACTCGTGCGAAGAGAATTTTCTTCGCACGCCGTGAACACGCATTAGTTCGCAGGTGCACGTGTGTTATTTCTCGAGTACACGGCGGGTGCACCGTGTAGATGGATGAAATCAAACGGGAAAACTAACAACCAACGCTATGTTACTTTTATATTGGAAAAAAATGGTTCAGTCACACATGTTGAGTAGTTGATTTTTTTGCGATAATGACTAGGAAACAAAAGTATTACAGAGATTCTACGTCGCAGAAATTGCCCACGGATTATTATTTCATCTTCATGGACAGTCTCAGTTCTATTCAGGCTCTTCATCGATGAAAATTTCAAAGCACCCTCCGTACGGGAACATCAGAATGTTTTATCCCTTTTCATTGTTCCATTCCTGGCAATAAGAAGGTGGACAGTTTGGCTTAAGTGGGCGCAACAAACGATGATATTTATGATAGACCAATTGCCTACAGTGAGTTTTTTACAATTTCTCGACAGAATACGCCTTTAAACTGGTAGATCTCTCCTTTCCACTACGGGTTAGGCATCTACTGCAAATTGGGCACACGGATAGTAATCATTGCGTTTGTGGATTGAACCATCATGACAATGAGCACGCGGTTTTGGTGATGCTGAATTCCGTGGCGCCAGATCGTTACTTTTGGATACTCTCAGGATCTGAGAAATACAAACCTATGTTTCAGTTCGTGGTTTACTGGATCAAGGGAACAAGACAAGAATGATGCTGATTTATGAGTTCCGTAAACCGGGGTAAGATTATGCCAGTGGGGGGTGAGATTGTGCCATACAAACCCATTGTTTGTCAGCCATCTCATGGCGATCACAAGACCCAACTTTCTTGAATAAGTTTCCTCTGCTATTTAAACAAGAAAGACTAGTCTTCTGAGCCGAAAGAGATGGCCGCCAAGTCACGGGTTGTATGACACAATCTCTCTCACTGGCACAATCTGATCCTGGCTGACGGTACTTGAAAAGCAACAGAGTGCTCATCGAACAACAAGTCGAACCGCTGATTAAAAAAGAACACGCTAGTTCTAGTTTTAGACTTAGTTTAATTCGTTTCTCCTTTATAAGAATAGAAATGAGATCCTAGAAATAAGATTTATCTGGTTGAAATTTTGAAAAAGGGTTTGGAATAAGTAGCAATTAGGAATATTCAATGTTGTTCCAGTGGATAAGCATCTAACAACGTGGACCATACGTGCTTACCCTTTAGTTACTGTCACTTTTTCATCTATACCATCAAATTGTCACACTGACCTGAGGATCAAAGAAAAGGACATCTTGAACAAATAAAGGATGCGAAGAACTGGCAAAGAAAAGCTGCGGTCGTTTGCAAAAGGCTATAAAAAACTGCTAATTAGAGTTCAGTATCCATTTTTCATATTCAAATTTATTGTCATACATCAGTTGCATTTGCGCTCAAGATGTTATGCCCGATGCGCTATGGTCAGGAAATCTATGGAGTCATTTTGCTACTGTCGGCTCGTCTCGTCAGGCAGGAAAAGTGCTTGAGATATTGATTTGTTCGTCTCTTTGAATGCTGGGAAAAATTACTTGGCTTTGAAAATCAATCACACATCGTTCGGCTTTGAGGAGCAAAACTTCGGTTTCAGGTGTAAAACTTCGGCTTTCTCTTTTGCTGATGTGCAACCGATTCTTTTTTCCCGTCCAAAAAGAATAGGAGTGAGCGGTTGCTTGTCAGGTGTACAGTAAATGAATCGCGCGCGCGGAGTCCTTTGATTCCCGCGTTATGCAAGTGTTAAATACACCTTGCTGTTCAGTCGCCCGGAGGAGAAAACCAAGTCTGCATGTTGTTGTGTTTTTGAAAGATTTGTAACTACCACCAACCCAATTGAAATTTTTATTAAATTAATTTTCTTTTATTTTTCCAGTATTTATCATTCTGCTTTAAAATGTTTCATACATTGAATTAGGGTAAATTAACCTATAGTGGACTTCATTCCTACAGTGGACCACCCGCCAGATTAACTCATTTTATGCAAAGACTCGATGAATTTTCAGAAAACTTTCATCGGAAAACATCTTGTCCAACCTCTCTGCATCACATCATTTATAAATTTCGATTTATGTTAAGAGAGATTGAGGTAATCTGACGGGTGGTCCACTACAGGGCACAAAAGTAAAGGGGTCCACTATAGGTTAGTTTACCCCATGTACACATCAATTTTTTGGATTTTCAAAAATGATAGAAAAAAAATAAGGCATAGGGTAAACTAACCTATAATGGGTCTCTTTCTTATAGTGGACCACCCGTCAGATTAACTAAAATTCTGCGAGAACGCGAGGGATTTCCAGAAAAATTCCATCGGGAAACATGTTATCTATCCAATCTGCATTATATACATTTATAATTTTCGATTGATGTTGAAAGAAATGGAGTTAATCTGATAGGTGGTCCACTATAGGTTAATAAAATAAGGAAGTCCACTATAGGTAAATTTACCCTATGTTAAACATGTTTATTAAAACTTAGTTCAGTATAGGGAAACACATAGGGTAAATTTACCTAAAGTGGACCACCCGCCCGATTAACTCAATTTATGAGAAAATTCGAGGGATTTTTGAGAAACTTTAATCAGGAAAAAAATTATTCTGCCGATCTGCATCAGAATCACGAGAAGCATTTTAAAATTCCGATCTATGTTAAGAGAAATTGAGTTAACCTGTTAAGCGGTCCACTATAGGAAAGGGGTCTACTAAAGATTGATTTACTCTACGTAAGAATATGGGTTTGAGGCAATTAGATCTATCTTTGCTGCATAAAAAGAGCAAACCCTTCCGTATAGTGGACCACCTGCTAGAATAACTCAATTTATGCCAAAATTTGAGGGGTTTTCAGAAAACTTCCATCGGGAACATCTTATCAAACCAATATGCATCACAAAAATTGTCTAAATCCGATTTATGTTAGTAGAAACTGAAATATTCTGACGGGTGGTTCACTATAGGTCAATACAGCAAAGCGGTCCACTATAGGTTAATTCACCCTAAAGAATTTTTTTTATTTTACTTGCTCCGTCTTCACTCTGGCATCCTTATTTCAAGTGCAATATCATCAATATCATTACATAGTTTAACAGCTAGGATTGTTGTAGCTAGGGTAAATTGATTAGTGGACCCCTTACATATAATAGAACATTCCCCAAATTAACTCAATTCATGCGAAAACTCAGGGGATTTACAAGAAACTTTCATAGGGAAACATCATATCCAGCCAATCTGCATCACAAACATTCATAAATTCCGATTTATGTTGAGAGAAATTTAGTTAATCTAATGAGTGGTCCACTGTAGGAAAAGGGTCCACTACAGGTTAGTTTTTCCTATTTTTTTAGGCCTTCAGTCTCTGGATTGTTATCTTTTTCAATTAAATCCAGAGACGAGCTTGATAGAGTAGAATTGCTTTAGATGGACAACTTTCCTTGGTGTACCACCCGTCAGATCAACTCAATTTGTACGAAAACTTGAAGGATTTTCAAAAAACTTCCATTGGGAAACATCTTATCCAGCTACCAAATCTGCATCAGAATCACGAGAACCTTTTAAACATTCCGATTTAGGGAAAATTAACCCATAGTGGTCATCTCCCAGATGGTCTCGAGGTACGATGCCGGCCTAACAAACCAGTCGTCGTAGGTTCGAGTCTCGGCTCGGGAGAGACTGTTAGTGTCAGTAGGATCGTAGCGCTAGCCCCGCAATTGTCCTGTACACTAAACAGTTGGCTACGAAGTCTGTATATATAAATATAAATAAATAGAAGGTCAAGTTCCGAACCGGAATGTAGCACCCCCAAGGCTAACCCATAGTGGACCCATTTCCTACAGTGGACCACTCACCAGATTAACTCAATTTATTCAAAAACTCGAGTTAGGATTTTTAGAAAATGTTCGACGGGAAATATCTTATCTAGCCAATCAGCATCACAAATATTTATAAATTCCGATTTATGTTGAGGGAAATTGAGCTGATCTGATGGGTGGTCCGCTAGGAAAAGGAAAACGGTCCGCTATAGGTTAATTTACTTCATGTCAAGAGAAAATTGAGTTAATTTGACGGGTGGTCCACTAAAAGTGTAGTCCATCCAATGCAGAGTTTAGAGGTTATGTTTAAAAATGTGAAAACCACGAAACATCATTATCTCAGAAACTACTAAACCGATTTTAACAAAATTGGTTTTAAATGAACGAGCTACTTGAAAAACCCTGAACTTTTGAGTTTCATGAAGATTGAACGTGTGGTTCAGAAGTTATTTAAAGAAACGTGTTCTGGAGAGTGTTTAATCTCACTCATGTTTCTCAGAGATGGCTGAACCGATTTACACGAAATTAGTGTCAAATGAAAGGTCTAGCTGTCTCATAACACTCTATTGAATTTCAATGTAGTCGGTCTGTTACTTTGTCTGTAATGTATCAAAATATGAAAATCACGAAACTTCATTATCTCAGAAAGTACACAACCGATTTGAACAATATTGGTATCAAATGGACGGGCTAGTTAGAGGTTAATTGATGAATTTTATAGTGATTAAACACGTGGTTCAAAAATTGTGAAAAGAAACATGTTCCGGTGACTTTTCAAATTCACTCGGTTTCCCAAAATTCCAACCGTTGAATTATAAAAACAACGAAAGTCTATTATCTCAAAGATCACACGACTTATTTGAACATATCTAGTGTCATTTGAACGGGTTGTCTCTCAAACTCACAAGTAAGAAATTTCATAGCAATTTGATATGTGGTTCAAAAGTTATGGAAAGAAACGAAATCCAAAGACCATTTAAAACTGTAACTGCTTTGATCAAAACATATGGCCTCCACAAAATTTAAATTTGGTATTGTGCTATTCGTACGTTTCCGGTATTGCTCGTGATTGAAGTGTACGAAATTCAAAGTCATTTCTTTTATTTCGCTATTTCTTCAGCACGAATATTTAACTCCTAATTAATGTTTTTTTTTAACTTTTTGCCTTTCTCCTAGAAAGGTATAGCAATCACGTGCAAAACCGAAGATATGAAAGTGCTCCAAAGGGCCGAATGGCATATATCAATCGACTCAGTTCGACGAGCTGAGCATTTTCTGTATGTATGTGTGAGTGTTTGTGTGTGTGAGTGTGTGTGTGTGTGTGTGTATGTGTGTGTGTGTGTGTTTGTGCAGATTTTTATCTTCACTCACTTTTCTCAGAGATGGCTGAACCGATTTTCACGAAATTAGTGTCAAATGAAAGGTCTAGCTGACTCTTAACCAGTGATGGAAACGAAACGAATATGATGCAATCGTCGTTTATTCATCACTTGTGCAGTTCACGAAGTGTACAGGCCGCAACTAAACTTGAATCCTCTCAACCCATAATGAAATGATGATATGGTGCAAAGGTTTCTGGGAGAAGAAAAACACATGACTAGACTACATCAGCTCTGAGAAGCAATTCGATCGTTGCGTTTGTCTCTCCATAGGTCGGTAGTTAGGGGAAGAAAGGATAGCAACAGGAGAATATCATGTCGCCTGAACAGCAGCAGAGGTTGGGTGCGGTGAGAGGGAATGTGTGGGGAAGGGACTACTTCGGCAGCGGTTAAGTTTAAGCGAGAGTAGGAGGGCATACACTGTCATTTTCTGACGAAAAATCATATTCATGAGTCAAATGAATTAGGATATAACAAGTTCTGATCCCTCTGTGTAACGGAGACGAATTACTTCATATACCGAGTTGTGCACATTGGAACCACGTGTTGTGGTGTACACTAATGAATAGAAATATATCGTAAAGAGGAAAGCAAAGAGAGTGCACCAGCAGCGATATTTTGTTTTTCGCATACTGACGACGATTTCAACGCATCTTAGGCTTGTTTTATGTCTATTCATTAATCGCTAGTGGTGTTTTTTTTCCTTCGCTGCTCTTTACACCCTTTTGAATTTTACTGTAATCGAACTGTAACTTCGTCTGTAATGTACCGAATTGTGAAAATCACGAAACTTCAATATTTCAGAAAGTACACAACCGATTTGATCATTTGTATTATCAGATGAACAGGCTAGTTAAGGGTTAATTGATGAATTATGAATAAACACGTGGTTTCAAAGTTTGGCTGCCCTACACGTTCCCATATAATTTAATTATAATTGAACTAAGCAACCGTTATGTATTTAAATGTTAATAAAACAACGAAATTCTATTATCTCAAAGATTACACGACTTATTTGAACATTACTAGTGTCATACGAACGAGTCATCTCTCAAACTTACAAATAAAAAACTTCATAACAATTTGATATGTGGTTCAAAAGTTATGGAAAGAAAAAAAATTCAAAGGCTATTTAAAACTATACCTGCTTTGATCCATATATGTGGCCACAATATAATTTAAATGTGGTATCGTACCATTTGAATGTTCCCGGTATCGCTCGTGATTGAATTGTTCGAAATTAAGAGTATTTTTTTTTATTTCGCTATTTCTTGAGCATTTACATTACGTCAAATTTCATATTTTATTCTTCTATTACAACATCATTATTTTAGAACCCAAAAAGTGAATACACATTTATTGGATTGAAGCGTTCATGTAATTCTTTTTTTACAAATTATAAGTTTGAATGAGAAAGGCTGGGTCTGACCGCTAGGTGGATTAATTTAGGTTTTTATTTTACTTGTATGATGCAGTGGCGTTACCGAAAATTATTTCTGAGGCGAAAAGGGGAATAATCATGAGAAGCAAAATAAATAAATTGGGCATTGATTATTTTCGCTTAGTTCAAACATGTCCCAAACATACCGGAAGAGACTTAAAAGGTGACAATTATGACAAAAGGGATGGCTAAGGAAAAATTTGGGAGTAAAAATAAAAAACGAACGAGTCCGACCTGTACTGGAAACTTTTTACACGCTAGCACAACATTGTGGCTGAATTCTGGAATGTTAGCTAACCAAAAACCTTCGACCTTCTAAACAACTTTCCAGAAGACCGCAGCTTTCTCAATGGTCGAATCCATGAGATTAATTTATTTTCAAATACCGTAAACTGGGGTGACTTTGATCACTTTTTTGGTTGTATCTCAAATATTTTCAGAATATACAGAAAACAATAATCTTTGATATTTTTAAAATAAGTACTGGCATGCATTGAAAAAGATTCAGTCACTACTTCAAAAGTTTAGCAACAGTTTTGCTGGTTTTAAATATGTTCTAAAAATTTTACACCAATAATCATTCCGGGGTGACTTTGATCACTTTATTGTTTTGATGAATTTGGAGTAACACTTTGCTACTTTCACTAAATTGAACAGCCTTAAACGACTTAAACGAGTTTATAAATATGGAAAGCAATTTGGGGGCCATTCACATTCTACGTGAACAGTTTATAATGGCGAATGTCCAAGATTCATACAAAATTTTCAGAATATATATGAATGATTATTCACTGAGAGAGAAGGTGGTCTAAAATCGTCAAAAACTAGTCCACGAGAAATATGACTTATGAAATTGTCCAAATTTGCATGTTACTTCACGTCTTGGGTTTTTGTTAAGAAGAAATTTGTAATACGCTGTGGAGAAAATTGTGACTCAACATTGCCTTCGAGGAAAAACTTGCAAAAATAACAATAAAATGTATTGTTATAATGTTTGTTCATCTTAAGAACTAATCTGGGAACCAAATAAAAACACTTTACGTATTGCAACTTGTTGTTTTGAATTTGCTTGAACCGATTGTTTGTATGCAAAAAAAATCGCCAAAAATACACATTATTTTCAAATAATATTTTAGCATGAAAAACACTCTTTAAATAGCAGGAAATGCATGAGTAGTAGCAATGCGAACATATATCCACACAATCAGTGAAGATTACGACAAATCCCAAGCACTACGAGCGCTTTTTTACCACATTTCCAGAAAAGAGGTATAGTGATCAAAGTCACCTCGGTGATCAAAGTCACCCCAGTTTACGGTACTCAAAACTACACGTATACAAGTACCATACGTTGAGTTCAATATCAGACTGTATACTAATTGGAAACCCATGTACTATCCTTTGCAGAAATCCACAACTTTACAAATGGTTGAATTCACGAGATAAATAATGCTGAAAATGCTCAAAGCTCTATACACACTGGCGTCGCATAGATGCTGAATTTCAAAACAAATTGTGTATCAGAAGAAACCCATTATGACATCCCAAACAACTGTGCTGAAAACTGTATTTTTCTAAGTGGTCAGATTCATAATTTAAAGTAATTAGGAACTAATTTACTCTACGAACTTATTAAAAATCTTATAATAATGGAACATTTAAACATTTTCTTTCCAGGGATAATTAAACAACGCAAAAACAATGTAAAAAACTCAGAGAGTTGAAAATCCAAAGGAGTATAAAAAGAGATGTGAAATTTGAAACAAGTTGCCAAACCTAAACAGGCAAAATTAAGGTGAATTAACCTACCTCTGTCAACCTCATTTTATCCGCGTACCCCCTTACGATATTTTCCAAATCTATTGTACCCCTGGATTTGGAATGTTTTTGCAGGGTGGGAGAGAGTAGAATAGATAGTAGAGAGAATAAATCATGTTGTGGTAGTCTAGTTCAGGTTTGAAATTGAACTATGGCTTATTTGATTACTGCAGTCACGTTCTTAGAGCAAGTTTGAACAACAAATGTAGCATTATAGAGAATTGCTTTGTCGGCCATTACTGATGTTTCTTTCGCGTATCCCTGGTTACCCCAAGTTGAGAACTGCTGCTATAGTGGACTATAGTGGACCACTCGTCAGATTGTCTCAATTTCTTTTAAAATAAATCGAAATTATGAATGTTTATGATGTAAATTGTCTGGATGAGATGTTTCCCGGTGGAAGTTTGGAAGGAATCCCTTGAGTTTTCGCAAAAATTTAGTTAATCAATAAAGTGGTCCATTATAGCTTAATTTACCCTACGTGAGACTTACAAATTGTCACCTATTTTCATTTTCATTAGACAAAATAAGAAAATTTGAAAGGCCTCTTGTAGTAGCAAAAAATAAATAAAATGAACATTTAATAAAACCTGTGGGATCAAACATAGGATAAATTAACTCATCTTATTCAGTCTTTTAGCATTACAAACAATTATAAATTCCGATTTATGTTAGGAAAAATTTAATAAATCTGATAGGTGGTCCATTACAGGTTAAAAAAGGAAAGGGTTCCACTATAAGTTAATTTACCTTACATTAAGGAAAAAATCGTAAATAGGGTAGATCTGTCTTAGATGAACAGCTTCTCCCAGTGGACCACTCTGACTAAAAGTGTTGATTCTCTTGATATAAATTAGAATCTACAAATGTTTTTCGTGACTCTGCAGCAGATTAGCCAGATAAGACGTTTCCTTGTTAAAATTGACTAGAAATCCCTCGAGTTTTCGCATAAATTGAGTTAATTAGAGCTGTGGTCCACTAAAGGACGTGGTCCATTCAAGGTAGTTTTACCCTATCCACCTTTTGAAACCGGGGTATTAATGAAACAAATGAGAATTTCAAAGAGATATACATTTAATGGGTTTCACCTTAGAAAATTTTATTTACATATTAAAATGTAAACAAAGGAAATAAAAGAAAAGAAATTAGCAGTCGAAGATCAAAACCGTTCAAAATGAGAACAAAAATAAACGAGAGGTGTAAATATATGAAAAAAAAATTTAACATGTTGTCAGACTTGGCTTTTCTCTGCACCAGGTGTACCCGTCGACTCGCACGAGGAGCGGCCTACTCGACTCGTGCGAAGAGAATTTTCTTCGCACGCCGTGAACACGCATTAGTTCGCAGGAGCACGTGTGTTTTTTCTCGAGTACACGGCGGGTGCACCGTGTAGATGGATGAAATCAAACGGGAAAACTAACAACCAACGCTATGTTACTTTTATATTGGAAAAAAATGGTTCAGTCACACATGTTGAGTAGTTGATTTTTTTGCGATAATGACTAGGAAACAAAAGTATTACAGAGATTCTACGTCGCAGAAATTGCCCACGGATTATTATTTCATCTTCATGGACAGTCTCAGTTCTATTCAGGCTCTTCATCGATGAAAATTTCAAAGCACCCTCCGTACGGGAACATCAGAATGTTTTATCCCTTTTCAGTGTTCCATTCCTGTTAATAAGAAGGTGGACAGTTTGGCTTAGGTGGGCGCAACAAACGATGATATTTATGATAGACCAATTGCCTACAGTGAGTTTTTACAATTTCTCGACAGAATACGCCTTTAAACTGGTAGTTCTCTCCTTTCCACTACGGGTTAGGCATCTACTGCAAATTGGGCACACGGATAGTAATCATTGCGTTTGTGGATTGAACCATCATGACAATGAGCACGCGGTTTTGGTGATGCTGAATTCCGTGGCGCCAGATCGTTACTTTTGGATACTCTCAGGATCTGAGAAATACAAACCTATGTTTCAGTTCGTGGTTTACTGGATCAAGGGAACAAGACATGAATGATGCTGATTTATGAGTTCCGTAAACCGGGGTAAGGTTATGCCAGTGGGGGGTGAGATTGTGCCATACAAACCCATTGTTTGTCAACCATCTCATGGCGATCACAAGACCCAACTTTCTTGAATAAGTTTCCTCTGCTATTTAAACAAGAAAGACTAGTCTTCTGAGCCGAAAGAGATGGCCGCCAAGTCACGGGTTGTATGACACAATCTCTCTCACTGGCACAATCTGATCCTGGCTGACGGTACTTGAAAAGCAACAGAGTGCTCATCGAACAACAAGTCGAACCGCTGATCAAAAATGAACATGCTAGTTTTAGTTTTAGACTTAGTTTAATTCGTTTCTCCTTTATAAGAATAGAAAGAGGATCCTAGAAATAAGATTTATCTGGTTGAAATTTTGAAAAAGGGTTTGAAATAAGTAACAATTGGGAATATTCAATGTTGTTCCAGTGGATAAGCATCTAACAACGTGGGCCATACGTGCTTACCCCTTAGTTACTGTCACATTTTTATCTATACCATCAAATTGTCACACTGACCTGAGGATCAAAGAAAAGGACATCTTGAACAAATAAAGGATGCGAAGAACTGGCAAAGAAAAGCTGCGGTCGTTTGCAAAAGGCTATAAAAAACTGCTAATTAGAGTTCAGTATCCATTTTTCATATTCAAATTTATTGTCATACATCAGTTGCATTTGCGCTCAAGATGTTATGCCCGATGCGCTATGGTCAGGAAATCTATGGAGTCATTTTGCTACTGTCGGCTCGTCTCGTCAGGCAGAAAAAAATGCTTGTGATATTGATTTGTTCGTCTCTTTGAATGCTGGAAAAAATTACTTGGCTTTGAAAATCAATCACACATCGTTCGGCTTTGAGGAGCAAAACTTCGGTTTCAGGTGTAAAACTTCGGCTTTCTCTTTTGCTGATGTGCAACCGATTCGTTTTTCCCGTGCAAAAAGAATAGGAGTGAGCGGTTGCTTGTCAGGTGTAGAGTAAATGAATCGCGCGCGCGGAGTCCTTTGATTCCCGCGTAGTGCAAGTGTTAAATACACCTTGCTCTTCAGTCGCTCGGAGGAGAAACCCAAGTCTGCATGTTGTTGTGTTTTTGAAAGATTTGTAACTACCACCAACCCAATTGAACATTTTTATTAAATTAATTTTCTTTTATTTTTCCAGTATTTATCATTCTGCCCTAAAATGTTTCATACATTGAATTAGTGGACTTCATTCCTACAGTGGACCACCCGCCAGATTAACTCATTTTATGCAAAGACTCGATGGATTTTCAGAAAACTTCCATCGGAAAACATCTTGTCCAACCACTCTGCATCACATAATTTATAAATTTCGATTTATGTTAAGAGAGATTGAGGTAATCTGACGGGTGGTCCACTACAGGGCACAAAAGTAAAGGGGTCCACTATTGGTTAGTTTACCCCATGTACACATCAATTTTTTGGATTTTTGAAAATGATAGAAAAAAAATAAGGCATAGGGTAAACTAACCTATAATGGGTCTCTTTCTTATAGTGGACCACCCGTCAGATTAACTAAAATTCAGCGAGAAGGCGAGGGATTTCCAGAAAAATTCCATCGGGAAACATGTTATCTATCCAATCTGCATTATATACATTTATAATTTTTGATTGATGTTAAAAGAAATGGAGTTAATCTGATAGGTGGTCCACTATAGGTTAATAAAATAAGGAAGTCCACTATAGGTTAATTTACCCTATGTTAAACATGTTTATTCAAACTTAGTTCAGCATAGGGAAACACATAGGGTAAATTTACCTAAAGTAGACCACCCGCCCGATTAACTCAATTTATGAGAAAATTCGAGGGATTTTTGAGAAACTTTAATCAGGAAAAAAATTATTCTGCCGATCTGCATCAGAATCACGAGAAGCATTTTAAAATTCCGATCTATGTTAAGAGAAATTGAGTTAACCTGTTAAGCGGTCCACTATAGGAAAGGGGTCTACTAAAGATTGATTTACTCTACGTAAGAATATGGGTTTGAGGCAATTAGATCTATCTTTGCTGCATAAAAAGAGCAAACCCTTCCGTATAGTGGACCACCTGCTAGAATAACTCAATTTATGCCAAAATTTGAGGGGTTTTCAGAAAACTTCCATCGGGAACATCTTATCAAACCAATATGCATCACAAAAATTGTCTAAATCCGATTTATGTTAGTAGAAACTGAAATATTCTGACGGGTGGTTCACTATAGGTCAATACAGCAAAGCGGTCCACTATAGGTTAATTCACCCTAAAGAATTTTTTTTATTTTACTTGCTCCGTCTTCACTCTGGCATCCTTATTTCAAGTGCAATATCATCAATATCATTACATAGTTTAACAGCTAGGATTGTTGTAGCTAGGGTAAATTGATTAGTGGACCCCTTACATATAATAGAACATTCGCCAAATTAACTCAATTCATGCGAAAACTAAGGGGATTTACAAGAAACTTTCATAGGGAAACATCATATCCAGCCAATCTGCATCACAAACATTCATAAATTCCGATTTATGTTGAGAGAAATTTAGTTAATCTAATGAGTGGTCCACTGTAGGAAAAGGGTCCACTACAGGTTAGTTTTTCCTATTTTTTTAGACCTTCAGTCTCTGGATTGTTATCTTTTTCAATTAAATCCTGAGACGAGCTTGATAGAGTAGAATTGCTTTAGATGGACAACTTTCCTTGGTGTACCACCCGTCAGATCAACTCAATTTGTACGAAAACTTGAAGGATTTTCAAAAAACTTCCATTGGGAAACATCTTATCCAGCTACCAAATCTGCATCAGAATCACGAGAACCTTTTAAACATTCCGATTTAGGGAAAATTAACCCATAGAGGTCATCTCCCAGATGGTCTCGAGGTACGATGCCGGCCTAACAAACCAGTCGTCGTAGGTTCGAGTCTCGGCTCGGGAGAGACTGTTAGTGTCAGTAGGATCGTAGCGCTAGCCCAGCAATTGTCCTGTACACTAAACAGTTGGCTACGAAGTCTGTATATATAAATATAAATAAATAGAAGGTCAAGTTCCGAACCGGAATGTAGCACCCCCAAGGCTAACCCATAGTGGACCCATTTCCTACAGTGGACCACTCACCAGATTAACTCAATTTATTCAAAAACTCGAGTTAGGATTTTTAGAAAATGTTCGACGGGAAATATCTTATCTAGCCAATCAGCATCACAAATATTTATAAATTCCGATTTATGTTAAGAGAAATTGAGCTGATCTGATGGGTGGTCCGCTAGGAAAAGGAAAACGGTCCGCTATAGGTTAATTTACTTCATGTCAAGAGAAAATTGAGTTAATTTGACGGGTGGTCCACTAAAAGTGTAGTCCATCCAATGCAGTTGTACCTTAATTTAACCAATACCATTTAATCACACGTTGGTCAGCTGAGAACCGTATCTGGAGTTCTTATTCACCAACCACAACAACAAAAAAGCAACTATTCGATACTGATAGCGGTTACTCGGATTGCTTGGATGAACCTAATGGACACATTCTATCGATACATTAATTTGCTATGGCGACACTGTGCGAGCTGTTCCTTGAACACCCACCGGACGAACCGGACAGCCAGACAGACGGACCGACAGACAAACCGGACACATTTCACCAATCGTCACCAATCGTGGACGACATTTTCCCTGATGGCGTTTTATCTACGATCCTGATTTTTTTCTTCCTACCTTGTATGTCACACAGCGCGCTGTAGATTCCTCTAACCAATCACCTCCCATGTATCGTCGTCGGCTGATGGAGAAGTCATCCGGTAGGATCCCATGTCAGTCGGGTTCATGGGAAAGGCATCAGCTGCCGGACGCTTCAATTACACTTTGCCAGAGTTTCGAATTCGCTTTTAGCAGCCGCGTGGCTGAGATACAAAAGTTTTTTTTATGGGTTCATTCTTTTTCTTTGGTCCTCTGTTCATCAGGAGAAGAAAGGGTCGGACGGAGAAGCTCTAAATAAAATCCATTGCGAATTTGACTAGTGAGAGTGCGGTTTTCACACTTCCTCCCGCCGACAGTGGGCGATAATTCGTGCTGCAAGCTGCAATTTGAAACCGAAGCCAACGTTTATCCAACCGAAGGTTAATATCTTTGGTTAGCCCTTTCTGCCAGCCAGCGACTGTCAATTGGCTTCTGTTGATTTCGAGAATGCCTTCCCACGTTCTCACGAGTCAGTATTCTGGTTTGAAATTCCAATAAAAGAACACTAAAATCGTCAAGCGTTTCTCACACTCGAATGGGTAAATGGTTCTTGGTTCACAAATTCTTGCTGAAAAATGTCGGCAATTAACCACAATTGGATCTATTTTTTATTATATTTTTGTTTGATTTTGTGCATCCATCAGACCCTCCTGTTCCGAGTACCGACAAGCGTTAGTAGCTAAAATTGTGCTAGTATAGAGAAGCTCATTGTTTATGGCACTCGTAAAATTTTCGGGAGGTAATTTCGATGTTAAAGTTAGTACCGATTCAGTGTTCTGAGGTACTTCTTCATCGAAAGAGTTTCATGAAAGGTAGACTCCAATCTACTTTGAGAGGTTGATTATTGTTGTTTCAATCGAGGCTATTAGCAAAGTTCAAACACATAAAGAAGCTCTAAGTGTCGCGTTTTACACGCGTTAAACGGAAGCAATAAAATCGCCTGATGTTTTGGTGCCTTTTTCAAAGCAAACCATTAGTACCGAGAAAGCCGAAGAGCAGTTTATCATGAAACATTGCTTTAAAAATTGTTGACTTTAGCTGGAGGGGGAAGGTGTAACAGCAAGCAGTTGAAAATCCTTTTGTTCCAAAGAATTCAAATCCACGCACCAGAACCCCGCTATGACTGCTACCAGCTGGGTCAGTCCTGTTTGAACTGGTTCAAAAGATGTTTTATTGTGTGTGCGTGGGTTTGAGCTGAAGTTTTAGTCCACCTCCTTCTCCTCGGGGCTGCAGAAATCCCGACCGTTTTGTTATGATTTATTTGTTTAGGCACTGGAAGTCGTTTTTCTTACCATAAAGAATGGCTTTCCGGCAGCCGGACAATCAGATCGCATCACCGACCAGACGATTGAGGCCGGGGAGGGGGCATTCTGATTTGGAACGAGGAAAAGCTGACTGGAAAAACCTGCTGATGATTTATGGTGTCATCTGCGAGTTTTTCGTGTGTACATTCTGCGGCAGTTGTGTGGCAGGGTTGAAAAAGAGTTCGACTAGACGATTACGTGATGGCTGTAATAGTTTAACTATACAATTATTCTAAAATCGTGCGTACTATGTTTGTTGTCTCATTCAATCATTTCAATTACCTACATTCATTGCAAAAAAGACACGACATTTTGTAACCAGCCCTTTGCATATTTTTTGTGATTTACACAGGTTTCAATACAATCATCCTAGTCTCTCACTGTCGTATTCGGAAGGGAAATGAATACGAATATTCTGTTTACTATCATCATAAATGAACCATGAAGAGGAATTTAATGAAAAGGCAGGGTCACGCAGATAATGGAATTGCAAAAAAAAAAAAAAAAAACAAATAGTACACTTTCGTAATTGGTCGAGAAATGACCACTATAAATAATTTGATAACTGATTTTGTTTACAGCTTTAAAGTCCAATATCACGAAACCACCTAGGGCGAGGGCAATAATTTGTGGTTATTGACTAAATTAAATTTCAATTTATATTTACAAGCACTAGCTACAGTGCAGTAGTGGAACAACGACAACACTTACTCCGCCTCTATCTGGATGATCCATTAGGCGATGGTTTCCCACAACATCCACTAAACCAAATGTATACATTAATCAATCAACCAATAAATCAATCATTCAAAATCTCGTCGCAGCTCATCATCACGTAATGAGTTCTGCCGTGTTAACATTCGGTCACTTGTCCCGAGAATCACACACATACACACAAAATTGAAGCTACATTCATCTATCATTTTGCACTCTGAAGAGTGCAAACTAGGTTCGATGTCAGCGATTCTACAATATACATTAGTGTAGAAGCCAAGCACAAAAGTAATAGTTTTTAATATTTCACACTACAAGCGACTTCTTTTGTGTTGGATGAAACTGAATGTTGAGCAAATATCGACTCTGAATGGAATGAATTAATGTATCAGCAAGACACCTTTCTGCTATTATCCTCCCCAAGCCCGAGTAATGGGTCATCGGAGCGCCTTCGGGGGGAAGGACCGGTTCCCTCCAACAATAATACCGACCAACAACGATTTCCCCATCATTTTCCTGTTTCGCACGTGTTCAACCGCGCAGCTTGCGTCCGCCTGCCCAACGTCTACCGCTAACAACATAAACAACAACAATAACGACAATATCGATATCTCCACCCGATGGGGAAAGACAACTGGTGGTTTTGGCTTTGGCCACTTGTACTAGGGTATAGCTTCTACTGTACAACCAGCAGCTTTACCTGCGAGAAAAGGTGACTCCCGACCCGAGTAATACACCCACCACCCGGTTAGGGGATGCTGTAAAGCATCAGTCCGCTGATTTTTGCCGTTTTCCAACGGTTGGTCGAGGTGCGGTGGTGCGATGGAAAACATGAATGATGGCGGTGTTATTACAAGCGAGCCGATGTGGCGAGCTCGAATAGGGTAGGGTTGGATGGGTTTCCCCACCCGATTTCTGCTTACGTGAGCATTAGTCAAGCTGACGTTTCATTGCTGCTACCACGCGGTAGCGCGGTTGGAATGAGGTCCTCGCTTGTTCAAGGGACTGACTGCTGAGTGAATAAGCAGCGAGTGAGCAGCAGCAAGCGGACGACGGATGATCGGATGAGGCGAATAAAAAAAAAGCTGCCACGATGTGGTGGCATGGTTTGTGCGCTATCCCTATCAATCCGTATTGATGTATGCAGAGCCGCATCCTGAAGCTGCAAGCTGGCTAGCCAGCGGCCAGCCACGATCGATGAATAGCAATCATTGAGCATCCGTATTCAATAATTAATTAGATTTATCCCACTATTTTGCTTTTTACGTCGGACATTTCCGGGGAGAACAGGAGGACGGATGGCGCGGGATGAATAATTATTGGAATGAATACATTTGCAAGATTGTAATGGTGTGATTGACTTTAAAAAGCTATAATATAACGAAGAACATAGGCTATCGGAAACACACAAATTCAATGCTATTCAAATGTCTCTCAAAAAAAATTAACTTGCCTTTAGAAACCTTTTTGTAGAGCCAGCCATTATCTGGTTACTGTGGTTTAAATAAATTTATGATGAGCAATTTTGAAATTCGAAATGACGTACCTTTGTTGTATGGTTGCATTGCTCCAGTTTTAATCAAACGCATGCATGCAAAATGGATCTTGTTTGTTTGATACTAACGAGAACAGTTACAACAGCTATTTATGATAAACTAAACTTATTTTGACGTAGGACTACGTCTAACCGCAGTATATCGAGATACATTCTGAGGAAACTAAAAACCAAGGTGTAACGTCGGTATGAAAGATTTCAAACGGTAATACTGATGTAACCACATGATGGATCACAATGATCAATATGTCGTTAGATTGATAAAATAATGGACATTTTTTTTATTCTTCAGTCATCATTATCAATTCATTGTTAAACAGTGAAAATTTCATAAAAGTTTCAAAGTCGAATTTTCACGAACAATGTACCAATCACATGCGAGCACGCCTAGCACAGACTTCATGAGTGGACACCAAGGGCCTGCTATGATATCCTGTATAGCAGTGGCAAAAAAAATTTTGACAGAATCTCCCCGTCCCAATAGGTCAACTAATGTTTGCTTTCATGAGCCTAAACTAATTTGATGTCTTGAAGGTGAAGCTTTTTCGGAAAGTTCGTAACCACCTCCACTATCAGACAATCTTACGTTCTGCTGTAAGAATGTCATTAAAACTGATGTCTTGAAAGAAAACATGCTTGCACAGGCAACAGTACTGCACCGAGCAATGTATGAACAGAGCGCTGGCGCTGGTCTGGTCACTCGTCGTCTATGAGTGCTTAAGTACTCGATATTCTTTTGTGTGCAGCGAAGCCAAGTGAAGACTACATTGCCGCTGTCGACGCACAGCTAGGCGTGTTTGGTTAATGTGTAGGTATCATTTTGCGATCTGGAACACAATCGAATTACCGTTTGAATTGTCATCTTCTTCTTCTTGTTTGGAATAGTAACAAATATCAGAACTCAATATGATTGTTCAGTTACCGCGAAAGATGCTGCGCTGCCGGGGACAACAAAATTCTATATGTGTCCTTAAAAGCAGATAGCAGGGTAAATAAATTTGGTGCATTGTACAAATAAAATGCGTTGTTTATTTTTAAGCTTTACACTCTGATTTATTCAGAATTATTCAAATAACTAAATATAGCGTATTTGAAAAACAATAGAAAACTAAAGTGCTCCTCACAGATCTTTGAATAGATAGTTGAACGAGCTGTACTGATGATTATAGGTAATGCTAGTTAAATGAATTTAGTTCAGTATAACAATCCCGCGGTGGCGGTATATAGGAAAACCAAGTTCATTTCATCTTGTTATTAGAGTTCCCACATTTGTATGTTATTTGTCTTTTCCAATTAGTTTTTTTGACAATAGCAGCTTCAAAATATTACCTTACTTGTAACTGTACAGCACCATGCAAACATTAATTCCTGAGGCTAATGTTGCTTATCATTCGAGTCCGGTTTATTTTTAAAGATAAGAGACAATTGACTTTTGAAACAGATTAAATTTTTTTCTGATTCTGTTTACTGATAAAATGTTTAAATTGACCTGAATTGAATGTTTACATGTTCATAAAATTCTATGTCAATGTTGAATTTTCTGTGAATATACATTTTCGACTGGAAAATGTAATTCTTTATCGTTATTTTTTCCACGAACTTGTAACTGCAGGAAAACTTTTTTGTGACATCTTTGCCGCTTTGTGGTCGGTGAGTGAGCTGTCTTTCACAAGACAAATAAATATAGAAAGAAGTTGAATTTTTACTAAATCGTACTCAATTTAGATCTGTATAGAAGGTAACCTTTTCGCGTATTGAAGAAAATTGACTGTATCAGAATAAAAGCTATTCATAAATGTTAAAGAGAATGTTTTTTTCTTCTAAACTAGAGTGCTGCAAATAAATAGTCGAAATACAGACCCCGTACGATTTTGGCAACACGCCAGAATTTTTGCTGTTGCCAAAATCGAACCATACCAAAAGTTAATGGTTCTCTTTTCATGACTATTTTTCTACTATTTGAATGGCCTATGACGACCTTAACAGTTAATATGGCCACCAATGAACTAGTTTTAGTTCCAAGTCGTTTCAGGTATCGCTTGATGAATTTGGGCTGACGACCTAGATACTTAATATTACCACCCTAAAAATTAGAGGCATAGTACTGCTTTGATCATGATCAGGAACAGGAACCATTTTACCGATTCCGGTCATTCGCTTCGGCAACATAAAGAACCAAAATACCAATTTCTTCTGGAGGATGTTGAGCTTAAATTGGTGGAAAAAATCAAGAAAACTAAAATATGTGATTAATGTGTGCCAAAATAGAACCGTGTCAGAAGTAAAACGAGTTCAAATCGAACAGAGCCACAAAAGGACATACAAAACTATTGAAGTCCTACGTCAACTATGCGGTCGTATCCTAGATACCACCCTCCTATTTTTTAGTGTTGGTAAACATTTTTAACAAAAAAAAAACTCTGCTATTGAACATTTCTAGTTCAAAACATTTGCCATTTTGTGCAATAAATCGAACTATTGTACTATTGAAAATAATCAAAGTTAGTCAAAACGCAAATTTTGACCTCTGATTCGTCGGTTTTTGCTTGCTTTCCTTAGGGAGGTCGACAGAATATTGAACTTATACCGGGAACGCACCTTTTGGACTATATAAGAGTCTGTCTCTGCTGAAACCTACCATTGCACTAGTGGATGGCGACTAGGACGGCACTAGCCAAGTAGATGTAGTACCTGCAGCAGTTTAGCAGTGCCGCGATAGTGATAGCAGAAGTTAAATAGTTCTTTGATAAGAAGCTGACTTTGTGCAGTAGTGGCAGCATCAGCGGAAGAGGCATTGACCGGCACTTTCTCTAACGAAAAATTTTGCCGTATTTTGGCAACACACCACCGTTTTTAGGATGTGTTATCAGGAAAATACTTTATGCCCACTATCGAGTATGGCACAGAAATGCAAACAGCCGATTTTAAACTAAACAATAAATTGTTCTTTTGAGGACAACTTAAAAATTTAATTAAAGAAATAATATTTTTGGGTTCATTAAAAATGCTGGAACGCTTTGACAAAGACGGTTGTAATTTGAAACGGTGTGTTTTGGCAGCAACTGGCGATCAATGGAATATTAAACTGTCTTTTTCAGGACAACTAAACAATGAATTGAAAATATACAATTGTTTTCTTTTTAATCGACAGAGGACAAAATTATGTCCAATTTCAAATGTCTTAGTATAGTAGATTTAAAAGTAGGTATTGATTTGATCTATTTTTTTTTGTCGGATTTGCCGTTAGTGAGTGGAAATTTTGTGAACTCGTGCACTTTAAATTGAAATGAAATTTTGCTTATATGTTAGGTTCATCTCAAGGATCATTTTCAATTACAAATATTTTTTCGATAGAAATGAATGTTTAAGAGAATGTATGCGGCGGTAAGACCTAGTCTAGCCAGTTTTGGCTTTAGAACCTGAAATGTAACATTTATATTGGGGCGGATACAAATTTCATTTTTATTTTATGTCACCCCCTCCCCCCCCTCTTCAAAAATGTTGAAAATTGGAATGGGAAGATAAAAGTTCAAGCCGATTTGTTAATATTATTGGCTTTTTGACAACGTATATGCTTAATTTAGCAACAAACAAGTCCAGTGACAGTGAAAGTGTCATCAAAAATCAAACCAAATGATTAATGATAATAATAAAGTGATATTTTCAACACACTTTTGCATGCAAGTTACAAACGTCGTAACTTGCATACAATTTTTTATGAAAGCTATTCCTTTTTTTTCTTCTCAGTGTTATTTTTTTTTCGCCCTCCTCTTAACTAACTTTGATAACCGTGGACATAAAAATTATTCAAAATTTGTAACAGCCTAATTCTTCATTGCATAGCCCACATGGTTTTTGAAATTGTTGAACAACTCAAAGGATGCAAATTTCTCAACAGTCTAATTTGAGAACAAATGTCACGAAGAAACCCTTTTATATTAATAATGCACTTTTTGGTTGGTAATCTATGAAAATTTAGTTTTGTTCTATTTGCATCCAGACACGTTTGCACGAGAAGCTGATAAACTCTTTCAAAAAATTGATCGCAGGCTGCATATTTATTATTGTGTCTTCTAGATAGGCATTTACGATGCTTTTAATTGACTTTTCTAGGCATGGCTAATTCGGGAATGGCGTCGATTTTTGCTATTTATAGTAAATTCATGTGTATTGTGCGGTACTGAGATGTGAAAAACTCAACGCTTTAATTGAAAGCATCGTCCTTAAAAAAACGGTTGAGTTATTTTTCTACAAAGCTGAGAATCAATCGAATAATGCCTTTTTTCCTGTTTTATTTGAAGACGAAACAGTTTGAATATTCGGAATAACATAGTGACGCCGGATAGAAGCTCGTTAGTTTCTCGACATTACGGATTGCCACTTGCAAGATTCTCGTTATTTTTTTCGTTACTTAAATACTTTTTTTTTGTAGTTGAACTAGACTACTGCGTCCATTAATTAGAACTATTGTAGTCTTAAATACCTACGGAGAAGACTAACGCGACAAGTGGGCGGGGCCATGCACACGGTATTATCGAAGAAAGCAAAAAAAGATTGGGCTGCACTGCGCGTTGTTTACAAGGTATAAAGACGAACGTTGCGGGCGAAGTGCATTAGTTTTCCGTCAATTGTTCAACCGTCAACAAACTTGTCATATGGCATCGAGAACAGAAGCGGGCCACGGACACGCGGCAAAGCAGTCAAGTTTAGCCTACCATACTATTGCTGTTACCAAGCGAGCTAGCCAAGTATGCACTCTAGTGTCGCCTGTGGTGGGGAAGTGCTTTGATTGCATTGCGGGTACGCAATTGGTTGAACTGTAATCTTCGCTATGAAAAAATGTTCCAAAAATTGTTTTCATAAACTAGAGAAATTTATCCTCCATCCAACGAGATATCAATGACTAAAATCTGTTCAGCGGTAATAAAGTTGTAAGCATTTAAAATCTTTTATTCTGCCGTTTAAGTATGTTTTTGATATTTTGGAATGGCACCCTATTAAAGTAAGACGTATTCCACGTCAAAACTAGCATTTGCATGTGGAAAGCGCAATGTATGAGCGGTTTTATTTGGGAGCGGAGTCTTTTGTTCTATGTCCGATTGCCTCCATCGGTTATGATAGAAAATTTCATTCTACTCTACGCAAATTTAACGTGGTTTACGTTAGAAGCAACTGAAATTTAAATGAGAAAATAAAATATATGACGGGCAATGTTCAGAATGTTTTACTGTGTAGTTTTTGAGTGAATTGTGTTGCTCCCAAGCAAATTTTCGATAATTGTTGTAAATTCGCAATTTTTTAATTTAATAGGAATATGTATTCCCTTTTGCGTCAACGAAAACGAGAGATTGGTAGTGTTATACCAAGAGACTAGCATGTAGTGTACTATGTAGCCTACTCGAAAAAATTGTCGAATTTTCATAGACATTATTTTTTTTTGTTACTTGTGTGGACAGCGCGCATAATAATTACGAGATAATGTTATGATATTTGTTAGTTTCCATTATTCAATTCGCTCGTAGTGTATACAATCTCATACATTTTTGTATAACTAGATAGTTGAGAATCCTAAAATATCGGACCTCGCATTAGAACCAAACAGCAAGGCGCCTTCATCACGATTTAAATTTTTCCTTTCGCATCTCCATCCGACAACCGATCGATCAAAACCAACTTCCAAGACACCAAAAAAAATCAGCAACACGTTTGCCGTACCGGAAAGCAAGCAAAGGAATTAACACCATCGGCGGCGGCGGTCGATGGATAACGCGCCCGTTTGCCTGTGGCGCAAAACAATCAGACCTGATGTCGCACAGCCGATGGATGGGTGGTGAAACGGAAGTTTAATAACACTCGGAGGAGCAAAAGCGAACCACAACCGGGAGGATTTGATTTAATTTCAATTACGTACATTTTCCGATGACTTTGTCTTACCGGAACAGCAAAAGTGTAGGACGAGAGCATGGTTGGAAAACCCGAAGCCAATGGCGGTGAGCAGCAAGTTGACTTGGCTTTGATTTTCCGGCTCGAATGAGACAAGACAGCGAACAAGCAGATGGTGCTGGAGGAAACACGACTGCTCCCGTATCCGTGTGGGCATGTTTGTTTCGACTTTTACTTTCTAGTTTCTGGTTGTTTCAGCGGTGGCGGCGCGGTGCTGCTGGTTGTGAATTTTCCCCATACGTATTCCGTGCCAGACTCCTTTTCCCTCCATGTCCTTTCTCGCTGTCTAGCCGGGTACGATGTTCATACAGTGGTCGGTTTGCGGAGTGAATTAGCTGCTGCTTCGATGGAAGAAAAAGTACGTCAAAGCGAAACCCAACTTTTCAGTTTTACCCTCAGTTGCAGCAGCAAAAGCACGACGGAATTGTTCGACTTTTGGCGTGTTGGAAATCTTATTTTGATTTAACACGTGCAACTTTTCTCATTTTGGATGCCGTTCCGCTTGGGTCCACATCGAGAGAGCGCGTTTCCGTTTTTTATTCTTTCTCCGTCTTCTTTGGCTTCGACTGATAGCAGGTGTCAGATAATGATGGAAGCTAACTTCTACCAGGAACGCAGTTGAATCCAATTAAACTGGCGAAAGGTGATTACGGGCTTGTTTGCACTTTTAATGAAGTAGGCATTTTCCGGGACAAAGAAAGTTCAACCTAAGACAATCGTGTTCGAGAGTAAATTTAACTTTGGAAATTTCAATGATGGAATTTATTGGCAACGATATGACAGGTACGTAAGTTCTTGAAGGGAATTTAATAGTATTACGAAACTTTTTTTTTGCTTTAGCGGGGAATGTCACTGGGTTGGTACAAGAATGTTTTCAGCAAAAGGTCATTTTCAAGTTCATAATAAACGAGCACAAGTTCGCAAATGGTGAAAATGTCAACAACAAAAAAAGGCGCAAAGGTCAAAAATATCAAAAACCAAACCGTTGACACGACCAAGCCATTACTTTTTTTTGGATTTCAAAATTTCCGCTGACTAGTACTCAGCTGTGTTCGAAAACTGAACAGTTACAGGGAAACACAAATTTCAAATTTCATCAAACCATCGCTACAATTATTTCAATGTTAACAGGAAAATTGCGTTCCAACTTTGTGCACCGCTGATTATGATGTAACAATTTTATGTGCTGCCAGCAGCAAAAAAAAAAAAAAAGGCAAACACGATGACTGATTATATGCGACGGTGCCAATCTTTTCATCCCACTCTCGCTCATATCATTGTTCTCTTTCTCTCTATTCCTCTGTGGGTAGACTCTCCCACAAAAGCTTGCCTGTCAAAGTACCTCGTTTTAGCTCGTTGACATACCCACACCAACACACACACACGTGCACACGCAATTCGGTTGAGCGTGGAACGAAATCGCAAAACCGTGACGTGATGAAAATAGTTTTTTTTTTGCGCCAAAAAGTGGCGCCAGATATTGCTGTTCCTGACATTCCCAGGTGGCCTTAGGAGCAAGAACCCGGGGTCCACAACCCACCAGACGAATTGTTATGTGCGAGTGCATAACACGTAAACGAGGTACGAAAAGGGCACTAGCGAAAAAAAAAACATCCTTTCTGCGAACGCTAAACGCTAGCTCTGTAGAGTAATTTATTTGATAAATGTCGTCAGCGTTAGTTTTTCGCTGGTTAAAGTACGGGCGAGGGAGATTTTTTTTTTTCTGTACACCCAGCTTTCTGTTTTGTCACCCTCTCTGCTGACAGACAGACCGATTCACACGCGGAGCGATGGCTCCACCGCCGGCCCCAAAACTCCATCAGGGGGTGGTGAACTCTGGGAGTTTTTTTTTTGTTTCTGTCTTTGTGAATGGTTCAGATTTTTCATAACACCTTCGGTGTGATACGACCCCTGCGATGGTGGTCCGATTATTTCCACCGCACTGCCTCTTTTGAAGCGAAAGCGTTTTTGATGCTGGTAATTTCTTAATCGCTTTTTCTTTCGAGGACTAAAATGCATCGCACGTACCTCCGTATTTCAGCGTGGCATCATCCGTCACCACGGCGAAGAACGAATCATTAGCGATGCTTTTACCTGTTCCGAAAGAGACGTCTTATTTTGCCGAAGACCGCGCCACGTTGATCAACGCGTGATGATAGGGTGAAAAACCGGAGAGTGCATTTGGGGTGGCGCTGCAAACTCCGTCGTGCAGTTTCCATGCTAACGGAAGAGTGCAGGGGGTGGAACGAAGCATTCAAGGCGCATTCTTCTGCACGCTTTAGCGGGGGCAATAAATCTGCACCCTTTGTTCGGTTAAAGTTGGATCGTATCCTTTCTATAGTGACGCGTTTCCATCTACCCTTTTAGACTGCGGTTGTTAGCTTTTCGCAAACTAAAGTTTGTGAAAAATGAACTGAACGGAAATTGATTTGCCGTTGCCTCCTTCTCCTGTTTTTTTTCTTGGAAGATTGCAACGGCGACTTTTAAGGACATTACGTGTACATATGGCACCGCTAGGATCGGTTTCGGGTGAAACTTGCTGATTGTCGAAGAAGGAACTTGAACCCTTCTGGTGGAATTTCAATGACCCAGCTGACTGTTACGAGAGGTGAATATTTTGGCTGCGGTAAAGCTGGCGCCATATGTTTGACATATTTTAAATGTTTTTGTTATAGTAAAACGGTTGATTCCAAATTCCTATTTGATGGAGAGTGAAACGTAAATGAAATTTAAACAATGAAAATCGATTTTTTAACTAACTTCTAAGCTTGAGAATCATTTTGAGCATTTTACCCTTCTTTTTCGTCTTTCGGCAACCTTCGGCCCCTCAAGTTTATTATCTATACCAAGTTTATTGCAGGAAAAAATGCATATAAATTCAGTTTTTATGCATGCTCAGTTTGGTTGAAAAAGGGCGACAAAATAAGTAGCATTGCGCAAGCGCATTTACAGTTCTGACTGAAAACTAAAAACTACTTCGTTTTTCTTGTCTAAAACATAGTTCAAGTCCAGTGGTTTGGCCATCTTGATGTATACAAGAACGGATGCTTATGCTTCTCCAGAGATTGAATTAAATATTTAGTGGCTGTGTGAAAATCTAATTGCGCCTTTTTTCCTGTGCAACCAGTATTATCAACTATTTGTGTGGTGTTTGCTGTGTGAAGTATTTTGATCAACCATTTTTTAATTTCAATGAAAGTTTGCACTTAGCAAACTGCAAATATTTAACAGGTGGAGGAATTTTAAAGACTCGAGAGTAATTTTCTAAAGGGCATATGCATTTTGGCATCGGTTATAATTTTAGAGCCTTCAAAGTATTGTAGCTCAGAATCCTTTGATGATACCTGCCTGAGAGAGTATTGTAGAGAAAAAAATATACACGCTAAATTTTTTTTCAGTGCAAAAATTTACAAATGAAAATTGAATTCTGATTTACGAAAAGAAGAGTTGATTTTTTTCGCAAATTTTGTTTCAAAGAAAAAATGTTCAGTTGCGTCTTTTTTCAAAATAATTATATTCTAATGATGTTAAATAATTGAAAAAATATTCTCAATCAAAAAGCTCATGATGATTTACTTCGTAAATTCATTCGCTTTCAAGTTATTATGGTTTTGAGTTGAGTACATTGGAAAATAAACATTATAAACATCCAAATAGGTTGGAATTTTCTCTTCAAATTTATTTTTTCTCGAAACTTAACATTATTTCAAAACTTTTGATAAGAGAACATCCATAAATAACGTAGAATTCGAGAGGGGAGGGGGACGTGACTAGAGGACGGTTGGGGAATCAAGCCAAGCAACGTGACAAATATGAAACTTAGAAAAAAATTGGATTTTTTCTAATTGTTGTTATTTATAACATTTTAATTATTTTTTTGTCTTTTTTGTTCATTTATACAATGTATGTTTTTGATAATAAAATTTTCAAACAAAAAATTTCAGGGGTTAAAATAACCTTTTAAAAAAGTTACGTCATTTATGCATGCTCCCTAAAAAGAAAGATGGAGAAATTAAGAACAAATTTTTATTCAAAAGTTGACTTTCAACCAATTTTCCAAATATCAATTATGTAAAGAAACACTTAACTCATATGATGCAGTATGATTCACTATCAAAGTGATATCAAACCATGAAGCTATTCGCGGTAAAATCTTTGAATGCATCCATTTTTGAATTATTATAAACTTAAGTTTGGAAATTTATAGTTTTCTATGAAAATACGCATTTTTTTGTGAGTTATTTGTGGGCTTTCCAGGAGCAAACAGATTTTTATTGAAAAGTACAGTCAATATTTCACGAGTCTTTCTTTGGCGTAAATAGCGAAAATACAGGGTGCGCTATAATTATTGCAACGAGAAACAAAAGACGTTTAACCATATTTATAAATAAATGTTTTTTATGTAATTAAAATTAAAATTAAAAAAAAATCTCATTCCTTGTGTCCTCCCTTCAGCTCTGATTACAGCATCGCTTCGTTGCCGCTGCTGGATCGCGTCATTTCTTATAGACTAAAGCTACCAAGTAAGCGATGTTTTTTTTTGTGTATTATTGAATTGTTTTTTTTTCGTATATTTGTCAGCTGACTGTTTAAATTTAGTGCACGCGGGAACGTGCTATTTCATTTCACATCTTCGGACGTTTTGTCGATTTTTTCGTGTATAGTATTTTCCTACAGATCGAGTAATTGTCGAGACCAGGGTTCTACATTTTCGAAACAAAACAATGAAACTGAATATCACGGTATTTGTAATGTCCACGGTCCATACAAAAGTTTTAGAATTTATATGAGCAGTTGTCCACGAGTGGGGGGAGGTCTCGAAATCGTTTAAAATCTGTCCACATGGTATGTGGATGACCAAATTGAGAATCGTCATGTTAGAGTGATGGTGACAATCTCCGCTTTCAAATGAAAAGCATTTGTATCAATTTCAAGCTCTTCAGTAGTCAAAACCAAAGCAAGAGCTTTCGACTGCGTTTCATGTGACTCACGAAGTGCTCGAAAATGATACAAAAGCTTTTCAATTCAATGCGATGGGTCAAAGCGTCACTATAACCTGATAAGGCTGATACAAATTTAGAAATCTTTTTATGTTCAAGGTTATCAAAGTTAGCAGAGGGGGTGGCAAAAAATAAATAACACCGAGACGAAAAAAAAGAAATATTTTTGATCAAAGTTTGTGCAAGTTATGACGTTTGTAACTTGCACTCAAATAAATGTTGAAAAATAACATTTTATTATTATTATTATTTATTTCGCTTGCCTTTCGACGACACTCTCGCTGTCACCTGACTTGTTTGTTGCTAAAGTAAGCATTTATGCATTTATGAAATAAACAAAACGGTTTGAGCTTTTTTTCTTCCCCTTCCAATATTCAAGATTTTTAAATTGACATCAAATGAAAATAAAATTTGTAACGGCCTTACTTAGTTTGAACAAATAATAGTAGACTTTGTTACTCTTCAATGAAACACCCTCAATAAAGCATTTGTTAATACCAACCCAACTAACAATTGTGTTATATACTGGCTTATTAGGCTGCAGTTCAGCCTAAATTCGTTTAATAGCAGCTTTATAAACTAGAAATTAACAAAATTGTTGTCCGCCAGTCGCACAAATGCAATATGCAATACACGTATTAGCGTAATAAACTATTGCTAGGCAGAGAATACGGGTCCTCCAGCTATATGATTCCATTCGACACAAGAAGAAATTGATTCTTTTCCTTTCGAGCTCTAACGCAGTACAACGTGTTTTTTTGTTGCGGAGCAATGCACACTGTTTTCAATTACCGAAATTATTTTGACCCAAAAAAATTATTTAAGAGCTGTAGGACAGCAAAGTTCTTCTAATAATTATTCTCCATTTTATAGAAGTTACAATTTTGTGATTAATACACTTAAAAGTGAGAAACGCATTTTACTTTTCTCATTTGCACATATGTTAATCCTCTTTGTTCGGCAAAGCTGATGCACAATTTAAAAGAAACAACTTTGTTGCAGACACCATACTTCTATTTACCTATTTGAATGAACTTTGCGGATTTGGGATTTTCTACAATGTTTCAACGTTTTATAATATTGTTTACTATAACGAAACAAACAATTTTTTCCGAAGAAAGTTTATTTTATCTAAGATACTTCTTTGGTTACTGGCGGTTTTGTACTTAAAATATGCACATAAATTATTTTTACTTAGAAAATTGATTTTGGAGCCGTAGTGTCTTCAGCAAAATTGTTTCATTGATTAATCTCTATTTTAAAGTAGTTGAAATTTTGTGATTAATCTACCACGAAGTGAGAACCGAATTTTGTTTTTCTCATTTTTGCATATAAAATTTCAATTTGTTTGGCAGACTTGTGGCTTATTTTATAAGAAACAACTTTGTCGGAGGCACAATACTTTTGTTTTTATTTAAAAGATCTATGGTGTTGATTTCTTTAAAATACATTTTAAAAACTTTTTTTTTTGTGTAACTTTCTATTGCGATTTTGTCAAATATTTCAATGTTCTACAATGATGTTAACAAGGTCACAGAAGAAAGTTTATTTTCATCTCTTATATTTATGTAGTTGTTGAAGATGTTTATTTAAATAATGCACTAGTTTACTTACAGATATCGATACAGATAGAATGCAAGAGACAAACGCCTATAAGTTTAGTGTAAGTGAATTTTCATATGTAAAAATGGAAAAAAGTAAAGTTAGTTCCTCGATTTTAGGTGAATTTATTACAAAATTGCAGCTTCTGTAAAATAGAGAATTACTGGATCAACTTTGCTGAAGGAACTAAGCCTCTAAAATCAAGTTTTCTGGGTAAAAATATTTGATCACATTTTTGTAGCTTTGGAAACAGTGTGCTTCGGTGAAATTTGTGTTTAGAATATTGAAAGATTGTTGAAAATCTTTATAAAAAATATATTGAAAATAAATGATTTTAAAGGGACATTTCGTGAAAAACTCCACAAAAGTTCATTGAATAGGCTAATAATAGTGTGATGTCTTTGGCGAAGTTGTTTATTCTAAAATGTGCCGCAACTATGCAGAACAAAGAGGATTTTCATATGCTAAAATGAGAAAAGTACAATTCCAATCAAAAGGGAATAATCACAGAATAGTAATTTCCATAAAGTAAAGATTAACCAATTAAAGAACTTTGCATGAAGATACTAGGACCCTAAAATCTTTCAAAATAATTTCGATCACGTTTTTGCAGCGTGTGCAGTCTGCGTCACTCAATGTATAGCCTCAACCTGTTGATTGCATTAAAACAACAATAGCTACTACATACGAAATAAAACCTCTTTGCGTTGTACGAAACTGAGCAAATGACATAACTTGCAAAAAGGCGGAGCCAGTTGAAACATGAAGCTAAAATGAACAAGATGAACAGAAAGCGAGCTTGTGATTAGTTAGCCACTGCTTTTTCAATTGTTTTTCAGTACTTTATTTTTATTAGTTTGCGTTTGCAAAAATTTGCTAATTGTTATACGCAATGTTTCAGGAAAACTTCAGCTGTTGATTAAGATCTGTTTAGTGAAAGTAACAACGCATGCATTCAAAACGGCACATAGCATGTACGATTCTGAACTATAGCATTCTGTTCCTGGCTATAAAAACGAGCTGGTGATTGGGCGAATGCTGCGAAACTCAATCGAAAATGATTGATTTACAACTCAACTTTCTCATTTCATTTAAAGGAAATGGAGGCTGAAGCACGTCGAGAAAAAAAAAATGCTGCTCCAAGTGAAACAACGTACCGTGATTGGTTCCGTCGCTTTAAAGTGGATGACTGTCTGCGTGAAGGAAGGCCAAAAACCTTCGAAGATGCCAAATTAGAGGACTTGCTCTATTAGGATCCATGCCAAATGCAGGAACAGCTTGCTTCGGTATTAGGAATTACTCGCCAATACTTTCGAAGTGATTGCATACTTTGGGAATGATTTAAAAGCAAGGAGCTTGGGTTTCTTATGATTTGAAACCACAAGACGATGATACTAGATTACATTTTGTAAAAATGAGAATGAAACTGGCAAATGTTGCGTCAGATTTCAAACGATCTTAGCAAGCGAACGACTCAATGCATCTTCGTCATTTATACGTCGGTGAATAGATAAAATGTGTAACAATTGTTTGATATAATGTTTAACATTGTTGCTTTACTGCTTAATGGTGAAAAAAAGTGAAAAGTTCCAAGGTCAAGCATTCCCACACATTTCCCTCGCTATTGGCTTGCTTCCCGAGCACGAATAACAATAACATGGACGGAATAAATTCCACTGCCTACATATTCTGACCCAACAAAATGTTTTGTTTCGTTTGTCTTTCTCTAAGCTGCGTGGCCACACCCTCGTGGCAAAAATATACGCTGAACTCAATACAAAAGACTGCGTGTAGAAAATTCAGCTTCAGTCTAGTTTGTCACATAATAGCAAGTGGAGTATAGTTGTTAGAGGCACGCGACATTGAAAAACGAGAGTCAACTTCCAGACACTGCGGAACACCTTACCTTTATTTTGCATACAGCAGCAACAGTAACCAGAAATTTGGAGAGCAATTACTATGCGAACTCTCACGTAATTTGACGCGTGTAAGTAATAGCTAAGGGCACCAAAATTCATAGGAATGGTTGAATAGCTAAGATAATTATGAGCTGTTGAAACCGAATGAAACCATGACTGGGGAGCGACTTTAATTGATGTGAATAAACCAAGCATTGCGCGAAAAACGGCAATAATATGAGTAAAGACACGAAACAGTGATTCTACTGCATGACAACACCTAGCCTCATACTGATGAAGTCGGTAGAACTACGTTTTCAAAGTAAAGTTTAATCATTATTAAAAGAAAAACAGCGGAAACATAGTTGCACTTTTAATATTATACCACGAGTTTGAAATCCGTTCAGTTATAGTAACATAGAATGCATTGTAAGAGGGTACATTTCGATTACACCTTCTACAGCATGCCACCCTTCTCAAGTAAGATGTAGTCCTACGTCAAAAGAGAAGTTTGCTTCGAACTTATCATTTGTGATTGCTCTATAATGCAACAATGTAAATAGTGTAACCAGCAGTTTTATCATGCAGTCATGGCTTTGCACACAGCCCTTCTGATTTTTTCTAGTAGAACATAATAATATTTACAAGCTTGTTTTGACGTGATTTTCATTGGATTTATATTATGCTAGATTGCTTATTTTTAAATACAAGTTATTCAATGTTCAAATGCATTTTTTGAAATTTATGCAAATCTTAAGAGATCTGGTCATGTTCTGAGCTGGTAATACTCGTATTTGCTCCTAATACTCCAAGAGCCAGTTTTGTTAGCGATAAACAACAGAGCAAAAGCTATGAGTAGTGCAATAAAATTAATCATACTCTCAGTTTAGTAGTTTTATAGTTGTTTTCTTTTCGGGAATGAATTTCGTAAAATTTTATGTGCAGACATTTTTCATCACAGGTAGTCAGATGTTTTTCGTGATTTCATGACGGGCTCCCTTTCCGTCCCCAATCTACCACATGATAGAGGAAAAACCCCTTAGCGTTGCTCTCGTCGCCACGGGACCGACGTGTGACAAATAGAAATCCGGCCAGTAATTTTCGATAAATTCAAATGTAATTTGCGCTTTCTCCATGGGTTCCAATTGCGCAAATGAGCCACCTCCCAGCGGCTGCTGTGTCCAACCGGACCCTTTTTCCGTTTCCGGTCGGGGGCTACCGATGCAGTTATACATCCTCGACTGAATAGAAAATGAAAAGGTAAATTTAATTACCTACACCCCCTGCGCGTCCACGTCCAGTGCAGTCGGAGCACAAACTGGTTCGCGATTATGTTCGCTAGGCTTTCGGTTAAATTAATGTGATTATTTAGGATAAATTGAGTCGTGAATTAAATTCTCTGTTCGTTATCTCATCACTAGCTCCCATTGGGGAGCCCACGCACCGCCTTCGGCACTAGCGGAACATTTCCCTGGTAGGACCCGCTGTCCCGAGATGGGCAACAATATGGCCAGGCCAGGCAAGCGGCATGGCAGCCCGAAGTGAAGAACATTGAGCAATTGGTACGATAGTGGTAATAATTAATTCACGTGAACATAGTTATTCAAAACAAAAGAGCTGACAGAAGCAAACATTGTCGGTTTGAAATTAATCCGACCGATGACGGTGGTGGTGAAGCGGAGGGAAGCTGCCGGAACAGCGATTTTGTAATAACCGGGATATTATTTGTTGTGCCAGTAGCACAAACATATGATGAAATATGGTTTCATCCCGCACGGTTGTTTTAAATAAACAATTTGCATTGTAAAGGGCATGACAAATACTAGGATCTCTGGGCAAACACATTTCGACGACGTTTCACGATGTCAAACAAAACTTTATCGGAGCGCTAATCTTCCGGTTCTTTCCGGCAATTAAATAATTCAAAAGCAGAGCACAGCTTGCGTGGGCCAACACTCGATTCGGTCGATTATAATTAGTGAGATAAATTTATTAGCACACCAACCAAACAAACGGGCCAACCGTCAGGGAAGAGAAAGGTTCCCTAAGACCATCTCAGTCATTATCTGAATTGTTTTCACTTGCTGGAGCGTTTCGTCATTCCGAAACCACGCACAGAATCGTGTTGCAAAACGAACTCTAGCCTGGACGCCGGACGCGAATCCTAAACAAACAGTAACCTTTTTCCAGCCTGCCTGGTACAGAGAAGACGCCGGTGAACGGAAAGTGGTGGCACGTAGCGTAGGCACTCTTGAACCCTCTCCCTTTCTCCGAACGATGGTAAATTAAACAATTATGTTAGGTTCAGAATGGAAAACAAATTTGGACAGTTCCCCGGACAGTGTGTACTTATAATGGCACTCTAGTGGAACGGTTGTCGAAATAAGTAGTCTGGAGTAAGTGATTGTTTTTGGGAATCGATTGCCCTGGGTTAGTGAAAGTGAAAAAGCAAAAATGATGAGCATTCCCACAAAAAATATCTAAATGTTTGGAAGCGAACTTACGAAATTGCCAAAAAAAATCACTACTTAAAAGTTCTCAAACGACAAAAGACTCCAACATTTCCTATGGGTTCTGTATTCTTTCAAAAACCCTAAACGCCCTTCCCTACTCTAAGGGGTCTTCCCGATGTTTCAAGGTTGTTGCAGGCAGAATATTTATTTGTTCAGTTTTCATCAATTGGAGCGGTTGTTTAGTTCTAACCTACAGTTGGTAGTCGAGAAAGCAAAGCCTTGGTACTACATTCCGATTCGGAACTCGACCTTCTGTTTATTCTAGACAGACATCGCAGACAACTGTTAAGTGTACAGGACAATTGCGGGGCTAGCGCTACGATCATACTGACACTAACAGTTTTTCCCGAGCCGGGACTCGACCTCAAGACCAGCTGGGAGGGTTACAGTTAATAGTCGAGTTTCGTTGAAGTTATTTGTAATACACCTTCCTTCTACTAATTTCTTTAATTTTATCAAGAAAACATATGAAAAGAAACAAAAGATTATTCACTCGGTCTATCTAATCACTTTGCACTCGTAAACGCATTGCAAATTTACTAACCACCTTTCTGTTAATTTCTTCAATTTCGTAAAGATAAATAACAGAACGTTAAACGAAACTTTTCAACTAAGTTGTAAGAAGTTGTCTCCTCATCAGTTGGGCTCGAGATAATTTTTTTTTTTTGATAAACATGAATCATAATGGCATACTTGTTGACAATCTCACATGACAGTTGGAGGTAATCCTCACAGGAAACAGGATCGTTTCTGGCTGCTCGATCTATTTCGACTTGTGTAGCTACCCGATCAGAAGAGCATAACTGAAAATTTGCAAAATTCTATCAACGGAAGATACAAATAACATATTTTGATACGATTTTGTTTTTTCCCATTAGCTTTTGATAACTAAATTGAATCTGAATGAGTTATGATAACAAATCATGGAATGGAGTTGTTCTGAAACAAGTCTAACAATTTATTCGTCTCTATCAAAACCTGTTGTTTATAACAATAATTGTTATTATACTGTTTCATGTGCTATCTTATTTTGATAGAAAGCTGATACGTTAGTAATAAAGTTGGATATGGGTTTGATATTAGTAGAATATTTTTTGTTATGATTTCTGTTATTTTAACACCTAACGGGATCAACATTAAAACACAACCTGAAAGGTTTTTTACATAACAAACTTACAGCCTCTGTTACATTCTTGTTCTTTCTTTCTGATCGGGTAACGTGTAAGCTAACGTTTTTTTCGGTTCGATTCTTTGCTGTGAAAACAATCGCCAGCAGGGAAGCAGCTGTAGCAAGTTCCCTGCACAGCCGGGTGCCGGCACCACCGTTTACACCACGGAGCAGCAACTGCTGGGACAATAGTCTGCAGATAAGCAGTAAAAGATACCTCTCCGGAGAGTAGAGTGGCTAATAAAGCTAGTTTTTTTTTTGGTTTTTCTACTATATCGGTCGCATATTTGGGTTTGATTTCTCGTCCAATATGAACGAAGAAGTAACCGACACGTACGATTCTGAAGACGGAATCCCTATTGATTCGCCCTCCGATACAGGTAGATACAAGGTGCCGTGGGTAGGAAAATCTGTCCCACAAGACAAGATCCATCGGGCAAAATTATACCAGGATGGATTTCCGGGCCCCTGGGTTGTCTTCCTTCGGCTCAAAACACTATTGGATTTCGAGTGGACAAAAATCGGCAAAATGACTGTAACCGATCTATTTCTCCATAGTTTTCATATACGGTAGACACTCCAACTAAAAAAAGTTCCAAATTTCAGGACTGTAGCAGGAACTTTACCTGAGATATCGAGATATAAATGTGAGAAATGAGGAAAAAATGCAACTTTTTCGAGAAGTAAAATTTTTTTGCCTGAAAAATAACAGAATAGTTATTAAGTGTTGTAAACTTTCATAAAGGTTATTGATAAAGCTTTCATAAAAACGTGTGGATGTGCGGTTTTATGGGTGTAAGAAAAAAGATAAATCAAAGAGACAAAAATGAGAAAATCATTATTTTAAGCTTTGACAGTTGGCTTCTTTTTACTACCAGAAGGACCTGGGTTGCACCCATATTTATATTTTTCACGTTTTAGGTGTCTTCGAACAATTTTAAAACAGTCTGCGATTGCCTGCTATCAAGCGTTTAAAACCATGTAGAAAACTTTTGGTTTCCATAGGAAATATACAAAATACAAAAACAAAAATAAACAAATTTTTTCATCATGACAACAGAATAACTTTAAGTGTATCATATTAAACGGCTTAAAAATAAAAAGATAAAGCATAAGAAAGATTGAAAAATGAGCAAAAAAACACATTGAACTTTTCTGGACGGCAGTTTTTTACTCCCAGGAGCTCCCGGGCTGAGTTTTCGTTCATTTTCAAGGTTTGGGTATCTACTAACAAGTTTTGAGGAGTTTTGCTGCGACCAAGCAATTTGTAAAATATTGAAATTTTTGGTTTCTCTAGGAAATACTACAATGTATACAGCCCAAGGGGTTGTATAAAAAGGTGACGTAGGACTAAATGTATATATTATATGCTGCGATAAACTGTTCATAGGCAACACTACCGTTTATATTTGATGGTCGTTATTGTAAAACTAACGATGCATGAATGCATGAAAATTTTACCCTAGTAGTAGTTGTGAAAATTCTCATAACTCTTATCTTCAAGCATCTATAGTTCTGAAATAAACCGATTCCATAATCTTCAGTATAAAATTCGTGCTACAGAACGCTGATGATCGCACCACAACCGGTAGCATTGAATATTTTGTTGGCCGCGTATAAAATTTGCTCTCCGCTGTGTGTAGCTGTGCCAGCAAAATATCCTGCAGCGTACAATGGTAACTGTTGCTGCCGTATGCAAAATGAAGGTAACATGCTTCGCGGTGCCTAGAAGTTGACTCGTATGCAGCTCTCGTTTCTCAATGTCACGTACCTCTAACAGCTATACTCCACTCGCTGTTGTGTGACAAACTAGACTGAAGCTGAATTTTCTACACGCAGTCTTTTGTGTCGAGTTCAGCGTAGATGTTTGCCATTGGGGCGTGGCCACACAGCTTAGAGAAAAAGGAATAAACCAAAACACTTTGTTGAGTCAAAATATGTAGCTAGTGGAATTTATTTCGTCCATAATATCGTCATCTGTGCTAGGGAAGCAAGCCAACAACGAAGGAAATGTATGGGAAAGCTTGACCTTGGAACTTTTCAGCTTTTCCCACCATTAAGCAGTAAAGCAACAATGTTGAACATTGTATCAAAAAATTGTTACACATTTTATCTATCCACCGACATATAAATGACTAAGATGCATTAAGTCGTTCGCTCGCTATAATCGTTTGAAATCTGACGCAACATTTGCCAGTTTCAATTTCACAAAGTGTAATCTAGTATAGAAATATACGTCAAAATGTATAATATCAAAAATATTGTCACCCTATTTTAAGACAGGACACACCCTAATAGAAAAATGAAAAAAAGTCTATTTTTTTGGCTAATCTCTGCAATTTTGAGCAAAATTGAAGCACATGAAAATTTTTTGTTGTCTAATACGTAGCTCGTGAAAAGAGCCGCGTAAAAACCGCGTAAATTCCCAAATCACGCTAAACATTTTCAATGATTTCTGCTAAATTCTTTCGAAAAAAGATCAATAGTTGTGATGTTTCCGCATGCGAATCGAGCTGAAAATCAAGAAAAAATACAAAAAGGTTAGGCCAAATCAGTTGGTTTGGTTATGTAAACTCATCTGACACTCTAAATAAAATTTTATGATGGTACGCCACCCCCCCCCCCCCCAAAAAAATATCGCGTAAGAACGGCTTTTCTGAAAAACCCGCGTAAATTACCAAATCCGTGAAAAAACCGCGTAGGGTAATCGCTCCTATATTCATCTCAGTACCTATATTCATCTTATCACGCCTTTTTGATAAGTTTATCGTCAATTTTTACCATAGGGGAACTGCTCCATTATTCATCTCAACAGCTAGCTGCACCTATATTCATCTTATTTCTCTCATTTATCCAATTGATCGTCAAATTTCTACAAATGTTTGAAAGTAAATCTATTTGCTTCTCGATTTTGTCAAGTGGTTGAAAGTTGTACGTTGAAAATATGGTAAAATTTGACGTTAAATTGATCCAAAAGGCATGATGAGATGGATATATGCACTGAGATGAATATAGGAGCGGTTACCCAATTTCCAACGTAAAACTTTCAACCACTTAAAAAAAAAAACGAAAAGCAAGTAGATTTACTTTCAATAATTTGTAGAAATTTGACGGTTAATTGGACAAATGAAAGAAATAAGATGAATATAGGGGCAGCTTGCTGTTGAGATGAATAATGGAGCGATTACCCTATATTCCGAAATTCACGTTAAAAACTGCGTGAATCTCGAAATCTGCGTAAAAAAGACGCACAAAAACAACCGCGTAAAAAAAACCTTAGTGTACTCCGGAACACCTTGACTGATACTCACCAAACTTGTTCAACATGTTCCTTTTTTATTAAAGGTACTCAAAAGCGTATGAGAAATGGGTGGGCAGCCACTGAAAGGGAGGAAGGGGTTTTAATTCCAAAGAAGTCCATGTATAATTTCCGCTTTTCATACAAAGAAATACTGCATCACACTTTATCAAAATTTGACCATAATACAATCACAAATGATCTTAAGCAGCTAGTTCTGATCATAACAAGTAGAAAAAATATCATAAAAATATAATAAAATATTTTTGTCCGCTTGCTAAAAATGTCCCATAATGCAAAGCAAAGGTATTGAACTCAATGCAGATTTGTAGAAATCTGGCATGGTTTTCAGCCGGGACCGAAATCACTGTAGTTCACCCCAACAAACTTTTTGTTTTAGTATTATGCCTCAAGCAAGCAAATGAGTTTGCTGTTTGTGAGCATTTCACATGTGCACATTTCAGTTCGTGCAGTGGAGTTCGACGGGGTGGTCACTGACTCGAGTCTGACCGTCGAAGATCTGCTGATGGCTGGAATCCTTAAAACGGCCGGTTCCAGCCTTCAGCAGATCTTCGACGGTCTGCTGGAGGCTGGAACCGGCAGTTTTAAGGCTTCCAGCCTTCAGCTGGTAAAGATACTTGATTGCAAGCAATTGCACTCAGTATCGCTCGACAAGGGTGTAAAAATCAACTGCTGGTGGATCTGATTGAGGAAATATAGATTTCAACCTAGTTGTTTCTTCCTTAAAGTGTTAAGTGTTACTTTAATGCGGTTTTTCTACGTTTTTTGTGCGCGATTTTTCATAATAACGCGGATTATTTTTACGTGATTTTTTTAAATAACGCGGATTATATTTAGAAGATTATTTTAACGCGGTATCAAATAAGTTGAGTAAAAGTTAATCTAATAAAAGAACACGCTCAGCTAGTACTGTCAGTGGACGATGCTTTTATGCGTAAAATTACTGATTGGGGACTGAAGCTGAACTTCAAGTTTGGGCAAATATTCGTCAAGAGGGTTGGCGTCAACAATTGGCTTAGAAAGGAAGTGCCCGAGTGCGAAGTAAAAACAGCATCTGAAAAGGAATCAAGGCAAAATCGAGGAGATATAAGACTTGAATCAGAACGCGAGGAAACGATGAGACAGAAGCCTCGCAATATTACTGGACGGGAAAAAGATAAACCCAGACTGGAGAAGAGAGGCGAGCCTGAAGCGGACAAATCAGCGACGCAGTTGGGTGGACCCAGCCGCCCCAAAAAGTCACGTAACAGTGAGGATAAGGAGGAAAGGGATCGACAATCTGACCTGGGGAATCGAAGAAAATCCCAAGAATCCGAACATGAAACCAAGCATTAAATTCATTCAGGTGAATCTTCACCATGCGAGAGGAGCTACTGGGATCCTCTGCCAAAGATTCACCGAAGAAAATATAAATGTGGCTCTTATACAAGAACCATGGGCCAGTAAAAATGAAATACTTGTGATCCCCAGTAATACCGGTAAGCTGATCTTTGACGATGCGCAGCCTTTTCCTAGAGCAGCCATTCTGGTGAGTGCTTTGACTAATGTCACTTCAATTACAGAAGTTATCAGTAGAGACTTAGCAACCATACAAATAGAAGTTCCTAAGGCTAGAGGAAGAGTGGAGCTCATCATCGCCTCGGCGTACTTTCCTGGGGAACATGAAAAGGCCCCTCCAACGGAAGTAAAGGACCTTATCAACTACTGTAAACAGAACAATGAACAGTTCGTAATAGGATGTCATGCGAACGCTCATCACACAATTTGGGGTAGTACAAATATAAACAAAAGGGGTGAGTGGCTTTTAGAATATATACTAACAAATAACACCTTTATAAATGCTCTACGTGAGGAAGTCCTGGATATAACTTTGTCTAGCAACAAACTTTCAGACAATATAAAGAATTGGCATGTGTCTGATGAAATTTCACTATCAGATCACAGGCAAATTCTTTTCGATTACTGTGCAGGAGAAAACTTGCAAGAAACCTATAGAGACCCCAGGAAAACCAACTGGGATCTCTACAACAGTAAACTAGTGATCGACAAACATATCTTTGAAAAAGAATTTAAAACCAAAGATGAGCTGGAAGCTTGCTCTAATTTAATCACAAGTAAGATAGTTAGTGTATACTACGAAAGTTGTCCTACCAAGACGCGAGTGTCAAATAAAGACTCACCTTGGTGGAATAAAACCCTAGAAGGACTTAGAAAGTCCTCCAGGAAACTGTTCAATAAAGCGGAACTAACAGGTAATTGGGAACTGTTTAGAACATCACTAACAAAATACAACAAGGAAATAAGAAAATCCAGAAGAAACAGTTGGAAATCAATGTGTGAACGTATTGAAAACACATCCACTGCATCCAGGTTGCAAAAAGCCCTGTCTAAAGAACATTCTAACGGTTTAGGTAGATTGAGAAAAACTGACGGTACTTACACCACAGATTCTCAGGAAACACTGGAAATTATGATGGAAAATCACTTCCCAGGATCATATTCGGATACTGATGAAGTGCAGGATCAAACTGGAGAGCAGCTAAGCTCACATGCGACTTGGACTGAATTCCAGGAACTTGCCTGTTCTATATTCAGTAAATCAAAGGTTGAATGGGCAATAGACTCTTTCCAACCATACAAGTCTCCGGAAATGGATGGAATACAGCCAGTTATGCTCCAAAAAAGCAAGCAACTGTTTATTCCAATTATTACAGAGATGTGTAATATGAGCCGAATACTAAATTACATTCCATCTAGTTGGAGTCAAACTAGAGTTATTTTCATACCAAAAGCCGGAAAACAAGATAGGGCAATCCCGGGAGCGTTAAGGTCAATTAGTTTAACTTCCATCTTTTTGAAAACTTTGGAGGAATTAATCGACTATCATATTAAATCAGTTTATATGAAATCTAATCCATTAGATAAATTTCAATTTGCTTACAAAAACAGCGCATCAACCACTGACGTGCTACATATGTTAGAGTGAAAAATCCATCCATGCCAAGGAAATTTCTCTGGCAGCCTTTCTTGATATTGAGGGAGCATTTGATAATGCGTCTCACAACTCATTGGAAATAGCCATGAAAAGGCATGGCATAGACAGGTACACAGAAAAGTGGATTCATGCCATGCTTATAAGTCGCGAAATGACGGCTCAACTCGGGGGCACGTCCCTAACAAGAAAAACTACAAAAGGATGCCCTCAAGGAGGGATATTATCTCCCCTGTTATGGTCATTAATCGTAGACGATCTTCTTCGGAGCCTATCGGAAAACGGCTTCGAAGTGATAGGTTTTGCAGACGACGTAGTGATTTTAGTAAGGGGAAAGCACGACAGCGTTATTTCTGATAGAATGCAAACTGCACTTAATCTCACAGCTCAATGGTGTAGGCGAGAGGGGTTGAGTGTAAATCCATCCAAAATAACTATTGTTCCTTTCACTAGAAAAAGGAAGTACATTATTCGTAAATTGCGATTGGAAGGCATCGATATAAAGCTTTCCACTGAAGTCAAATATTTGGGAATCACACTTGTCCAGAAACTAAGCTGGAGCACTCAAATAGAACAAACAATTACCAAGGCCACAAACGTCCTATGGGTATGCAGCAGAGCCATTGAAAAAAGTTGGGGTCTCCAACCCAGCATGATACATTGGATATATAAAACAATTATCATACCCAGAATAACCTACGCCTCGTTAGTTTGGTGGCCCAAAACCACTGAAACATCCACTCAAGCTACGCTAGGTAAAATCCAAAGATTGGCCTGTGCATTGATTTGTGGAGCTATAAGAAGCACTCCATCAAAAGCCCTAGATGCAATACTTCACCTTCTTCCACTTCATCAGGTGGTTCAACTAGAAGCGTAAAAAGTGTTCTAAGGCTAAATCGACAGTGCAACCTAAAAGAAGGAGATCTAACAGGACACCTGAGAAACTGAAAGATTTTCAAATAAATAATCTAATAAAAAGTAAAAGGGACACATAGAACCTACCGAAATTTGGAGGGAAAGTCCTGGTGAGGTAGTAAACTTCATACGAAGTGCGTTACCCAACTGGGATAAATGTGCAATGTAGCAAGGACATCAACTTGCCAAATAGTGATGTACCTGCTCATACGCAGTCAGAGTAAGGTGAAGCATACCACAATAGATCAAATAATGGTCGCAGTGGTTCAGTATTCTACAAGGGAAAAAAATATAATAAGAAGTAAATTGAATAAAATAAAATGAGACATTATTTATACGGTACATATTTCTAATCTAAACATTGGACATTTTTATTATGTTTGTTCCGTAATATCTATTATTATCAAATAATAGACAATTTTAGTTGCTTCGAGAAGAAGGAGCAAAAAAACATTTATAATTGTATACCGATGCGAGTCAATATCGTTAACTAACGATTAAGGAACGAATGCCTAAAAATATAGTAAAATCAATTTAAATAGTTAAAACCCTGATATGCAATGAATTTTCATTTTGGACGCACTAGAAGCGCATTTTGTTTGTTTCGTTACCATTTTCATATAATTTTTCCAGCACATATTTACTTACGTATTATTATTTCTTTGTCTTTAATTGAATGGAATTTATTTTTACGCGATTTTTCAAAATACGCGGTTTTTTATTTCTACGCGAATGACGTTTACATCACCTGCAATTTGAATTCGATTTTGAACAGCTATTTTCGATTCCTTTTTATATAATTTTCATAATCCGAAGTATTTATAAAACGGATTCGTGAGTCCTTGCTTATTGTGCCCCCTTATTTAACAATCAAAATCGTACCCGTATCTGTCCTTTACAAGTAGGTTCCTAATAAACAAAATAAACTGTTGACGGCATAACTCCTCACATGCCATCGACCTTTCTATTTCTACAGAAACAAAAATACGAACTCTCTCAAAAAAGGGTTCCGACTTATAACGGCCACTCCATCCGAACGAGCAACGGAGCTCTTTGTTGCTCACTTCACTCTCGCTGAAATTGCCCAAATCAAAAGGTAAACAAAATTGCTCATATCTCAGGAAAAAAAAAATCCTCGACCATCATCTACCCTCTACAAGACCCTCCCGGCAGCGCCATTGTTTTTCCGTAATATTTACCACCCGTTCATATTTTTGTTTTTGTATTTCACTGTTGATTCAAGTAACCCGTTGAACAGTGAGAAAAAAAGGAAAGAGCACACAGGACGTGCCTCGTCCCTGTTTGGGCCATTTTACACAACGCAAAATCGTACCTGTTGTACCGTTCCCGTTTCCAAGCCTGCTGAGGATGAGTGTGTTTATTTTTTATGTCCCCTTCCTGGTCGAACGGACGGTTAGGTCTGTCGGTTAGATCGTCGTGTGTTCAGCAAAAAAACAAAAAAAAATATTCAGCTGATGATGGGCCCTATTTGCATAAATTTGTTTCCCGACTTGCTTTTCTGGTAGAGGGTAATTTTCACGAATTTCCCCGTTTGGCCGCTAGCAGCTCAGGTCAATGTAGTCGTCATGGAGAGTGTTTTTTTTTCTCCGTTGAACGAGAACAAGAAATGGGTACATTTTCAACGGTGCAACGACTGTAGTAATTCGGTTTTATTTTTGCATGCCCTGAACCTACCAGAATGACCAATTGCATTGTATGTTTCATTCAGCGAGCGTGTGCGGTTTGTGTTCCCTTCTGGGCGGAGTACGATTTCCACCCCCGGACGTCGGCTTTTCCGTCGCTGTCAAATTAGTATATATTGGACATTTTCGACGCTCGATGGCTGGCGACAAACGCGACGGCGGACGGTCAACAAGTAATGGCTGTCGATATTAAACATTCACCGGGTAATGTAATCTGCAGTTGTGGCCAATTTCGGAGCTTTATGATATAAATTTCACGGACAGCAGCGTACCCGGGCGGACATTTACATTTTATTTGATGGGACTTTATCGTATGTTTTACGAGCACGGGAATAAATCTTTCACAAACAGTGTTTTCTTCGATTTATAATAACGTTTAAATGTAAAGTAATAAAAGCACCTAGAAAAAGTTACCTCTTAACCTGTTCCTAGGAAATTATTCAACCACAACATCGTCACTGCTTCGTTGAGTGCAATTTAAACTAATTAAAGTGTTGAAATTTCCCTACTCAACTTTGAGTACACTGGAACATGACGCATGAAAATCAGCTTTTACCTCCTCTGCTTTATTTTTTTTTTCGAAAAGATAAACTTTTCCAGTACCCAATATGAAGACACATGAATAAGCTGACAGACACTGTTGCACTAGAGTAAAGTTGTTGCTCTGGTTTTAATTGCACAACTCAATTTAGAGTATGTAGAGTAACGGCTTTCGAAGTAATAAAAAAAATGTGTTGATGCAAGTTATTTGAATAAATCTCAAAACTCAAATCTGAAAACTTAAAATTCGGTTTGAGTATAGAACCATTTTAAATTGCACTTTATAAACAGATAATGTTAACTCGACGACCAGATATTTCATTAATTTTCTCATCACTTTCAACAATACGACACAAAGGCGGTACAAGAAAATCTTTCCACTTACCGGTTGCTTTTTTCCGCCTGGTCGCTTTGGTGTAAAAGATGAACGCCGCCAGGAAGAACACCGAGGAAAGCGTTTCGGCACGACCCACCACACCGGTCACCTGAATGAAAAAAAAATGAGAAAGAAGAAAAACAACGTCAATAAATGCAGCAAACAACGGGCGCGACAGGATTTTTTTCGATAAACATATTTTTCAATCTACAAGCACAGATTTGCGCTTTTATTGCAAATTTGAGTGCATCGTAATCGCAGCTGAGCACTAAAACATCAACTCTCGAATTCGTAGAGCGAAACATAAAAAAGGGCAGAAACCGGAACGTAAACTGGAGCACAGCAAAAAGCAGAGCTGAGATATGATAATTGGTTTTTCGGCACAAGTTTACTGTTCGGAACACTCGAATGGTTCATTTGGCTTTTCAGTGGCTTTCCGAAACGACCAATGCCATTCAAATTTGAACTGTTCGTCTGGCCATAAGCTGGAAATTGATGTGAATAGAGGCAACAGTTCAATTTCGGTTGATTTTAGGGATTTGACTACGGGTTTGTTCGCTTGGTGTGGAACGACAATTGGAACGTCGTTGCAGTCTTGTCGATCAATAACCATGCGACTCCATTGGACGGCTAGACTTCTCTCCACCAAAAGCAGAACGAACGAAACAATAAAATGCTAATCACCAAAGCTTCCCCCGAACGTAATAATCTCGGTACGCAATAGTCACCAAAACGCTGCCTGGAACGCTGTTGGGGACGCAACTGTAAAACCATAAATTCATCATACCACGTACAAGCTAGCAGCGAACCGGAAAGGCCAAAGTCGTGCACCATCCTGGGGATGAGTTGCGGTCGTTGTTTGGCGTCAGAAGAACTTCCTCCGAAAGCTTGAACTCATTAGCGAGCGAGAGAAAGTGTTTGCGGGTGGGATCTGGCCGTCTGTCAGTGCTGCTGCTTGTCGGCTACTACAAGCGGGTAAACTTTGCCAGCCGGAATCATTTATCTTTTGTCATGTGTCGCCTGGATGACAAACCTCTCACCTCCTTCGATCTATCTCTCTCTCTTGCCTAACCGAGCTAAGCCAGCGATACTAGGATGAAGCGAACAGTAAAATACGGAAGACGTTCACGTGTTCCACGGTCGGTTGACATTCAAATATCCATGTCACACAAATTTGTTCCCGTTTCTGTTGTTCAGAGCTGCAGCACACCGGATGTACCGTTGACGAGCGCGTTAACCGGTAGCTTCACCAAAATCCCATTCGAAGCGGGCCTCTTTTGAAACGTAACGACTCGCACTACGTGTTGAATGATGAAGAAGAAAAGTAACTTTGGTCCAATTTTAACTACGTGACGCACATGACGCTCCGGTCGCCATCTACTGCTGGTACTTCTCTACTCGATAAGAAACGAGGTCATGCTGCTTTATTGCGGTTTGTTTGAGGGTTGTTCCTAAACAACGTGACGTGAGGGACAAGGACTTTGCCAGTATTTTTGTCATAACTATTCTTCATTACTAGCAAACAATGCCAAACTGTTTGATTTATCGTTAAAGAGGTGCTACAGTATTGTGGGCTTTGTGGTTTGTTTCCGGTTAGCTGGCACAAACGAATTTATGAAGTTATTTAAGTGTTGTGAATTGGCGAAATTAATGCGAAAAAAATGCCAATAAATAAAGTTTTTTTCGAAATCATTATTAAAATAAAAATCGCTTGAAGCTATATAAGCTACAATTTTTTTGAACACGACTAATTTTTGACAAGCTATTGAAAAATGCCATTTTGGGATGGGTTTGGATGATTACTAACATTTTAAGAGCCAAAACGATTTGTTCGATCGGTGTGACGTCTTCGGTAAAGTTGTAGATAATATTTTTTTCTTTCTGAAAAAAATATACACTCTAATAAAACTTATTTATTTTTCGATAAAAGTTGAATGAAAACCTGTAATGTAATTATCTAGAAAAGCACATTTTTTTAAAATCTATTTTTTTATAAAAACTACAGAAATTTACCTTTATTATAAAACTAGTCCAATCATGGAGAAATCAGGAAAAAAAGTCATAATATTTTGGTATATTTTTTAATTTTTCTTCCACGAGGTACATTTTATATGAAAGGACAAAATTATTATCTACAACTTTGTTGAAAACACTATGCCAATAAAAAACCGTTTTGAATGTAAAAGTATTCTTAATTCCCAATAGAGCGCTCTATTGGAAATTAAAAATATTTCTACAGCCAAAACGATTTGGTTGATTGGCATGGTGTCTTCAGCAAACTAGTAGATAATTATCATGTCCTTTAAAAAAATGTCCATAGAAAAAAAAATAATTTTTTTTTTCAAAATATCTTAACTATTTTTCTTGATTCGAGCAATTCTACAAAAAACGGCAACCAATCAAATCGATCATTTTTGATATAGCTGAAACTTTGCATAGACGTTTCTATAGGCAAAATATGTCATTTTGTGCTATTGGTTTGATTTTTTGGAACACGACTTAGTTTTGAGAAGCAAATGGAAAATGTTATTTTGAGAAGGTATTGATGATTACAAATATTTTTAGGGCCAAAGAGGTTCGTTTGATCGATGTGACGTTGTAGATAATAATTTTGTCTTTAAAAGAAACATACACTCTAGAAAAATTATTCCTTTTTTCTGAAAAAAAGTGAAAACAAAAATTAAAAATTAATTATCTGAAGAATCTCATTTTTTTAAATCTAATATTTTTATAAAAACTATAAAAATATAACTAAACAATGCAACCGGTCCGATCAAGGAGAAATCAAAAAAATAAGTTATGATTTTTTGACAAAAAAAAATTAATTATTTTTCCACAAGGTGTATTTTTTCCAAAAAAAATCATAACTTTTGTTATTCTTGATTTCTTCATGACCGAAGCAGTTCCTTTGTTTCCGTAATCTTTTGTAGTTTCTGTAAAAAATCAGATTTTGGGAGATCTGGCAACACAGCCAATGAATCAAGTCCGCGTTTTTATCCGCTCCGATCATTTTACTCTTTTGTTGTGTCATTTAGCAAGATGTGTCGATGAAAGTTAGCCAAATTTTTCCTTTTTGAACTATCGTGTGTGCCAGTAGTGAAACATATTCAATAAAAGTTAGAAATAGGGTGAAAATTCACTCAGAAGATTCGTGATTCGTGATTTGTGAAAAAAATGGCTGAAACAAGGGAAACCGTTTTGTTGCGTGTATGAGTTTCGTATTCGTGGTGAAGGAGATGGGAGAAACTTGTGTGTGTCAACTTGATGGCATATTATCGCTCATCTCATCGTCAAATCGTATTCTATAGCTAAAAGATTTTAGAATCTCATTTTTCATCGCTTATTGTTACACGAGTGTAGTATGAATAACAAGTACTACCGTTTTCCAATTGGAAACGGTTAACTGTCACACTGCTATATGTACTCTTAGACTAAATTTTTTTTCACCTCTCTCACCCACTTGATGAACGTGTGAAAGTGGAGATGGCTGTATATTACTGTGTACTTGACGTGATTGTGTCGCCTGCTGTTGTATAAGGGAAGATGACAGGCGATTTGATTGTATCCGTTCTCGGTCTTAGGTGATACTGTTTTCTTTTCGCCGCTCGCAAATTAAGCGTTTGAGGTGTAATACCGGTTATGCCTCGCGATTCCTATAGCGGTAGGTTTGTGCGACATTTTTTGTTAAGTTCGCTACTTTGGTGTAATACTTTTCCACTGGAATTGTTCGTTTGCGGTTTTGAACTGCGTCAGAATTTAACTTACATCGCTTAAGTGTAGTACGCAAATTGAATAGTTTATTTTGTTATATAATATCAAAAAACGCCATTTACTTTAAATTGCTATTTGAGTGTTTGTTATATATGTTTTGAGCGTATGGCGAGTCGGTCCCGTTAGTATTTTGAGCAAGCCGAGAAGAATTTAATTCAATGTATAATTTCATATCATTGCTCATTACAATACGGGACTATATGTTTGGATGCTTTCCCGAAGTTTTTCAGAACAAAGTTGTTGAATTCATTAATTGTTATGAAACAATACATCTTTAGCTACCATTTCTGCCTAATATTTTAGTTTTGGTGGGGGTGCGAATGGGTCGGACTCACTATGCGCGGTAATATTATGCTTTTAACTTTTTTATGACTTCTTTAGTTTTTAAATAAATTTTGTTGCTTCCAAGCGAGTTTTCAAGAATTGAGTTTTGGTTTTTTTCTGCAACTTGCCCCGATGCCTTAATACGTGGGATGTTTTTCAATTTTTAAACACGCTGACTTTGATGGAATTGGAAGCATTACAATTTGAAAATTTATCATTCGCGTTATGACCAGACGGTTACGAACAATTTGCTTAGTTTTATGTACTTGTTTTATGATTTTTCGAGCTTTTGAATGAATGTTGAAACAATTTTATTTAATCACGTTGATACCTTGTCGGTCGGCAAGACAACTAACCCTTGATTGCTATTGTGTTGGCATTTTATAAATCAACTTAGAACTCTGTCTTGTTCGATATGCATATTTGCATTTTTTTGAATTTTTGAGCTATGATGCATGAAACTTTGCCAGGTTTTATACTCAGTAGGTATTTTAGCTTAATCATCATCAATTAAGAAGTAAGAAATAATCACCGCGAAACTCCGTGTCCCTGCGCGTCTGCGTCGGTAAAAGGGAATAGAGATGTCGTTTATAATGCTCCGATGTAAACATGTCTTCGGCCCGAGATTTTCGGTGTATTTGTGACTTCCCGCCTGTTGGTTCTATTCCAGCACGTTGCGACTAAGAGTAAGTTTCGTTCGTTCAGTAACTATAGCATCGTTCGTCAAAAAAAAAATTAAATTATTCGCAATAATATATACGCGATGTTTACCTCTACTGAAGTGCGCTTGCTTTCTTGCCGGTATTTGAGATTGGTAATAAACCTTTAATTTAATACGTTGATACTTCGTATAGTTAATTATTTTCGCGCGCCTCATTCGCATAGGATCGCGGGGTTGATAAGGGAGATACACACCGTTGGTATTCGTAATACGCGAGCCTCGCGCGAATCATCATTCGATTCCATTACTTGCCACGGAGACATAATTACACAAACCATTCTCTCCATCGCAGAATAGAGATGCGGGATAAGCTCAGTCTTGGTATGATTGGTCAACCGAAGATTGCCTGCTCGTTGTTTTTATATAAGCGTGTCGCAAATCGAGTTCGATTGATAATTATCGTGATTGATCTAACAACTACGCAATGTATAGTTATCAAAGAATCGTGTCTTCCGAAGTACGTACGCTTTCTCAAGAGTATACGGTATTGGACATAAACAAATGTTTAAACACGATGGATGGTTTACGCGCGCTCCGCTCCTGAATATTCCCGATTTTTGGCATTAAAGATACTTTGTTCGCCTTCGTAATGAGCTTACTTCGCGCGCAGCAATATCTATTGGTTTAAACCGGTATCCAATATAAATAAGCCAATTGTGCTCCTCTAATCAGTCGGCTGAATATAGAATAAATCGAAAATAGATAAATAGAGACGGGTAGGAGTTACATATATAATCGCATCTCTTATCAAAGTGAATCCTGATCCAACGAGCCCTCCCCTACTAACAAAAACCTCCTTCCTGTGACCTTTGTGGAGATGCAGAGGTAAACACGGTCTCCAAATAGCAAGGGTCACAATAACATCCCTTCTCTCTTCCCACCTGATTGCAAGGACGTGGCCGGCGTCGTTATTGATCCTTTAAAGTATTGAGCCACTAAAACTTGTACAATGAGAATGGTCGGTCACTCCCAACCCCATTCAGTTGATTCACTGTGCAATTTTACTGATTCGGATCAATCACGGAGTGCAACCATTGATATGTGCAGTCAGTCAAGCTAAGCTAAGCTAAGCTAAAATCAGATTTTTGAAAAATGAGCTTTTTAGATAATTGATTTATAAGTTGTCTTTTAACTTTTTTTTAATAATTATTTTTTTAGAGTGCATAATTTTTAGAAAGAAAAAAATATTATCTACAACTTTACCGAAGACGTCACACCGATCAAACGAACCGTTTTGGCGCTAATAATATTTGTAATCATCAATACCATCCCAAATGGCATTTTTCAATAGCTTCTTAAAAATAAGTCGTGTTCCAAATGGTATCTTTTGCCTAAAGAAAAGTCTATGCAAAGTTTCAGTCAAATTAAAATTGGTCGATTTAAGTGGTTGTCCGGTTTGTTGTGGAATTGCTCAGTATGGGACATGCGATTTCGAATGTGGGAACGCCTGGTGAAATGATGATATAAGGAATTCTGTGCTGTGGAAGACTTTGTCCTTGAACATGTGCAAATCATTTTCAAGTTGACATGTGTGTTTCATGCCATTGACGCTCAAATTAACATGAGTGTTAATATACTACATCTTTCCCCTTTTCGAGAATGATGTATTCAAATATTATCATTCTTCGCAAGCTTTTTTACAAACCCCTTACAATTTTGATATTTATATATTTTTTTTATTCTGGTTGTTCTATTATTTTGCACCTTTTTTTTCTTTATTTTCATATAAATTTTGTCGATTTTTTTTTTAAATTTGATTCGACATTTTTTTATGTTTCGTGAGTTATTGCTTACTTAACATTTCATTCAATTTGATTCCTCATGGATTTTCAATAACAAGACGTTCCTTAAGGTATGTATTATTCAAGACATTTTCTCTTGTCTATTACTGCTTGTTCAAATACGTTAAAGTAGAGAACTTTTATTTGTTTTAATTTTTGTTTTATTTTTTTTTTAGCATAAATTTATTGTAAAAATTGGGTAAATGTAATTAAATATCAAAATTCTAAAAAAAAACCCGCACCAGTTTTGTTCAAATAAGTTATGTAATACTTGAGATGAGAGACTTCCGGTTTGAGCTTTTGGAGTGCACTTGTATTGACCAGTATTATCAGCAATAAATTGTTCAATTTTGAATAAATCCTTTTTTCTATTTTATTCAATACTAGCTGACCCGGCAAACTTCGTCCCGCCTATTTTTGTGTTTAATCTAATAATTTCACACATTGCAAATTCATTGATTCTTTGCGATTTGTTCATATCGTTTGGATTGGTTGTTTTCCAGAAACTGAAAGTGGTCATCTTCGAATTCAAAATGGTGTCCAAGATCAATACTTGGCTTCTAAACATCATTTCGATTACGGAAATATCCATATGTAGTAGTATTCCGTTATTTTTTTTTGTTTCCAAGTAGTTGCCATCTAACAATTCAAAATGGTATCTAAGGTCAATTTTTAGCTTCTTGCATCTTTCTGGTTCCGATGATACTCATATCACTTAAGGCTATTTTTCAGAAACAGAAAATCGCCAGCTTGGATTTTAAAATGATTTTTGGAAACAATTCCTGGCCCCTGAGCGTCATTCTGGTTTAAGAAACATCCATGTTGGGAGTTATTTGGTAATTTTCGGCTGTTTACCAGAAACCAGAGGTCACCATCTTAGAAACCGAAATGGTGTCTGTGGTCGATTCAAGCTCCTATGTAGCATTCTGGTTCCGAATATATATAGGATGAAAATCGGCCATTTTGGCTGTTTTTCAGAAACCGGAAGTTGCCATCTAACAATTCAAAATGTTGTCTGAGGTGTATTTGTGACTTCAATGCATCATCACGATTCCGGACATACCCACGATGGGTGGTATATGGTCATTTTTCGCTGTTCTTCAAAAAACCAGGAGTCGCCATCTTGGATTTAAAAATGGCATTTGGAGACAATTTCTGGCCTTTGACCGTCATTCTGGTTAAAGGAACACCCATATTGGGTGGTATTTGATCATATTCGGATGTTTTCCAGAAACCGGAGGTCACCATCTTGGATTTCAAAATGTCGTTTGGAGACGACTTCTGGCCTCTGAGGGTTATTCTGGTTGAAGATACACCCGTATTGGGTGGTATTTGGTCATTTTCGGCTGTTTTCCAGTCACCGGAAGTCGCCATCTTACAATTCATAATGTTGTCTGAGGTCGATTTGTGGCTTCAGTGCATCATAACAGTTCCAGAAATACCCATGTTGGGTGGTATTTGGTCATTTACCGCTTATTTTCAGAAACCGGAAGTCGCCATCTTGGATTTCGAAATGGTATTTGGAGACATGCCAGAAGAAGGAAGGGTGTCAGAACATTGTGGACATGTTTGTTACACCTAAAAACATTCACCTGCCAAATTTGGTTGTATTTGCTTGATTGGTTCTCGAGCTGTGCGGAATTTGTGTTTCATTTGTATGGGACCCCTCCCTTATAGAAGAGGGAGGGCTGTCAAACCATTATGGATATATTTGTTATCTTTGGATACATCCACCTGCCAAATTCGGTTCCATTTACTTGTTTAGTTCTCGAGATGTGCAGAAATTAGTGTTTCATTTGTATGGGACCCCTCTCCTCCAGAAAAGGGAAGGGTGTCAAACTAACATGGAGACATTTGATAATCTTTAAAACATCCACATGCCAAATTTGGTTCCATTTGCTTGGTTAGTTTTCGAGATGTGCATAAATTTGTGTTTCATTTGTATGGGACCCCTCCCTTTCAGAAGAAGGAGGGGTCTCGAACTATCTTAGTCACCTTTCTCGGCCCTTAAATTTCTATACACAAAATTTCGCGCTGATAGGTTCAGTAGTTTCCAAGCCTATATGGATCAGACAGACAGACAGACAGACAGAGCTGCATTTTTAAATGTTTAGATAGATGTTTTTTTCTTATTCACATGAAGGCACCATTATTTTTGCTTTGTGTTTATTTTTTTTCGAAGGAAAGCATTCCAAAAATTTATTTGCATGACTAGACTCCTCCGCAGTTTTTATTGTTTTCAAAACGAGCAATTCCACGCCAAATTACGGATCAATCAGACTCTAGCCTAGGACGAAATAGATTTGCTCCAGAGATACACATGAGTAGTAACGGAATTGAAATTTAAGAAAATACGCTGTGAGCGGAGCAGAGCACTGATATAGTTAATGATTTGGTTTACACTGGAATCGCTTTTAACGCGAGGATAGCGTGTCACGTAAAAAAAAATGCTTCAATTTCGCGTGAATTCCGGAATCGGCCTTGAAAACCGCAAAAATTCTTGGATTAGCGTCTAAAACTGTTACCTGCATGCAATTCTTTTGGTTATGTCTGCTTCGAACTCTATATCTGCTCTGTTCGATATAGATTGAGGAGCAGAATTAATTCACATCTAACAATGTCTAAATATAGAATACGGACCACTTTGAATTCGTATGCATTACAGGCATTTTGATTCACTGTCCTGACTCTATTTCCCTTGGGAACTGACTATAAGTTCTCATATCATAAGCCTTAAAACCGTTTCGTTCGCACAAACGAATCCCTTCACTAGAAACTCAATATGGGTCATTCCATGTCAACTGTCCGAGGAAATGCATCGACCATCTCCCTTTTCGACCAAAATATGTGAGTCGGTGCATTCTGGGCCGGAACTAATAAATACAAAGTGTTGTACCGCTTGGTGGACCCCTCGGCCAATAGGACTGCCTTCACTTTTTGCGATTTTAGCAAAACACTTTTTTTAATTTGCGGATATCTCGGTATCCTGGAAAGCTACAGGTGATATTGATATATCATTTTGAAGGGTTTTAGATGTAGAATCGAACTACGTGGTTTATTTTTTTCTGCAGTGTTGCCAACATTGCGATTTTTTCAATTTTAAATTTAATTTGCAATTTCCCGAAATACCCCCCCTTCGATTTTGATTTTGACCACGCCAATGTGTTTAGCAGACGATTTTACATAGAAGTCACTTATCAGCAAAAAACAAAATGTAGCGTTTCAGAGATACAACATTTTAAAACTTGAAAGATTTAGGAATTTGTACGTACACACGAAAATGTTTCAGCATAGAATGCTACAGCAATCGTAATGGTATCCTAGCAGGCGTTTGTGTAATCGCAGAGATTATACGTAGAAGAGTATATGTTAATAATGTAACGCGAAAATGCCGTTGCCGAAATCCAGAAAATTTCACTTTTTCTTTTGAAATTTTTTTTGTTAAATGTACATTTTTCTTTTATCTATCCTTTGAATTTCAAAACCAACTTGTGGCATCGTTAATAACTTGAAAAAATGCTGATTTCAGATTTCATTTCAAAATTTTGCATGTTTTTATTCAAGAACACATGTTGTTTTCAATCAAATCTCCGTACGCATCCAAAATACTTTATCATAACCAAAGATCTTAATTTGCTCACAACCTAGCATGCGTCTGCCTATGTTTTTCTTCTTTTTCTTATCTTCTTATCCAGAATTAGAGCCGAGGTGGCTTTCTCTGTTCTGTTTATTTGACACTGGCTTCGCAGCCAACTGTTCAATGTACATGACAATTGTGAGGCTAGCGCTACGCTTCTATTGACACTAACAGTCTTCCCCCGAGCCGAGACTCGAACATATGCCGACTAGCTTGTTGAATCGGCATCGTACCTCGCGACCAGCTGGGAGGGCCTGCCTATGCTACGATTTTGAATTGTTACGTAAGCCACATTTATAACCTACAGGTTTTAAATTATTTAGCTATCAGAGTGATCATCTGACAACTTCATGCATATGATAGTTGTAGAGAATATCTGCGGAACACACTTTATGGCTATCAAAAAATCGAAATATAGTCGAAGGCTTAAATGCAAGCCAACATAAAGCAAAAAAACAAGGCTAAATCCTCAAAGCGTTTTCATTATTACTTGGAATGTATTTTCTTAGTAGCTAGTAAATCTCATCGCGTGTGTCATTCGCGAGATGAAAATTGTTGTGATAACCAATACCGTTTCCGAGTGATATGAATTTGTTTAAAATACAACCCATTTGAACACACCTTCTTTGAGAATAAAATGACTACACACGTGAAGAGACGCATTGGCGTGGTCAAAATCAAAATCGAAGGGGGGGTATTTCGAGGAAATTGCAAATTAAGTTTAAAATAAAAAAATCGCAATGATGGCAACACTGCAGAAAAAAATAAACCACGTGGTTCGTTTCTACATCTAAAACTACATCTAAATGATGTGTCAATATCATCTGTAGCTTTCCAGGATCCCGAGATATCCGCAAATTAAAAAAAGTGTTTTGCTAAATTCGCAAAAAGTGAAGGCAGTCCCATTGGCCGAGGGGTCCACCAATCGGTACAACACTTTGTATTTATAAGTTCCGGCCCAAAATACATCGACTCACAAATTTTGGTCGAAAAGGGAGATGGTCGATGCATTTCTTCGGACACTTGACATGGAATGACCCATATGTAAGTATACTGTTTTTCAACCGACAAGGCTTGGCCCAAAAACAAACTTCGCCAAACACGCCAAAACAAGAACTACTGCAAAGTACTAAAATTAAATTCAGATTTATTAGATTACATCTAATATTTCAATTTTTATGTATGACTCTACACATAATGATCACGTAATAAATCGAATAAATAAAATGATTGATTTGATGGTGCATAGTTTTCTCTAAATATCAAAACGTTGCACATGAAACAATAGCACTGGTCAACACAGGTTTGCCCTAGAGCTCGAACTAGATAAAAATGAAATAATATAGCCTTCTAATCATTCCTGTGAATTTTGGTACCCATTGCAGCTTCGGAAGCGCTTCAAAGGCCACAGAGTAATTGCTCGCTGGGTTCGTCGTTTCATCGTTTGTTTGTGCAAACTAAAGTTTCTGAAGACACTTTCAAGGCGGCTAGGGACAGCGTAACTCACAGGAATGGTTAGAGAGCTGTAATCTTTATTTTTTTCCTGTTTTAACTCTAGGCCAAAATTTCTTTTCGCTCAAGACTGTATCAGTATTCCACACATATGATGAACAACAAGGTTTTCGAGAAGATTTTATTTTAATTTATTTATTTATTATTTATTATAAAAGTATTTTCCAGTTTAGGATGAAATATTGATTGAAACAGAAACATACCTGTCGATAAAAGCTGCATCTTTCTACAATTAAATTTAAAAGCTAAGACTACCTTTTTGTATTTTTTTTAGATGAGATCAACAATAGGTATCAATTCGGGTTGAGCAAAGTGATTGATTTACCAGAACTAAGTTTTTTTTAGTTACATCTGAGCTCCCAAAGAATCCTAAACTTATCGGAAGTCGACTGGTTTAGTCTTCGGTTGGCGCATTGCATTTCAAATTTGTATGAAAATTTGTCCGGGGAAACTCACTTTATTGCATTTACCTTTCTAGAGAGATCATTTCTGCCTTAACAATAAACTACAGCACGTTCAGATATAGTACTTTTGATGCTTAACAACTTTGCCGAAGGCAATGAAGAGTTGGGATGTCCCCAAAAATGCTATAGCGAATTTATGTTGTGTATGTTGAACTAAGTGTTGGGAATCATTTCAGTACGATTTCCATCAGAAATAACCTCTTAAACATGCTGGTAATGTTGGTAGAAAAAATGATGTTCAGCATTTAATGCGACGTATTCAACTTTGAACAGCTATAGCATTTTCAGGGATATCTCAGCTCTGTAGTGTTTTTGGCAAAGTTGTCAAGCAACAAAAAATCTGTATTTTGAAGTAAATTTTTTAAACAGTAAATTTTCGCTATCAAGTTTCACTTCTTCCATATAATGACGCCTCACTCAATTCGATGACATTCGATTCTAACAAAACAACTGCTAGAACTGTCCAAAACTGATGAAATACTATCTTCCAACTGTGAAAAAACTATAAAATCAAAATAATAATCATAATTTATCCATCAGTATTAATACAAAAGTAGCATTTATAAAACGATTAATCACGCATGGGGAGGAATACTCAAAACGTACCTCACAAATGAGAACGTGGTTTAGGAACGACCCTCTAGCACAGGGGAACGTCACGTTCGTCGGTACCATTTGTCACGCGGACTGGAAAATTGCATTCGCAACTGGGCCGCCAAGGTGATTCCAACAGTGGCACAGACCAGCGCTCACATTGTAAGCCGCTGAAAGTTGAATGATACATTACGAGAAACGTAAATTACAGCACTGTTACGATTTTGCTCTACACATCCAGTGAAATGGTTTTTCGAGCCTGATAACTGTTATCATGGTTTACTCTAGTTCTCTTCTCTGTAACTCAAATGTCGTTCAGTGTGTGAGCAGGATCGAGTGCAGCAATTTCGTGCCCCCCCCCCCTCCTTCCTCCGCCGATATTTACGAACTAATGCTCGTTAAGCATCGTTACTACCTAACCGTAATGCTGATGATGGTGCTCTCGCGCGCGGTTGCTGCCAGCTGTTATTGTCAAATTGCCATAACGATACGATGCATGTGCCAATAATAATCTGCACCGAGCAACGAGGATGCAATGTACCTACATACGAGCGTCACCGACCGTTCAGCGATAGGACACACCTCGAGAATGACTACAGAGTACTGCGGGGAGTCGCTGTTTCTATTGCATAAGTGTTACACTCACCTATTCCTTCTCGGTTCGCTACTGATGTAGTGGAATTGAACGGAGAAAGCAAGAGGATTTCGAAGCGTTTATCATAATAAGCGTCCATTGCATATACATCCTGGATCGCTTCGAGGTCACCAGGAGCGGTTGCACAACCCCGTAACTGTCGTCGTCGTCGTCATCATTATCATCAGCAGCTGACATCCGTGAAACTAACAGCTGTAGCATGTTTCCCCGGTATGTAGCTACACACGCTCACACACCAACCCACATTTTCCGACCCAAGTGGGTGTGTGCAGTTAGCGCGCTTCCGGTGCAAGTGCATTAATTTACACAGTGCGTGTTTTTTTCTCTCTCTCGCTCTTTTCTTTCTCTGTCATGCATATACGGTTAGGTAATAGCTTGCTAAATTGGGGCGAGGTTCATGTGAACTGTGAATCTGTTAATGCATAGAAATGGCGCAAAACGAAGTGAAGTATGAAAATATCAAACTCAGAACGGCTAATCTCCGCCAGTTTCCACAGCGTTGCACAGACGGGGTTGCTTTTTTTTCACTTTGCACACGATAAACTAGAGCGCGCTGGAAACTGTGAATTTCTGTTTTTTTTTCTGTGATGAAAAGCTAAAACCCTAACATCGGTGATTCGTGACCGGTGGTAATAGTTTTCGTTTTAGGTTGGCTAATTTGAAAATGAAATCGGACATTGCGTCGTTAGCGGAATGGAAATTGCAATAAAAAGATTATAATTAGATTTCGTATCTTTACTTGCTTTTTGGTTCAGAAATAGAAATAATAACAACCCACAAAACAATTCCGTGTTTTGAATTTGAGTCCAATTACCCATACGAGAATAGCTTGTTGGAAATAAAAGAAAGTTAAGTCAGGTTAATCAGAACTCAAGAGTAACTTCGAGTTGAAATGTTGAAATGTGACATAATAAAAACTGAGACATTTGTCAATTCCAAATTCCGAATTTGTGAAAATAAAACTTCTTAGCATTAAACAAGATCAAGGTTTTAGGTTTCGTGCAGGAGGTTGAGTTATTTGATGATGTCATTTCCTACACCATGAATATTTCATTACGAATTTTACGATCAACATAGTCGCTTACAAGGCGTCATCTTGATTGCATCTATCGTTCGTTCGAGGGATGTAAATGTCGTGATTGCAGTTTTCAGAATTAGCATAAACCAGCAGTTAGCTGATTATTAACTATTCTGAACGGTCAAGGTCTGAATCCATCGACATTTTGTTCCAAAATTTACGATCGTATTACCAAACACTGGCACTGCAAATGCGCTAATCCGTGGTTCCGGAGCAAACTTATCGTGGGAGTTTATCTGGAAATCGCACAAATTTCCCGCGCAACCGATTGCGGTGCATAATTTCGATTTCCGAAAGCGCACCCGTCCAATGTTGTTAGAAAACATCAAAGCAATCGCAATCTGCGTTCACCCTGATGCTCCCAGGAAACACTGCTTTTTACTTCTGCCCTACCAGGGAGTTTCCGCGAATTTAGCTTCAAACGCAAAACCATGCTTTCGTCACCATAATTTCACATCGCTACCGTACTTGGAGCTTGGTAAAACCCCAAAATTTATGGCATGTGCTCCGACAGCAAACAGAAGCACACGCGCACCTCCGAAAAACACCGACATCAGGCAGGACTCGACCTTCGTCCTATAGTTGGAAATTTTCGCAATTACTGCAAAATCTGTGTGCACAACAGTTCGTTAAATCCCCAAGCGAACGTAGCGGAAAAAGAGCAGCAATTGTCCTACTAAACACGCTTACCACCAGCGGAGTACGAGGCGACTTTTTGGAAAATATTTGAGCAAAGACTTGTTCCATTCTAAAATTATGAGCCAGAGCTCCGCGTCGCTGCTTTTTCTGCTCGAAACATATTTTATGCACCAATTCATGATTACATTCTGTTGCGATGGGAGTTTTCCCCATCGGTCAAACTTTACACCTGACGGCACATGAAACGGAACGGTTTTTCCATGGTCAAACAGGGCCCTCACACGGGTGATGACACTGATAGCCTCCAATTATTTGACCGGTAACCGAATTCGGATTTCCAAATGACAAAAAATTCAATCAATTTACCTTCTAACCAAAAAAAAAAAACAAACCCCAGGCCATTACTCAAAAATCTTCAGCAATGGCCTACACTAACCGGAGCCCTGCACAGGAAAAATTGTGTATAAATTCAATTGGAATTATTAATGACTTTATTCTCGTTGCCACCGTTATTTTTTAGTCGACCTCTCGTGTACCTACATAACAAACGTAAAAAACGGGTCATTTTTCTGCTCTGAAATCTGAAACTACGAGTACGTTCATCTCTCGTTCAGTGCGTTCGTGCAGGGAGTTTTTAGTCGCGGCAACCACGGTCCAAAACTAATGGGTCACTCGATGCTGCATACAAATGTGCAGCGGAGCCTCGAATTTCGCCTTTTATTTCGAAGCGTTGCCATCATGTGGTACAAGCTGGAGTTTTTTTTTTCTCGTTACTACACCAATGCGATGACCAATGTGGGTCATATTATTCACCATTTTACTTCTTTTAATTGACGGTGAACCTCTCTCTCGGGAAGCACCTGAGCGAATAACATGGAAATAACAGTTTGATAACTAAATTGGTTGTAAGTGGCTCGAGATTTGCGCTGAGTTCTGCACAATGTGACAACGTGGCAACTTACGCTCGTTTGGATAACGATGATAATTTATTTTATAGGGAGAACTCTTTAGATCATGATTATAAAATAATTTGTAATGAATGGGTTACATCTCAAGTGTGCAAACGAAAGGATATAGGCGTCAACGACCTTCTCAGTTTTGTCTCAAAGTTTGGGAGATTGATCAAAAAATCCCAATTTTGGTGCCAGTTGGACTACTCCTTGTTGCGTGGGGCCCTTCCCTTTTTTGATAGAAGTTATTATGAGGTATCGTCTGAAGCCTTTAAACATCTCAAGGCTAAACGGTATTGAAGCCAAAACTAGCTGGCGAGCCACCGCTTCGAGTTCTTAAAGGCACAAGACTTGGTAACAGTTAATGCGTCACCTGTGAAAACGCTATTTTATGTTTGCTGCGGTGAAGCAAACATAAAATAGCGTTTTCACAGGGAATACATTATCAATTTCCGAGTCTCGTGCTTTCAAAAATTCGAAGTGGTCTCGAAATCGGCTGTTAGTGGCTTCAATACCGTTTCACCTTAAGGGGTTATATCTACCATTTTTTTTTTCTTGTCATTTTTTTTATTGGCTTAAATCATGCTAAAACTATCCTAGAATCAAAATCTACATCGCTCAAGTAATGATCTAAACTCAAAATTCGTTTAAATCTATTTTTAACGAACAACTTTCATGTGTGTGTGTGTGTGGAACCATTCTAGATCCCACTGTCTGGCAGTGTTGTAGTGAAAAAAAGACAGTTGCAATTATCTTTCATTTCTGCAACTATCTTTGTTTCGGGATCTAAAAGGTGTTAGCTCTACCGACCTTCCAAAGACCCTTTACAGAATGACTGAGTACTTGCAGTACATTCCGGAGTAATTTTCCAATCAGTAAGCCCCGCCTCAAAATAATATTAGAATCTTGCAGATTTTATTATTATTTTCAGACTCAATTTGTTTGATACATTTGTATCAAAAAAATTGACCCGTATTTAATAGCATGTTATATTTATTGACAATAGGATGCAGAAATTCAACTGTCGTACTGTACCAATGTTAAACACAATCATAGCGAAATGCTAAGCTAAAAAAGAACGCTCTCACCATTTAAAATCGATCCACATCCTATTCATTGATCTGTCGAGTATCATTCAGCCTGGATGAAGTTGCAGAAAAAATTCGTTGGACATTCAGTATCCTTGGCTTCTGTTGCGAAAATGACTCCTTAAGGCGGCTTCGAGATCTTTCTAGAGATCTGCAGAAATTTTTGGTTCATGCTCAGATGTTTTCTTCCTCAGTTTCAAGAGACACCACTTCAGCCCTAGCCTCATCTTTATGAACCGACCTGCATTGTAACACTTAAACACCCAAAAACAATCAAGAAAATATATCCAGCGAGAAAACTGTGACGCAGGAGAAAAATCACGTCCGTTCACGTTCGTGGTTTACTTCGATCCGGGTGAAGGTAAAATCGACAATATAAATCAAGTGAGAGAAAATGCTGCAAAAAGGTTTCGAAATGGAAGTTTCGCAACTAATTGCAGGATACTATGATTTTGCATTTGGACGGAATTATCATCTACAACTTTTCCGAAGACATCACACTGATCAAACAAACCGTTTTGGCTGTAATCATCAATACCTTCTCAAAATAGCATTTTGAATAGCTTTTCAAAAAAGAGTCGTCTCCAAAAAAATTTAAACCAGTAGCATAAAATGGCATCTTTTGCTCATAGAACACTGCAAAGTTCAAGCCATGTCAAGAATGACACTAAGTTACGTCAGAAAAAGTTTAAGTATCTATACTTTTCAAAGTAAAAACAGCTGAAATTATTGAATTCAATGCAAGAACTATTAAATATTATTTTCATGTTATTGGGCATAATCTTTAAAAATTATTGCAGACCCTTGTAGAGATAAAGACAGTAGGGAGAGCCATCACCATCTATTTTTCTATTATTTCTTCCAGCCACAAAATATTGCGGTTTGAAATATTTCCTCGCATAAATTGTTGTCCTCCAGAATTCTATTCAATCAACAACTACAAAGTCCGGAACGTAATTACGTAGTCGCGCATCCAAACATCCAAAGAATGATTCCAGTATGACTTCAATCGAATTCCACGCTGCATTCCAATTTCATACTTATTTACCGTGACCAGTTTCAGGTTAAAATTCTGCAAATAACTACCCTCGCAAGCACCGAATCCAGTACCGGATCCGCTGCTGCAGGTATGCAATGCCTGACCAAAATTTGTCCTGCCAGCAAATACCTGGCTGTCAGCGGCAAGCTCGCTCTTGTGGTGCAATTTATTTCAGCATTATTTCAAAATTCTTTTATATTGTCCAGTTAACGAACAACTTTCATGCTCCAAAAAAACATTTCTCTTTTATTTTGGCGATGCTCGTTTTTGTTTTCAATTTCGAGGCTTTGTAAACCTATGATCGATATCATGTTTCAAATTTGTAGTATAGAGGTCGCTGCATCAAATTTCGACCGTTATAGCGTCTCTACAGCGTCTCACAATTTCCATTTGTTTAGTAGATCAGTCGTTCTCGTTATGTACGTTCTTTGTTTGAGTTTTTTGTTACTTTTTAACTGTAAGTTATACTCAAAAGGACTTAAATATGAGTGACAAGTTTGAGTTTTGACTGGGATCGGATACCAACTGCGTCAAAGTCACTGAGCGTCGCATGTCTGATACCACGAAAGAGCGTAAGCGCAGCCTTAGGTCAGATAAAATAAAAGGAAGAAGAGGAAGATAAACCCAGAAAGGACAACTTTACGGCACAGAGGTAGCTGACTGAAGTTTTAAAAATTAATAGGTTGTTAATAGGTAGGTTAATAGGTTGCTGAAGATTTTAAAATTAATAGGACTGTTGCGATTCTAAAGATTTATAGCATTTTGAAACTTTGAACCCGTTTTCTTAAAACCATGTTTTCAAAATCGGCGAGCAGTAGAACTGAAAAAGTTTACATCCGATTGACTTGAAATTTTAACTGTAGCTTCTTCATTAGATTATCTAGTGAAGTACACACGAGTTTAGCGATAGATTACCAACAACAAAAGTTATGAACAATTAAAGTCGATTTTTTTTTTTCAAAAAACCGTTGCCATTTTGCGAAGAAAAATTTTAAAAATATGATCATGTGTATTTCACTAGCGACACTTATGTACAAGATGAAAATTTTATTGTTTTGGTTGTAGGTGGAGTTGAGCACGACTTCTACTGCTCGCCGCGGAAGAACTTTTAAAAAAGTGGTACACGGCAGCGGCACTGGCGCCATTTTGTAAAAAATAGAAATAAAATTTGTTTTTTATATTCTCCAAGAGTTGCTTAATCCAATGATATATTATTTATATACCTTACATCTTGAGTGTCCTATAAAAACATGAAAAAAGCCTAGTTTTTTTGAGCATTTGGTGGATATTACCCGTTAATTTGATTATAAAAAAGAAGCCGGCAGTGCAGCGTCACGCGCAGATACTCTCAGTCGCTCACAGTTGCGCACGGTCACGAGTATCGTACGCTCTCGTACGAGCTTCGCGGCACGCGCTCTAATGCTCTCGACAAGCAGCGAAATGTACTAAAAAGTTAAGTTCGGAAATGAGACAGGCCAAGCAATACCATAGGCCTGAATAAGATAGCTAGACAGACGGTAGCCTGAGAACGAAGGGGAAAGCTTCTCGTTTTGTGTTATCTACAGGCAAAAACATTATATCAAAAAGACTGGCATCTCTGAAGACACCACACTCCATCTATGAAAGGTAGAAGTTTGCTATGAAAATGTTGGTTATTACATCGCTGCGTAGATGGAGTGTGCGTAGGTAGTGGTCCAGCCAGTGCGTTCGGCTTGCAGTCGCATCGCTAGCACACACACACTAACATGCGTCAGTTCCACTTTTACTTAACAGACTGCGCTGCCAAAACTGTCGCTCGATCTCAGGCAGGTCGCTCGATCCAGTCTCCTTGATATAATGTTTTTGCTACAGGGTAGTGAAATCCATATTGTCCATATTGTCGAGTAATAAATTTTTTTAAGGGGGGGATTTGTTAGTAGCTTAAGTATTTATGATAAATATTAGTAAATAATGAGTATGTGTGTCCAATCACAAATGGTGACTTCTCAACACTGTTAGAAATTTGTAATTTTAATTGTTAGGAGAGTAATAAAGTTAATCATTATCTTCGTGTGAAGTGTAGGGAGTCCCAAAAAAATCGATGTTGCGAATGTCAAGGTGCTCAACTCTAAATTGTTAGATAATGTTATTTATAGTATTTTTGTAGAACATTTCGACTTTCTAAAAAATTGTTTACAGGTTGCCCAAACGTGATTTATGAAAAAATGACTTTTTCAAGCTAAAACCACTTTTTTGTACTTTTTGCAATTATGTTCGATTCTCACAATTTTTCGTCTACGTTTTCATTTTTGTAGGGTTATTTTTGAATACTTTGCATGGTTTGGTTCAGCATCGCATTTAGTTATTTGACTCCCAAAGCCCATTATGTATCGCAAATAAGTGAATTTTGTCTATAATTATTAGATTTAAAAAAAGAATTTAAAACGAAAATATACACGAAAAAAGATCCTCGATGTCTCATCGGGGGGCTGAGATATTGGCATTTTTATATGTGATGGAGAACTATGCTTATTTATAAATATCTTAAATAACTTTTTTATATAGAGTTAGAGAAAAAAAAATCACAGGAGGGTTGTGTGCAAAGCCACGACCGCAAGGTTGAAGTAGAATACTTTTACAAGAAAGATAACCCGGCTGCTTGCGTGTAAGTCATTTTGAAATCGGATTTGTTTCGTATATACGCTTGTTAAGCACAGTATCAACAAACCGTAATAAACATCAAACTACTGTGCATTTGCAGCAGCATCAAACCTCAGTTGCAGTTCATTAGTAACCATTCATTCTGCTCTTCCAAAAACATTTAGTATCCTTGAAAAAGGCCGATTGCTGTAATTGCAATTTCCATTCAATTATTGCATAAATGCTTCATGGTCAGATATACCCGCTGCAACTGCTACGCTATCCCTAGCCTTGTCACAGTTGTGGCCGCTATACGCTACCATTGGTATTCGCTGCCTCTGCATCAGCTGGCCCAGCTGCTATCGATGCTGAGATCCGCTGCAACTAGTGCGCTATCCATTGCTATGCCACAGCTGTGGCCGCTATCCGCTATGGTTGGTATCCACTACACTGCTACTGCTGCTGCTAAGGGATGACTGCTGTTGTTGCTGTCTAGAACTATTATGAGCGGCTTCGGCAGAAACAGGCTCTTATATAGGCCAAATAGCATATTTTCGATTGCAAGGTATATGATTCTGTCGACCGTGCTTTGGAGGCAAATATATAACGACCAATCAGAGGTCGAATTTTTCGTTTTGACAAGGCTTGACTATTTTCAATAATACAATAGTTTGAATAATAAAATTACAATTATCTTTATTTGGAAATAATCTTAGAAGATTTACCAATCTATTGCTACAAGAACGAAGGAAATCCATCGAATACTAACCGATTTATTAGCGTTTGAAATTGGACATATTTTCCACTTTTTTCGGTTTTAGATTTTCATTTCACATCCCTATGTAGCCGAACTTCCTGAGAGAAGTATTCTACTTCAAAAAAACCAAGTGTCTGAAAAAAAAATTCTTAAAAAAAAAACAACTTTCTGAGAATGTCTTCCAGCTCGAAAACTTTCCGACTCCTGAAAAGTCAATTCTTCAAAGAATTTTTTCAGATAGTACCAGTGATCTCGGAATCTGCTTTTTCTCATTGGACAAATAAGTGAAACTTTGACGGCCTTGAAGTACAACTTCCGGAAGTCCGATTACGCAGTCTATGTTTATTTTCAAGGTCTTCGCCGAGACTTGTAATACATAGGTCCCCGTACGTGCAGTGAAAATAACGACCGCACGGAATCAAGTCTGTTGCTAGATTGATTTTATCAAAAAAAAATTCTAATGAAACCTTCAAACAAATTAAAACAATTTTTTTTCCCGATTGTTCTACCCCTCATTCTATAGCTTTTGGCTCTGTTTCTGTCACCTTTTGTTACTCGTTTATTTCGCTACGAATTGGAAGATGGAGTGTGGCATAGACGCATGAATTACGATGCTGATTTAGTGAAGGTAATACAGCGAGGCAGGCTTCAGTGGGCTGGACATGTAGCCAGAATGCCTGACGAGTAAGCCACCAAACTATCTCCAGTAGAGAACCAAGAGGAGCGTGGTAGGCCTCGCACGCGGTGGATGTGCGCGGTGGAAGAAGATGCACGATCTGCTGGCGTATGAGGAGACTGGAGAACGGCTGCCCAAGAGAGAAGAAGCTGGACACCTCTAATTTGTTCGACCCTAGACCGGTGAATAGTCCGTTAGCCAACAAAGTAAGTATTTCGCTACGATGCAGCTTTCGTTATTTCTTCCACGGGAAACAAGGTGTCTAGTATCAGGAGTTTATTCCGGCGAAAAAATATTGAGAAAATATACTATTTTATTTATTTTTCTACCCAATAGAAGGTTGCTTCGAAGGTCCATCTGTCTGTGGGAATAGAACTTTGTGGCTCTACCTGGTTCTGAAGGGGTGGCTGCTGAACGATTGAGGTGGTAACTCTTTTCGATTTCTCAAAAATGCTGCAACTTGAGTATTGCTCATAACACTTCTAGGTGATAAGTGTTTTTCGTGTGAAATTTTCTTTTGAACTTTTTGTAGTGAATGGAAATTATACCACACACATCCCAGAAAACTGGTGTTATGATCTTGCCAGCGGATAGAACTTCCTTTACTTTTCGTAGGTGATTTGGTCTGTTTAGTCTATGATTTCGATTGTTTTTAGTTTCGAGTGTGAGTGTGCGCATAAAATGTGTCAAGCTTCTCAGTAATCAATAATCAAGTTGATTGATTTCCTCGGCAATAACTTAACGGTTTCAACGGTTTTCGCTGTATTTATGGCAAAAAATTTTTTCAAAGTGTCACTAAATTTCCGATCATACGAGTCTTATCGGTAGTCAGATTGTTTTAGCCTTCTGCTGAATTTAGTGGAATCAAGTAAAATATAAACTAGAACATTAGCTTGTTGCTGTGTTTACCCAACACGCTAGATTAGGCTCCCATAATAACTGTAGCCTGCTGCCGGGATTACTTAACACGCAGGAAACACCTTGCCATAACAGAGCATTCAAGAGCATTCTGGTTATGAATCTTTGACCGAACCGAACAATGCCAAAACATTCTTATTATGTATCAACCAATAACCAGGCGTCCTAATCATAACCCGTCAACCCACCAGTGACTTACAAAATACAGGGAAAATTTGGGAGTTCACTTAAAAAAATAGGGAGTTCACTTAAAATCCTTTAAGGGGTGACCTTATTTGATGAATAAATCCTTCCACACATATGGTCAAAATTTAATTACTGCAGAGTTTTTTCACTTTTTCAGTTTTCGGTTATGTTTGCCTTTAACGAGGTCTAGCACAAGAAGTATGGTCACAATATATGGCAAAGAGGTAACATGACGAAACAAAATGCATTTTTTTAAATTGTCAATTTTCAGGGTCATCCTACTTTTCTCAACATAGCTAGAAAAAATATCTGAATATAGCGTTTTGTAGAACTTTTCTTGAAACTTAGTGAGAAAGTCATGAAAAACTTCAGTCCTCTTAGCTAGTTTCCAAATGATGCATCTAGATTTGATATCAAATAAAAGCTCTTTAGTTGTTTTATAAAATGCTAACTTCGGGTTCTGGATTTTTTCAGTAGAGAAAATAGCACCCCGAAAATCGTCAAATATTTTCCTAGAAAAACATGAGAAGAGTAGGATGACCTTAAAAATTGACAATTTTTAAAAGAAAAATGCATCTTTTCCGTCATGTTACCTCTTTGTCATATATTGTGACCATGCGTTTTGAAGTACTCTTAGTGTAGAATAATAACACAAAAATTTAAAAAAATCCATTAAGGTTAGCAGGAGTTATTACACTTTATAGTATTTGGAAGTTTTTGGACATATCATTTTCAAGGGTCGTTCTACCCCACTTAACCTCAGAAAGGTGGTTGCGTTTCTCGCGAACTTAATCAATTTGAAAGTCTGAAGCGGTAAATTACAGTATTAAAGACGGTCAATTTTCGGACCCTGGACATCAGTCAGTTTCGGCTAACATCAATATAAGGTAATTTTGGTCATATATTTGATCATTCTATGCTGTTCACGGGAACTGGAACTGTTGAACTGTTGAAAAAGACTGGAGAGCGACACTATACTGACGACTTGTCTCTCTTTTCACTCTAACAGCCTCATGAATAAGTTATTCATGAGAGCTCACATACAGCTAAACAGCTCACACAAGGCAGCGAAACTGTCTTGTGTTGCGCACGACAGCTTATGTTGCGCATGTATTTTGTTCGTTCGGACATGACAGCCTAGTTTGCTGGTTTTGAGGATGTCCTGTTGCTGTTTAAGTTAAAAGCCTACTAATCGGCTGCGGCTGTCATCGACTCGGATTTTTTCGTTTCTCCTGTTTCACAGGCCGGTGAATACAAAGCAAACCGTTTCAATTGTTGATATAATTCCCCACGTAAGAAAAAACGTGCTTCGCACGATCTCACTTTCATTCTTTCATCGGCCTTACCGTCGTGAATCATAATCACCTGACATCCCGCTCGGATTCGTACTGAAGGATGTCGGAAAATCATATTATAGGCTGTCATTTGCGACAGCTTGGAAGAACAAACATTCATAAGGAGATGAAAAATAACAGCTCGTTTGGCTGTCGTCAGTTGCTGTAGGACTGTTTACCGAACGTGTGGGGAGCAGAGAGAGCTGTGCAATACAATGAGAGCCGGATTAGTTGAACATTTGCTGTCATTGTTTTGCAGTCATTTTCATAACCCTACTCTGGGCATCATCTTGATTCCGGAAATGTTTTCTGAAACCGGAAGTCAATATTTCAAACCTAAAAACAAAGTCATGAGTTGATTTCCAGTTTCTATTGAATTTCTTGAAAACCGGAAGCATCTTAAATTTCAAAATGTCGTCTTGGGATTTAAAATAGCATCTAGGGTCAATTTTTGGCCTCTGAATATCATCTGCTTTCCTGGAGATACCCATATTGGTTGGCATTTTGCCTGGGTTTTAGCTCTGATTGGTCAAAATCTGAGTTGAAGTTAAAGCATTTGAAATTAGACAAATTCCCTGACGCTCCCGATATATTCGGTATTTGAACTTACCGTAAAACCGTAAGTAGAATGTCGCCGTAAGACGTAATTTTACATTAAAAAAAAACATTAGACTACATTAAAGCAAAATTTTAATCGTCTTGACAAAGACGTTTTATTTTGCCAAGCCTGCCTCATTTGAAGGGCCGCTCTGACTCTGTATTTTACGCTGCTAATAAAAATAAGTTTGGTATTTTCATCATAACAATGCACTTTTAAGCGGCAAGCGTTAGAATTGCGTTACAGAAATTAGATTGAAAAACATTTTACCTATCATTAAATAAAATCAAGTGGTTCCATGTTTATCAATTCTTGACAATTGGTGATGCAAAAGTATTGAAAGTTTGATAAACTATATGACTTCTGCTATTTTCAACAAATGTCTTCGCTTTCAACTTTCTCAGTTAGTTTCAGTTCTGAGCTATTGTGAGTAGCGTGACATGATAACTTACAGACTTTCCTGCTAAAAAGAGTCTAGCCACAACATCCTAATTATTTCGCATGGAATCACAAACTTTAAAATACGACACCATTATCAACGCGATTAGCTGCACAGCAGCTGGCTTCTTCATCACTTCTGACTCTGCTGCTGGTGGTAGAGCGAATTTCCGTTCGATGATTATTTCCGTTAATCTTGAAATCCCCTCCACACGGGGGGCGAGTCAGTAGTCTAGGCAGAGGGTCGCGGGTGGTTCGAAACGAAGCTCGTCTAATTAAGCCATTCCGCAGCGACAGCGACAGGTTCGTGTATGGTTGGTTGGCAGTGGAGAACGCGGAAACAAGGAAAAGTCGAGCGAGTTTGCTTGCGGCAAGGTTTACCTCGAATGAACAAGCGACCGAATGAACGAACGAACGAAATCGAACGATAGCGCGGTATGCTCTTCTAATTGAATTTTAGCCACCGTTACCCGCGGTGGCCACGGGAACGTGAATCTGATTTCCAGATCCCGCCCGCCCGGGTGCGGAAATAACACTGCAGCGGGGTGCATTCGACTTCTCCGAAGCTAGGTGTTGATTGAGTTTTTAATTGCTACTTCAAGTCAAGTGGCGGGAACAGCCGGCTGCTGCTACTGCAGATAGTGTTCAACTCCATTCCGCAAAGCACGTTTTATGGAGAAAACTTCTGGGTCCAGATGCAGAGATGGTACGCGCGGAAGGTGCATGAAAAGCGGCTTTAAATATTCATGCAGCTTTCCAATCTTTCAGAAACAATTGATTCAAGGCACACCATTCTATTAGCTTGCTAAAGACGTGAAAACGGCAAGACGTAATGTATAATTTATTCGTCCTGAAATAGATCCGATGGAATAGTGTGAGAAGGAAACGATGGGGCGATAAGGAGTGAATATATTTCCATTTCAGCGGCTTAGTAAGTCTAGAATCCGGGGCTGGGGGGCTCACTGAAGTTGACAGCAAGCAGCATCACGTGAACAGTTTTTCGCCCCTGTGGCCACAATCAAATGAATAATGGATCATGAAGTTGACGTCTGGCAACCAGCTCTGGCTAATCCGGCCGCACTCATTTCCGGTGCCAAAGCGCCGGTAAACATAAATTGACGTCCACTGACAGTCTACAAAGGAAATGCATTTTACGATCTATTTATTTAGCTAAAGGACGCTCGGAGCGTCATCCTGTTTACTGATTGACCAGACCGTCCCAAAGTTTTCCCCCAGGTTAACCTCCAGTGTTGTTTCTTCTGTTAATTTCCGCCCCCGGTCAACTTTGCGGATGCTTCCGGCATCCACTTCTCAGGCTTGAAATAATAGCATCGGGTACGAGTAAATAGCTAATAAATCTTGATTAATGATATTGGATTACGACCACCTTCAAAGTTTACCGGAAACAAACTTCAAAGCCAATTTCACCATGCGCCTGGATCTTCGGGATCCGGTCGCCAGGAAGGATAGCATTCGCTTTGGGTTTATTTTTTATTTTTGGAGAAGTTACTATCGACAGTCGGTTCGAAAATTAAAAACAATGCCGTCGAAGTTTGCCACATATTCTGTTCGAACGATAAATGAGGAGAAATGTAATTTGAGATAGCAATCGATAGCACAAAGGAAAAGTGAATGGTTTTTGAGTTGCAAAGATACTGGAATTGCTTCGATAGTATATTTATTACCCAGAATAAATAACAATAAATTTCAACACAATTTGAAAGAGGGAATTGAACATTCTACTCAAAAAAAGTTAATTACATACTTCAAAGGTACAGGTAATAGTCCGTTATTTTCACTGTAAAACGAACGACCAACAAGAAAATATTAAAAAGCGAGATTTTTTAGTGCGTACATAAATCATTAACGCAACTCTTCCCGAAGAGGAAGTTAATTCAATTAGGGTATTAAAACTAAACGTCGCGTAAAATTGAATTCAGTACTGATTTTTCGCTCGCTTCACTCTGTTGCAAAGTAGAACGCGGCACAGCGTCCCACGTGTGAGCAGAGTCAAACTGAAAAAAATGGTGTAAACAAAGTCCTGAAAATTTGCCACACAACAGCAGCTAACATTTTCCTGTGTCGGTTGAGAGGTGCGCTGGATTCGTAAATATTGCGTTGCTTCGTGTAAGCCGTCCCGTGCCGTTGAGAGCAAAAATCTTTATTTAGTTATACGCAGCTAGGAACGTGGGACGCTAAACGAGAGAGAGAGAGAGAGAGAGGAAAAAAATAGCGAACAACTATGATCCATTGCTGCAGTAGTGGAAGCGACGACCGGTGCATTCCCGATTGCATTGTTTGGGAAAACTAAATTAAAAAACGTGAACGCGGAAAAAACGGAAAATTACGCCGGTGCGAACGGTGCGCCGAGTGAAAGCGATCCACCCAGTGGGAATGTTTCATTCGGAAAATAAATGCTCTTCCGAACAGGAAGGAATTTGTATTTGTGGAACAAAAAATAATCCGTTCAGAATGTTATAAGAGAGCATAAATTGTACCAATAAAATCATTGAGTTGCGAACTTCAGTGGCTGACTGATGTGTGTGCAATTCCAGAAGGATTATTGTAGCAAATGGAAAAACCTGATACTTTCCATTCAACTATTCAAGTTGACTAGTGAGAAGGTATGAAATATTTATTAAATTAAAAAAGGTTATTTTGTTCTGGTTCACAGGCAGTTGCGATAACTTAATTGCGACTTGAAACTAAAACAGGTATGCTTTCATTCTGTTTTCAAAAATAGTATTTCAATCGTGTAAATATTTGGTAATTTCTTAACAATTTTTTATCAAGCCACGTGCCATAGTTTTGGTAAATTTACCCTTTTTTAGAAGCTACTTCTGGTCCCCAATCAAGTCCCTAAACCCTGTTATGGCACATTAGTCATATTTTATAAATCCTAGTTTTGGAACAATTGTCCTACGTTTGGCCTTTTAGGTTAATTACCGTAATTGAGACTAATATTTCAGTCATTTATCTTTTTATGTCCCCTATTAAGCCATTTAGTCTTCTTTTGGCCTCTAATCTAGAATATTGCTTTCGAGCTCTAGATTCAAACTTCCCCGTGAATTCGGTTTCTAGACCGTTGTGCATTGAAAATTTTTTTTTCTCACCCGAGTGCACAGCGTTAATCTCGGCGGAAGAATAACTATTAGTAGTTACGTATGAAAGTTATCATGCAGAAATTTAGTCTTAATTGTCTATCCGATCACTATTTTAAAGGAAAATTTCTCACTGGATCGACCACCAATAGAACTGCAACATGTCGCAGCGACAGTTTTTTACGCGTCCTTTTACGTGGTTTTTGCGTTTTTTTTACGTGGCATATTTTTAATGGTTTTTCATTTTTTAAATAGTTTATTTAGAGTGTCTGATGAGTTTACTTAACCCATTCCTGACATTCAAACTTTGGTTTAAGTTTCCCAAATGTACTCGAAACTTTTTACTTGGTTGGTTTTAAATTTATTAGTTCTCTCCGCCGGGATAGGATTAATCCAATTGCTGAAAATTCACCGATTTGACCAAACTTTTTCATATCTTTTCTTGATTTCCAGTTCGATTCGCAAGTGAAAATAGCATTGCTATTGATTCTTTTTCGAAAGTATTTAAATATGATTAAAAACTTTTAGCAAATGAAGTTTTTTTACGCGGATTTCTCAAATTACGCGTTTTTTACGCGCTACGTATCCCCCACGTAAAACAAAATTAGTGTACCTCGTAACCTCCCACAAAAGACGGACGAATAGAGGAAACCAGCGGACCGCACACTGGTAATTATAGCTCACCCATTACAGCGCTAGATTGTGATTCTCCCGTCTGTGTGAGAAGCGCCGTCATACAGATTCCGAGCTTTGAGAAAAACGGATTTAAAAATCTCATTGAACCTATTTGGGTCTATTAAGCATCAAGAATTTTTGAAGCTGCGTAAAAGGTAAACGTGAATCATGCAATAAGTTCAACACAATCAAATTTCTAAACATGCGAAGAAATAATATCATTTTGTAGTACTCTGGATAGAATGGAGGTTTAACACTACCCGCAAAGTGTTGGCGAGGTGCAGAGAATTTTTTACTACTTCACAATCAAATGATTTTGGGACGCTAAGAAGCGTCGTTGATTGTATCGCAATAGTGACAACCGGTAATTTTGTTGAATTTCTGATCATTGCAAATTATCATTTGCATATTCTCATTCTGTTGTTATCTTGGCAGCATTTTCTGCCATTTTCAGAGAACATCAAAGCAAGCGGATAAATAGGCTCTCCAGCATTAGGAAAATTTTCTTCGCATCGCAGAAGATAAATTCGGCCTACCGGGAGTTGGAGCCCGGCACGAGATGGACAGGATTTTGCTTATCGCTTCTTTGCCGCGACCAAACTTTATCATCCAAATGGTACTGTAATGGTACTGAAATGAAGTTAAAATTTCTGTTGACCGCCTTTTTTTACCAGGCTTTAGAGAGAAATTTTTAGGGAATGTGTCTCGTAGATGACAGAAAAAAGAGAACGAAACATTTATTTACCGCCTTCAATGGTTGCACTGACCGCAACGAAAAATAAATATTAAGAAGAAAAGCAATTCCAACTACTTCAAAATTATACAATTTTGGGGCGCTAAGAAGCTAATTTCTCTTCATCGCACACTGTTTGCAAAGCTGCAAAAACGTGATCGAAATTATTTCGATCCAAAAACATTGATTTTATTGCTGTAACATCACCAAAAAAGTTGTTCCATTAATTATTCTTCATGTTATAGAAGTTGCAATTCCATGATGAATTCACTCAACAGTGAGAAACCAATTTTACTTTTCTCATTTTGGAATATAGAAATCCACTTTGCTCAGCAAAGTTGTAGCAAATTTTAAAAGAAACAACTTTGTGGAAGACATCATACTTCTTATCACAATATTCATTGGTTTGTGCCAACGTAAGAACCCCGATAACACTCACGGAAACGCGACGAGAGACAGGACACAACACTTATTGTTCTTACAAAACATGTTTTGTAAGAACAATAAGTGTTGTGTCCTGTCTCTCGTCGCGTTTCCGTGAGTATCATACTTCTATCTATATAATATATTTTTGACTGTTGACGATTTTTACTAGAATGTGCTAATTTACATAATTTACTCTTAACTCACAAAATAATGATTTTGGAGTCGTAGTTTCTTCAGTAAAGTTCTGTTCTCATGTTTTCCATTTTGAAGAAGTTAGAATTTTGTTATTAGTCTACCTGAAAGTGAGAAATGAGTTTTATTTATCTCATTTTTGCATATAAAAAACCACTTTGCCGAGTAAAGTTTTAATACATTTGGTAAGAAACAACTTTGTTGAAGACACTATACTGCTAATTTAAATGAACTATTGTGAAGTTTTCTCTAGAATGCCCCTTATAATCATTTTTTCAATATAACTTTTTATAGTGATTTTCTAAAACTTTTAAATGTTCTACAATGTTGTTAACTATCATAAAACACACAAGTTCACCGAAGAAAATTCATTTTTATCTTTCAATATATTTAGTTATTCAAGATTTTTATTAAAATAATGCACTTATTTATTTATAAATATCGGCACAGGAGACAGCGAGAGACAAATGCCTATATCTGGATTAAATGATGTTTAACTGATACTTAAATACAGAAAAGTTTTAGTCTGCAGATATTTGCAGATTTTAAAAATATCTGTAAGTTAATTAGTGCATTGTTTAAATAAAAATCGTCAATAACCGATGAAATATGAGAGATAAAAATAAACTTTTTTTCGATGAAATTGTTTGTTTCTTGATAGCAACCAACAATGTAGATCATTGAAAAATTGTAGAAAATCACTACTGAATGTTTTATTGAAAAAATTGATTTTTAGTGTCAATCTGTAGAAAACTCCACAAAAGTCCATTTAAATAGATAGATAGAAGTATGGTACCTTTGACAAAGTTGTTTTTTATAAAATGTGCAACAACGTTGCCTAACAAAGTAAATTTTTATATGTAAAAATTAAAAAAGCAAAAGTCGCTTCTCACTGTTAAGTGGATTAATCACAAAATTGTAACTTCTATAAAATGTAGAATAATTAATTGATCAATTTTCTATTTTTTTGGGTCAAAATAATTTCGATCACGTTTTTGCAGCTTTGGAAACAGTGTACATCGTAAATTACCAATGAAAGTATGAATCGTGGGACTTCGCAATACGGGCATTTTCGCCGGTTGAAGATGCACGCTTTATTGAAAACTATAATGATTGAAACCTTTGGATGTAAAGAAAAACATAGCGTAGCTTAGCTTGACACATAATACTTGCACTCCGTAATTGATCCGAATCTGTAAAATCGCGCAGTAAATCAACTGAATGAGGCTTGGAGAGACCTACCATTCTCATTGTACAAGGTTTAGAGGCTCAATGCTTCAAAGGTTTAATGACAATGCCGGTGACGTCCTTACAACCAAGTGGGAAGAGGGGAGGGACCCTTGTTATTTGGAGATCGTGTTAAGCTCTGCATCTCCACAAAGGTCACAGGAAAGTGGTTTTTGTTAGCAGAGAAAACTAAGTTGGATTAGAATTCACTTCGATAAGTGTTGCGATCATACATAATACCGCGTTTGATTTAAACTTCGAACAATCTCAAACTTCGAACACTTCAGTATTCAGTATAAAATCACATTATTTTAGCTAGAGTAATCAGAAGCATGATTAGTGTATACCATTTCGTACCTCGGAATGTTCTTTACCCAGTGATGCATACTTTCTACTGTAGAACCACTTCCAGGGATACAGCAGGCGTTGAAAAAAGTGACAGTCAGTGTTGAGACGGTTGCCTATCTATATTTTTTTATTACATTGAAGTGTTCGGGATTTGAATCAGAGCCGAGTTCTGAATTCTCGTTAATTTCATAAGCAAAACATGTTTGAATCTATATAACTAGCACTTAATTGCAACAATAATAAAATAACGAACATGTTAAACCTTTAGAATCGATATGAAAAGTCATATTTAGTTGATTTTTTAGTGCAAAAAGTTACAACATAGCTTGAGTGTTCGAAATTTGATGCAGTACGGTATTTATACCCGATTCGGTAGAATAATTTTCGGTTTATTCTCCATTCAGTGCGCTGACAGGTGATGCATACTCAGCTCATTTATATTTGGCACTGGTTCAAACTAACAGACGTTAATAATGCTGAAGAAAACACCCGCAAGTGAACCCGCAAGCCATAGGAAGGCTGTTGGGGCCACTTACTAATTTGTGGGCTTTATTTGAAAGGAATACTAGTTAGTATATTTTTATTTTTATAACGGAGTTAAACCAACAAACAACAAATCTGTTTTTGATGCCATATCTGAAATGTATCAGATTCGAGATTTTGAATCCGGCTTAAACCAACAATAAGAGATGCTGTTGGGGCCAGACACATATGTGCGTGGTTGGTATTCGTGAACAAATACAAATTTTCTTTATATTCAAACAAGTAGTTTCTTTAATTGTTAAGAAAAACTGTCTAGAAACGAGTTTTAAGGTCCCGTCGAGATGCGGTATATTTTTCTAAATTTGTATCATATTTCCAATTCGCTTATTTTTCGTTTCCCCTGCTGTACACATTGTCTGCCTTGATGAACGAGAGTTTTAAGGAACTGATTATATTGTAAAGTAATAGTATTTGATTATATTTAAGTTGTATTTTGGGTTTTTTTTAACGAAAAAATTTATTTCAAAATTTAAGCGTTTTCAGGAATCATGAAATTCCTACAACGTAGTAAAGAAATGTCATGAACAATGTCCTAGTTAATTTTTTTAAATTTTCATTTTTGATTTGTATAAAACTTTGCAAAGATTTTTCTAAGGGCTGAAGATGCAAAATGGCTATTAGTATAGTTTAATCACGAGTAACTTTTGAGAAGGGTTTATGTAGAAATGGTATTGATGATTACAAATATTTTAAGAGTCGTCAGAACCGGTTGTTAGATCGATGTGACGTCTTTTGCAAAGTTGTAGAAAATAATTATGCCTTCTTTTTTAGGAAAACTGCGTTTAATCATGGAGAAAACTTCACTACGTGAAAAACAGATTTCCTTAAAAATCTCCGAAAAAAAGTTAGATTCCGAAATCCACTCTAGAATAACGGCATTGATTCCGGAATCTGCAAATAAATAAAACTGCGCGAACTCCGAAGTCCGCGTAGAAAACTCGGTCAAAAAGAATTCAGTGTCCTCAATTTCAATTTAATTCCAGTGTCGCCTCGTCTATTTTTTCTTTAAACTTCTGACTTTCCGTACTCTGTTATTATTTTTTTTATTCCTTATTTGTTTTGAACTATGTGATTATTACTTCAGCATCGTTGTTAGAATTTTTTGATAAATATGATTCTGAAGTTTCTGATAAGGCCTTAGGAAGCACTTTTCGGCGATTCTGAGCTCAAGTTGGGATCGTTTTATATTTTGGCTTTTTTCTGGCCTTTAGAATAACTTTTCGGCAATTCGGAACTCAATTTGGGATCAGGTTCTTTTTAAGAGTTTTCTGGTCTTAGGTAGCACTTTTCGGCGGTTCTGAGCTCAATTTGGGATCATTTTCTATTTTGGCCTTTCCTGGCCTTAGGAAGCACTTTTATTATTATTATTATTATTATTATTATTATTATTATTATTATCATTTATTTATTTCCATCTGAACCGCAGTGGTCTTATTGAAATGTTGATACACTAACAATAACAAACAAAGAACAAAGTGCAACATTAACAAACAGATTTCCAGCAATACAAACTATCTAACAAGCACATGAAACATTTTTAAACTATCTTATGCACTACATGAGTCGTCTTAACCTATTCTTGAAAACATCTATGGTTACATTGAAGTCAAAATAGTCAAAAAATCTATTGAATACGTCTCACATCGCCCTTATAGGTTCGTTCTGGCCGTAGTTAGTACGTTGGTAGTCAAGTCGTAGAAAGTTCCATGATCTCAGGCTTCTCGCAGGCACATAGATGTTGAGTTGAGAGAGAATGGCCGGGGCATCAATTTGTCCAGCGAAAAGTTTCCCCACAAAAACAGCTCTCGATATATTTCTCCTTTTTGCTAAAGTGTCCATATCCAGTAAACGGCAGCGATCAATGTATGGAGGAAGCTAACTCGGGTTACTCCATGGTAGAGTACGCAGTGCATAACGGATGAACCGGCTTTGCACTGACTCAATTCTATTTTTCCAAATCAGATGTTTCTAGCACCGACCGCACCAGGGAAAAATATAATGAACGCAGGCAATATGGGTTTGAAAATTCTTTGGCGATTCGAATTATAAACCCTAGGTTCCTATTCGCTTGTGCAGTAATGCTCGTGTAGTGATCTCTAGAGGACATTTGAGAATCTAAGAGCACACCAAGATCCTTAACTACAGTGACTCTTTCAAGCGGCTGACCAGAGATTGTGTAACTCCACAGGATTGGTTTTTTTCTACGGGTGAATGAAATCGCAGAGCATTTGGAGATACTAACTGTCAGGCAATTGCGTATGCACCAGTTATAGAAAGCATCAATATACTGCTGTAGTTCCTCACAGTCAGCTGTAGATCTTACGACGAGGAAAATTTTCAAATCATCGGCGTAGATTAATTTACATCCTGGCGGAATGACAAAACAAACATCGTTGAAGAACAAGGAAAATAGCAGCGGTCCAAGGTTGCTTCCTTGAGGCACGCCCGACAAATTTACAAAACTGTATGACTCGCTGTTTCCTAGTTTCACAGACAGAGTACGACCAACTAAGTAAGATTGAAGCCAGCCGACCAGATTCGATGTTGCACCCAGCCGCTCAACTTTCGCCAACAAGATGTTGTGATCCACGCGATCGAATGCTGCTTTGAGATCCGTGTAAATAGAGTCTACCTGAGCACCATTTTCCAAATGTTTGATGCAATGAGAACAGAACTGTAGCAGATTCGTTGTTGTAGATCTTCCAGGAAAGAAACCATGTTGGTCTACCGAGATGTACGCTTTGCTTTCGCGAAGCAGGACGCCTCCTACTAATACTTCAAAAAGTTTGGACCCAGCGCATAATGAAGTTATCCCGCGATAGTTAGCTGTATTTTGTTTATCCCCTTTTTTGAAAACTGGGAACATTGTTGATTTTTTCCAGCGCTCTGGAAATACTCCTTGCGCCAGCGACTGGTTAAATATCAATTTTAATGGAGCACAAAGGGCAGTAGCACATTTTTTAAATACACTGGCAGGAATTCCGTCTGGACCAGGTATCATAGATGACTTTAATTTCTTTATTGCAAGCATGATATCATCGTCGATGAATCGAAGCATTTTCTACCTGTACAGCGCTAGCAGGGGATGCGTTGAATGCACTAGAGAAGTGCTTGGCAAACAAGTTGCAGATGTCATCGCCAAGTTTTGCAGCTTCTTCTTCCAAAAACATATGCGAAGGGAGTCCGCTTCCCTTACGTCTGTCATTCACAAAAGCCCAGAAAACTTTGGGGTTTCTTCTGAGGTTTGACTGTACACGTAGGATGTGCTGTGAATAAAGGATACGGTTATATGCTCTGTAGTTATTACTGGCCTGGGTGAAATCTCGCTTTGTCAAGGGATTCCGTTGATGTGTGTATCTGCGAAGTGCTTTTGCTCTCAAACGTTTTAGTTTTTTCAACCGCTGATTAGACCAGGGTGGTTTCGGTCTGAGACGAGGAGCTGGAACGTGAAGACTGAACAGCTGAAGTAAAATAGTTGAGAGTCTTTCTACAGCAAGATTAACATCCATAGCATGATTTAGTGCCGTTTCCCAGTTGATTGCTTGTAACGAATCCATTAGTGCAATAAAAACTGCTTTGACAAAATTAAATTCCCTATCTTCGGGCGTATTATCAAAATCAACTGGTTGCGGAAATGCTTGAGTGACCAATAGAGGAGGGTGATGCGAATCCATTTCTAGTAGAGGCTCACAAGCTTCAACGACAGTGCAATCCGGTGCCGATTCCTCATTGACGAATAAGAGATCTAAGGTTCGATTCCTATCGTTAGTGACAGTGCACATCTGTAACATATTCAGCAACGACATACCGTCCAGAAGAGCAGAAGCAGTTCCAGAAAACGTAGACTCGGAAATGTTTGGAATAGCATAGCCCGAGCTTGTACGTGACCAGGTAATACCAGGCTGATTGTAGTCTCCAAAGAGCAAACTTTTCGGCGGTTCTGAGCTCAATTTGGGATCATTTTCCATTTTGTCTTTTCTGGCCTCTAGGAGCACTTTTTGACTACTATGAGCTCAATTTGGGATCATTTTCATTTTTGGCCTTTTTTGACCTTAGTGAGCACTTTTCGACGATTCTGAGCTCAATTTGGGATCATTTTCTTTTTTGACCTTTTCTGGCCTTAGGAAGCACTTTTTGACGATTCTGAGCTCAATTTGGAACAATTTTCTATTTTGGCCTTTTCTGGCCTTTGAAAGCACTTTCCGACGATTCTGAGCTAAATTTGGAATAATTTTCTATTTTGGCCTTTTCTGGCCTTTGAAAGCACTTTTCGACGATTCTGAGCTCAATTTGGAATAATTTTCTATTTTGGCCTTTTCTGGCCTTTGAAAGCACTTTTCGACGATTCTGAGCTCAATTTGGGATCATTTTTCATTTTGGATTGCTTGTAACCAACACTGCTAATCTATATTGTACACTTTGACAAGTTTAGGCGTTTCTGGCCTTAAGAAGCACTTTTCGGCGATTCTGAGGTCAATTTGAGATAATTTTCTATGTTGGCCTTTTCTGGCCTTAGGAGCCCTTTTCGACGATTCTGAGCTCAACTTGGGATCATTCTCTATTTTGGCCTTTTCTGCCCTTAAGTGCTCAATTTGAAGCACTTTCCTACGATTCTGAGCTCAATTTGGGATCATTTTCTATTTTGGCCTTTTCTGGCCTCTAGGAGCCCTTTTCGACGATTCTGAGCATAATTTGGGATCATTTTTTATTTGGATTGCTTGTTACCAACACTGCTAATCTATATTGTATTTCCTAGCATATTTTAAATCGAACGCATTTCTGACAGAACGAATATTCTGTTAACAGTGTACTGCATTCAATAACATTTATTAATTCATATAATTCAACTATATTCTGCTGTTTTCCACTCTCCTCTAAAGCAAATTTTCTTCCTCCGCTGGAGGAGATTCCCCCATCCTCTCGCGCACAGTTCTACTGGAGTAGAATAAATACATATGGGTCATTCCACACAAAGTGTATATGCCACTTGGACACGACCATCACAGATTTTGCTCAAAGTTGGAGGAATTATTCATTAACTGTCTCTTTGGAAAAATCCCAATTTTAGTATCGATTGGAATACCCCCCGCTCCCTAGGACACCCCTCTTTAATGCAGTCACGCAATTTTAGTCAAAAATCTCTTTTTTTACAATTCATAGACGTAAGATGTCCGAAAAATACTGATAGATGATTTTTGAAGAAAATAACCAAGGAATCCAGAAAAAATATAAGTTTTGACCGGAAGTGTTGCCGGATAAATTATTTTTGTATTTGAAAACTAAATTTACATTTTTCGGCAAATGCAGCCATTTCCATTTTAAATTTGATAATTTCATCGTGTTTCTTGGAAAATTTCACATAAGAAACAACTACCATCCCGAGGTAATATGAGCCAATCTCGAGATATAACATTTTTACGAAAAAAGTTGTAAACTTCGTAACTATTTTGTTTTATAATTTATAGACGTAAGATACCCGAAAAATAGTAATAGGTGAATTTGGAAGAAAATTAACCAAGGAATCCAGAAAAAATATTGTGTTTGACCGTAAGTGTTGCCAGATAGATTATTTTTGTATTTTAAAATAAAATTTGCATTTTTCGGCCAATGCAGCTAATTTTATTTAAAATTTGATAATTTCATCGTGTTCCTTGGAAAATTTCATAAGAAGCACTTACCACCCCGTGGTAATATGAGCCAATCTTAAGATATAACATTTTACGAAAAATTAATTTCCAAATTCAGAACTATTTTCGTAAAAATGCTATATCTCGAGATTGGCTCATGTTACCTTGGGATGATAGTTGTTTCTTATGTAAAATTTTCCATGGAACACGATGAAATTATCAAATTTAAAATAGAAATGGCTGCATTTGCCGAAAAATGTAAATTTAGTTTTCAAATACAAAAAAAAATTATCTGGCAACACTTCCGGTCAAAACTCATATTTTTTCTGGATTCCTTGGTTTATTTTCTTCAAAACTCATCTATCAGTATTTTTCGGACATCCTACGTCTATGAATTGTAGAAAAAGGAAAAAAGAGACTTTGAACAAAAAATGCGTGACTTTGCAATAAACAGGGGGGTCCCACAGAGCGGGGGGTATTCCACACGACACCAAATTTGGGATTTTTCCAAAGTGACGGTAGATGAATAATTCTCCCAACTTTGAGCAAAATCTGTGATGGTCGTGTCCAAGTTTGTGCTTTTTCGAGGTCACTTCGTATGGAATGACCCATATACGTATTTCAACGCTTACTTAGCGCCTTCGCCAGTGCTTATTTGGACTGTGGTCCTACAGTCCAAACAAGCACTGACGAAGGCGCTAAGTAAGCGTTGAAATACGTATATGCATGTTATAAGTGAAAAGTGATAGAATTAAATAGTGAAAGTGGATAAAAATTGTAATGTGTAGTGTAAATATTGTAATGAAATTTCCTTGCATCTCTAAAGCATTCATTAACTCATATAATTCAACTAGATTCTGCTTTTGAATCTCTCCTCCAAAACAATTTTTTTTCTCCGCCTCTGGAGGAGATTCCCCCATCCTCTCGCGTACAGTTCTACTGGAGTAGAATAAATAAATATTCAATCATAATTCCTTCTCTTGCTGCGAAATGAAACACGGCAAAACTTGCTTTTATCTTTAATTTTCCTCATTGTAGTTCAAAGCTCCCTTTGTTTATCTTTCCCTGCTTTGATGAAATTCTTGCATAATCTGGAAAGTTAAGAATCGATTTTTAAAATATGATACTGACTAAGCTTTCGCCACAAACCAGCTGAACGAAGGTTAGCCGAAATGAAGCCCTTTTCTGCGATGTCGTTCGTTAACTTTATTCATTGCTCTCCCCCCCAACGAAAGGTAAGCTGAGCTGACCCGCTTCACAATGATTGACCCGAAGATTCAAGCTGCGACTATTTTTAACTCCTGATGCTAAGGTAGGGAGACAGAACTGTCACTTGAGCTGTTAGATATAATGATAGAAAAAAGCAATAAAGCTCAGGTTTCATGCCAATCCCATACAACGGTCACCATTGTCACTGCTTGAGTTTAAATGAGGTTGAAAATAGCTTTGCAATCGTGTGACTTTCGTACCGAAACTGGTTGGTTTTTTTTTTGACGTAGGACTACGTCTAACCGCACTATATCGAGATACATTCTGAGGAAACTAAAAACCAAGATGTAACGTCGGAATGAAAAATTTTAAATGGTAATACTGATGTAACCACATGATGGATCACAATAATCAATATGTCGTTGGATTGATAAAACGATGGACAATTTTGTGATTCTTCATATATCATTGTTACTTAATTTTTAAACAGTGAAAATTGATGAAATGTTTCAAGGTCGTTTTTTTACGAACAATGTACCAATCACATGCGAGCACTCCTGGCACAGACTTCATGAGTGGACACCAACTGCCTGCTATGACAACCTCTATTCAGTGGCAAAAAAAATTTGACAGAATCTCCCCGTCCCAATAGGTCAACTAACATTTGCTTCTATGAACCTAGACTATTTTGATGTCTTGAAAGTAAAGCTTTTTCGGAAAGTTACAAAGTAACAACCTCCTTTATCAGACAATTAAACGATCTGTTGTGAGAATGTTATTAAAACTGATGTCTTGAAAGAAAACATGCTGACACAGGCAACAGTACTGCCCCGGCTATGTATGAGAAGACGGTCGCTCGTCGTCAGTGCAGTGACACTCGATTGCCATTTGTGTGCAGTCAAGCCAAGTGGAAACAATGTAGCTGCTGTCGACGTACTGTGGTGCGTGTTCGCACACTACACTGTGCGACCGGGGATAAAATAATTTTGTACGCAACAGTATATCACGATGTTGGATGTTGCATCCAATATGTGATTACAACTGAACAGATTTTGACCACCAATGCTTTGATCGAACGACGACGGTTGCCAAAGCATGTGATACAATAATTGGCATATCATTGTTCGTTGTACATTGTACGATGAACAGTAAATTAGTAAAAAGTTCAGTTGAAATCCACTTTTTTCATCGTTTTAAAGTGCCCATTGTATTACTATCCCTGGACAGATTTGAAACGCCGATGTCTTAATCGACAGGTAGAATATTGCGAAAGATTGTTATATAATAATTAAAATATCTCTTCAACAAAAGTTGTGTTAACATTCTACTAATCAGAAGTTTGCTACCCCGTTGCTCGTTTCCTTTTGGTTGTCGTGACGAGTAGATGGCATTTGAACTGCAACCGTAGTGATTTTCATATCCATGCTTGGTGATAAAAACTTCTTTCAAATTCCTAAAATTAGAAGTTGCATTGGGTTGTTGTCTTTTCGAATTCTACACTCTGTTTTTCTCAGATTTATTTAAATGATCAACTATAGGCTATTGAAAAGACAATAGAAAACCAATATGCTTCGTAAAGATTTTTATACAGATATTTAGATAGCTCGTTTAAGCTGTACTGATGGTTATATGTTTCCAGTTAAATAAATTTAATTCAATATGACAATCCTAGTTGCATTACGCGGTTGTGGTATAGAGAAAACCCAAACTATATGCATCTTGACGTTAGGTTTTAAACATTCATATTCATATTTTTTAATTACAAAAATATTACATCAGCATCTGCAGGAAAATATTACTAAACATATAAACACAACATGTCGCACAACACAACATATAAACACAACCGTGTAAAGATACTAAACATATGAACCCAACCTGTCATTGCCAGACTTGTAATATGCAAACATCAGTTGGAGAGGTTAATGTTGTTTATCAAACCGAGCTAGGTTTATTAACTTATTGTTTATTGACTTTTAAATATGGCATTTTGTTGTTTGTTTTTTCGTTGGTATCTTAAAATTGATTGATTTTTTTCTGGTTCTGCTTAATGAATAAATGTTTCAATTGGCCTAAAATGAAAAAATAAATGACTGTTACATGTTACATCCTCATAAATTCCAATGTCAATTTCAAAATTTTTGTGAATATAGATTTTCCACTAAAAACTGCAACTCTTTATCGTCACTTTTCCAACGAACTTTTAAATACAGGATTTTTTTAAGTGACTTCTTTGCTAAGCAGTTGTAAGAAACTGACAATGATACTGCTTTGAAATCGGTGAGTGAGCTATCTTTCACAAGCGCAATTGAAGATGAAAGGAAGTTTGCTTTCTACTGAATCGTTCTTAATTAGGACCTATATAAAAAATTGCCTTTTCGCGTGTTAAAGAAATTTGACTGCATTAGGATGAAAGGTATTCATCAATGTTAAAAACAGTATTTTTTTCTTCTTAAATAGATGTCTGCAAATAAATAATCTAAATTATTTTTAAAAATAAACGCTTTTCTTTCTATGACTTTCTGGTGGCATATGACCTTAACAATATGTGGCCACCAATGAACTAGTTTTAGGATTGTAAGTTGTTAGAGGTGTCGTTTGATGGATTAAGGCTCAATAATCTGGAAGTATCCGGAACGCAACGTCCGCATGAAGCCCTCAACGACTTAGACACTTGATATGACCCTTCCGAGTAATTAGAAGTATAGCACGGTATTAAGTACTGCTTTGATCATGTCTATTTTGGTTTCGGTTTCGGCAACATAATAGACAAAATGCCTTTCTCTTGGTGGTTGTTGAGTTTGAATTGTTTAAAAGCAAAACAAGAAAACTATAAATTATGATTAAACATAACCGTTCGTTTTTGGCTCATGTGTGCCAAAGTCAAACCGTGTCGAAAGTGAAACGAGGTCAAATCGAACAAAGTCTGAATTCTTTAAATGAAATATAAAACTATCGTAGTCCTACGTCAAACATGCGGTCGTGTCTTGGATACCACCCTCGTACTATTTTGTTGCTCTGCGGAAAACCGACGCTTCATAAAGCCATAATCCATAGCAAAATTTTATATTTTTATTCATTTTTTACTGTCACCACTTTAGGTTTGCTAAAAATAAGAACGTATCCACGTCCGCCATCAGTTCGTGTTTCAGACCCTTTAGCCCATGGTCTCCTTCTTTCCCACTCTTCATCAATCGCGTCGCCAACCAGGAACTGTTTTGAATGTCGACAGAGCAGCTGATCCCGATGGGAAATGACTCCACCTCCGCTAAATTCACCAAATCTACACACACACACACACACACACACACACACACACACACACACACACACACACACACACACACACACACACACACACACACACACACACACACACACACACACACACACACACACACACACACACACACACACACACACACACACACACACACACACACACACACACACACACACACACACACACACACACACACACACACACACACACACACACACACACACACACACACACACACACACACACACACACACACACACACACACACACACACACACACACACACACACACACACACACACACACACACACACACACACACACACACACACACACACACACACACACACACACACACACACACACACACACACACACACACACACACACACACACACACACACACACACACACACACACACACACACACACACACACACACACACACACACACACACACACACACACACACACACACACACACACACACACACACACACACACACACACACACACACACACACACACACACACACACACACACACACACACACACACACACACACACACACACACACACACACACACACACACACACACACACACACACACACACACACACACACACACACACACACACACACACACACACACACACACACACACACACACACACACACACACACACACACACACACACACACACACACACACACACACACACACACACACACACACACACACACACACACACACACACACACACACACACACACACACACACACACACACACACACACACACACACACACACACACACACACACACACACACACACACACACACACACACACACACACACACACACACACACACACACACACACACACACACACACACACACACACACACCGTATGATGGAGGAAAAGGTTTATGCTCACTCACCTTCCCCCATTCCCTAACAACCAAACCAAGCAACAGACCGACGGCATTCTCGCTGTGCTGCCCCGTCTGTTGACTCAGCCCGAGAAATGACGAAACGAGAACAAAACTTTATCTGGTGGATTTTTTGCGGTAAAAGGTAGGAATTTCGGAGCTTAGCGATTTACGACCGCATCGGCTGCCTGCCTGTTGGCTGGCGGTTGGTTTGTGCTGTCGGAGCTCCACCGAATTTAATCCAGCTTAAAGTTGAACGTTTCACGGTGGAAAAAGGCGCGGACGGCTGCTGTCCGGTTTCTTTGTTGTGTGTCGGCTCTTTCTATTGACGAGGCTCTCGTTTTGCGAAATATGAACAACATTTTCGGACATAAAAATTCCCCCCGGAAAACAAAATTGCTTTGCAGCTTTACGATTAACGTTTTAATTTCGGTAAACACGATGGAAAGGCAAATTGATGCAAAAGATTATTGGACTTGATTGCGCATTTCTAGCGTTCGATCGTAAATCAAATGTGCTCCGGTATAAATTTTGTTTTCTGTTAGAACGAAAGTGATTTCGGAACATAATTTTTTATCCAACCACTTCGATTTTCAATTAAATTGCTATGCTGCATAGTAACATTCTTGCACACAGTCAAGGTCTCTTCTAGAAGCACTTTTCGCCAATTCGGATGATATCATATTCCAGTTGAAGATCGCAAATCTCCATAAATTATTAAGCAATCTAATTTCGTTCAGCAAACGCGTTTGATCTTTCGCAAATATATATATATATATATCTCACCATAAAGCTTAACCAGTTTCTGCCTGGAACAGTGAATAGTAGGAGCAACTGGATTCATCCTGGAGCTTGATGTCGTCGCACGCAATGTGCCTGAGCTGCTGCTACAGTTTGACCAGCAGCAAATTTACGTTCACATTATTCCCGACCGTATAAATTTCCAACCCGAGCTCCAGTTTGGCCGCAGCCCGAGAATAGAGGAAGCTATTTGCCCCCCTGGGGAAAAGCAAGTTTAATTTATTCATCGGAATTCGTTTTATTTTTCAGCGGTCGACGGGTTTCGCTTGGAACCTTTAGGTCTAGAAGCTGCGGGAAATTATTGGAATCAGGTTCGTTTTCTTAGAAGGAAACTAAGGCGAGCTTCTAGCTCTCATTTGTTTGGGCTGCTCCAAGGTTAGTAGTGATAATTTTCAATAACACTCTGCAAGGGAAGAAGACCAACAATATACAAGTTTTATCCTGGAAAAAAAAGTTTGGCTCATTCTATATTCATGCCATGAAACTATTAAATTAAGTGAATAATTTATATTCCGAGAAGTTTCTAGGGACTCTAATGGTGGTGGCCTCTGTCTGCCTCTTAGTCCGGATGCCAGGCTTGACCATATGCGGTCGCCTTTCGGACGGCAGCAAAGCTTCACTGCTCTCCTACAAGTATATACTGAACCAGTTTATCAACTACGGTCTGATCTTAGTTTCTCCATTTCAGCCACCCGCAGGCCCTTTGAGTGTGTGTATGCATATAATCTAATGAAAAGCCTGCCAGGGTGGGTTGTTTTCGGTAATCCGGACATGTGTTTTCAGCCTTCCCCCCCCGAAGAGAAAATCAGTACGGAAATGTGTACAGTAGCACTACTTATCGCTGCCTGAAATCATATTTTTCTTGCGATCGCAACTGGAATTGAATTGAGTAGTAAATGGAGAACTTGATGAATTCGAATGGAACTGCCTTGAAAAACGAAAAATAAGAGCTATATTTTAATTTTAACCATCGGAGGAAAAAACTTTCACCAATTTGAACATTATTTTCAACCTTAGTGAGTAGCAAAAAACCTCCGTGCCTTAACAAGGTACTCCGCACCCGATGAAAGTACGATAAATTTATGAAAGATCTCCAAATTATCTTCTTCTGTCGAAAAATTTCCCCCTTCAAAATAACTTCACCACAGAGGCACGTCCCGTAAACCACACACAATTGAGCGAATGATGAAAGGATGTACCTGCCTTTCCGCAGCCCAAAAACCGTTGATTTATTGTACCGCCCAGAATTCCGCTGCGCCCCGTGAGCGCACGTGTGGTTCGAGCTCGAGTCGGTCATCGTTGTTTGTTTACAGCTGTGCTGTCGCTCAGGCGGAAGTAATTTTACTACGGATATTCTCGAATCCGGGGCAAAACTCCACTGCAGGAATCCGTCAACGACGTGAATTAGAAGAAGAAGAACAGGGTGGGACAGGATGGCGACAATGAAATGCGATCGCTTGTGCCAAAACAAGCAAATCCGTGAGTGAGCAGGCAGATAGGGTGGTAAAGGATAAATATTTTTCTTTCTCGTTTAGTTTCGCTTTCGTAAGACAACACGTTTTCCGGAAAAGTTTTCCTTCGCTGGTTTTGGGTTGCGACGATGAGGATGATGTTGATGATAATGCTGGGTGCGCTTTCGATGTAAAGTGTGAATTTTCAACAACTTAGTTTAGAGCTGCTTTGTGGGATGGTAGACTAAGAAGAGTGAATTATTCACGTTTTTGTAACTACTTAGAATGAGAATAAATTTCTGAAACTCTTTGTTCGGAAATGTATACGAAAAGCGCGAGTGATTTATTCTCTTTGATCTATTAGTACGTATTCAAATAATTTTACTTTCTTTCAAAAGACAATACGTCATCACACTAAATGGAAGTTACCGAATCATTAAATGAGAAGCACAGTCAAATTTATCAAAAAAAATTTGTTTGCCAAAAAAAGAGTCGAAGATATCTTTCAAAGTAAGTTCGCCGTAAAATGAAAGAGAAAAAAAACAAAACAAAAAAAGGAATCCAGAATCAGCTCAAAAGCTTAAACAAAATCTTATATTAAGGCTGAAAACCGCTGGAAGATGCCTCCAAAAACTAGAAAAGACTAATAACGAGAATAAATCTTAAGTAAGTTTAGTAGTGCTTTAAAACACTCTCAAAGTTAAGAGCAGCCCAGAATCTAGAATTTATAAAAAGGCCTTTCTGGAGTCAAAATAAAAGAGCGGAAGTGTATTAAGCCAAGACTGCAAGGTTACTAGAACTACTTAACGAATTTCAACAAATTGCAAGCTACAATTCAAGTGGAAGACGACCTGCCTGGTGTCCGCCGAGTTCTTCTCGTGTCGGGTGAGGGCAGACAGCAAAAGTTGCAGCATACTCTCAGCCACACAACAATTTATTACGCTGTTGCGTGTTGCATATTGCATCTGTGCGGCTGGGGGGCAGTCAAATTTATTTTCAATGACTGGTGGCAGACATGAGGATAGAACCCGAAATGCGGCTGTGATGTTGAATTAAGCTTGAGTTTGAACGACCGCACATTTGGTAGTTGCTCCGCCGTGATCGATCTGAGCTAGTGAGGTTGCACAAGAAATCACGTTATCGCTTTGTATGGATCGATAACGGCGCCGGCCACGCCTTACGATCGTTAGGGTACGGAAGGAGGTGTAACAGTCGTTGTTGTCGGAGACCGAGTTTGCCTCTGCATCCCCACAACTGCGACGGAAAGGAAGGGTTGTGTCACCGTGATAAGTGACAGAGTGAGTCGGACATTGTTGCTCGCGAAGTAAACTTATTGCGGAGACGAACAATGAGTATCTTTCTCGTCAGATCCCGTGGGCAGCGAGCAGCGCGCGCGAACACACTTGACCACCGGAAGCATCCAAGTGCTCAGTAACTTCGAGAAAGCAAACGCAATTCGGAAAACGCGAATTTTGAAGGGTATACGCGCTGTTATCACCGAAATAATTGACGGAATCGAACAATGTTGCGCGCGTAGTTCGTTTATTACAGAACAACAGAACTCAACAGAATTGAGGGTTTTGAAGAGAAATGAATTTTCTGAACTTTTGATTGAAATTGGATCAATTTTTGTATATATCGCTGTTTGTGCACATCAGCATTTTTGTGGCAAACATGAAAAATATCTATTGGCAGAGATTTGATCTATTGATGTTTTTTTTTTCCTGAAATTAGAGATAGTTACCTTTAATTTGATGAAAAGAGAGCAAAACTCGTCCAACTGGTTCGAAAATTACGAATTTTTCAAAATAAAATATTCTGAATAAAGCCGTTTTTGAAAGTCACCCTGTTTTGAAGCGCGTTGCCCTCACGACCCTACGAAAAAATACGGGATTGATTATTTTCGACGAAAATCCAGCCCTGCAATTTTGAGCACAATAGAATCACTTCAGCTCTAAAATAGAGAGACTTTAAAACGGACATATATTTAATTTTCAAAAAGTCATAACTTCTGGATTAGTTGAATGATTTTTGATCTTTTTAAATAGATTAGAGCAAAAACCAGTTCGATTGATTTGCACAGTCTCTTTTACAAAGTTGTAGATAATAATTTCGTCCTTCCAAAAAAATATTACCTGTAAAAAAAATATTTTTTTTATTTCATTATTGTTTTTCTGATTTCACCATGATCGATCAGTCCGTAATGTTTAGGAAATCTTTTGTACTTTTCATGAATAATATCAGATTTTAAAAAAATGAGCTCTTTAGGATAATTTTAATCTTTCTTTCAACTTTCGTTAAAAAAAAATTTATTCCAGAGTGTATATTTTCTTGGAAAGACAAAATTACCATCTACAACTTTGCCAAAAACGTCACACCGATCGAACCCACCGTCTTAGCTCTTAAAATATTTCTTATCATCAATACCTTCCCAACATAGCATTTTACAATAGCTTCTCAAAAATGAGTCGTTATTAGATTTATAAAATATGATTGTATATCTGTGTTTTTACCGGAAAAGAATCTTTTTGTTTCACAGTGCATATTTTTTTGGAAGGACCAAATGACTGTCTACAACTTTGCTGAAGACGTTATATCAATTAAACTAAACGTTATGGCTTTAATTTTGTTTTCTATTTTTCTGTAAAATTTGAACTCTTTTTTTTCTCATTTCTTCGTGATCGGACAGCAATGTTTCGCTAGTCTTTTGTAGCTTTTATGAAAAAATGAAATTTGAGTTTTTGAGTTTTTTAGATATTTTTTTAAATTTTAAACGTTTTGTCTAAAAAAACATTTTTTTTTTCAGTTCTGTATTTACCTGCCGCGATGATAACAATTGCTAGCAGTAAATAGCAACACGTTTCTATAATAAACTCACGAATTATTAAGTACTGAGATGAGGGCGATCAATTTTCACTACTCATATCGAAAAAATGTGCTCGTCCTTAAAAAGACGGCTGGTTTTACTTTTCACAAAGCTGTATGACGGTGCTTCCCACACAGACGGGAGATCCAAAAACTAGCGCAGTGAAAGATGAAGAAATGCTGTGAGATATTTGAAAACGCTGTCTGCTGCGCTGCGACTTACCGCAGCTTTGTTTGCTACTGGTCGAACCAGTTCCCAGTCCTGAATTATTGTGTTGTAATGGTGATTGGATAAACAATGAAGACTTAATTTTATCCACAGTACTACAAACGGATATTATTTCTTCGTTTGTTTTAAAATTTGTTTTTTTTAAACTACTTAAAAAGCAAAGCCTTGGCGCTATTTTCCGATTCAGAAGTCGACCTTTTGTTTTTATAATACAGTAAAAGTTCGCTAACCGGGTGCTGTTTAATTGGGCTGCTTTTTAACTGGGTATAGCCCAGTTAAAAAGCTGATGAACGTCAAAAATCAGCGTTTGGCATAACGCTGTCGAAACGAGATAGGGGCACATGAATAGTGAATTAAGATTGATTTTCTCAGTTTCGATCCTACTGACACTAACAGTCTTTCCCGAGCCTAGAGTTGAACCTGCGACGACTGGCTCATTAGACATCGTACCTCGAGACCAACTGCGAGATTTAAACTGCTTGTTGTATGTATTGTATATTTTTCTACTCTAGCGCTAACTTTTCTATTAACGAAGAGCACCCCGTATCTTGGGGGGTATACTACACTTCACGAATAGTGTAGTACTGAGATGTGGAAAACTCATTTTACTGCTTGAATTGAAAACATGTGATCGTTTTTAAAAGTACGGTTGGTTTCAGTTTCCATAAAGCTGATGGTGCTTGCCACACAGACGGGAGATCCAAAATCGAGCACCGTGAATAATGATCCATAAACATTAGTGCACGGTTCACCGGTTTCCTCTGTCAGTCCGTTCGCTCTGGAGCAGCGAAATATTTAAAATCGTCGCCTGCTGCGCTGCGAGTTGCCACAGTTTAGCTTGCCGCTGGTCCTTTCAGTCTTCAGTAAATCACCTTCTTGCAATAGTGAACAGATAGACAATAAAGATAAAATTTATGCATGCTAACTTTTATACGTGACTACTGAAAGTTATATTTGTGAGAGTGAGCAAAACAACAACAAATCGCCAATTCAACTGTATACTTTAGTATCGACTGTGCTAGAGAAGTTAAGTAGATGGTTGCTTAGTTTGATTCGAAGTGACACTTAGTCGGAATATGCGTTGAACAAAGCCCGACTTTTTCCAGTAAAACAACAGTTAGTGTCACATAATCATAATTTTCCGCATTTTGGTGAACGCACAACTAATTTACCAAGCAATTGTGAGAATGAAGGAAATCCGTTGGTGATTGGTTGAGTTTTCTACAGAAAGTGGATAATTTTGTGACGATTCCAATGTTTGCGGTGTTTCGGTAATTTCGAAGTTGCCGGAAGACGTTACTCTACGTCAAAATAAATTCGAATAAAATTTAGTTTGAGTACATTGAAGCAACTTTCCACGAGCTGTCCAAACACAAATTTTCGCGGTTTTTTTTTTCATTTTTTTTTTGTTTCAAATCATCTATTAAGAGTGTCAATTGAATTCACATCATCAAACTGCTGAATATTCACTAATATTACCAAACCTTTCCTTCTTTTTTGACGTAGAAATACGTCTACAACAACATTCTGGAACAGGGGTGCAAATTAAAATACCGGAAACACCAAAAGCATCACGACAATTGTTATATTGGGTTGGGGAAAAAGAAATGTCATATTTCTGGTCAAAATTTGACACTTTATTTCACCAAATAAGAATTATCCGATTTAAGTCAAATATGCGCCACTTTGTTCGCAAACTTGTTGCCATTTAGAAGGCAGCTTAATTATTCTCCTTTTATGAACTCCCCCCGCTCCCAATCCACCCGCTCTTTATTTGTTAAAAACGTTTTGCATGAACCGGAAGAGATGATAATCACTCAGTGCCAGGTCCGGACTATACGGTGGATGCGATAGGACATCCCATCCGAGCTCTCGTAGCTTCTGGCGAGTCATCAAAGATGTGTGAGGCCGAGCGTTGTCCTGGTGGAAAACACCACCATTCCTATTGACCAATTCTGACCAATTCTGGCTGGCCGTCAATCCGGGCTTGGCGATGGTTTGGGTCGGTTCACCGCACTTCGATCATTTTTTTATCGCTTGAGGTTGTCGTAAGTGATCCACTTTTCATCACCAGTCACCATCTGTTTCAAAAATGGGTCGAGTTCGTTCCGTTTCAGCAGTGCATCGCAGACGTTGATTCAACGTAGCGTCAACTCGTGTGGCACCCAAATATCCAGCTTTTTTTGGAATCCAATCTTCTGCAAATGGTTCAAAACAGTTTTATGGTCTATACCCAGTTCCTGGCCAATCGAGCGAATGCTCATGTGCCAGTCAACTTGGATGATTTCCACGATTTTATCGGTTTCTATGACGATTGGCCTACAAGTACGGGGTGTATCTTCGACAGCCACTACACTAGAACGAAATCGATCAAACCAACGCTGTACTGTGCGAATCGTTACTGTTTCGGGCCCATAAAATTCACAAATTTTTTTGGCCGCCTTCATGCATTTTTACCTCTCAGGTAGTAAAAACGTAAAACATGACGAATTTTTTGCTTGGTGAACTCCATCTTTGGCGTGCTATAACTTGAGACTGAAACGTACGATCACAACACTGTCAAAATGTCACTTGTATCACAGATTGTCGTTTCTAAATAGCCGTATAGTATGACCCGAGTATAACACAAGATATGTTTAAGTGTTGCCATCTATTGACAAAATACGACATTTCTTTTTTCCCAACCCAATATTTTAAATGCTTATAACTCAGTCAGTTTTAAACGTATTTCCGTCATTTATGCAATAATGGATTGAAATATTAGCTAAACATCCACCAAAACGCGAAAATTTCCCGGACGAATACATACGATTCGCATAGATTCTCTAGGATTCCTCACATTGGATTCGTGAGCGTCCTTGAAAAGGATTCCTGAAAAAAGAATCCTCAGGAATGCCCTGTATATGGCTCTAGGATTCTTGAATAAGAATCGTGAGTGGGAATCCTCTGGATCGTGTTTGCGATTCCTTTCACGATTCCGTCACCGAGTTATAGGTATCCTGGAGATTCTTACTCAGGATTCTCTGCGTGTTAGTAAGGGTTGTGATTTTATTATAAGTACTGATGTACTATAAAAAAAAGAAGCGCCTTGTTTTGATGCCAGTTTCTAGTAAAATGGCCGAATCACCCAATATTGCCAGAACCAGAATGATGCCCAGAAATCGGAGATCATCTTCAGATGCCGATTTGAAGTTTAAGATGCTGACCTTCGTTGTCTGTAAATCAGTCAAAAATGACCACATATCACTTAACATGAGTACTCCCAAAAACGGGCTCAAACAAAGGGATCTGGAGTCGGTGGAAAAATACAGGTGTACTACACCTCCCCAATTGAAAAGAATAGCGCATGCTTCTAAGTTTTATGAAGTCTAATGTTATAAAGAATGTATTGAAATTTGTTGTTTTTAAATAACACTTTTTCCAGCCCGCCAGCTTCAGAGCGACACCAACGAAGCAGGTTCCAACACTAATCGAAGTGGTAAGAGTCGTCTAATATTTTCTGTATTTGTGTTTGATTAGACTTAGGCATTGTGTGATAGAGGGGAAGTGTATCGCTTGACGGGTTTTTTCACCAAACACAACACCCAAAATGAACTAATTTGTATCTGCGCTTTGAATTTGACTTTTTACGACCCGATTGTGTTAGGTTTGCAAACATATATCAACTTGTTGATTACCGTTTTGAATAAGTAGTTTCCACACTGAGCAATTCCACAAAAAAACGGGCAACCAATTTAATCGACCTTTTTCTTTCTAGTTGAAACTTTGCATAGACGTTTCTACAGGCACAAGATGTCATTTTGCGCTATTGGTTTAATTTTTTGGAACACGACTCATTTTTTGGAAGCTATTGAAAAATGCTATTTTGGGAAGGTATTGTAGATTACAATTATTTTTGGGGCCAAAACGATTCGTTTGATCGGTATGACGTCTCCGTCAAAGTTGTAGAGAATAATTTTGCCTTTCGAAAAAAAATATACACTCTAAAACAGGTTCATTTTGAAAAAAAGATGAAAGAAAAATTAAAAATAATAATCAAAAAAAGCTCTTTTTTTTAAATCTCATTTCACATAACAAATAAAAAAGGTTACCTCAACAATAAAACTGGTCCGATGATGGAGAAATAAAGAAAAAAAAGTTATGATTTTTTGAAAAAAAAAAATTTTCACAGGGTTAATTTTTTCTGGAAGGACAAAACTACGATCTACAACTTTGCCGAAGAGACTATGCTAATCAAATAAACTCATTTTGACTGTAAAAATATTTTTAATTCCTCATAATTTTTTTCTTTTAACTTTCATTCAAAAGATAAATAAACAGACAAAACTATTATTTACAACTTTGTCGAAGACGTCACACCGATCAAACAAACCGTTTTAGCCCTAAAAATATTTGTAATCTTCAATACCTTCCCAAAATAGCATTTTTTCAATAGCTTTCCAAAAATGAGTCGTGTTCCCAAAAATTAAACCAATAGCACAAAATGGCATCTTTTGCCTATAGAAACGTCTATGCAAAGTTTCAGCCAAATCAAATATGCCAATATAAAAAAAATCATATTTTGTGGAACTGCTCCAATGTATTGTTGACCCTGATGATGGTCCCATAAAAGGACCGAAACGTCGGTGATGATTAGATAGAAATTTCAAAACCTTTCGTGTATCCCCAGCGTGGAAAGCGACTTTAGCATATAAAATAAAAACAAATCACTAGGGCATTTAAGAGACCGCAATACATTTAGAATGTATAAAATTTAAATATCAAGACGGTACCTTAACTGCTTGTAGCAATCTAAAAAAGTAATAAATAGAGTTTCACACTGGCAACAATTTATTGAGAATTGGGAGCAACGAACTCATCGAATCATCAAACAAAATAAAAAAACCCGTAACGAAAATCAGTAAAATCCGAATTATAAGATGTTATTGGGATACACAGGTTAAAAGCTTTAGAAATTTCTAATACTTCCATAAAACTGCGACACGTAGGTTTAGAAAGAAGTGCAGGGCCCTGAACCTCGGCTCGGGAGAGACTGTTAGTGTCAGTAGGATCGTAGCGCTAGCCCCGCAATTGTCCTGTACACTAAACAGTCGGCAGCGTAGTCTGTGTATAAATAAACAGAAGGTCAAGTTCCGAATCGGAATGTAGCACCAAGGCTTTGCTTTGCCTTGCAAGGCCCTGAACATAACTCGAAGTTGCCCAAGAACATTTAAATCAAATTTAAAAAAACACCTGTAATCGTTCAGCGTACCCTTCTGATGTCTGCGTTAGAGAAACGAGCGTTAGAGTATGGGCGTGCTTCATTCAACTTGGTTGAATTCCAATTCACTTTTTCGCTAGATGCCACAGAAACATGTTATCCATCATAGGTCGGGGAATAATTTTAACTATGGGTCAAGATATTGATGTTCGATAGATTGTTTTTCAGTTTGTTAATTTGTGTTTTTTTTTTGCTAATTAGGCGTCGTACACAAATTACGTAACCCATGAAGGGGGGGGAGGGTGGTTGAGTCTGCGTTACTTATCGTTACGTAGGGGGGAGGGGGTAGTAGAGATAGTTACGTAACTGTGATGTATGCTTGAAATTGAAAATTTTGGAGGGGAGTCAGGCTGTTTAGCGTTACGTAATTTTAGGGAGGGGAATCATATTGAACGTTATCTATCGTTACATAGGGGAGAGGGGGTCTGAAATCTAGATTTTCAGCGTTACGTAATTTGTGTACGACGCCTTATACAGACTACTTGCGCTAATTAACTGGTAGATTATAATAATGAACAGTTTGTATACATTTATCAGCTTATTCTGAACATCTTTAAAATCACATTTTCCCCAAGGAAAATCCAGTACACAACTGAGTTTCCCGTAGGATTCGCAATTTTTCCTCTAAGAACAAAGACTTTAGAATTCTGACGGCATATGTATCATCGCGTACCGTGACTAATTTCAATATACAAGACCATTAAAGGGGAGCCCTTCGGATAATGGTCTAGCAGAACAGAAAAAAAATCGAAGAATCAATTACTTATGCCAATTAGGGGAATCGATTTGCAACCTTTCGAACCAAGCTGACGCTCCGGGGGCTTGACTGACGGATAAGACGACTGCCACCGGCGCCGTGCGGACCTACTTATGGAAACGTTTTCCTGTTTCCGTTGATACACGACCGGCTGATGGAGAGTGCCGCTGCTATGCTATTTGGAAAGAAAACAGTGGAAAAGCGATGAATAAATTTAATTATGAATCAGACCCTGCCGAACGGATCGTGATTTGAATTTTGCAATGGATCGCTCGCCTGCCTGCCTGCCGGTAGTGCTTGCGATGTGATTGAACTGACGACTAGCATCACAACTACTAGTGCCTTTGGAACTACCACTACCTCCACCACCACCACCATCCACTATTACCCCTCCCCTCCTTTCCCATGTGGAGAGCGGTTACCGCTGACGTTTCAAGGCACTTCTGGAGAGGCTTTGTTTGGAACTTGTGCGCCGGTAAATTGGATTACTGCAATCGAAGCAAATGGTGAGATTTGTGTAATTGACTTGGGTTTATTGAATTTGTTCCCGTGGGCCTTCGGTCCCTGCGGGAGGATTACCGATGCGGAATCCAACCAAGTGGCATCAATCTGTTGTGGTTTTATGCCATGCCACTGTTGGAATATTAAATCATGGCTTCATGCTTGAACAGATTAGGCACAATCCAATTTAATGCCAGAGGAGGCAAAAGCTTAAACCTGCTGTCAAGATACGTTCAATTCACAGTTTGATTAGAGCCAGTAGTACTACAGCAAAACTGTTCAATCTAGAGAAAAGAATCCTAACAAAAAAATGCAATTGTATTTATATTCCATTTCCCGGGACGGATTTAATTAAACCGTCATCGTCGAACGGGGGAGCGAAGCTCCCGGGGGAACAAATTTCATTCGCCTCGCCTGCTGGTCACAATTCCGTTTCAAATCGTTCTGTTAAGACTAGCAGGAGCGCACAAAGCACCCGGAGGGTGTTCCTCTAACTTACCGCTTCGGTGTGGATGGGATGCACTGCGAACAGCATCGCCGCTGCAAAGCTGGCTACCTCCGACAGGAGCATTGCGCACATTCTGTAATTGGAAAGAAAAGTACCGGGATGAGAAAAACGAAGCGGAACGGTTAATATAAATCGTAAATTTGTTCCCGACCTCTCAAGGCCAGGGCAGGGGCATAACAGCTATGCCTTCGTTATCGGTGGTCGACCCTACCCGGACCGGGCAGGGGCGTAATAGGATATAATGCACTACGGACAATACAAATGGACAAGATCGCCGCTGTTTGCTTTCTCCGGGTTTAACTTTTTCTCCCGGATCCTCCGTGATGAAGGTGGAAGGAACTTTGAAATTAAAATCTCTCTAACAGGACGCTGGATCCGAATTACCGGTACCGAACGAACACTGGAAACGTTCGGTCCCTGAGCACGGGAATCGCGTTGGCAGTAAATTGTGCCAACCTGTTTTTTTTGCTTTGCCCCATTGCCCCGCTTTCTACCTATCAGGATGCTCGACCGTTCGCTTCCTGCCAGGGTACATCGTAATAACATTAATTTAATTAGTGACGGTTAGAAACAGTACAAAATGAACCCGAGGTTTTCTTCTCGAACAAAGTCTACTCTCTGTGCTGGAATGCAACTCGAGCATTCGGAAGTAACTTGAAGATGGTCCTTTCACTGAACGCCAGTTGCAGAGGTGGAGAATAATTTTCTAATTTGTTTGCGGCATGACGAACGGTAAGATCATTGAGGCAAAGGAAGATTTCAGTGAGAATCTACAATGAGGACACAAGAGGCCCGTTATCGAAACAGAAAACAAAAATGTAAGAACATAGGAATCTTAAAATAGAAAAAAAAAGTGTCCTTAATATAAGAATTAACTACACAAATATAATTAGAATCGTTGTTGCCAGAGACCGAGTTTACCTCTGCATCTCTAACGACTGTGATAGAAAGGAAGATATCTGTCATCATGGTGTGTGACGGATTTTTATACTTTTGCCTTTCTCTCTACGCTTAAACTTTTTTTGGAATTTTGCGTGAGGGAGAGTCAAAGTAAGGGGAGCCTGAGGACACATGCGTAAATGTCTTTATGACATCGTATTGCCTGCTTTTACAAGACTGGAACCCCGTTGTCAAAGTAGAGTAAAACTTCAACTCCATAACTTCCAACTATCTTATGAAAAAAATCTTTCGAACCACAAGCCAAAACTGATTGTTTTGGTGTTGACATGAGTAGCGGTTACGGCAGTGAAAATAAAAGGCACCATCATTAATCCCCCATACAACACACCCATCAATCCTGCACAGTACCAAAAAATGAAATCTACAACTAATACAAATGAAAGCACATAACGATTTCTAGCACATAAAGTGAATAATATATACAATTTCACACCGTCAATAATGCACAATACAGAATCGTTTTAAGCCATGTAAATTTGTATGTTAATTGATATAAACTTAAAGCTTCGAATATAAATATGCATGCAAATTCACAATATATTCATTTACTTTGCATGTGAATATAATACCACACGGAATATTACATGGTTTACAATGCTCCATTTATGTGCATTAAAAGTGAAGTAAATTTGTTTTTACTGTGTGTGGTCGCTGTTTGCAGCACGAACGGAGCTGGTCCATCATTAGTCCAATACATGGTAATCCAACACCAGGCCGGGGATACTTGCGCCCTGCTGGATAAGCTACACTTTTCATTGAAAAACACACAGAAAAAAGCAACCTTTCACCAGGCTTCAACCGAAGGCCGCATCCAGTGCTGATATCCGCTCAGCTTCGGTACCGGTACCGGTTTATTATTACCAGCTGCACCCGATAAGGATCTTCTACAGTGTATGTGTATATGCCAGTTACTCGTAACTGGTCGTGCTCGGAAGGAACTCAATGATGTTGGGGTTTTTTTTCGCTCTCTGTGTACAAAGGAAGGCGTTTGAGTGGAGTACATTATTGAATAGCATGACTGGGAGATTCCGGTGGCGCGTTGGCTGCTGCTTACCGAATTGATGGGGCCGTGTGCTGCATACAGGAGCTGCTAAAACCAGGATGACGTGACGGAAAATTTAAGTTACATCACTGCATCCGTCTTGCAGCAGTCGGTCGGGAAGTGAAGTTTAATGATAGATTCTCAATAGCAATTCTAACTCGTGAGCTTTTTCATCAGCATCATCAGTATTAAGCAAACGAAACGGTTTGGCTGCCAGTCATAAAGCTCAAACCAGCTTAATTTACAGCCAACATTTGGGTTAATTTTTGGGCCACAGGGCCAACCCTCCTGATGTGTGTCGGTCGAATAAATTATTGATGGAAAAGCGTGCTTTGTGTTCTTTCATTTTCAGTGCCATAGATTTCGGTCCCAACAAGCAGCCATCCGGGTACTAGAATAATCTACGATAATGATATTACCAAAATTATTGCCTCTCTGACCAGCATGAATGCCATCCTATGTCGTCGAGATATTTTGAGCTCAATGTCCGAGTTTCGCATAAATTGCGTGTTGCACGCAGAAAAAAAACTGAAGATTCAAGATTTTGTCAAAGCAGTACTGCACCATTTTAAATCCAGATTACTGATTTCGTTGCGTGTAAACAATTTCGAGTGCATTTGCGATTTCAATCGTCGTAGTCCCTAGTCTACCAAACTAGGACAGGACATCATTTGTCAAATAGGACGCTGCCATTCTGTCGGCTACACACTGGGCAAACGGGTCGGTTGATTGCGTAATGATGGTTCTCGACGCAACGCGTCTCTCGATCGTCACAAAAAACAGGTTCCGCTGTGAGGAATAAATTTTCAGTAGATTCAATTAGGTTGATGGAAGCGCACTACAGTCCAGCGTCCAGTGGGTCGTAAAAAATTAGAAACAGGCGAGCCGGCCTTGTGAGTACGTAATTGTATCACGTAGGTATACCCGAAACTGGAGGGAAATTTCTATGACAGCGACAAACGGAGCGAAACATGATTAATTTGTGATATGGAAGCTTGATATTTATTGCCTCTCGGCAGGCTTCGTGTTACAGAGGAGACCAAACAATCGTCGTTTGAGTTTGACTTGTAAATACTGTTGAAACTACGCCAAACCTTGGGAATCAACAGTCAGAAAGTAAAAGTACTTAGAAAAAAATTGAAACCTTAGCGAAACATATTCGATTTTCAAGTTTTTTATATCAAAAGACGGAAATTGATCATCTAGATTAAATCACTTTCGTTCAATTACTAAGTAGTTGAAAAATCAAAACATACTTCACTATTTTTTTTAAGGTTACAATTATCGAACAACTTTCATTAAAACAGCATTTTTGTCATTTACGTAAATTTAATTCTATTACAATTTCAATTATTACAATTCTTTTCTTTTTTCAATTTGCTTTTAAACAGCACAGAAGGTTATTCTCTATGTACCTTTCTGGTCCTGTTCAACTGAACATTACTGGAGACAGAAACCACCTTGTTCTAGAGTTTGCCATACCTAATTTCCTGTCTAGTTTTTAACTTCGTTCTCTGCATGTTGTTTAATTTTACCATTATTCAACTATTTTTTTAAACTAAGGTTCCTTTTTTTGTTTAGCTGTTTCATGTTCATATACGTCATGTTTTACTATTTTCCGGATTTTGCGGCTATTTGTTTTTACGTAGTACAACTTAAATAATTAACTATCAGCCGAACATGTTCTCACCTTGAGAGCAATGATGTGGTTTGTGGAAGCTGGGAGTATGGTGCAGTGATAATACATGTAATCTTATGTTTCACTTTTTCGATTTTTCTAGCTTTTGGGCTGTTTATGTTTTGCATACTATGTTCCAACAAGGACTAGGTCGGCATTTTGTTAACAAACTTAAGATTATATATTGGTCAATATGGAAATTTGCATTTTTAAATTATTTGTATGGCTTTGTATGCATGAAACTTTGTCAAATTTTCTATTTAATAGGCAACATTCGCATCGAAAACTAAGAGAGAATCGGCGTGAAATGTCGTGTCCCCGAGTGTCTGCGTCGGTAGGAGGAAATAGAGAGTTCCTGCATAGTGCTTCGATGTAAACCGCGTTTTCGGCTTGGAAAAATTTTACTTAAATGAACGTTTTCGGAATATAATGATTTCGAGGGGTATACCCAGATACTTGTTCATGTCTCACTGTGACTGTTTAACCGAAGATTTGGTCCGGCCGATAAATATCGCGATTAACGAAAACGCGATGTATACCTTCCAAAGAATCGCGTCGGCCGACGTGCATTCGTTTCTTCGAAAGTATTCGGGATTGACAAATAGCTGATTGGCTACATCGCGTGCGTAGTACGAAGAGGATCGCGACGTTTGGCAAGAAAAATAGTCATGATTAGTTTTCGTAATAAGCGCGCAACATTGTTATATTCTGTTTTTCAGGTGTGTTTTTCGCGGGATCCAATCGTTTTTCAGAGCAGACAAAGTGTGAACGAGAAACGTCGTTGATTGATCTGTTAGGAAGATAATGTCCGGTTGACCGAACGCCTAGAGACTCCGCGTCGATATCTTCATGAGGTCGATAGGTCAACAACGCGCAATTGATTTCGGTGTAAAGAGGATCACCTTACGAGGAGATGTCATATCATTTGAAATTGTTCCAATTTGATCAAAGGTCCAGTACTCTTGCGTACGATTTATTGTTGCGGTGTTACATTGTCAAACTTGAAAGGTTCGAATCGCATTATGAATACCGGGGCGGATATAATGAACCTGTTCGCGCGATACTTGTTCTAAAGAACCCGACACTCGAAACCAGCGCATCGTTTACCAAAACGAACCCTGCTGTGTACCTTGCCCTTTTTCCAACATCCCAGTGATTTCTCGTGGAAGTGCAGAGGTGTTCTCGGCTTCCAATAAGCGAGTATCACGTCAACATATTCCTATACAAACTCCTTCTTTGACCTGCATTCGGATGCGGCCGGCGCTGGTATTGCCTATTATAAAGATTAAGGTCACCAGTTTTTACACATTGACGATGCATGTTGGTCCCAAGCATCATCTTTTGGTTCTCTGTGTAATTACAGCTGATCTGGCAATAACGGAGTAGCAACCGCGGGCGGTCAATCATGCTCATGCTCATGCTCATGCTCAGTACAACTTAAATAATTAAGTAATAGCCTTCTCTCGAAATAACAACTGTTTTTCATTCTTTATTTCTCCCTGCTCATTTTCGGGCCAAAACCGGATTAGAAAAATATTTGTTTGGCGCGATTGCGTCTCACACCTTAAATGCGGGTTGGATTGTAGGATGGATGTGAATATGGAGGACAGAAGAGAGCAAAGTAAAAGATGAAGTGTTTCTCTGCTATTACCGCTGACTGTGCAACGCACGTACTTTATGTACCATTGCGTAGCAAAGTCAATGGTTAATTCAAGATTGACATGCGGATTGTTGTTTATCGCTTGACCTAAACAGTAGAGTGACAATCGAAATCGACTTTTCATATCTCGCTTAGGGTCCCCATGTAAAAATCTAGCTTACAAATCTAGTGACGTAGCCTCTTTCCTAAAACCAGATTTAGTCACGAAATTCCATTCCCGTAGGTACAGACATGCGATGCAACCTTCCTTTGCATAGCATGAAATGGTACAATTTCCTTATATTTCTTAGCCAGAATAAAGTGCTGATACCAGACACCTTGTTTCCCGTGAGAAAAGCGAAATAAATAGGCAATAAAAACGCGTAACGATCAAGTTTACCTTTCTTAGTAATTATAACAGACAAAGCAAAATCGAGAATTAAAAAGTTGAAAAAGGACAGGAAGAAAGTTCCGAAAAGAGACTTGTTTCTCTACGGGGTTTCAGTTAAGCTTTAAGTAGGATTTGTTTTATAAAAGGCTTGACTCAGGACGGTTATTTCTTTCGTGCGTACAGAGTTTTAGGTATTACAAATCACTGGAAAAGATTAACAGATTATCTTTTCCAGCTTTCCGAAAGTCGTGTTTAAAAGCAGTCAAATGTTTGACCAATGCAAAAAAAAAAAAAATACCAAAATTTTCATATCGAAATGTTCTAATGTCAAATATCTGCATGCATAAATCATCGAGATTTGGTGTTGTCTCTACTTTTTTTAAATGTACTCTCTTGAAGTCAAAATGTTTCCGAGGAGAAAGTCTCTCCCTGAAGGACGATTCGAAAAGGAGGGGGGGAGTCAATCCTTACTCCCTTCCATGGCTACGCAACTGCATCCAATTATACACCTTGTTCATCAAATTGTTCCTATCAAGGACCTTCCAGCTGGTCTCGAGGTACGATGCTGGCCTAACAAGTCAGTCGTCGTAGGTTCGAGACTCGGCTCGAGAGAGACTGTTAGTGTTAGTGTTGTCTTGTAGTGTTAGTGTTGTCTTGTTCATTAAACAGTTGGCTGCGAAGTCTATGTAAAATAAACAGAAGGTCAAGTTCCGATACGGGATGTAGTACAAAAACTTTTCTTTTATCAAATTCCTTATGCTGTACTTCTTTATTTACTTTTTTAATGAATTCAATATGATCATTTCACTCTTGTTGTTCATCTTGTAAAGTTAATGATCATTTTATTGCGGTTTTCAGCTTTTGAAATTTTCAATCTTACTGTTTTTTTTTAATTGGTTGAAATTGTTTTTTTGTTTTTTGTTTCTATATTTTCATTCTGTTGTTTTCGATCCACTCCGTTCTGTAATTTTGTCTCTCATCTAAGCAATTTTCTGTTGTCCTTTATCAGGGTTTACAAATTTATCTAAAACTTTTTAAGTTTTGAATCAAATTCATTTTTATTTGAATGGCTTGTTTCGCGTCTACTTCCATGTTAGGATGTTGCAAATTTTACATTCTTTTGTCGCATTTCGATTTTGTTGCTGCTTCAGGTTCTGCATTTTTTAATTTATAAATAATATTTCGTTACCTTTTTCAATTCGAAGTTGTTTTTTATTATTTTCAAATTCAATTTTGTTTTGCTTAAAATTATGAACTTCGATTCTTCTGATTAAAAATGTATGTCTCTTTCTTTTTGTTGTTTTCTTCTTTATTTATTTTTACTATACCTTACCTATATGGTTCTTATTTGTATTTCTCCTCTCTATAAATACTTAAATTCATGGATTTTTTGTTTGGTCAATAGAGAAGAAGAAACAGTTTCCTTAATCACTTGCCTAAAATAGCTTACAATTAACATAGCGATGTTCTATTTTCTTTTTGTTTTCTCATTTTATTTCTGTTTTCAAAACCTGTGTTATCAAGTTCGATATGCCGCTCCGTTTATTGTTCCAGTTTTGTTATATTATTGATTGTACTAATCTTTTTTCCAAATATTATTATTGACGATTTTTCATTTTGCCCATTCTTTTATTTTAGGGGGGATGTAGACGATGGTTTATTAATACTGGTTGACAAGAGCGAAAAAACTGCCCTAGAGCTCAATTTTAGAACATATGAGAGATAATAGCTTTTGCTGGCGTACATCAAAATGCCGCAGATTAATTATTCGCCGGGTTCGTTCGCTTACGGGACAACTTCATTTATGTCTTTAAAGACTTCAAGCTATTCCGACCAGGAGCACTAAAATTCACAGGAACGGTTCAAAAGCTAAAAAGCAAAGCGAAGCAAAGCTTTGGTGCTACATTCCGTATCGGAATTCGACCTTCTGTTTTACTATACACAGACTTCGCAGCCGACTGTTAAGTGTACAGGACAATTGCGGGGCTAGCGCTACGATCCTACTGACACTGACAGTCTCTCCCGAGCCGGGACTCGAACATACGATGACTGGCTTGTTAGGCGAGCATCGTACCTCGAGACCAGCTGGGAGACAAACGATTAAAAGCTACAATCTCTAATTTTTCACTGTTTGAGCTCTTGTCGATCATTTACCAGCTCAGCTTTGATCAAGAGCTTTAACTGAAAATAAATGAAAGATTGTAGCTCTTCAGCCGTTAACGTAAGTTCTGGTACCCTTAGGCAGATTGACAGTGCGTAGTCTTCAGAGACTTAAAGCAAGTTTTCTCATAAGCAAAAGTGGAAGCGACGAACCCGGCGAGCAATTACTCTGCAGCCTTTTGATGCACTCAAAAGCTCGCTAAGGGCATCAAAATTCACAGGAATGGTTGAAAAGCTATAATCTTTCAAATTTTTGAGCTCTAGGGCAAACCCTATGTTGAGTAATATTTAGAATTCAGAATTTTAATTGTGTGCTCGACTAGAAATGGTGTCATTTCAACACTCTAACATGTGGGGAACCGCTCCTATATTCATCTCAGCCCCCATTTTTTTTTCCTATATGGACTTCCTCACTGCGACCAGAATCATAGATCTATTGTGAGATATGCCCGGGTGTCTGTTGTATCCCGAACTTCTGTTAATAGCAATACCGCTATGGAGAAGTGGCATGCTTACTATTATTGTTCATCAGTGCTTGTGTGTAATGTGATACTCTTCCTTGCACGCTTACTGTTCTACTATACCGATACTCTTCCTCTTGCAAAAAATCACCAATTATAATTCCCTGGAGAAGTTTCGTCGTGCGTCCTTCTGGCCAGTTTTATTGATAAGAGGGACCTATTTTTTGTTAAGAGGAAGTCACGCAAAGGTATTGTAGATTTCAGCGTAAAGGAAGGGTAACTGGTGGGGAGTCTGAGAATAAACCCATGCTTAAGTCCTTTTGACATCGTATGGCCTGGTTCTACTAAGATTCGAACCCACGACCATCCGCTTGCCAAAACGGACTCTGTAACCTTGCGGCTACGCAGCTCCCATCTCCCATCTCAGCCCCTATACTCATCGCCCTTATTTGTCGAATTTACCGTCAAATTTGGTTGAGAACCCTATTTTACATTTTATTGAATTAAAAAATTTTCCTTTTTTTTTCATTTCATTGTCATTGTTTTTATAAGCCATTTTCATCATTCTACTTATGTTTTTTTTGTTGTTGTTTTATTCTCTGTTGTTTTTATTTAATTATATTATCTGTTCTCTTATTTCGAATCCATCCTATTCTGTATTTTCCACTCTCTTCGCAGTCTTTTTCAGCTATCGTTTGATAGTTCATTTTCCAAGAAATTGTTTATATTTAGTTGCTACTATCTTGTATGGGATTTTGTTCCGGCCGTTTTCGGATTTTTTTCACATTCTGATTTTGTTTCTGTTGTTTTAAAACTTAGTTTTTGAGCCTATTTATCATTTTTCAGTATTCTGATTATTTTCTGTTCAAGAATTTGGTTGAAATTATCATACAGATTCAGCTGTGTTTGATACCAATTTATTCTTTTTTTGTCTCAATTTTTATTGCTGCCTTTCTCAGCTATTTTTGCTGTTTATCAATAAGAAATAGAAATATTCTCGTTTGTACTTTTCTGATTATCTATCTATATTTATATTTATGGATCTTTTTTTTCGCAATAGAAAAGAAGTTACATGTTAATATAGTTTTGACCTAATTTTTATTTTGTTTATTTCACTGTAATTTTTTTCTCGCTTTTTTACGATTCTTTTTCTATTGCTCTATGTTTTGATATCGTATTCTGATTCATTTCTATGCAGTATTTTCAAGTTTCTTTTCATCAATTTCTGTGAATTTTATGCAATCGTTTCCCAGTTTATTTTCCAAATGATTCCATTTTTCGTTACTACTAAGTTATTTGAGTTTATGGACTGAACACTTTACCTGTTTGATTTTGCTTCTATTTCAGGCTTAACATTTTTCAATTCCCAGGTAATGAAATTGTTCTTATTTTTTGTTATTTATAACTTTGTTTAGCATATTAATCATTGTCTTTCCGATTCTTTCCCGATTTGAAAATCGCTTATTATTTTTTATATATATTTAGCTCTGTTTGTTGTAAAGTCATTTATTTATTAATTTATTTTTGTCTTGATTTTATGTTGTTGCCTTTTTAATTCGTTTTTGTTGTTTTGTTTATATATTTCTTGTTTGTACTTTTCTGAATGATTAGAGATCTTCATTTACCTGATGGAGAAAGAGCAACATGTTCATAACCTCTTTTATAGGATCAGGTACTTCTTAACTTTTCGTTCAAAATTTTCCATTACTTGTATCATTCTTTTTGTTCATGCATGAACTGTTTTACATAATCTTTATTATTATGCATCTTTGTATTCTGTTTCTATTTTAACATCGTTTTCAAGCTTTTTTTGGTTCTGGTTTCTCTGCAACATTTTACATTGTTTATTATTTTCTTACTTTATGATTTTTTTCTCATTATTATTTCGACCAAATTTTCGTTTCGTTTATTTAATTGTATTTTTTTTCATTCTCGCTAACCTTCCAGCTAGTCTCGAGGTACGATGCTGGCCTAACAAGCCAGTCGTCGTATGTACGAATCTCGGCTCGGGAGAGACTGTTAGTGTCAGTAGGATCGTAGCGCTAGCACCGCAATTGTCCTGTATACTTAACAGTTAACTGCGAAGTCTGTGTATAATAAAACAGAAGGTCGATACGGAATGTAGCACCAAAGCTTTGCTTTTTTTATTCACGCTAATCTTTTCATGATTCTCCTTAGTTGCTTGTTGCTCTCGTTGTTGCTTTATCACTTTTCCCTATTTTCTTATTTTAAATATATTTCACTCGGTATTTTCAACTCACTTCTCATCAATTTTGTGTTATCGTTTATCAGATTATTTTTTCAATAATTTAAATTTTTCTGTGTTGTCTGTTTATGTTTCTTGAATTTTTTGTTATGATATTTCAAGTTTGTTCTGGTTGATTTATTTTGATTCTTCTGTTTTCAAATTTGGTGTTCATCTATTCCATGGATTTTACGATGATGCTATTACAGTGCTTTTTCGCTTTTACCAACAGTCACTTTTTTTATCATTACTCGCCAAGTTCACGCTCCATTTGCTCCCGCCTTTTTTTCGTTTTTATCGCGCTTTTTCAAAAAATTGTCCTTCCAATTGTACAAAATGTATTCAAAACATAATTTTCACTTGTGTTTTGTTTTCGTAGTGCATGTGTATAGTTCTATGAACTCAATTCAATTGCTAATTTTCTTGGATAGGACAAAAATTCATCATATTAGAGTATTCTTCGCATCGTTTCTATGTTGTTTTGCTCGCTAAAAACATAAACGGATATATAAAGCTTTCGAAAATATTTGCAATCAAAAATGAAAAATGATCTTATTTTAAAATTAAAAAATTTGGTAACTTTCCCGAAGATAAAATAAGCTCAATTTTTCTAACCGGGACATCAGCCTCGTCAAGCAGCAGACCCGTTACTATACTTGTTTTTAAAAACTGTTAGTCCGTTTTCCATTGTGCGTTATTTGTGTTTGTGTTTTTTTTTTTTTTTGGTTTGTGAACAATGAATCGTAAGAAGCGTATTTCAATGACCTTGGAGCAGAAGTTACGCATTATTCAAGCAACTGAGAAAGGAAATCAATCAAAAGCTCAAATTGCCCTACAGTTTGGTATTCATAGAAAAACTGTTTCAAAAATAATAAAACAAAAAGATACTATCCAGAAAGCGTCGTCGTGGAGATCTGCGAAGTTGCGGAACACTTTGAAATATGTAGCATCAGGTAATACTTTTCAATGAAGCTTGGGCAATTTTGGGTATCAATACTGTTTTTTATTCCGCAGGCAAGCATGATGGAAATGGCTTTATTTTTGTGGTTTTTGAAGCAACGTGAACTCGGTAACAGAGTTTCATCGAAAATGCTTATCATGCAAGCCAACAAATTTGCAATTGATTTCAACCTCCCAAACACCTTTAAATTCAGCGACACATGGTGCTTCAAATTTAGAGAAAGGTTTGGAATTAGAAGGTTAAAAATTTGTGGCGAAAAGCTTTCAGCAGACGCTAGTTTAATGGGGCCAATCCACATACCACGTGGACGGATTTTTAACGATTTTGACCCTCCCCTCCCCCTCCGTGGACAACTGCCCATATAAATTTTTAAAAAATTGTATGTACCGTGGACATTTGCCAACACCCCCCCCCCCCCCCCAAGCTGTCCACGTGGTATGTGGATGGCCCCATGGACAAATTCAAAGAAGATTTGTTTTCAAAAATAGAAGAAAATCAGCTTACAATTCATCAAGTTTATAACTGTGATGAATCTGGATTATTCTTCAGAATGTTGCCACGTGATACCCTCGTTCATTCTGGTGAATTATTATGAGAAGTTCGATTAAAAAGAGTATCAGCTCATTTGTTTTAGGTGAACCAAGTGCAGGTGGAAAAATTATGAAAGATCAAACAACATTTATGCCATGTGTCAACATATCGGGCACTAACAAGCTTCCATTGATGATTAATGGAAAATCACATAAACCAAGATGTATCAAGAATGTTCAACTTCCAGATATTTATTATCGAGTATCGCGTAGTGCTTGGATGAATCGTTTATTATTTCGTAAATTGTTTTACGATTGCTTCATACCTGCAGTCAGACAATTTTCGGTGAGAATGGTTATACCTCCGAAGGCTTTGTTATTGCTGGATAACTGTAGTGCCCATCGTTGTCGCGATAAGTTGGTATCGGACGATGTGTTGATTGAAACACTTTTCTTTCCTGCTAAGGTGACGTCTATTGCCCAGCCTATGGATCAAGGCGTCATACAAAACATCAAATTATTATATAGAGGAAAATTGGAACTACACACCTTGACCCAAGGTTAATTAATCGTGAACTTTTTTTTTATATTTCATGAAATTTCTCTCGACATTTGGGTACAGACGTTGCCGTAGTTATGAACAAAGTTAGCCTAAAGGATGTTATATTTTGGTTATTCGAATCTTGGGAAGCTGTGGGTGATAAATGTATCGAAGGATCTTGGAAAAAACTTGGGGTCATTGAAGGCGACCGATTCATTGACAAAGATGATCTTCCTTTGATTAAATGGCAATGAGACTGTGACACAGAAGACATTCCTGTAGAATGCGAAGAGGAAAAACTCTGCAATAAGAGATTGACGGATAGCGAAATCGTGAGAATAGTTTTATGAGAAGAAGAATCAAACGATGAATCTCCAGATGATGTTGACGATGCTACTGTCAGTGGGTCGCCGATTGAAATTAGGGAAAATGATGCCAATTATGCTGGTGAATTTTGCGATTCCACAGTTTCATAAAAACAAGCATTAGTTTCACTTAACTCTTGTAATTTGGGCAGAGCAGAATAAAATTGACATTGAATATATAATTGCATTGAGGAAAATTCATAAAAATGCTATGAAGAAAAATATTATGAACTAGTTTTTTAATATAATGTATCTTAAACTTATAATAAAATTATCGAACTAATGAAGTGCATTATTCTACTCAAAATATAATGAATTTCAGAAAAATAAAAAAGTAATCTAGATTTTTTTCATTTCGCCAAATTCACTATATCGCCAAATACACGGTAAAATTTTTTTTGACCGTGATAAAATCGAAAAAGCACTGTATTTATCACTTCATATGTCTCATTTTTTTTCGAACTATATTCATATTTACGAATCTTTATTTTCTTTAGTTAAACAACCTCATGTTCAAGTTCTTACTAATGAAATACATATTTTTGTTTATTTTTGAATTTCACTGTTTATTCGCCTTTTATGGGATTGACCTAGTAGCTCTGCGATCGATACTTGGCAGTAAACTAGAAGATGGAGTGTGTCGCAGAGGCATGAATCACGAGTTGTACCAGGTATACAAACATGCTGATATAGTGAAGGTAATACAGCGGGGCAGGCTTCAGTGGGCTGGACATGTGGCCAGAATGCCTGACGAGAGAGCCGCCAAAACAATTTTCAGTAGAGAACCAGGAAGAGGTCGTCGACTCCGTGGTAAGCCTCGCATGCGGTGGATGTGCGCGGTGGAAGAAGATGCACGATCTGCTGGTGTACGAGGAGACTGGAGAACGGCTGCCCAAGACAGAAGAAGCTGCATATCCATAATTCGTTCGGCCCTAGACCGGTCCGTTAGCCACCAAAGTAAAAAGTAAGTAAGGGATTGATCCAGTTCTTTGTAGTATATTTATAAAAACACAATTTTTTGTATTTTTTGTACTTGACCCAGTTCTCAGTTTAAAATTTATTAAGAAAAACATTTTTTGGTTTTATTTTTCTGTATACATATTTTGGACCATGGATTTTTTCTGTGATTCGATTATTCGGACAACTCGATTATCCTTAATATTTTTTTTTGATAGTCCGGGTAATCGCAATTTAAACCTAAATCGGGCATCCTTCAATAATCCTGACCTACGCATAGAGATAAACTTAATAACCAATAGCCTATTTCAAAACAGCAACGCATCCAAACAAGGAAAGTTATCGCCCGCCGATCGTTCGCTTATCCAACATGCACATCCAAAACGTTTTAGTTTATTGATAGCTTCGCTGCATACAAATTTTCCAACGACCGAAAAACCAGTTGATTCCGCTGCATAGATGATAAATCACACATATTGGCAGGATAAACTACTGAACTGAAGACGGATCTGCTCTATTTCAACAACTACATTTACCATTCCGCAAGATTTACCACGCAAAACTAACTTCGCGGGTTCGACTTGTTGCGGAGCAAGTTTCGTAGCAAATTCTCCTGCTGCACGTTCACGTATAAGTCAATCCATTCAATCTATTTTGGTCGAAAAGCCATTATGTGTGTCCTCACGCGGAAATATCGACAGTAAAGATTTTGGAGTAGAATACTTCTCTCAGGAAGTTCGGCTACATAGGGATGTAAAATGAAAATCTAAAACCGAAAAAAGTGAAAAATATGTCCAATTTCAAATGCTAATAAATCGGTTAGTATTCGGTGGATTTCCTTCGTTCTTGCAGCAATAGATTGGAAAATCTTCTAAGATTCTTCCCAAATGCAGATAATTGTAATTTAATTATTCAAACTATTGTACTATTGAAAATAGTCAAGCCTTGTCAAAACGAAAAATTCGACCTCTGATTGGTCGTTATATGATTGCTTCCCAAGCACGGTCGACAGAATCATAGACCTTGCCATTTGAAATGTGCAATTTGGCCTATATAAGAGCCTGTTTCACTCGAAGCCGCTCATTTTAATTCTAGACTGCAACAGGAGCAGTCTTCCCTTAGCAGCAGCAGTGGATACAGCAGCAGTAGCAGTGCAGCGGATAACGGCCACAGCTGTGGTATGGCAACGGATAGCGAAGCGCGTCTCAGCATCGATAGCAGGACCAGGTGATGCAGGGCAGCGGATACCAATGGCAACGGAAGCGTCCACTACTGTGGCAACGGGGATAGCGCAGTGGTTGACGTTGTTCTCAGCATCTATATAAGCAGGGCCAGCTGATGCAGTGTGGCATTTTAGTGAAATGCTGTCTCTGAGCGATAGCAGGCACACTAGAAAATGCATCCAATGAAAAGAACGTTCTGGAAAACTTTTCAGTCTTTATTTCCCCCAAGGAATACTTTATTCGCACTGCCATGATAACGCAAGATGTGAACGGCATATTATCAGACATTGAATTAAACAACAAATTGTCCTTATTATTTTCTTTCAAATCAATTTACACCTTCAAGAAATTCGGAACAAATATATATATGGTTTCATCTCCGTGTCTCAGAACGAACTGAATTAACTTTTCCTTCAGTCATGAGCACAACATCCGAAATGCTATCAGCATAAAAATTAATTTTACGCATAATCAAAATTCAAAAATTATCAAGTCCAAATCAGGACAAGCAACTATATTATTGAGAATGGTCAATCCTTGTTGAAGCGCGAAATTTGACTGATCTGATTAGTCGTTAATATGATTGCTTCTCAAGCACGGTCGACAGAATTATAGACCTTTCCATTTTAAATTTGATATTTGTCTGTATAAGAGTAAGGATGGGAATTATCGACTAAAATGGCTATCGATAGTTATCGATGGGTTCCTACTACTATCGATAGGTTTTTCATCCCTATATAAGAGCCTGTTTCAGTCGAAGCCGCTCATAATGGTTCTAGACAGCGACTCTCCCTTAGTAACAGCAGTAGCAGTGCAGTGGATACCAGACGGATAGCGGCCACAGCTGTGGCGTAGCAATGGATAGTGCACTAGTTGCAGCGGATCTCAGCATCGATAGCAGCTGGGCCAGCTGATGCAAGGACAGCGGATACCAACAGCAGCGTATAGCGGCCAAAACATTGGCATGGACCAAAGCAGTTGCAGCGGGTTTAGCATCGATAGCAGCTGAAGCAGTGAGGCACTTTAGTGAAATGTAGTCTAGTAAATGCATTCAATGAAAAGTTGACTCATTTTGACAACACATGAGCCGTCTAGTTTTGAGTGTTAAATCAGCTTTTCACTGTTTGTTTTATCACAAGAAATACTTTATTCACACTGTCAGTGATAACGCCAAGATGTGAGCGGTATCTTATCCGATATTGAATTGAACAACAAATTAAAAAAAATGACTGACACGCAAGCAGCCAGGTTTTCTTTCTTGTAAAAGTATTCTACTTCATCATTGCGGTCGTGGCTTTGCACACAACCCTTCTGTGATTTTTTTCCTATTTCTTCTACTATATCATTCAGTATAAATGTTTCATGGCGGCAACTAGAGCGTGAAAAAATACTACTTCAAAACGGAAGAGCTTTCTTTTTCCGCGTTTCACGCTTCGAGTTGCATGCCAAACCAAACCGAATATCTGCCACCAGCCAACGAGTCGTTTGGTTTTTTTTTTTCATCCTTTCCTTAGGAATCTCATGCTCAAATATTGAAACCCTCCTGGCCCAATTCGATACGCGGCGTCGGAAGGCTGCTGCGGCTGGTTGGAGGGCTCGTACGCCACCTCGATTGTGCCGCTCTTGTTCCTGCTGTTGGGCACCCCGTCGGAATATCAATCGCTTCGACAGACACCCGAAACGCGAACATTGCATGTAAGAGTGAGAGAGAGAGTGAAGCGCGCGCAAGTGAAAAAGGGCAAAATTTATGAAAGCGTGAAAAATTTCAATGAAAATTCCATCATCGCACAGGCTGACTTGCTGGCGACGGCGGCAGAAGATGGCACTCAAAATCGTCTGATTTGTCTCAAATGTGTAAAATGTGTTGCACATATATTATGTTTATTTAGAGTTTACAATTTTCAACACACATAGGGCTGGGACTAATATGTTCAACATGTGCGTTTTCGGCAGCAATAGAAGCCATCGAGTTTAGCTGTAAGTCAAGCCGATCGTTAACTGACTAGGACTTATTTGAAGCCATTCCGTTCGAGAGACGGGTTCCGTAGCAGTTTCCAATCAAATTTGAACGTTTCTTAGAATGCTCTCGGGCGCCAAAGGAAACCATAACATCAAAAGCGCTTTCCTCCGATGAAACCGGTCTTTCTTTTGAAGCAAGACTGTTTCGCTATTTCCCTGTGTCATCATCCTCTTCCTTACCGTCTTACGTAGTTCCGTACAGAGCGGGTTTCTTTACTAACGCGACCCTTTTCCAAACATCCCTATTGGAACCCTATTGGAAAGTATTGGAACTCAATTAAAAGCCAACCTCTTCGTCCCGGTGCTTCCAGCAGCGCAAGAACCCCCTTTTACACGCGCTTGACCTTTAACGGGTGCTTCCGGCAATGGGACGCAACAGTGTGCGATTTTGTGACGGCGCAAAAAAAAGAGTCACAAAGCGGGTGGATTTTTGTCATAGACGTTTCGGGCTGTCTTTAACAGCTAGTCGGCAGCACATAGAAAAGTTTGCAGACCGATAGCACTGCTATACAAAAGAATGTTTCTTTTCAGTAAGTTAAATTTTTATTGTTAACTCTTATGATAGTTTCGTCGACATATCTCACAAACTAGACTTGAAAAAGAAAAAAGGAGGGTTTCGATCAGCGAGTTAAAAGCAGAATTATTAGACTGATCGGAGGTCCCATTTTTTCAGCCCATCGATGAATCATTCTCGCTCCGGTCTTGCTTTTCCGGGGGGTTATCAGTGGGAACATTTCCTGCTGGGCTCTTTTGGTGTGCTTGAGAGAAAGTGGCACTTTTCGGTTTTCCGCCGCTCCACCATTTCCCGGTGCAACATTGAAACTAGTGGATGACTACCACTATCCAAACACACTTCGCTACACCCAGTTTGACACGGAATGGCACCATGTACTTGTCCGGAAACCAAGGTGGGGGAGGGGCAGGGGTTCGTTTGCCCGAACGCGCACACATACACACATCTACCAACACTCTTAGATAGACAGACCGAAGCAACCGTCGTCGGCCGATCGTCTCGAAAATAATGGCTTCGTGGTAGCGAACTTTTCAGCAATTTGCCATCAAACTCGAACACTTTGGCATTGCCCCATACAATCCACTTCCTTCCTCCTGCTCCTTTCATAGAAGTACACTGAAATAATCGCACATGTTCAGATTATACGGGAGTGTTATAAATTTGCACTATTAGGACTTCCAATCAAATCGATGTGATCGAAAATGTGTCATGCATTCTTCATAGGATCGTCTGATAGACTCACATCATTACCAAGCTTTTAAAATAGATAAGCAAATCGTTTAAAAACTAAAGAACATATAATCGATAAGACTCATTGGAAATGCCATTATTTATATCTTGACATACAATAACAATATCATTGGAAAATCTCATGCATTCCTTGTTATTATCCTATAGTAATAACTTCACTAAAGGGACTGTTTCTTTCATATGATATGTACATGAAAACAAATTGAAGTGTTTGTTTATGAAAAATACAAGAACTTATTTTAAAAATAATATTTATTTTAAGAAATTATTAAGTTACCCTTATATCTTTTATCGGAATAAAGCAATCCTATAAATTAAAGCAAAAATGAACTACGTCGGTCGGTGGCGGTCACAACTTTCGAGAGATTTCACTACCGACTTCCTGACAAATGATGATTAAAAAGGAAATTACCGCTTCAATGTTGGCCACTTGATTTGAGTTCCAATGGTCTGTTCGTTGTTTGTCTGATGATACGATTTGATAAGTGCCAATTTCTTCGGTGTGATCTATAGTTGTGAATATCTATAAGTAAGTTTAAGCTCAAATGAAGTATAGAAAAATAACTTACCTATTGGAGATTAGGAGATATCCTCCAAATCGCTCAATAAGACGCCGTCTTTTCGTGTTGTAGCCATTTTGAATCTAGATGGTTCGATACCAAATCCAAACGTCAGAACACGAGTTCACAGATAAACTGAGTCCAAAGTCACGGCGACGTGTGTTTTTTTTTTTTTATTGGATTTATCAATAAGATTTATAAGTTGGTTGCGATACATGACGGTTTAATAAATCTACTTTATGAAATGTATTCCGCAATATTGCCTGTAAATTTAACTTTTTATCACACATGTTGGACGTAAATGAATGTCAAATAAAATGGATGTGGAAATCCGATAATTATTATTTCATTGTGCGGTTCGATAAAATTATTGTATAACACTTATGTTACAAATGGATTTCTAATGGAATCAATTATAATTAAGAGATCTTTTGGTACGATAAATTTATTGGACAAATTTAATAAAGAATATATGTCGACTTGTTTCAGTGTAGAACGACGTGGTGGAAGTATCGTTTTCGACAGAGTGTTGATAATTTTCTGCGGTTTTATTTTGCTCAGCTCTCATACATTTTTTTTTTTTGCTGCTTCTAACTCTGTTATCGAGAGTTTGGCTGTGGTTCGGTTCTGTATTCGAAGTCACTTTCAGTCGATCGGAAGCGGAAACCGGGTGGAATCTTCATCATCACCGAACAAAGTTGGTAAACATGCACCCCGGATAGATCCGGGGGATGGGCGAGACAACAAGAATAGGCGATGTTGTGGCTATTGATATTGCTTTCGACAAGTGTTTGGCGGCGCAAAGTGACGTGGTTCATTTGATTATGCATAATGGAATTGTGGCGAGGCGAGAATCGTGTGAGAAATGAGGATGTTGTATGCTTTGCTTGGAAAGTTAAAATGCTTCTTTCCAACCTGGATGGGAAAAGGAAATTTTCGACCAAGGTTTCCGAGCGGGATTGAATCTGACAAGTTTGGCAGAGAGTAATGGAACTTAATCTTGAAAATAAATAGCTGTTGTGTCACCGCAGGTGCTGATGAATTGATTTTTTTTATTTTTTTTTTTTCTTCACATAACATTTATTTGACACGGCACAAATACAATTTAATGTTTAACGGCGCCAATTATATCTGATGACTTAAAAACTAAAGCAAATTTTTTATCCTCGCTGCCGACTACGAGCTGAAATTAAGTCTAACTTAAAACTAGCATGGGATTTCCAATCAGTGTTTTGTTGTTCAATGGTCGTCTGATAATCGTCGAATGGCATGTATGGGTTCGTTCTGCTGAGCCACGATGTCGTGAGTTGGGACAGAGGCTCGTAGTCCTTGGGTCCTGGTTCTGTTGTGCGGGGTCTGGTTGCTGGTTTTGTGCTTAAGGTTCAAACGTGTTCTTGTCGTTTTGTTGGGTGTAGACGGAGGGGAACGGGACTAGACTGGGGCGTGGATGGATTTCAGGAAAACGTATATAAGGGACATGTAGGATAGGTCACGGCTCGCCAAGACATCACGAACAGGAACAGCCGGCTGTCTACCCTCGGCCTGCAGGGAAGCTATTAATTTAGACCTGGCGTCACGGTGTACAGGGCATGACCAAACCACATGCTCTATGTCGTGATAACCTTCACCACAGGCACAGATACCACTTTCCCCGAGCCCAACACGACGGAGGAGCGCGTCAAATCTATAGTGATTGGACATAAGCCGGGACATCACGCAAATGAAATCCCGACCTACATCCAACCCCTTGAACCACGGGTTCGTCGATACTTTGGGGATTATGGAATGTAACCACCTTCCCAATTCCCCTCTGGTCCAAGCATTTTGCCAACTGATGATCGTATTCTGACGTACAAGTGCGAAAAATTCATTAAAGGCAATTGGTCTTTCATAAATATCACCGTTTGTTGCGCCCACCTTAGCCAAAGAGTCCGCTTTCTCATTACCCGGTATCGAGCAGTGAGAAGGGACCCACGCTAAGGTAATCTGAGTAGATTTTTCGGATAAAGCACTCAGATGTTCCCGTATTTTCCCCAGGAAATACGGAGAGTGCTTAACATCTTTCATCGATCGGAGAGCCTCAATGGAACTGAGACTGTCCGTAAAGATGAAATAATGGTCCGTGGGCATTTTTTCGATAATCCCTAGGGTGTACTGAATTGCAGCTAATTCTGCGACGTAAACAGAAGCAGGATTATCGAGCTTATGGGAGACGGTTAAATTGTTATTGAAGATACCGAAGCCAGTGGACCCATCAAGAAGTGATCCGTCAGTGTAGTACATATTGTCGCAGTTGATGTTTCGATATTTATTGGAAAAAATTTTAGGGATCTGCTGCACGCGTAAATGATCCGGGATTCCACGAGTTTCTTCTATCATGGATGTATCGAAAAACACAGTAGAATCAGAAGTATTTGATAAGTCGACACGATTTGGAATATTCGAAGAAGGGTTAATATTTTGGGACATGTGATTGAAATACAATGTCATAAAACGGGTTTGAGAATTAAGTTCGATTAACCTTTCAAAATTTTCAATCACGGGACGGTTCAAGACCTCACATTTGATTAGAATACGAGAAGACAGGCTCCAGAAGCGGTTTTTCAATGGTAGTACTCCAGCTAAAACCTCCAAACTCATCGTATGGGTCGACTGCATGCAACCTAAGGCGATACGCAAACAACGATATTGTATTCGCTCCAGTTTGATCAAATGTGTGTTTGCTGCGGAGCGGAAGCAGAAACACCCGTATTCAATAACAGACAATATCGTTGTTTGGTAAAGCCTTATAAGGTCTCCTGGATGGGCTCCCCACCATTGTCCGGTTATTGTACGAAGAAAATTCACTCTTTGTTGACATTTTTTCATCAGATACCTCACGTGACAACCCCAGGTGCCTTTAGAGTCGAACCAGACACCAAGATATTTGTGTACCAAAACCTGAGAAATCGTTTTACCCATTAATTGTGTTTGAAGCTGAGCAGGTTCATGCTTCCTAGAAAAAACTACTATCTCAGTCTTCTCCGGAGAGAATTCGATACCTAGCTGTAAAGCCCAAGCAGACAAATTGTCCAAGGTATCTTGCAATGGTCCTTGCAAATCGGCAGCTTTGGCTCCTGTAACAGAGATTACACTGTCGTCTGCAAGTTGTCTTATCGTGCATGAATTTGCCAGACATTCGTCGATGTCATTTACATAAAAGTTGTAAAGAAGGGGGCTTAAACATGAGCCCTGGGGAAGACCCATGTAGCTAATGCGAAAAGTTGCCAAATCGCCATGCGTAAAATGCATGTGCTTTTCGGACAACAAGTTGTGCAAAAAATTGTTCAAAATTGGAGAAAATCCTTGTCGGTGAAGTTTACCCGAAAGAATGTCAATAGAAACGGAATCAAAAGCCCCCTTAATGTCCAAGAACGCAGACGCCATTTGTTCTTTACGAGCATACGCCAGCTGAATATCTGTTGAAAGCAACGCAAGACAATCATTCGTCCCTTTGGCACGGCGGAAGCCAAATTGAGTTTCTGATAGTAGACCATTTGATTCGACCCAGTGGTCTAAACGACGGAGTATCATTTTTTCCATCAATTTCCGGATACAGGATAGCATTGCAATCGGCCTATAAGAGTTGTGATTAGAAGCTGGTTTCCCTGGTTTTTGGATGGCGATCACCTTCACTTGCCTCCAATCCTGCGGTACAATGTTTTGCTCCAGGAACTTATTGAACAAGTTCAACAAGCGCCTCTTGGCATTGCCGGGTAGATTCTTCAACAAGTTGAATTTGATTCTATCTAATCCAGGCGCGTTATTGTTACAGGACAGGAGGGCAACTGAAAGTTCTGCCATCGTAAAAGGTGATTCTATCGCGTCGTGGCCCGGAGACGCATCGCGAACAATATTTTGCTCAGGAACAGAGTCCGGACATACTTTCCTGGCAAAATCAAATATCCACCTACTTGAAGACTCCTCGCTTTCGTTGACCGTTACGCGATTCCGCATTCTTCGGGCTGTGTTCCAAAGAGTGCTCATCGATGTCTCCCTCGACGTCTCGTTCACGAACCGACGCCAATATCCACGTTTCTTTGCTTTAGCCAAGCTTTTAAGCTTGGTATCAAGCTCCGAATACCGTAAATAGTCGCCAGGTATACCTCCCGTCTGGTAGGCCTTAAACGCGTCGGATCTTTGCGTGTAGACATCGGAGCACTCTTGGTCCCACCACGGAGTGGGAGGCCGTTCTTTGATCGTTACGCCGGGATATTTCTTCGTTTGGGCTTGCAACGCGGCGTCGAGAATCAAGCCCGCGAGGAGGTTGTATTCTTCAAGTGGTGAATGATGTTGAATCGACTCGACCGCTTTTGAAATCATTTCCTCGTATAACTTCCAATCGACATTTCGTGTGAGGTCATACGGAATGTCGATTGGTCGCATGCGAGTTGACTCGTTAGTAATTGAAATAAGAATAGGCAGATGGTCGCTACCGTGAGGATCGAGGATTACCTTCCATGTGCAATCCAACCGTAGCGACGTCGAACATAAGGATAGATCCAAAGCGCTTGGGCGCGCTGGAGGTTTCGGGATACGTGTTATTTCACCGTTGTTTAAAATAGTCATGTCGAAGTCATCGCAAAGGTTATAGATTAAAGAGGAGCGGTTATCATTGTATGGGGAACCCCAAGCCACGCCATGAGAGTTGAAGTCTCCCAAAATCAAACGTGGCGAGGGAAGAAGTTCTATTAAATCAAAGAGCAGCCGTTGCCCAACCTGTGCTCTGGGGGGAATATATATTGAGGCAATACAAAGCTCTTTACCTTGTATTGTCATTTGACATGCGACAACTTCGATGCCTGGAATCGAGGGGAGGTTAATACGATAGAAAGAATAGCACTTTTTAATCCCTAAAAGTACTCCTCCATATGGGGTGTCTCGATCAAGGCGAATAATATTAAAATCATGGAAGTTGAGATCAATATTTGAAGTAAGCCAAGTTTCACAAAGGGAAAATGCATCGCATTTGTTTTTATTTATCAAAACTTTAAACGAATCAATTTTTGGTAAAATACTTCTACAATTCCACTGTAAGACAGAGATAGAATCCTTCATATACGCAGTTGAATTAGGCATCGAAGGATACAATCGCTGCAAGGAGAGGCCATTGGGCAGTCAACTGCTTCAAAAATGATCTAACTGTTGGGAGGAATGCTGTAAGAAAAATTTTAATTGGATCGGGTACATTGAAAGTTTCAAAAATCCAGTCCACAATGTCAGAAAATTTCACTAATCCAGAGTTTGTTTCATCAACTGGGAGTGTAAAAGGAGCAACTGGGGTTTTAGATGTTCCTGGCAGTGCTGGGAACTCCTTCTGGGACTTTAAATTTGCCAGCCCAGGAGGAGTTTGCTTCGGTTTTTCCGCAGCACTGTTTGGTTTGTTTGTAACCTTCATTTCACTTTGAGAAATCTTAGGACCTTTTCTGGGAAGTTTAGGAGAGGAAACACTTTTCCTCTTTCTAGACTCCCCAGGATTGGCGTAAGATGCTCCCGCTGGTGAATCGTCAGAATCGGTTTCCTCAGAGGGCAACAGATCGAAGGGGTTCGAAGTAACGGGAGAAGTGGTAACGGTCTTCTTCAGCATGTCAGCGTAGGAACGCTTTGAACGCTCTTTGAGAGACCGTTTTATTTTATCCCTGCGCTGCATGTACACCGCACATGTCGAGAGCTCATGCAGATTTTCTCCGCAGTGAATACACTTTTCAGCGTTAACACTGCAAGAATCTTCCGCATGAGACTCCCCACACTTGCCACAACGTGCCTTATTGCAGCAGTAGGCGGCTGTATGGCCTAACTGCTTGCAATTCAGGCAGTTCATGACGCGGGGCACGTAGAGCCTCACAGGGAGACGAACCCGGTGGATCGAGACGTGGCTTGGTAGTGCAGACCCGGCGAACGTAACTCGAAACGAGTCTGACGGAGTGTATACTGTTTTGCCACCGATGATCGATGCTGACCGCAATTGCTTGCAGTCGAGCACCTTTACTTCGGGACACGTTTTGTTCTTAAAGCACCCTTTGGCACTTTGCAGTATACACTCGACGGACAGACTCGAATCGGTTATGACACCGTCGATCTCCACGTCTCGTGCGGGTATGTAAACGCGATACTCGCGTGTGAAGAGCTCAGAGCAAGCTATATCGTTGGCCTCTTTCAGGTTACCGACCACGACACGGAGCTTGTTAGGCCGGACCTTGGAAATTTCGGTCACGCCCTTGTACTCCTTCGTCAGGTCTTTAGAAATCTGCAAGAGGTTCAACTTTTTCGATTTCGGTCCTGCCTTTGGCCGAAAATAAACAGTATAGCTGCCCTGGGCTCCGTCTGGGTAAAGCCTGGGGCGAGGGGGGACTGAAGAATGAACAGGGGCGGGGGTAACAGAAGGGTCAGGGTCAGAGGGGTTCGGGGATGGTGGCGCGGGAGGCGAGGGATCTACATCCATCGCGCTATGTTTAGCGCACTAGCGCTGACAAGAACACGTACCTTTTTATTTCTCCCTTCCAGTAAGGTTGGTTGTCCGATCGTTCGAAGTAGCAGCCGTTACAGCCAGCAGCACCAATACAGCAGCACCAAACAGCCACCAGCAGCGAGCCAGGTGTGAGATCACTCCATACAGCGATACGACTCGCTGACACTGATGGCTTCTTCTTTTTCCTCGTTTGTGTCTCGTCCACTGCTGTAGCACAATCCAGCCAGCAGCCAAATCGGCTTACGCACCAGCTGGCAGTCACGATGCGAAACAGTTGCACAAAGGAACGACCTTGAACCCGGATTTATTTCACTCGACCAGGCAAACAATGCCAACACTTGTTCACACGTCTTTTGTTTTATACTCTATCGGACCGATCACCAAACACGTCCAGTACTGATGCGTGTTCGGCACAGAATGGATTTTTTTTTTTTATTATTAACTTCTTTATTTGTTCAAGAAAAATATATTTGCACTGAAGCTGGACCTGAACCAAACAATTTTTCGATAGTTGAATTGCAGCAATAATAAAAAAGGCAATCTTGTGATGGGTACACCACAAATGGTGTATCCTAGGGGCCATCCACATACCACGTGGACAGTTTTTAACGATTTTTTTAAAATTTTTTTAAGCAGCAAAAAATGCAGAAGTATAAAGAAAAACACTTCAACGAGAAAAAAGGAAATGCAGGGAAAAGAACATATAAAAGCATAAACAAATAAGCAAAATCAAAGCAGGTAATGTATGTGATTTTTCTCGAGGATGCGAAAAATGAACACGAGTTGAGGGTGTTATTTAGAATTTCCCTCGTTCAGACGGGACCTGCAATCTCCGATCGTCGATGCCTGGACGAGAAAATTTTTTTTTTCTAAGTCTAAATCACACCCTCAGTCCGTGTTCATTTTTTGCATCCTCGAAAAAATCACATACATTGCCTACTTTACAACCTAAAATATAATTCATATAACAAGTAATGTAATTAGTTCAAGTTCAGTAAGCAAAACCAGGTAACCAACAACCACCAAACCAAAACAGGAATTAAAGAAAATAAAATTAAATATGGAACACTGGAACAATATCATCAACAGAAAAACACAATATAACAATGAAGGGTAATAAGACCACATTGTAAAAGCAATACTAAAAGAACTAGAGGAAGCTGGAAACATGAACTAAATAGGTAGAAGTCAAAAATATATTAGAGTAAAAAAATATAAAACCAAACACGGTACAAACAAACCTACAAAAAAAAGGTAATCAGAATACACATGAAATCATTTTAAGAATTTCACGAAGAAAAAAAACCATAAGCAGCCAAAAATGAAAAAAGAACATCTGAAAGGCATACTAATATAAGCATAGACAGATAACGAATGAAAAGAAGAACAATAGTAAAAACCACGAAAAATATAAGAAATGTAAATTATAAAAAGAAAAAGTAAAATGAAAAAGAATTGTGAAAAAATAAACAAATACCACCTGGTTACGCAAGTAAAAAACACGAAGACAAGTAAAAAACAACGAAAAACAGTAAGGTACTGTAAAAAAACGGTATAAAAACGAAAAAAAGATGGAAATATGGCCTCACTAAGCAGGAGCTTGAATATTATTAAGGGAATAATTCCATATGAAATAACAAAATTCCACAAAAGGTATTACATTTGTAATATACAAAAGTTTGATAGTGTACGGGTCTTGAAAATTGTGGCTGAACCGCCGCTTAATAAAGCCAGCATAGGGTAGAGCGGGGCTAGTTGGTCATTTCTGGTCAAAGTGCTCTGTAAGTTTTTGTAGGAAACATTATGGCAAAAACTTATTACATGGAAATGTTGTGTTAAGTCTATAGCATCTAGAAAAAATATAAACTGTACAGAATAGTTTATGATTTTGCGGATATTCTATGTTTTTTTGAGTGGATGTCAAATTGGCCAACTAGCCCCTCAGCTGGGGTAAGTTGGTCAGGGTGTGGGGTAAATTGGCCGTTCATATTTCGGAAGGACAATTCAGTATTTATTCCTCACTGCATTAGCGGCAGCCTGTAGCATCTCAGTGGAGGTCAAACCGCATCCGGTTTTTTGTTTATACGTTCGCTTCCGAAATCCCAAACCATGAGAAAAGTAACTCAAAATTGCATGAATAAAATCGTGTTACTCTTTCATACCTGACAAGAAGTATATGTTGAAATTTCCCTAATAGTTTGGTTGGGAACTAAATCAAAAACAATAAGGATTAAATTGAGAACAGGGGCCAAATTCTAGATTCGCATCTGCAATCACAAGCACAAAACTATAGCTACATTAGTTTTTTTTTTTCGTTGAAAGGTTGCTTACGCCGAAATTTTCATCAGATAGAAAGCATTTGTCGATGCATTAGTGTACGTTATAGTAATTTTAGATCAATGACTAAGCATTTATATTGCACAAAAAAATATTCATCAAAATGACGATGAAATGGAGATAACTTTTACCAAATAGTTTATCGCTTCAAATAATTGGTTTTGCTAAACAAAGCAAACGCTGTTTTCGCTTGGATTAAGTTTGCGTCACGAAATGCACTGTTCCTGAAATTGCATTCACTTGGTTACTTGCATTCATTAATGATGTGCATATGACCAACCAGCCCCGGTAGTATGTGACCAACTAGCCCCTCATGTATTAAATATGTAAATTACTCGAAATATATGAAAATAAAATTTTGACGAAAGTTTGCTTTACACAACTTAAAACTAACGAAAATGACTTTCATAATACGTTGAGCCATGTTCATTTCAATTTGGCTAGCTTTGTTTAGACAAGAAAAATTTCAACACGAAAACCGAGTAGAATTGATGGCCAATTTGGCAGCAACCTGTATTTATTATACGTTCTAATTAAAACTGTACTTCATTTTGTCATTTAGTTTCTCTGGTTATCTACTACGTATCACCCATATAATACGATTTTTTAGATACGTAGATTCAAAGATATTCTCATTGACCAACTTGCCCCGTAACCAACTAGCCCCGCTCTACCCTACTATTTGCTTTACTTATGATGGAGTTATAGTGCTTTGCCAAAATCAGCTTGGTGTCCAGGATCACTCCTAGCAAACTTGCATTTTTGCACAATTTAATGTCCTAGAGATATTACAACATGTGCACTGCCGCTCATGGCAAGTTCGTCCCAATTGCATTTTTATCAATTTTGATTTTATTGGTGGAATCATCATTTTTTTATCTGTACTTTCGAAAAAACACATAATTTCGAATACTTTGTTCTGAGAAACTATGAAAAAAATTGCAAGTCAGTTTATCCCATAGCAAAAATGATCGCAAGTCGGTCCCATAGAAAAAATCATTGCAAGTGAGTCCCACAGCCAATAATAATTATGAAATTTATGATGTTTACAATAGTTTATGGTCTTCAAGTTCAAAATTTGATGTTCCAGTTGACCTAGTGATATTTGATAAGTGGTTCGATTGAATTTTACTAGACTTCAGCATTTAAAACGGAAGAAAATTGATTTTTAGAAAATTTTGGAATCGCTATTTGTTCTGCCAATACTTTGTACTAATGAATTACAAGAAAACAAAGCTATTCACGTGGGTGTATCTGAGGATAGGACAAAAATTCAAACCTTAATGCTTGGCAGTTGTTTGGTACTATTTGTTTTTGTTATTTCAAGAGTTGAAACCATAAAAATCTATCAATGCTCAGTTTTTACTCGATTATTCTAAAACTACTTCTTCTCGTCGTTTGCAACTGAAATGATGGCGTTCAGTAGCACCTTTTTACAATCACGACTGTTCTTTTCTCGATGATTGTTTTCTTCGAGGAGAAGTTTCCACCAGTTGCTACTTTCAGTTAATTTTTTCATTAACGGTGAACAGAATTTTATTTGGCCATCATCATTAGATATGTTACTACTCACGGTACTGTAAGTTAAAGCATGCTTCAGTAAACTCTTCGTATTTTATCCATGTTGGGCCGTGGGTAACAATCATTCAACACATATTGAGAAACTGTGAATTTCGTTTTGGAGACTGTGTCAATAGTCATATCGAATAATTTGGTACGCTTCTGAGCTGTTTTTACAAGGGAATATAGGTCTTCTGATAGGATGGTTTCCATCATATTTATTTTCACTGATGTGTAGAAGCTGCCCCGCCACGTACGTGTGGGCGCCCTCAAAAAAAATTTAGAACAAGCTCCCCGACCTGAGATGATTTTGAATTTATCAGTAGTATCAATTAGAAAAACAAGTGGATGGCGCAGTTATAACCACATTGTAAAATGCTTCTCGCTACAAAATCATTCAATCATTCTGTGGAAGCACGAGAGAAGGCCATTTGTAGATCGACTAGCGACGGATTTGTTCTAAACGCAAGCTTAGCACTGGAATAGATTTGCAGTAGTTCGTTTTTTTATCACCGGTCGCAGGTGGCTATGTGACTGATTTGCTATCATTCTGGCTAGGTATCGTGAAAGTAATCGCATATGAGTCCCAGCTTATGATTTTCAACATAATTTATTCAAGATTTGATGTTTATGCATGCTTTTTGCGTGAAAGTATTTGTTTGCCATTGTAGTTACAAATTCTGTTGACAGTCTTAATTAAAAAAGGATACGAGCGCAAAATTTCTCCTAAAACGTAACGATTTTTAATTGCTGTTTTCTCATCACCACAAAAGCGCAAATGGGACGGACTTGCCATGAGCGGCAGTGCAGTTTCAATTTTTCGACTAAATATTATAACGTTACATTTCTGACATTAAGTTGAAGTAGGCTATTATTGTACCAAGTGAAGAATGAATTTACTTCTTGCTGGAATTCATCTGCATCGCTTGAGTTGTTGATTTGCGTGAAGAGATTCAAGTTGTCTGCGGAAATTAATATATTTTTTCAAGTATGAGAGAAATGTCATTTACATACAAAATAAAAAGAAGTAAACCCAAATGCGAACCCTGGGGCACTCCAGAGAGGTGACTGAAAGAGGTTTTGAGAGAGTATTTTGAAAGCTTATTTTTTGTCTGCGTTTTGACTGGAGCCAACACCAAAGTTCAGACGCCAATCCTCGTTTTTGCGGTTTGATGTGTAATAATACTTACTTAATCCAAAAGATTCGAGGTTGTTGAACAACCTCTCGTAGTCGTCATTCTACGATGCACGTTTGTAAATATTATAGCTATAATAGTTGCTATGAGTTCGACTGTGTAGTTGTTATGTACGTTGGGTGTATTCTCGGTTGAGCAGTCGCGAAAAAAGAACGACCTTTTCTTTTATTGTGCGACGTTTCGTCGCCGATCAGTGGCACCTTCAGGGAAATTTATTAAGTATTTGTGTTTTTTTTACCTATAGGGTAGGGAACGGCTTAAGCAGTAGCGCCTATTTTAATCAGTCGAAGAAAACAGACTTAAAACTCCTGCTTTTGATCAATATCGACAATTTCAATGATTGAAACGAAAACTTTGATTGTCTAGCTGTCTTACGAATATAAGAAATACCGTTAATCACAAAGAAATCTGTGAACAATTGCAATTGAAACAAATCGACCTATATTGCAGCCATTCAGGAGCCACTTCGGGTGCTGAAAAAAAAAACGCCTGCAAAACAGATGGAAACTGCTTAAAATAGGTTCGGGGTGATTGTAATAGTGTCCCTCGATTGGTAACTTTGATTGATGATTGTTAAAGTTTGCTAACTTAGTTTCACAATCTGAAAACATGTTCTGACAGAGAAAACGATAGAGAACAGATTGATATACTACTGTTCGAGTTTCACCCAATACATTTCGAGTATTTCGTCTGAATACACAGGCGGTTCCTAAAGCTGCTTTGAATATGTTCCCTACACAACTAATAATAACAATTCCGAATGGTCATGAATTTTGTTCGTTCCTTGTCAAAACGGTTTTTTTTTTGAGGTGAAACGGTGTTGAAGCCATAAATGGCCGTCTGTGAGCCACCACTTCGAACTTTCAAAGGTATAAGACTCGGTTATATTTATTGCATCACCTGTGAAAGCGCAGTTGTATGTTTGCTGTGGTGAAGCACAGAGGCATTATGGAGAGTAATTTGGATTTGGGGGTTTGGACATCAGTACTACTATTAGTGAAATTTTAGAGACAGGGAAGGAATGAATTGGGTTGTTAATATTAAAAGTGAATTATTTAAAAAAAAACACTGAACTTTTTTTAAAAATATTGAAAAACTTGAGAAATTTAAACTTTTTTACTTCGAAAACTACACAATGTTTGCTAAACATTGATGGTTGTTTAAACTTAGAGAAATCATAAGAAGTAAGGTAAAATTTTCGAGTTCTTATACACAGAGTATGTATTATTGCTTGGATTTTCGGCTCATCAGTCTTTGAGCTGAACTAAACGAAGTACTGCTTTTTTTCCTTCAACGTTACGACAATATATTTTGTCTTTATCAAGAAGTCTACAAAAAACAAAGCAGAGATGTGTTTTCCCTATTTTAAAACCTTTCTCGTATGTCTGCTACTTGCTAAAGCTATTCGTTTTGTTTTCATTTGTAACTTATATAATACATAATTAACTGTGGTCTGTTTGCGTTTATCACATAAAATGGTACTATTTTAAATAATTTTTGTCATTGATTAATCAAACGAAACTTGTACTCGGAAAAACCTTATTTATGGTCACAATTGTTTATCTTCTACTAGTGTGTTGTCGAAATTTTATCTAGATCAGATTGTCTGAGTGCGCATGATTGTCAGTTTCATGACGTCTATGAATTTTATGTTGTTTATTATTGTTTTTTACTGTGTTAAACACACCTGCATAAATAGAACTTAACCCGTCTGTATCACTTTTCTTGTTAACTGTATTGTTGTTCGTTGCTATGTGGCATATTTCCAGAATCGGTAGTGCTTTTGTGTTTCTGTGTTGGTCGAGTATTTCAACATTGTTTAGATCAAATGTGTGTTGGGTTCTAATACAGTGGTGCAAGAGTGCTGTCTTTTCACTTAGTGTTGCAAATTGTGGATCTTCTATGTCGGTGCCTGTGTCAACAAGTTTCTGCAGTGCACTCAAGTTCGATCTGTGTCCGCTAATTCGTGTTTTTAACTTGTTTGTAGTCATGCCAATATATTGTGAACTGCAGTCGTTGCATGAAATACTATAAATAACATTGGTGTGGTCGTCTTTTGCTATTTTATCTTTTGTTTGTGTATAATATTGTTTGGCAATGTTTGTCTTTCGTGTGGCTAACTTAACTGTTTTGTAATCGTTTTTCAGGAACTTACTATGTGATAAACGCAAACAGACCACAGTTAATTATGTATTATATAAGTTACAAATGAAAACAAAACGAAAAGCTTTAGTAAGTACCAGACATACGAGAAAGGTTTTAAAATAGGGAAAACACATCTCTGCTTTGTTTTTTGTAGACTTCTTGACAAAGACAAAATATATTGTCGAAACGTTGAAAGAAAAGAAGCAGTACTTCGTTTAGTTCAGCTTAAAGACTGATGAGCCGAAGATTCAAGCAATAATAGATACACGTCACAGTCGATAGCATTCACATTACACAGAGTATGTTTTTGTGGAAAGACAAAATAACATATTGACAACGACGAAATAACTATCGGCGCCGAAGACACCATATCAATAAGAAAAGCCGATTTGGCTGTAAACATATTCAGTATTTTTATCGTTGTTAGTCACCAGTGGCGTAGTAAAAAGTTTTTTCAGGGTTTACCCTCCCTACTCCATAGACAGTGATCTTTATTTTTTTTTTAACATTATGGTTCTACATTTTCTAAGAAAACTTTTGATATAAAAAAAATATTCAATATAGGAAATTTTATGCTACTCTTTCACCGGTCAAAAGAGCGGAACTTTGGCCGCTTTGGCCACTCGATTTCTGGAGGTCTGACTGCTAAGTTAACCTTTTAGACCTTTGCCAACCACATACACCACGTACGGGCGGTAAAAAACGATCACCCGAAATCAAGCCAATTTCGAGATTGAGTTTAATAAACGAACTCTACATAAACCTAACTTTCTGTAACCGCAACGTGAAACAATTCTCTTTACCCATTGTTGTCCCTGTCCTTTTCTATCTTTCAAGTGCTTTCATTTTACCTATAGTTTCTAAGGAAGAAATAATCTATCGCTTTCTTTGTTGCCTGCTTATTTCGCTGCCATGCAACCGTCGTTTTTTTCCACGGGAAACAAGGTACCAGAACTTTACAGGCATGGGGAAAACACAGCACTCTAAAGCACGAGTGGCACAGTGCTAACAAACACACCACGCAGGGTTTTCGTACTCTCCGCTGCGAGCTCAAGACAAAACACGAAGAGCCATTCGTTAACACGCGAGCCGAGGGTTTTAGACTTTGGCACATGAGGCAACCGAGGGCTTGTTTCGGAGAACACACGAGCGTTAGTAGCCATGATATAATCTTAATATAATTAGAATAGTATAATACTGGATAACTTGATTGTAGCCATCGCATACAACTACCTGCAATATTTTTGAAGTAGAATACTTCTCTCAGGAAGTTCGGCTACATAGGGATGTGAAATGAATATCTAAAACCGAAAAAAGTGAAAATTATGTCCAATTTCAAATGCTAATAAATCGGTTAGTATTCGATGGATTTCCTTCGTTCTTGCAGCAATAGATTGGAAAATCTTCTAAGATTCTTCCCAAAAGAAGATAATCGCAACTTTATTGTTCACACTATTGGACTATTGAAAATAGTCAAGCCTTGTCAAAACGAAAAATTCGACCTCTGATTGGTCGTTATATGATTGCTTCCCAAGCACGGTCGACAGAATCATATACCTTGCTATTTAAACATGCTATTTGGCCTATATAAGAGCCTGTTTAAGCTGAAGCCACTCATAATAGTTCTAGACAGCGACAACAGCAGTCATCCTCCATTAGCAGCAGCACTAGCAGTGCAGTGGATACCAGCGATGGCGGAAAGCGACCACAGCTGTGGCATAGCAATGGATAGCGCACTAGTTGCAGCGGATTCCAGCATCATTAGCGGCTGATGCAGTGAGGCACTTTAGTGAAATGAAGTCTATGTGCGATAGTGGGCACTAGTAAATGCATTCAATGAAAAGTTGATTCATTTTGACAACACGTGAGCCGTCCAGTTTTGAGTGTTTAATCAGCTTTTCACTGTTTATTTTATCACAAGGAATACTATATCGCACTGTCAGTGATAACGCGAAGATGTGATCGGCATCTTATCCGATTCTAAAATGAACAACGAATTGTCCTTTTCAGGATGAAATAAAAACTTGATTGAAGAGTTAATATTTTCTTATGAGTTAATTCACATTTTTAAATTTGTAAAAGTTATAAATTTTACTTTATCTCCGTGTCTCAGAACGTACTGAATTATGTTTTCATTCAGTCATGAACACGACAGTCATAACTTTCATTATCTGCATAAAAATCAATTGTTCGCATAATCAAAATTTTAAAACAAGCAACTTACTATATTATTGATAATGGTCAAACTATGTTGAAGCGCAAAATTCGATTGATAGTCAACGATTAGTACGATGATTAGTCAACTTTTATTTACTAGAAAAAATGACTGACACGCAAGAAGCCGGGTTATCTTTCTTGTGAAAGTATTCTACTTCAACCTTGCGGTCGTGGCTTTGCACACAACCCTCCTGTTATTTTCATACCTACGTACTTTTGCAAAAAAAAGCGTTCGAGAAAACACGTGCAAGCGAGCGGGCTCCCGAAGTGTATGCACAATGTCGGGAACACTCGAGGCGGTGTTTGCCAAGGCTATCGAAGGGCTGTTCTCTTTCGTTGCATATCTTGAAACCAGGGTTGATATTTGTTGACACTCTTGAGTGAAAGTGAAAAAAAGCATCCATAAACTTTATTTTTTTACAATCCTTTCAGAGTTCTCCCTTTCCGCTTTTTGCATGGAAGTGAACTGTCAAACCACCACCACATTATATTTCATACGATAGAAGCAAGACAACAAAATCAGTTTATCAGTTAACGAAGATTGTCAAAGCATCGGTCAGTGTCAGTGAAAAAGTGTTTCGGTGAGATTCATTTTGGTTGAGTGGACTGTTTGTTTTTCTTTATCGCTTTGAAGTGAAGATCATTTGGTTGGTTTTGTCGTCAAATTTTATTCCGTAACCGTGAACGATGCGCGCGATCTATTTCATTCGAGTATAACAGCACGTTACTAGGACGAAATTCTAGTGTATCTGAAAGAGTGCTGCGATCATTGGAAGTGAAAATTGAAAATGATTGGCTGTAATTTTCGAAGAATTTTGCTGGGGAAAATGACTTTTATCAGCACTGCTTGAAACACACACGCGGTGTTGTGGTGGGTTTAGAAATATACTATTTCAGAGTATGCGACTAAAGGTTGCATAGAAAGTCCGTCGTCTGTCTGTGGAAATAGAATTTTGTGGCTATGCCTTGTTTAAGGGAAGACTATACGAAATTCAAAATACTAATTTTATAGAAACATTTTACTGGTACATCTTGAGATGAAAGCGAGAGTGCAAAAGGGTCAGGCAATACCGCAAACAGTTGTGTGTTACATAACGGAATATTGGGCTTTATTTGTTTATATGTTTTTTTTTTATGCTGGGTTAAGGGAAGTACAGTGACGCTCATATTAATAGTCACTTCAATTTTCTGTTTTTGTCATGCGATATACAACAATTCGAATGTTGTTCCCGAATTAACCATTAACTGAACTACGCAATGGTTTATTTAAATACAAGGTGCGTTGCACGGAAAGTGGTATCGCCAGTGACAGCAGGAAAACACTTAGTCTTTTATGTTTTTCTGTACCATTCTATTTTTTCATATTTTTTTAGATTTTAAAATATTTAAAATTTAAAGTATTTGCATGCTAAAATAGATATTTCATCGCGTATGGATTCAGGAGACCTTACCGCATAAATGTAGAACTTAAAATTTGAAGAACGGTTTTGTTGTTTGAATTCGGCAACGTGTAGGTTGGCTAAGGTACAGCGCTCGAATTATTTATCCAATCGTTTTGTTGTCAAAGAATGAATTGTATATTTTTGATCGAGCATTCCAATGGATGTATGGTTTTTGCTGGAGAACAACAGACAAATGAGGAAAAACGTGTGTTTTTCTAAATATTAATAATTTTTCGAGCTTAAATTCAATATATCTCGAAAACCGATGCCTTTAGAATGTTAACTACCAAGAGCTTTTTGATTCAAAATGACTCTTTGCATCTTTTGAAATCATCAGAATCCAAATATTTTGAAAAATGTTTAAATTAGAAATTTAATTAAAAAAATGATCTACCATAAAAAAAATTATATTTCATTTCTCCATCCTGGACTTTTTTTTGAAGTTGCGTATTAACGTCAAGTTTCTTAATAAAAAAAATAGAAAAAAAAATTCAACGCTTTTTTTTAAATTGAAATTTTTTTTTTAATTTTTTTTTGGTCAAAAAATTTTTTTTTATTTTTTTGGTCAAAAAAAATTTTTTTGTACAGTGTATGTTTTTGTCATGATGCATTTTTAATGCAGTACAACTCATTCTCAGACAGTTTTTCTACACAACCAACGGTTTCTGGGCTACAATGCTTCAAATAAAACCTATGCCAAAAACCATACGCCCTTTTAGAATGTAACTCATGGATGTAAAAAATCTCTCCATCTGTGAAAAATGCTCAGGTTGCTAGGCCAAATATGTGTGCAAAGTACCGTTCAAATCAAAAATGGTCGATATTCGACCATAGGTCATTTGGCGCGATCTTGCTCATAAGCAAATAAATATAAGTAACAACAAATTGGGAACACCGGATGAAGTAAGCTTGGCAAAAAATCCAAAAAAAAACTTACATGTTACTGAAAATGAAAACTGAAAAAATACTACATAGTAATGAAAAAAAAAAATAAAATAACTACTGTTCAAATAACTCAAAACACAATACAGAAATTACAGGGTGTTAGCTACAAAAGTCCTTTGCTTGACTCATAAACGGCGTTAGCTGCTTAAACTGTTTTTCGGAAGTAGCACGCCTAAAACCTCAAGTTTAAAATTTCAAAAATTGATCATCATTGAATGATACAACACTCCAATCAATTGAATTAAGGAGAAGTATCAGCCAACACTACACAGAAAAAGTGCGATCTATTCTCACAACAGTATGCACAACATTTTGAGTGTGTATTTATGGATCGTGTCCCAACGTCAGAAAAAATTTTTGTTGTTACCAATGGAGTTCCCAGGGACGCTATTGATTTTGACGTTTTCGAAATATCAGATGTAAGCCACCATTCACACCTGGCCCGAGAGCTTCGTAGCCGCAAGGTTACAGAGTCCGCTTTGATAAGCGAGTGGACACACACACACGCTATTCACACACACACGCTACTCACACACATACACGCTACTCACACACACACACGCTACTTACACACACACGCTACTCACACACACACGCTACTCACACACACACGCTACTCACACACACACACACACACACACACACACACACACACACACGCTACTCACACACACACACACGCTACTCACACACACATACACACACGCTACTCACACACACACACACACACACACACACACACGCTACTCTCACACACACACGCTACTCACACACACACACACTACTCACACACACACTATTAACACACACACACTACTCACACACACACAGGCACTCACACGCACACACACACGCTACTCACACACACACGCTACTCACACACACCCACACACGCTACTCACGCACACACACACGCTACTCACACACACACTCACCCACGCTACTCACACACCCACCCACCCACGCTACTCACACACACACCCATCCACGCTACTCACACATACACACACACACACACACACACACACACGCGCTACTCAGACACACACACTTGGTATACGACACACTATACCTACACAAATTACTATCGACAGCACCCGGCTTCCAAGTCTTCCAATGGTTCCCAGTGCCGATCACGTCCAGTTTCGGGCTGTATTCCAACAACGATATCTGAATTAGATTACCACTGGTGGGGTCTAACTCAGATCGAAGGGAAGCCGAACTGTTCGCTTTGACGGTCGACCAGGGAATGAGCTTCTCTCAACACGGAATGTCCTTTTATAGCGTAACTCAGTATGGGAAACTTGGGTGATTGGGGGAAGAACCAATCACGTGGAAGCATCTCTGCTTTCTTTCTTCGTCGCTTACGTTGGGTGATGAATGCGATGCCAATTGGCTGGCGTTGCTAGCCAATGACTGAATGCGTGAAATCATTTCGTCTATGTTTTTTAAATCTGCGTTAGGGAAATATACCAATCGTATGAAAAATGTATGTGGATATTCGACCTTCAAACTTTTCCGCAATTTTCACGGAGTAATAAGAAAATGGTAACTAAAATTATCATGTTATACAAATCTTGTATGTTTCAGCTTTCCAATGGTATATTAACTATTGAAATCGGAACAGTTTTTTGAGCGCTAGTAGCATCTAAAATCTTCCATTCCGCTAACCAAAAACGTTACATGTTCAATCCAGTTTTTCCAGAAGCTACCTTAGTATAGTGAAGAAAGACGTAGTCCCATGTCAAAAGTCCCTCTTAAAATAAAACTGTTCTGAGTAACGTATAATAGTTCTCTTCAGGGAATTGTAATTATGACGCGGTCTTGGCTGGAGGAACGAGGTTTCGATAAGACTCCTCACTCTTGTCAAAAATATAAGTTCTACTTATAATAAACCTGACCAGTGGTAAAGCATGGAGTGCCTCTTCAGGGAATTGTGATTGTGACGCGCTGTTGGTAGGAGGAACGAGGTTCGATAAAACTCCTTCCTCTTGACAAAATAAGTCCCTCTTAGAATAAACCTGGCCAAAGAGGAACGTTAGGTGTAGCCTCAGTTCAGGGAATTGTAATTTGGCGATATTGGTAGGATAGAAAAGAGGCTCGGTATAGTAGAGCAGTATGTTTGAAATGAAAGGGTAAACTCTCACACACAAGCACGGATATAAACAAAAAAAGCGTATCATTCACTTCAATAGTGATACAGCCAATAATATGAAGTGCGGAGTACAGAATAGCAATGGGCAAGATCGATCCGATTTTTGCAAAATCGATCTTTTTAGGTCGATTCATCGATTTTTTGAATCGATTTCTTTGCGCGCGATCTTCTACTGAATCGATCCTTTGGATGGCAAGATCGTTTTTTTTTCGCCTAAAAAATAAATGTGTGCAAAACGGATTCAAGACAATAGTGATTGCATTTATTGTTGCTAACGTAATCTGCAGCCGAATTCCGAGAACACTGTTTTTTGAAGAGAAGAAAATTTCTTTATTGATAGTATACAAAATTTTTTCTTATCTCCAAAGAAGTGTGTGCTCGGAACTCGGACACTGATCTGAAAAAGGTGTAAATTTTTTACCGGGATGACCATAGTTTAAAAATGGACTAAAGTTCAGTAGACATGAAACCGAGAAAAACGCATTTCAAATGTTTTTGTTGGTTCAAACAATTGTCAACGTCCATGACAACTTTTTTCATGAGTATGTCACCACCCCCACAAGGTTCCAGAATATCCAGCTTTCCACGAACGGTAATGGCACGCTGCCCATTTTGACGTTTCCTGTAGGTCAGGGAAGCTGGATAACCTTGTCGTCGAGTTGAAAAAGAACAATCCGCAGCCAAATTAAGTCCCTCCAGTATTTTTAACGCAGTAACCATTTTTTTGCCTTTTTAAACGCGACATCAATAGACAAACCCGTATGAAATTTGGCTAATACGCATGCGTTGTGAAATATATCAAGGATTAGGGGTGGGTGAAACGGCTCTTTTGCAAGAGCGGTTCTGAACTGACTCATGGTTAACAATGATTCACGAGCGTTGACAGTTCGTGTTGTCTCGGTAAACTTCGGGTTCGCGCGAACCAAACAGTTCTGCTGCGCCCAAAGAACCGTGGTTCTTTTTCGTGAGCCGTTCGTTCTTTCGCTCTTTTCTAAGAACCGGTTCATATGAACGGCTCGTGAGCCGTTCGCCCATCCCTAGCAAGGATGAAAAGAACGACGAGACAAGTTTGCACCTCGAACTGAATATAAATTGCCGACCACAAGACCGCCTCGAAAGTTTGACATATATGTATTGTATACAATCATTACTAACTGATTGGTGTATATTGGGGTGGCAATGGACTTTGACAGTTTAATTTAGAAGTAGTGTTCAATGTTTAGCCCTCACGAACAGTTAGCAAAATTTCGATTTTTCGGATAACACCCGACTTCGACGTTTTATACATTTCTAATTACCCGTTCACATGATGTAATATTGCTCATCTTGATTTCAAATCCCATACTCCAAACTTTCCGTGAAAACTAGATGTATGTATGTTTCAAGATACGCGATATCACGTGATATCTGCTATAGCGTGAAAAAGGCATAAGACATTTGGCACAAAAGAAACTATTACAAACTGTGCTTTTCTTCAGAGGTCGAGAAAGTGAAATTTAGACCAAATACTCCTGAATTCCGATTGAGCTGAAATTTTGCATTGCATTGGATATTGAATTTACCGTTTTGGATATTAGCCAACATTATTTCACATTTGCAACCTCAAACTATTTTTCAACTATGAGTAGCGGGGTACTCGTTAACTCATATATTGCAAAAGTTGAGTTAAATGTTCGTGTATATGCCGTGCTGCATTCTGTTCAGCATGGTGTTGCGCTCGCCATTTTGTTTATTTGAGTTTGTGCTGCGGATGTTCCGATTTTTTTATTAATTGGGTTGTTCAGCTATATCAGTTTTTTCTATCATCTGAAAGATCTGAATTTTCTAAGTAAAACGTGATTTAAAAAAAATTCTATCATTGTCCTTCGCTTTTTAAATCACGATTTGAACTAGCTAAACAACCCAATTATACAGGTTTGGATTGCTCTTAGTGCATCCTAAACAATAGACCATTTCACGAACTGATTGGTGTCACGGATCCTGCTGATGTTGATGATGCTTCCACGTGCATTATGACAGCGGTTCCAAACTTTCTGTCAAAATTTCGTTCATGAATCAAGTTCACAAACGTCTCGTGAAATGGTCTATGGGATGAGCGACAACGAAAACTCTTAGTAGAAAAAAAACCGTCAAAAGAGTACACGCGGTAAAAGAAGATGGCAATAAACTAAAAAAGCCGTATCGTTAGTAGATGTTGTGAACGAAAACTCGTTGAACATGATTGATAAACCAGAAAACATGATTGATAAACCAGAACAAAACAAAATCTCCACAAATATAGCCAAAAAAGGTCGTAAAAAGCTTATACCAAACAAAAATCGATTTTTTGTTAAATCGATTTTTCGGGCTCGATTTTTTTATGAATCGATTTTATTAATTTTGATTAATCGATGCAGGAGAATCGATTTTTTTTCGAAGATCGCCCATTGCTAGTACAGAAAACACCTGGGCAATATCACAATAGATCAAAATGTCTCTGGTCGCAATGATGAGTCTACACAGAGAAAAAAAAGCCACCATTCAAACCTGGCCCCAATAATGTACCCTCGAAGGGCCTCAAGTGTATACAAAAGAAGTTGCGCCTCTCTGGTCCCGCCTCTTCGAAAAAATCTTCAATTGGTCTCCATAATACCAGTAGTTCCGTTTAGTTTGGAAATCATAGCAAAGGAGATAAGACTGACGTTTCTAAGTACCGTGGGATAACACCATTGTCAGCAGGTTCAAAGTTTTTCGAATCTATTGTTAAAAATGTGTTGTTTAGTTCATGCAGCAATTACGTCAGTCCATCCAAGCACGGATTATTCCCGAAGTGATCAGTTGAAAGTGATTTATGCGTATTCACATCGACTTTTATCTATGGATAACAATACACAGATTGATGATGTGTACACCGATATCAAGGCTGTATTCGACACTGTGAATCATGATATACTTTTTGAAAAAAACTGTCTCGACTAGGAGTTTCTAATGAGATGTCCAATTAGTTTCGGTCATATCTAAGTGACAGATTTATATGCGTAAAAATTGGTCTGAAGAAATCAGTTTCTTTTTCGCCATGTTCTAGTGTGCCCCAAGGAAGCAACTTAGTACCCCTGCTGTTCACACTCTTCTTTAATTCTTCTATGAAACTGCAGGTATATTATTATTATCTTATATGCCGATGATTCGAAAAAGAATCTTGTGGTACGAAGTGAAGCTGACTGTAGAGAATTACAGAAACTAATAGATCGTTAGAGTTGAGAAAATCAAGGATTCAGGTGAAGTGTTGAATTACCAGCTCTCCTTTAAGTTCCACTACTCGGATAATAGTCAATCTTATCGGAAGCTGAGATTCATTATAAAAATTGCAAAAGATTCAAAGATCACATATTTGCGAGCTTTATTTTGCTCTATAGTGAGACCAATCCTGGAATATGCAGCTATTGTGTTGTGTCCCTACGAAGCGGTTTGGAATACGAGGTAAGAGCCGGTGCAACGTAAATTCGTTAGGCGTGCATTTCGTAACTTGACCTGATGTGATACACTAAATCTCCTGCCATGCGAAAGCTGGTATGCATTGCTCGGTATCGAACCTCTTCATAGCAGACGTGTAATCAGTCAAAAAGTTTTTAAAATAATGAAGGCGAATGCGGAGCATTTGCTGTTTCCAAACTATGGAAGAAGATTTGAGGAATGCTAATAACTCATGATACTGATAGCGTTGGCGTTGCCGCCTTCAACTTTCTCCATAAAAAATGAAAATAAATTCAGCAGAGCAAATTTTACGAAATCCTCTATAGCATTTACGAAAATTTATGCCAATAATCAAATTTCAAGGATTATGAATTTATCGGTTTGCTTAGGAGCAAACATTTTTCCAAAGTTAGGCAATAAAAAACAAAATGAAATAAAAATCTCACCGCTCCGCTGCACTCTCAAAACCACGAGCCTTCATACTGTGCGAAACAATAGCGTCCAAGTCCAGCCAAGCTTGCTATTAGTTTTTCATAAACTTTCCAATTCAATTCCACCGGACGACCTTCCGGCAACGTGTGCACCACCAACCGACCGTCTGTGCCGTTTTACTAACAATTAACCATGGAAACGGTCGGAAAGGGCCTCACCACCACGCGCCATCCTAAACAACAGCGGGTCATGTGTGCCTTCCATCATATCGTAGCAAAGCCCCTTACGGGTAAATATAAACCAATTTCTATGGTTCTAAAATCCCCGTTTCAGGATCGTGCCGAAACTGTGTGTTCCGGGCTAGGCTCCAATAAGTTGAACCTGGCCGGAGTGAAAAACTCGTCGTCTGGTGGGAGTCTTTTTCGACGGTGATCCGATCGCAAATTATACAATATAACGCGACGGAGAAGGCTTCTGTAATTCACGCCGCTTTTTTGCGGAGTCCAACAGCTTATGCAAGGGTCAGCGAATCTGAAAGTTATTTGCAACCGTTTGCGCGCACCTACCAGGTTCCCGAGAACGTACGAAAGCATATATGAGAAGCATCATCATCGACACTGTTTAGGTTTTTTTTTTCTAGGTACATTTTACCGATAAAAGCTCACCATCGCATTCGCTGGTCACTGGTGTCCAAGTTTCCACGAGTGGTTTTGTTCCGTGGCGTTGCAGTGTGGCAAACAACTACGCCAGCTACTAGAGTCGATTATTTGCATTTTATTTTACAACCGGGGTAAAGTTTCATTCGTTCGGACTGACGCGCACCCACAGGGGGATTTTCATTCGCGCTGTGGAGAATGGTGCTGGTCAATCATATCGGGTTTAATTAAACTGGACAGGTTGCGGATTTGGGGTGAAAGTTTTAATTGATTCGCTGGACAGGAATTCGATCGGCAGCTTGTCAATTTTGAAATCATTTTATAATGTTGAAAAATATGTTTTGGCTAACTGAAAACCACCGAATTGTTTATTGATGACGAAAGTCAGAAGAAAGCTTTCATAGAATGAAACATGGTTGTGTTCTGGTTACGGTAATTTTAGTTTTCATAAATATGAGAAAAATTCACAATATGTAGTTTCGAAATGAGCAATAACTGTAGAATTTTAAAGTTGTTTTAAATGGTATCTTGAATGAATGTAATCTTTTTCCAGCTCAAAAACTAAGAAAAAGATTCTGTCAAGTAGCTGCAAATGGGAAAGCATTTTTTCTGGGACAACACCACTAATAAATTAATGTTCCAGGTTCAAGTTGCCGCCTCTTTTTGCTCCACAAACACAAATCTAATTCGGAACGACGCTCGTTTTGTTTGCGGGTCTTAATTTTATTTGCAAAGCATCCGCCCGTCTCTTCGAAAGCATTTTCTAGGTTTCTCACGCCCGCTCTTGGTGGCGGGGCGCGCAGTTGGTTTTTCCTTTGTCTAGGCTTCTGACAGCATGAAAAATGTTTGTGGCAAGTAGCGCTAGAGTAGTGGGGAAGATTTTTCGTTCTCGTTTCAACCTTATCGGCAAGCGTTTATGGCACCGGCGAAATATTGAAAAATGCTTCTAGTCACCTCTTGCACATTTCTTTTTCGCTTTTATTATGATTGCTAGAAATTTATCGTTTTTAATCCGATGCATTCAATGCAAACCGTTTTAACTTTCCGGTTTCGAATGCCTGACTGCCCTTCCTAAATGAGCGATTTGCAAGTCAAATTTCTTGAAACCCAGAATGATAAAATAATGAAAAATCGCAATCGCTAGGACCAGAACAAAGCTATAAAAAATGCATCACGGAATAAGTATCCGTCCCTGTACCTTAACCAGCATCATTATTTGGTGTGTTGCTATGTACATTCTGCACTGGTAAGTGCTTTACAAAATCCCCACTACTACTCTCAAGCTGCTACAACTTGCTTCACTTTGTGTTATCAAGTTTGGTGTATTTTTTTTATTTCTCGTTATTCCGCTCTGAGCCTCACTGCAACACTTTGCGGGCGGATGCAGCATCACGATGCTTTCAGCTTCCGAAAACCATTTCCCACTCCAGCGGACGTCGCCGTGGCCAGGACACTGACTCGGCTGCAGTTTGGGTTCGATGTTTCGAGAAGAAAGTTAGATTTTTGTTGTTTCCTTCGGCTTCGGGCGCGACGCTGGGGGCGCAAATCACTTCATTGGCGGGAAAATTGCAATCTGGATTCCGTTGCCGCACTTTCTGCCAGCCAGTTCACTTTCAAGTTTATTGTTTTCGCGCAACGGCCACGCTCCAGCTCCACTTTATTTTATGTTCCACATCTGCATCAATGGTTTCAAGTTCGCTTCGATAAACGGGCGCCTCTCCTGGAGCACGGAGCATGTTTTGGGATGGAGCGCGGAAAACTTTTACGCTTCGATGTGTCCCCGGTTTGTTTCTTGTTGGCGTTATCTAATTTTGTCACTAAGGAGACTCCTCATCTCGGTTGACTGGAACCCGGCAACCGCGCGTGTGTTTGTGGCCGGAGGCAAACTGCGGCGGCACAATAGTTGCGGAGCAGCCCCGGACGAGAAGAGCTGCCTCATAAACACTACATTTTCATATTACTTGAGACTTTACTGGATTTAATAACGGCTGCGGCTGCCGTTGGTGCCGAGCAAATTGTACTTTACGATGTCTCGTTTCGGTAACGGGCTTCTCGTCTTATTTTCTATCTCGCTGGGTTTTATTGCGTGGTTTCCGGAGAGGAATTCCAGAATGCTTGAACAGTTTTCCGTTATTTAGTGACGATGGAAAATTTGCTGCGAGAGAGAATTGCTGAATAAATCGCAAATTAAAAGCAAATGAGAGTGCTGGAAGATGTGCGAAAGCGTTGAAATTATAGTACGGTTTAATAGTCCGTTTACACGGTTTTAAGATACCAGGAGATGGCTTTGCTACGGCATGCTTTGTTCCAATAAATTCTGTAATGAACAACATCCTAGTAATTTTGGGATGCGTAAAAATGTTTCACACAATTCGTCAGCTCGGTTAGATATTGATATTATTTTCTTCTTTTTTGAGCTGTATTTGACTGTAGGATGCTCAGAGACTGGGTACTTTTATGAGTAAATCAAGACTTAGTATTTTTAACAAGAGTTTTGTGATAAAATCATGTTAACTCATATAAATATTAGGAAAAGCTTTAACTTTTTGTTTTCTTGAATTAAAAGTCAGTGTTTATTTTGTATTTTTGATGGTCGTTCTAAGCGGTGCATATTTTTTAAGACGTCATTGTTTCTCTACAATTCATTCTCAGACAATTGTTTTATTCAACCAATGCACAGTAAGGCAAAAAGGGGAACTTAATTCCATAGCGCCTTACACCTTCATGAATGACCTGCATAATCGCAAATTGTCAAAAATTATCAAAAAGTTTACTATACTAAAAATGAAAACAATATCTTTTTTGTGCTAAGAGATGGAGGAATCGTTGATTTAGAAAAGTTGTAGAATATTCAAAAATATGAAACTTTGTTGAACAATTGAAAACCCTATCTTCATTCGATACAAAGTTATAAAGTATATTACATGGAACTCACTTAAAATTAAGTTTTTGTACTTAACTTTTGATAGTTGCATTTCACACGAAAGTGTTGTTGAGAGGAGTTGTTGGCGCACATAAAACACACATTTTTCCAAAGACATCTTTCCAAATACATCTCCAGGACTTTTTCTTACAAAGTTATATCATAGTTTAGCTTATTTTCTCGTTAATTTCAAGAACGTATAGGTTAAAAAGGGGCAAGTGAAGTTATGATGTCAATACTTTTCCTCGAAGCTAAGCTGGAGTACTATAAACTCTTGTAGGTTCCATTTATCCCAATCCACCTATATTAGAGTACGGCGAGCATATGTTACAGTAGATTTTCATATATAAAGTACAATTTTTTGGGTTGAGAGATAGTGGAATGGTTTATTTGGCTTTCACGTAAGTTTCAGAACGTGCAAAAATATGAAACTTTGCTGAACGAACAAAATTCCTATCTTCATAGGGTACAGAGTTACTGAGTATTTTATATAAAGTTACTTTAAAGTTAGTTTTTGGCACTTAACTTTTGTTAGTTACATTTTACAGGAAAGCGTAGTTCCAAAGAAGTATTTGGGCATATGAAACACACATTTTTGTTGAAGACCACACATCTCCAGGACTTTTCCTTACAAAGTTATTGCATATTCTAGCTTATTATTTCGATAACTTTAACAACGTGTACGTTTGGCACCATTTCGGCAATGATTTTCGGTGATTGAGTCCGGTGAAATGTCAGTGTCAATCGTTGAAAATCTGTCCACGTGGAATGTGGATGGCTCCTTAGTAAACAAGTGCATTATTTTAATAAAAATCTTCAATAACTGAATAAATTATGTGAGATAAAAAGTGACTTTCTTTGGCGAAAAATTGTGTTTTGCTATTTGTTATTTGAAAGTTGTAAAAAATCACTATAAAAAGTTGTACTAAATAAACATATTTTAAGGAGTGTTCTTTACACAAGTCCATATTAATAGGCAGATAAAAATATGTTGTCTCCGGCAAAGTCTTCCACACAGGACAAGTATCTGATTGCTTCGCCTGCCATGATGAGTCCTGACCGGACGGTTACGGACATTGAACCACATTTAACTCAGTTCTATGCTCTTTTTTTTTTCTTGCATTGCATTTTCTTTTTAGATTTTTGGGCTAAGGGTGCCGATCCTCAACCACGTGGTCATATTTCGATCACTTTTTATACCCCCCGTACCCCTCCGTGGTCTTTCGTGGTCTTTTGGCTAACCCCCCCCCCCTCCTTCCGACTTTAACCACGTGGTCTTTTCATTTGTCAACTGCCAAAAATACGCTTAAATTTAGCACATTTTCATTATTAAACTTTCAGTACCTACATTCTATATTTCTTTAATGCAAAAGCTTCATTCCTGACTTGGTGGCAACTATAAATTATAAGTCAGGAAAAAAGAACACGTGGTCACTTTGTTAACCCCCCACCCCCGTGCGTGGTCTTTCGTGGTCTTTTGACAAACACCCCCGCCCCCCTCTTTATGACCACGTGGTTTAGGAACGGCCCCTAAGAATGCCTGGAACTTTGCTAGTTTTATATTCATTAGGTATCTTAATTTATTTAGTCGACAAGTGAGAGAGAACCGGTTCGCGTGAACATCGATAGAAGGAAATAGAGCGATAGAATATACTCCGGCGTAAACGCGTCTTCGACCCGGGTGAGTTTTGCTCATCTGAGGGGTTTCGGAATGTAGTGACTTTATGAGGTATACTGAGATTACTCAGACTGCTGCACACTGTTTCCAAAGCTGCAAAAACGTGATCGAAATTATTTTGACCCAAAAACATAGATTTTAGAGCCATAGTGCCTTCAGGAAAGTTGATCCGTTAATTATTCTCCATTTTAAAGAAGTTGAAGTTTTGTGATTAATCCTCTTAACAGTAAGAAGTGAATTTTACTTTTTTCATTTTTGCAAATAAAAATTCAGTTTGCTCGGTAAAGTTGTTGCACATTTTATAAGAAACAACTTTGTCAAGGGTACTTCTATCTGCCTTTTCAAATGGACTTTTGTAGAGTTTTCTACAGATTGCCACTAAAAATCAATTTTTTCAATATAACATTTAGTAGTGATTTTCTACAATTTTTCAATGTTCTACATTGTTATTTGCTTTCACAAAACAAACAATTTCATTGAAGAAAGTTTATTTTCATCTCTCATATTTCAGTGGTTATTGACGATTTATATTGAAACAATGCACTAATTTACTAATAGATATCTTTAAAATCTGCAAATATCTGTAGACTAAACCATTTCCATATTTAAGTATAAGTAAAACATCATTTAATCCAGATATAGGCATTTGTCTCTCGCTGTCTCCTGTGCAGATATTTGTAAGTAAATGAGTGCATTATTTTAATAAAAATCTTTAATAATTATTTATAATTTATAAGTTATAACTAAATAAACTTAAGAGATAAAAATAAACTTTCTTCGGTGAACTTGTGTGTTTTATCATATTTAACAACATTGGAGATCATTAAAAACTTTAAAAAAACACTATAAAAAGCGATTGGAAAAAAATATTTGAAAGACATTTTAGAGAAAACTTCACAATAGTTCACTTAAATTAGCAGATACAAGTATAGTGTCTTCGACAAAGTTGTTTCTTATAAAATGTGCCTAAACTTTACTCAGCAAAGTGGATTTTTATATGCAAAAATGAGAAAAATAAAACTTATTCCTCACTTTAAGGTAGATTAATCACAAAACTCTAACTTCTACAAAATGAAGAATAATCAATAGCACAACTTAACTGAAGACACTATGACCTCAAAATGATTATTTTTTGAGTTGAGAGTATTTATGTAAATTAGCGCATTATTCTAGTAAAAATCGTCAACAACCAAAAATATATGTGAGATAAAAATAAACTTTTTCGGAGATATTTTTTGTTTCGTTGTAGCAAACAATTTTGTAGAACATTCGAATTGTAGAAAATCACTATAAAAAGTTAAATAGCAAAAAAACATGTTTAGTAGTAATCTGTATAAAACTCCACAAAAATCCATTTAAATAGATAGATAGAAGTATGATGTCTTCCACAAAGTTGTTTCTTTCAAAATTTGCTACAACTTTGCTGAATAAAGAGAATTTTTATATTCCAAAATGAGAAAGTAAAATTCGTTTCTCACTGGATCGATCATGGTATTGCAACTTCTATAACATGGAGAAAAATTAATGGAACAACTTTGCTGAAGACGTCACGGCTCTAAAATCGATGTTTTGCGTCAAAATAATTTCGATCACGTTTTTACAGCTTTGGAAACAGTGTGTGCTGGAGACTGCTCCCTCGTTCGTTTTATTTAACACGTTGCAAACCGTGGTTTCGATCGGTCAATTAATATCGTAATTAATCTAATGACTAAGCATTGTATAGCTTTTACCCATCCGCGTCTACCAAAATGCGTTGTTTTTTGGGGTACTCGGAAATGATAATAGACAAATACCCAAACACTTGGAAGCTTCAAGCAGTGGATGGTTTTCGAGCGCGCCGCTGGTATAGATTCGCGGTGTTTGACAAAAGAGATACTTATTGTTCGCCTTCGTAATGAGCTGACTTCACGCGCAACATCGTTCGATTCGTCGCTTACCTCGGTGACACAGTGCTTCCTTTCCGTCGTAGTCGTGGAGATGCAGAGGTGAACATTTTTACACCGGCGCCGTTATCTATCTATACAAAGCGGAAGCGACTGATATGTTGTACATTGTAAAATAATCATAAGTTGCCATGTACGTGGTTTTTTGTGCCATTTCACAAGCTCAAATCCATCACATTTTTTTTTTTGTGGAATTCGACTACTGCGTCCATTATTTAGAACTATTGTAGTAAATCCCCCTTACCATACGTGCTATATAGGATACCCAGTCACCCCACTATTGATCGAGTGATGACCGGTTGCCTCGGCACGCTCCCAACCAGGTATAATGTGCTTAATAAAGCCAATTAACTTCCGAGAATTAGCAGACCAAATTTCACTAGGTTGTAAGCAACCCTTGTTGAGAAATTTGATTCTGCTCATGTATAATGCACCACAGCTGCATAGCAGATGTTCCGAGGTTTCACTTTCTAAGCTACAAAAGCGACAAGTATCGTCTTGAACCCGACCAATGTTCTTTAGATGATACTTAGTCGGACAGTGCCCTGTTATTAGTTTTGTGTAGATACAGAGCGCCCACTTATCAAGCTCTAATAGCTTTCTTGTAATTTTTGCGTTTGGCGTTATTAACCTTTTTGACTGGTGACATCCTCCGACAGCCATCCAGTTGGAAGTCACCCGTTGTTCTTCCCAGCATTTAAGTTCCATTTTTGTTGTACAGTTTGAAATGCCACAAAAGGGTTCTGGACCAATGAATTGGGAGGTGGAACCTTGTTTGGCCAGTTCGTCTGCTTTTTCATTGCCTTCAATTCCGCAGTGCCCTGGAACCCAGTACAGATTGACAGAGTTCGTACGACACAGGCTCCGCAGAGAGAGAACGCACTCCCAGACAATTTTTGACGTGCGTTTGGAGGCACATAAAGCCTTCAGCACCGCTTGACTATCAGAGAAAATGCAAATATTCGCATGTTTGTAATTTCTCTTTAAGCAAACGTTAGCACATTCAATTATAGCGTAAATCTCTGCTTGGAATACTGTTGGCCATTCACCCATAGCCACCGATATCTGAACTCCAGGACCGAAGATTCCCGCACCCGTTTTTGAACCGATTTTTGAGCCGTCCGTGAAGAATACCGTTGACCCCTGACGAACCATATGAGCCCCGCACTCCCAATCGGAACGTGATGTTTCATGAACCCTGTAGGAAATATCACAGTTATTCATAGGTTTCATCCAGTCTTCGTTCATACTCATCACTGGCCCTCTTTTGAAGTGTTGCAATATACTCAGATGGCCAAGAAGGTCACCTGGTAAGACATTTTTCAGACGTTTAAGCCGGAGAGCACTCCTTTCCGCTTCTAGTTGCACAAATTCATGCAATGGCAGCAGGTGAAGGATTGCGTCCAACGCTTTCGATGGGGTGCTGCGCATTGCTCCCGTTATAGCAATACACGCAAGTCTCTGCAGCTTCGCTAGCTTTGCTCTCGTTATTGCCTGTTTTGTTTTGGGCCACCAGACTAAGGAAGCGTATGTTATTTTCGGGAGTATAATAGACTTGTAGATCCATTTTGTTATTTTTGGTTTTAGTCCCCACTTCCTACCAACCGTTTTAGAACATAACCAGAAAGCACTGGCCGCTTTGCTTATTGCACCATCTAGATGCGCGTTCCAGTTAAGCTTCGCATCAAGGATTAATCCTAAAAATTTAACCCTTTCGCTCGATTGGATAATACTTTCCTTAAGCCTAAGTGGCATTAGGTTAAGTCTTCTCCTTTTAGTAAAAGGTACTACTATAACTTTGGAAGGGTTTATGTTTAAACCTCCTTTTATGCACCATAAATGGGTTACGTTTAGGGCATGTTGCATTCTTTCCGAGACTATGTTGTCAAACTTTCCCCTTACCACAATGACAATGTCATCTGCGAAACCTACAACTTCAAAACCTTTATCTTCTAAGCTTTTGAGAAGGTCATCCACCACTAAAGACCATAACAGCGGCGAGAGTACCCCCCCTTGAGGGCATCCTTTCGTAGCTCTTACAGTTATGGATGAGCTCCCCAGCTCAGAAAGAGATTTCTCTTTGTGCAAGCATAGTGTGAATCCAGTTGACTATGCATGTGTTAAACATCCTTTTCTTCATCGCATTCGCCATGGAAGAGTAGGTCGTGTTATCGAAAGCACTTTCAATATCCAAGAAAGAGCATAGTGCAATTTCTTTTGCTGATAGAGATCTTTCAATTTTGTCTATCTCTATTGTCCGTTTTTGGTATAAAGATAACCCATCACATAGGACTAACTACGAATATGTGGTGTTCAAGCTGAAACTCAAGATAAAAGTATGGTTCCTTTGGCAAAGTTGTTTCTTACAAAAGGTACCACAACATTTCCGGACGGAGTGAATTTTTACATGGAATGATCAGTGAAGTAAACATCGTTTTTCACTTTTAGATGAATTAATCACAGAATTTCAATTTTTAATAAATGAAAAATAACAAATGGAGCAAATTTGCTGAAGACACTACGGCTCTAAAGTCAACTTTTTAGGGTCCAAATAATTTCGATCACCTTTATGCAGTTTTGAAAACAGTATGTAAGGGTTTTTTTTTAATTAGTTAGTATGATGTATTCAGCAAAGTTGTTATAAGTAACTTTTTTCTTTTATTTTTGGTCACAAAAACCTGACGACTAAAAATAAACCGATAGTAAAAAATGAGTCATGAATTCAATCTAAAAATAATATAAATTTTAATCAGCAGTGTTGCCAGATAGTTTTGTTTTGCATTTGAAACATTAAATTACATTTTTAGGCATATGAGTAGATTTTTAATTTAAAATTTGAAAATTTTCTCATAGTCCTGGGAAACCTTTACATGAAGAACATTTAACATCCCGAGGCATTCTGAACAGAAGTCTTGTACAAGTACAGGATTTGCAAAATATAAAGTCTAGTTTTCTTTGATTTTTGGCAACCATTTTTTTCTATGTCGCTTCGTACCTCCAGATATGTTATATCAATGGATATTCTAGAGAGTGCATTTGAAAAAGAATTAACCTAGGAATCCAAAAGACGTCAGCTTTAATCGAAAGAGTTGCCAGATATGTTATTTTTGCTTTTGAAAAAATAAATTTTATTTTTCAATATTCTAATGTATTTCGATATTCTAATGTCAAACTCTTCAATTTAATCGTATTTCTGAGAAAATTTTACATGAGACCATTCAGAGGTATTATGGGTAAAAGTCGAGCCATAGCATTATTAAGAAATAATGTCAAATTTACTTTGAACTATCTCTGTTTTGATTTTTGGCATTCTGGAAATTAGTCGTGGAATTTAGAAAAATCATAAATTTTGATCGAGAGTATTGTTATTTGTTTGGATACCCTTGAAACCAACTATTTTTGATCAATATGAAATTTTAAAGAATAGCTTTTCAGGCCGCAAAGGTAGTTTTACACTGCAGGTACTTATCTTTTATATAGTTTTTTTTCACCAGATATAGTAAAAACATCAAATTTCTCAGTTTTGGTAAAATTTCCTAGTTTTCTTCCTGAAATACTTAGTAGATAAAAAAACTAGAATACGTTTCCAAATGTTAATTTTTTAGGGGCAGTGTTATTAATCCTATAAAACTTGATGAACAATAATGTTCAATATATTATCAATGCAATATTGCATGACAAGCTGTGCTAAAATCAAAACAAAAAACATTTATTTCAGTAACGAGAATTCGCAGATAAAACTTCATCAATAAAAAAAAGTTTAAGTTAGAGCCTAGAAATTTCAATTAATAAAAAAAACTATATTTCATCAATATCAAACCAACTGGCAACACTTTCGGCCAACATTTATAAATTGTTTAAATTCCATTGGCTATTTTCCTTCAAATTGTATCATCCAGAATGTCTCAAACCGAAACAGCGATGAGGGATCATTCATTTAATACATAACGCGCTCAGGGGAGGGAAGAGGGGTATTGAGCGAAACGTTACACTGCGTGTGCGTGTGGCAAACATCTGAAATTGCGTAACGTGGGGGTGGGTGGGTATTGGAAATTTTCAAATTCCTCGTTATTTAATATTTGAATGGTTCCTAATGGCTAAATATAACTTTAAATCATAGGTAAATCATACTTCATTTCTTAAAATGTTGTAATTCGAGTTTTTCTCAAAATATCCCTAAATGATAAGTGATTTTCAAGTGAAACTTTCTCAGAAACACGGAGACTCTGGCAGCACGACTATCGTACGCACGTGTGAATTCTCTGCTTAGTAAAAGTTTACATTTAAGGTGTTTTTTCATCAGTTTTTATTTGCTGAAACTAGTTTGTTCGGTGTGAATGGCGGCTGCAAGCTGTAGAGGCACTTAAATCTGCAAAAAATTCCATACCCTAGCTCACGCCGCACTGAAAGTGTAGGAAAATGCCGCATGTGTGGATTGCAGTATCGTTTTTTTCCTGCTATTCTTTCTTCGATCTTCATCATACATTCTTTATGCGTTTGCTTATGAAGGTCAATAACATTTCCCGTACATGCACTGGCGAACGTGTATAAATCGTTTTAGGAACTGATGGGGTAGAATACACGGTATTTACTGATATTGATGTTGCTTTTACGTGCGTTACTTGTTTTCTGTTTAAACTTTATTCATAAATTGAGTTCTGAAACGTCCCGTAAAATGGTCTATAGCCGAGTATGGCCGTTTTTGTTCAGCTCGATCTGGGAATCGTCGTATCTCGGTGGTCCGATTTTTCCACTTTTGTCGATAACGTACGTGATTGAAGTAGATGCGTGAACGTGTAGATGATATGCTTGGATGAATTTATGCGGTGAATGGTTGTAGAAAGGAGCGACACATCTGTGCAAGCGCTACAACGTTGTTGTAATACCGTATTCAAATTTATTTTTTTAACCACAGAAAGGAGCACAACAACAACTATTCATATGTCATGAATTATTCTCATAAAAGTTTATCGCATTTTTTGGAAACACAATATAACGGATACTTTCCATATATTCCCGAATTCATTTTTACTATTTTTTCGGGTTTTCTGCGTTTCAGCTATGGAAGACAGTGAGCCGAGGTCTTCTTCACATGCCCTAAAACTTCTTATTGTTTCTTGTTGTTTCATAATCCATTTTTAATAACCTCAAATTATATGTACATGATCATATCTATATTATTACATTAATCCAATTAAATCATGATTATATCACTTATCAAAGTGAATCCTGATCAGAAACTTACCCCACTAACAAAAACTCCCTTCCGTGGTCTTTGTAGGGATGCAGAGATATACTCGGTATCTAACAAAGCAAAACCTACATTCTAACATTCCTTCCTCATTGTAGGTTCCGTGCGGCACTGGCACATTTGGCCTCGTTTGACATCAAAATTTAAAAAAAAAAAAAATTTGAGTTGTGTGGGTGTTGCATGAAACCGACCATATCCCCAGCTGACTGTAAGGACGTGGCCGGCGCCGTTGTTGGTCTATAAAAAAATGGGCTCATTGAATGATGCACAGTGAGAAGGAATTACCAATCCCAGTCGTTCTTTCAATTGATTCATTGTGCATCATGAGTAGCTCGGACCCATCATGGAGTAGCAGCCATTGATATGTACAGTCGGAACTAAGCTTAGCTAAGCTAATACCTCGGAGTGACAAGGGTTTAAATGTGAAATTTTCCCAGGACCACGATGAAATTTTCAAATTCGAAATCCAATTATACTCATTTGCCGAAAAATGCACATTAACTTTTCAAATTCAAAAATATCATTTTAAGCAACACTGCCGCTTAAAACCGATATTATTTTTAAATTTCTTGGTTAGTTGCCTCCTACAAATATTGTATCGGTTTATTTTTAGACATTACGTATTTGATGCCGTAATTTAAGAATAAAAATGGCACTTTTCTTTAAAAAAAGGGGAGGGTTCCACGGAGCGAGAGGTGTTCCAATCGGAGTTTTTGCATAGTGACCATATATGAACAATTCCTCAAAGTTTAAATCAAACCTCAGGAGGTCATCGACATGAGGTGTGCACACTTGAGATGTAATCTCAAATCCACTGTTAAAAAACCTGGATTTTTTTCTGCAAAAACCATTGAACTTGGTGAAGGGTAGGGGGAATTTCACTATTGTGTTTTTTTAAGCGGGAAGGTCTATTTTTAGTCCATTTTCGTCAATTAATTAGAAGGCCGTGTGTGACAATCAGGTTTTTTTACGCGGGGGATACGTTTCAAAACCCGCTTGAAAAGACTAAATTGAAAAAAATGCGTAGAAAACGTTCAAACTTTGACTAAATATGATAGTGGTCAGTCTAAAGGCGATTATAAAACCAGCAATTCAAAATTCTTAGGGCTTTTTATATAGAACGCTATAAAAATAACAAGATCTCTGGTAGTGAACACGTAACTATAATAGGATCAGTTTTGAATTACCAGAAAAAAAAACTTTACTGAGAAGCCATATAATAATTCATGAGGCGAATATTGCTTCTGCATCGGTTAGATTTATAATGGTTTACTTATAACCGCTATAAAAAGATACCAATCCATTGTAGCTGAAATAAAACCTTCATAAAATGCCATAAAACCAAGTGACTGCGTACTCCCTAAACATAATATATTTGAAATTGGGCTTTTTTTCTTCAATACTGGTGGTACCTGAAAATATTTTCTACCCGTGTACGAGGGGCGCACGCATTCCGCAATACCTACCGGAAGTACATCAGCGAGACGACGGTGTGGAGCAGAACGTTCACCAGATGGTAACCGGCCGGATCGAGTCCGTGCAGCAGATAATTCCACCGGAACGTTAGTACACACAGGGGCCGGTATGATTTATGGCTTTGTTCCTGCGAAGAAAAAGACGAACAGAAGAGAGAGAGAGAGAGAGAGAACACACATTAGAAGCCGTCAGTTTGGAGGGTAAAACTAAAATTAATAAATCGCTTGAGAATAATTTATGTATTTGCGTGCACGTGTGTATGTGTATGTAACAGTGGGTGGTGGTCATGCGTGTTTTATGTGGTTGAAAGTAATAAAAAAGAGAATATTTCGCTCCACCAAGGGAGCCACCGCCGCCGCATGTGCTTGAGTTTTGGTTTGTAGTGGTGAGCAAGAAGGATGTTTCCTGCTTTTACGAGTACCAGCAGCGGGTCTTTAATATTGTGCTTCAGCATCAGATGATAATTCTCATCCGAAGGGGGACGTACGTAAATGGTTGGACAGAGACAGACGCGAAGCAATAATAATCCACACGAGAATTGGTTTTTATTACGTTTGGTCGGATTATGATATCGTTCCTGATGATGCGTCAACACTAAGAGCGAAACCGCACGACACAAAATAGGTCCAGCAGCGGCAAACATATGTATATACGCGCAAGGTGACGTTGAATGGCAATGGGAGGAATATAATAATTACCTTTTTATATCGATCGATCAACTCATTTTCTCACAATACTTTTGCCTCAAGGATATTACATATTGGTCAATAAAAAAATATTGCTATTTCTTCTCGTACGGGATGTCCCAGCTTTCACATGCCCTCTTAAGTTCCACTCAAGTAGATGAAGTGCAAAAATGGTCCGACAACAAGCCGGCGAATTGTCAACCATAAACATTCATATAAAAAGACACCGTCCTTATGATTATCGAGTTATGCCACCCCCCCCCCCCCCCCCCAGTTCGTCGTTTCGTACCGTGTGCTCCGACCGGCTGGTTGTCGTGCTCTATGACAATGCATGTAAGGAAAGGTCGTTTCGTGTCAGAGAAATGAGAACAAACGAGTTGATTTGTACTGTCCATTCTTTCAGTGCACCACCAAGTTACCGCTATCTAGGAGAAAAGCTAGCTAAACTTTCCAAACCCTACCTACCTAGGCGGACAAAAGTATGTACACCGGTTGAGTTTGAGCAAACGTTCGCCGGGTCTGCTTCTTGGTTTCACGTCCAGTTTCTTTCCGCCTGGCTTGCGATAAAAGCCCGTGCTCCAAGGTTCGAGCGCATGCCGGAGGGTGGATAATGCCCACTCCTCACAGGATAATAAAAATAATAATAATTTATAACTTAATTAAAAGTTTTCCTCATTATGAGATTTTCTACTTTGTTTTCAGCGGCCCGGAATTACCGGGCAACAGTGTGCGCCGAGAAAAGCAAAGTGGTGTTTTCTTGCCACCCCCTAGAGGCCTTCCTGTGTACGTGTACGTGTGGGTGTGATGCAGTACGGGTGTGCGCTTGTTTGTTTGTGATGGGTTTCTTCTGTTTTAATTAAAAACTATGATTGAGGTGGCAAGACCATCGATAATCCTGTAATGCCGTGGTTAACGCAAAACTTATTGACTTGTGAATATTTCACATTACAGCACGACTGCTCGTGCAGAAGGAAGTAGTTCATCTGGAGGTCGAAAGAACAAAACAAAATGAACCATATAAATTGAATGTTTTTCCGTGAACACCATTCAAATTCATTCCTCAAACCGACCAGATGTCCTATTTTGTTAGATTAATGGGTTTATCGGCTTAATCAGTCCGTGTATACTAGCAAAAACGATTTGTTTTTTCTTATTCCGACAGTTTCGGTGACATTATTTCACCTCTGTCGGAATAAGGAAAATCAAATCGTTTTTGCTAGTATACACGGACTGATTAAGCCGATAAACCCATTAAACTAACCGTTTCAGTCGTCATATAAACATATTTTGTTAGAGTATACATAAATTTAAAAATTACGTTAGTACGGACCTCCATCTACCATGTTCATAAATTCAAGAATGCAGATGCTCCGCCAAACATAACAGAAATATGTGAGCTAGTTTTTACCGTATGATTTAATATCCCGATGAAAACCGCTTCTTTTCTGTCAAATAATGTTAATGGTAGACTTATTGTAAAATGCAGGAGAAAACGGGATACCGTTACATCCACCCCCACTACGATATGATATAAGTTTTCATAAAGAGAATGACTAAGTGATTGAAAATCTAGGTTGGTCGTCATCAATGGACTCAGTGGACGTTATGAGTCGAGTAACGGTAAAAATCGAAAGGGGAAGGTCCTGTCGTGCCGTGTGAGGTTCTCGTCAGCTGATGTATATTTCGTTTCTCACATCCTTCAACCCTTCTCTTCAGTTCTGCACCTAACCTCTTTTGGCCGTCGACACCCGACTGTCCAACCTCCCCGCAAGTGACTCCTTCTTTTATGTGGTTCATCGGGGTTCTAAGGTCTAATTCCCTCTGCGTCCTTCACGTAGGCTCCATCCTAATCGCCTCGTTGTCGAGTTCGATCACTTTGTTTCTTATAGACTGACCCTACTGAGCAAGCAATGATCTTGTTGTGTGTTGTCGGATCTAACTTTTTTAGCGTAAAGGGAGGATCAAAGATATGAAAGGAAGTCCAAGTATAAACCCATGTGTAAAAATCCTCCTCTGACACCGAACGGTTTGTTAAAGCGCTCTCTGTAACTTTGAGACTACGAACTTCCCTAGCTTGAACTCACTGTACATAAGAGTGGCAATAAAAATCGAAGGTAGTGCTCAAAAGTTTCGTCTTCTCGAAAGACTACAAGGTATTTCTAGGCAGCCCTAGGGTTGTATGAAATGGTGACGTGGGACTAGAGCCTGACAAAGTCATTTTCAATTGACAATTATCAGGTTATAGTGACGCTTTGACCCGTCGCATTCAATTGAAAAGCTTTTGTATTATTTTCGAGCGCTGACGGAGACAGTAGGCGTATGGTACCTCACGCTTATATAAGAAATAGAGAGGAAATATTGATCGGAACTTGCGTGACGCACAGTCCCTCTACAATTATGGGTCAGTCAACGTGTTGTCTGAATGTTCAAAAATGGATATAAAATCGGGAAAATTATCAACTACGAATGTTTTACTATCTATCTCTGTGTTCTGATGTGTACTTTCGATCAACAATTAGTTTCACTGAAGTTGATGCGTGTGAATCGGTTGGGAAGAAAAATATCACTTACATAGCCAAAGACACAATTATGGGTCACTTTTGACATTCAAAATCATTTAGACTATAAAATCATTAAAATACATAACAAAATACAATAAAATACAAGTTATTTTATTGTTATAAAAGCTTGATAATAAGTTACTTTATTCAGTCTTGTCGCATAATCATGTAAAAGTAATAAAAATAGCAAAAATATGGACTGACCCACAATGGTTTACCGCAAGATGTAACATTACTACAATTATGGGTCACTTCACTTACTGCACCGAGCAGAATTATAGTTTTCGTGACATTTTCAACATTGAATCATTTTAATCGTATGAATGCGGTTACAAGTGAGTTACAAAAAATACCACTGCTAATGAAAATTGTTCAGTTTCGTGAGAATAGACGTATTTGCGTGAAAGTGACCCATAATTGTAGCTGACCCACAACTGTGGGGTGACAGATTCTCTCACCTCTCACTTTGTTTCGTTAATTACGTCGTCATTATATATATTTTCTAAGCTTTCTTCCCCTTAATCGAGAGATAGTAATACTGTCTTGCTTACTATGTATTAAGTGTTATGAAATATGAAAAAAAAAACATTATTATTGTTCAAAGAGAAAGTAAACAAAGAAAGTCTCTCAATGTTAGATAGGTCGCTTTGAAAAATTACGCGAGGTTTATTCAGTGTTTTGCGTATTTTCCATGTCAGCTTCCCCTTATTTTTTTCGAAATATATTCAACAATACTCGAAATCATATCGTTTACACTTAACGATGTTGTGTCTGTAGTGTTTTTTTTGTGCAAACAACATTTATTAGACAAGGCAAAGCGTATCGTTGTTGCTGAAAAAACTCCAAGAATATCGTGTATTGCGTCTGGATCAAACTTGAGTTGACTCTATTTCCTCAAAAATCAAATCCAGTAACACTCTATCATAAAATCTAAATAAAATAAATTATAAAATCTCACTCTGAAAACAATTATATGGAGAACATAATATGGAAACATAAGAAAATATGTTAAACGAAATTATCAACAACAACAAAGAAAAAATTGTAGTGATCAACAATTTAAACGAAGGTTAAGTTCAAACAGATTCATTTTTGTATTTTGCTCGACAAGTTTATTTCATTTACTAACAATTACATTCACTGTATAACGAAGAAAGCTAATATACGTGTATTATTTGTTAATTTAAAATGAAAAAATATTATCGAACAATGTTTAAATGTAAAAAGGGTTCTAAATTAATCTTGGTAAACGGGTAGAAAATTCACAAGCATTCGCCGGCTCGTATTCTTCTCCAAATTTGTGTTTTTAGGAATTTACTCTTTCGATATTATGCCGGACACGATTATTTAGTGGATATCTAAGATAAAATGAAATAAAAAGAACCGTAACCAGTGCTAAAATGTTAAATTCTTGTTGAGTAATGATTATCATATTCATGAGATAAAATTTTAATCACTATCAGCAGCAGCATTACAGTTTTCCTTGATTGCACACGAATAGAAATGTACGAATATAAGTGAACCGCTGCAATACGAATAGTACCGCTGCAGTACGAATAAAAGTGTACCGCTAAAATGTACGAATACAAGTGTACCGCTGCTATCATACACGACGACAGATCTGCGGTACTTTGCTCCTCATTTGCTGTACGGTATTGTTGCTTTCACCAGCATGTTTTCTTTCAAGACATCAGTTTCTATTACGCTCTAACAGCAGTTTTAGAAATTGTTCAAGGAAAAGGGTTGTTTTACACTTTTCGAAAGATCTTTACCTTCGAGACATCAATTGAGCCTAAGTTCATGGAAGCAAATAAAAATTGACCTGTTGGGACGGGGAAACTCTGTCAATTTTTTTTTTTGATATTGATACAGAGAACATCAAAGGAAATGGTGGGTGTCCTTTTACATCGTCTATGCTAGGAACACTCGCATGTGATTACAAATTTGTCCAACATTTTATCTATCCAACAACATATTGGTTATTGTTATCCATCATATGATTATGCTGTTATTATCGTTTGGAATCTGACGCAAAATTTGCCAGTTCCATTTCCAATCCAACGTCAAAAAGCCTCTATGCAAAATTTCAGCTCAATCGGAAAAAAATGTTTTTAAAAAAATTCAACTTTCTGAGACTCTGAAAATTTTCGAGCTCGTAGTATGTGAGAAAAAATGGACATTCGAATTTCGCTTAGAAATTTTGCTCAAACATTTCGTCTTCTCTCAAAGAGTTCTCATCCAAAATTTCAGCTCAATCGGCCTTCGGGAACACATTCTCAAAGCGAAAAATAAGCGAGAAGAAGGTGTGACTTAGACTTTTCCTCAAAATTTTTTCTCATTCAGTCACACGTTACCCACTTAAACTCAAATGTAGTCATCATAAGACAAAAAATGAAATTAGTTCTTAGAACAATCTCAGCACAACGGAGCTCATTCACGAAACGCGTTCGGTGGAGGTTCGCCACCAACGGAGCATGTCGACTATACACAAGCCATAGATATTGTAAGTCGCTATACACAGCGTGTGAAGAGACACATTCTCTCTTACAAAAATAACTCTCGCAAGGTTGACCTTGGCGTGCTAGGAACGGAACACAATGGTGCACAGCCTCATCTAGGAAGTAACGACGACGATAAGGACGCCTTTCACGCGCAGCTGGAGCGTGCATACGATAGCTGCCCAAAACATGACGTCAAAATCACCATCGGAGGTCTTTACGCTCAGATAGGCCAGGAGGAGGAATTTAGACCGGTTATTGGGAAGTCCAGCGCTCACCGGCTAACTAACGAAAACGGCCTTCGATTAATTGACTTCGCCGCCTCCAAGAACATGACCATACGTAGTACCTACTTTCAGCATACCCTGCCATATCGGTACAACTGGAGATCACCACAAGAGACCGAATCACAAATCGATCACGTTTTGATTGATGGAAGGCACTTCTCGGATATTATCGACGTCCGAACCTACCGTGCTGCAAACGTCGATACTGACCGCTATCTTCTGATGATCAAAATGCGCCAGACATTCGATTGTCAACAACATCCGCTACCGCCGCCCGCCACGGTAAGACCTGGAACGACTTAAATTTCCCGAAGTCGTTACTGAATACGTGCAAAGCCTAGAGGCAGCATTTCCGAAAGAGGCTGAACTCATCGAAGCCCCTCTAGAGGACTGCTGGAGTAATGTGGAAGGTGCCATAAGGTTCGTTGAGAGGAATCGACGTAACGGTTGGTTCGACGAAGAGTGTCAGACGATTCTAGACGAGAAGCATGCAGCGCGGGCATTGATGCTGCAGTAAGGGACCCGTCAAAACGTGATGCGATATAAACTGAAGCGAAGACAGCAGACCCATTTGGTCCGGGACAAAAAGCGCCGCCTGTAAGAGATGGAGTGTGAGGAAAATGGAGCAGCTGTATCGTTCGCAAGAAACACGTAAGTTCTACGAGAAACTGAACGCATCCCGCGCCGGCTTTGTGCCGCGAGCCGACATGTGTCGGGATAAGGATGGAGGAATCTTGACGGATGAATCGCAGAGGTAGAGGAGCAAGACGGCAGGAGGAACGACTTCATCAGAACAGCGGATGCGGGAAACATTCCGACACCTACGACAGGTGAAGTTAAGGATGCCATCAAGCAGCTCAAGAACAACAAATCAGCTGGAAAAGATGGCATCCCAGTGAAGCTTATCAGACTGGGTTAGGATAGGTTGGCTTCCTGTCTGCACCAGCTGATAGTCAGAATCTAGGATACAGAACGGCTACCGGAGGAGTGGAAGGAGGAAGTAATATGCCCAATATACAAGAAGGGGGACAAGTTGGAATGTGAGAACTATCGAGCGATCACGATTCTCAACGCAGCTTACAAAGTGCTCTCCCACATCGTGTTTCGCCGGCCCCGCCGCTAGCAGGGAGGTTTGTTGGAAGTTATCAAGCCGGTTTTGTGGGTGGGCGATCGACAACGGACCAAATCTTTACGCTGTGTCGCGAATACCAAGTCCCCACGCACCACCTATTCATCGATTTCAAGGCCACCTAAGATACTATCGACCTACTCGGAAAATCATGGACGAAAATGGTTTTCCTGCGAAACAAACAAGACTAATCAAGGCCACGATGGATGATGTACAGTGCTGTGTGAAGATTTTGGGTGTGTTATCAAGCCCGTTTGTAACACGCGTAATAAAACACGTAATTACAAAAACATATCAATCTATATTCTTGCTACAGCAAACGAAGTTAGCATAAAGGTTCACTGTTTCGATTATCAGCAGAGCTTTAGTATAACGACAACCATTTGGGCTTGAATCAACTAGCTTGAACACATAACAGCACATAACCTAACAACATCTGCATTGTTTGCTGCTGCTCCGTGACAAACGGAAAGGAAACTCTTGAAAACTTTAGTTAGTTAACCTAAGGCAACCCCCTGCACAGTCCCCTGCCGGCATAAGTTATGAAAATTGATTATGTGTGACGTCAATATATACTTCAGCCGAATGTGGTTCGGTTTCTAAAAAAGGGAAAGCTCACTGCTCTCTATTATCACTCCGACACAAACTTGCTCGTTGGTGGTGGTGGTGGTGATGACGGGCGTATGGCGGGAATACCAATCAGTTCCTTCTGGGGCTAGGTCGGGCTAGATAAAAGTGTAGAAAATTGTTGTCTCCATTCTCATGCGCATGATGGTGTAGCATCACAGCTGTGTCACTCACCACACCAGCAGGCAGCAGCAGCCTATCGGGCTTTTCGCATGATTCAATATTTTATCCCATGTTTACAGCTTTGACGAGTCGTGAATGGAATTTGGCTGCCACATCTGTGCCGGTTCAATGCCACTCAGTATGCGACACGATCGTCCACCGGATCGTGAAATGAACTCCCCTTCCTCTGAACCTACGAAGTTCAGTTTCGGTGGTGGAAATTTTCATAACAAATAAACAGCGAATTTTCTGCCGATTTCTGGCGCAAGCTCCGGCGAGGGCGCAACGTTGTCGTTTGCCACCCGATTATGGGCTCGCCTTTTCACAAACATATGACACTTTTTAATTCAATTTAATTTCGACAGCCCGTCTGGATTATATCTGTTCCGCAGCAGCAGTCCGATTCGATGTGACATTTCGATTATCGGCCTTTCCATTCGAAAACCTTTCTTTTTTCCACTGCTGCAAAGAAACAAAAAAAGAAAATTGGACGCACGTATTGCAAGCCTATCTGTTCGTTCTTACGAAACCGATGCCGAATCCACTGGTGCGTAGGCTACCTTCTGTGATTGTGGAATAGCACAAAAAAAAAGTTAAAAACCCGTCTAGCTCCTTTGTGGCGTGCTCAGAATTCCGACATGTTATTATCTATTAGATTACTTTCCAGTTTCCCAGTTTCACTTCGAGCGCAGGCAAGTCCAGGAAGAGGAAAGAAAACGAAAACCGGGTCATCTGCTGCTTCCGATAAAGCTATTTTCCGCGCTTACAGAACAGAACACTCTGTTCAACATCATCGAACCAGATCAATGAACCGAGCGGAAAACGCAAAGGGCAACGCGGGAGGAGGGAAAGTTCGAGGCCCGTTTTCCGGCGGCTGGGTGAGCATTTCAATATCGATTCTGTACCTTGTTATAGACGGTGCTTTGAATCTTTTGTTCGCGAATGCTAGCCAAACTCTTGCTCGCGGGTAGTAGAGTCGGTTCAAGTCTGTCTGTCGGCGTTGGAGCCAACCGTGCAGGAAAATTTGGATCAATAACTAAACGAAAATTTGAGATGAATTTAGAATTCTTCGAATTGCAAATAGCGCTAATCTTGTCCTGGTTTGTAGGAGGAAGTGTTTGCTAGGCTGATGCGATTAAGGATTATGGCGTCAAACTATTCCGGGTCGGAGTAAATTTCAACGGTTTACTTGTTGATCCAATTTTCATGTGGGATTACCGCGGATTATGTCTCACAAATGTAATTGAATCACAATTCAGTCGCTATCTAATATTCTAATATAAATTTTTGAAAAGAAAACAAAATTTTGAACCTTCCACGATAAGCACTGGTAAACTACACTGAAAGTGCAATAATTTACGAATTAACTCTAATTAGTGAGGAAACAGTTTCGACCGCGGTTCTTCCACCGAAAATCCCCATTCTCCGACCGTATGCCGACACGTGCCGGCGTAAGTCATGTCAGCTCCCTACGGTATAAATTTTAATTGGGTTCATTACGGCCGGGATTATCCTGCCCGCGTCGTTGCCTGGCCATCGCGGCAAATCTAAGCTGCCAAGCGATAAACCAAAGCAGCACCGTTGCTTTTAATCCCAACAAACAGCATAATTATGTATGTACGCTGGCATGTACAGCATCCGTATGGCAGCCTGCGTTGAAATCGCACGATCTGGTAATTTTTTCCCGACCGGTGGGTTAGCCAACCGGAAGAAAGGCACTCGAATCGGTACTTTTCACGAACGCAGTCAGCATGTTGCTCACTCGTGCTCAAACACGTGTGTTTGAGCAGGGTGAGGAAGAGCGATTTCTATAAATAGGTTAATTCAATGGATGGAACATTGGAATAATTGATTAGTTGGTAGAAGAATGATTGAATTGGGAGCTTCTTCCAACTCTCGTTCAAGATTTAAAACCACCAGAGGGCACTCACCCGGATTAGAAAATTGGTCCATCGAGTGAAAATATGTACGTTGCGATCTTTAAGAGGATCAAAACTATTCCTTTCAGGGACCGACAGTCTGGGACAAGTGGTGTGACGATTTTACCAGTACAAAACAAGGCCTTCATGTTGCTCTAACAGCTTTTCTCCTACATGGTGGGGGAAAACATTCCAGCACTAGTGAGACGTTTCCAAAGAGCGAAGGATTTCGTTCCGAACAATAATCCGATTAGAGCAAGAAATGTTGAAATACCGAAAGACACACATAAATACAGCATTGAGCGAAGCGAAACCTACACGACACAATGATATTCCCCTTGGAAACGAATGACACATGGCAATTCGTCCAGGATAGCCCGCAAACAACGACCCCAGAGCTGGTAGCATTTCGCGCTAATGGATGCTTTGTAATGGTGCATGGATGGTTTGCAGTGAAACTTGTTTGCCTAACTGGAATCTTTTCTGCCAGAAACACTTGCATTTCGGAGCGATGTAGAAGTATCGATGTGGAAAACTTAATACCACCAAATGTGCCTTCTACAAGAGCTACGCTTTTCTACAAGGTTTGTTGTGGATAGTGTTAGGATTCAGATGCGATGCTTGGTATAATGTCTAGGCGCAGCTGCTATAAAACGTTCAAGTACTTGAAGTCGCCGGTTCGGACCAGAGAGCAGGTTTAGGTACCCTCTCAATTTTCTAGCTTCTGCAATTTCTTTAGATGATGTTGTTTTTTTTTTTTCTTTTGTTTTAAAAATTTTATAAAACACCTCCACGCGAAATTCTGTATATAGGGGTTTTAGGGGCTGAGAAAGGTTACTAAGATAGTTCGAGACGAGGAAAAGAAAGATCCCAATCAAATTTGACATGCGAATATTTTTAGGGGTAACTAATATGTCCAAAGTGGTCCGACACTCCTCCCGCTTTCGTAAGGGATAAATGAAACCCAAATTTCTTCACATCCCGACAAACTAATCAAGTAAATGGAACCAAATTTGGAATGTTAATGTTTTTAAAACCAAAAAATATTTCCATGTTGGTTCGACACCCCCTTTTTCTCCTGGAAGAGACGGGTCCCATACAAATGAAACACAAATTTCGCACAACTCGAGAATCAATCAAGCAAATACAACCAAATTTGATATCTGGATGTTTTCAGGGGTGATAAATACAGGGGATAGTGAAAATATAATTCTTCCACTACTAAGATAGAAGTGTCACACGCTATATTTGATGCAAAAATGTAAATGTCCCCTTCTGCAGGTTCCTCTGAGGACTTCCGGATAAAAAATAGCCATTTCTCGGTGAGTTCTTGGCCGATTCCGGATCTTGATGAACTATACCAATGATGCAAATAAGCATTTTTATCAGGTAACCCATTACCAAATCCGTCCAAAAATAAGCATGTTTGACATGCCTGCCGGAACTCAAGAATATTTCCTACATCCGGTGGCATAGGCCACCTTTGAGGTCAGAAAATAAAACTAGTGGGAGGGGGGGGGGGGGGTCTTAAGGTAATGTCCACTTGGACACAAAATTTTTCCAAAAAAATAGAAATCTGCCAAAAAAAAAATGGCTTGCGATAAAAAAAATCTACAGCTGTTCTGGTAGTGGAGTCGTCAGTTGTATTTGTGAAAATTTGGCTTCTAAGATGTCTTTTGCTAGCAGAAGACACTTTCAACTAAGCTCAGTTTGGAATAAATTTTGTCTTCAGTCTGATCCATCAATCAATCCACCTTCGTTAAATGTGGAATCATTTTCGGTCTTCCTCTTTTCTTTCAGAACGCTTCTATTCTTCATCCAATTGACTGAATTTAAATCTTTTTTTTTTTACCTTTTTCTTTCCATAAAATTAATTTAGTAATTTGAACGAAATTGAGGATCATTTTCTAAGTTTATTTTTTTGCATTTCAGGAGCGTTCCAAAGCATTTTAAGACAGTTTGGAATACCTAATATGCTTTATCCGTTTTCTTAAGGCTTTTTACACATAGTTTTAGAAAATATTTTTGCTTCTGTTTCTTCTTTACCTGCGAAACATTTTTCAGCACTTTTTGTTTAATTTAAGGTCTATTTTATTTTAATCATTTCTGTCTTAATAAAGCGTCATAAACTATTATTTTCAGTGTTGACTTTTTTGAGACATTAGTGACGTTTTTTAATGATTTTGAACTAAATTCAGTAATCATCTTTTATATTTGAAAGAAGTGCTTTCAGATGCTTCAAACCACATTTACTAGAGTTTTTATGCATCTTGAAATGAACTTGATATAGTTTTTTCTTGAGTTTGGTGTTTTTTCTGGTTCATAGCTGCTCTTTCAAATTATTAGATGCAAATCTGAAATCAATTTTTCAGCTGTTTTCCTTGTTTTAGAGGCGCTTCTCTGCTCATTCTAACAGTTTTATTTTTAATTTGGACTTAATTTCTGTTGGGGCCTCTCCGCTGGTTTACGTTTTTAGGCACTTTGGCTGAATTTTCAGAAAATATCTGACCGTTCTGACTTCTAAAAGTTGGATATATGTTCGAGATGATTTCATTTTCATGCTTTGAAGCCATATTTTTTTGGTTTGTTCCTATGCGTGTGATAAGATGTATGAAAATTTTGAAAATGACAGACGACTACCATTTGTTAATTACATGTACATTTTACTCTTCATTATTATTTCCGTTTTTGGTCTCAACTGTTTTTAAGAGTAATTTTCGTTTATTGGGCTTATTTAGATATAATTATTTATAGATATTGAATCCGTTTTGTTTTTGGTTATTTTTTTTCGAGCAGTTTATAACTATTTCGGATATAAATTCAAAGCATAGGCCCCTATTACAAAAAAAACGAGGCGAGCAAAACGTTATGTTAGGGAACACGAGTAAAACTTCGCTGGTGACAGACGAGCTATTCATCCAAAATCCAGCCGACTTGAAATCTGCAATACCAAAATTGGTCAGACGAGTAACTCGCCGCTCGCCTCGTCTTCTGCAAAAGGGGCCAAAATTTGTAATTATATTTCTTGCGGTTTCTTCTGGATTATAGGGGCGTTTGCTTTCCCGTTTCTGTTTATTTAGTGCATTTCTCGGCTCTCTAAGGTGATTTTGGGTTGATTCCAATCACGAAATAGAATCAAAGTATAATTACTTTGACTTTTCGTTGTTAAAAACTAGGAGAAAGGCAAAAAAATGTCCACGTGGACAAAGCGGAGGAGAGGAAGGGATTTGGAAAATGTTCACGCTTGCCCACGAGGAGGGACGGGGGGTCCAAAATGACGATTTTGGTGTGCACGTGGAATGTGGACATCCTCAAAGGGGTCCCATATAAATGAAACACATGATTCTTCACAACTCAAGAATTAATCAAGTAAATGAAACCAAATATGGCATATGGAGGCTATTGGGAGCAAACAAATAATTTGAGGTGATTCGACACCCCTTCCTCTTCTCAAAGAGAGGGCTTTTATACAAATCGAACATTAATTTCTAGGTGGTTTGACACTTCTCCGTACTCTGGAAGGGGTAGGTCTCCCAGACAATTTAAACAAATAATTCACCAGTTTTTCCGAAATACAAAAAATGATCGGAATGATGCTCAGGAGGCAATAATCGAGTGCAGACGCTATTTTTTAATTTAAGATGGCGACTTCCGTTTGCCGAAAAATAGCCGAAAGTGACCGAAAACCACCCCAACATGGGAATTTTCGGAATTGCAATGATAGCATAACATAGCATAAACAACTGCACAACTTCGTAGTTGGTGCTAACAACAGTACTCTGTTTACGAGAACAAATTACCTTCGTTCCTGAGCAGTAACATGAAATTTAGGATCTAATTAAATGTTACTAAACAAAGGTCAGATGTCTCCAGAGAACTGTTACCGCCCTGGCCACGTCCTTGCAACTGTTGGGGAACGGAAAAGGAATGTTAGTCCAACATTTGCTTAAGAGAACCGCAGAGAACTCTACGTGGTCTCATAAATGTTACATGATATGGGAAATTTTAGTAGGAAAGGGAGACCCGTGGATACATCTGTTTGATGTTACGGGTCGATAATTGATTATGTTATAGGCATGAATTTTTAGAGCTAATAAGGCTGTTGTGATTTACCGACTTTTTAGTTTAAATTGTATTTTATCAGTTGAATTTTTAGATTATTTATATAGCAATTTTACTATTTTATGTTTTGAGGTTAGGGGTGAATGTAAACATAAATAGTTTAGTTATACGCTTATTATTATCCACTGATTTGACATTATTGTCATTAGTAGCAAATTAATCTTCAGACAGCCAACGGTTTTACCACATCATATATTTTCATTACATCTAAACTGATAGTCGAATAATGTCAAATAAGACCCACGCGAACAAAGTACAATGTTCTCCGAAACAACGAAACCCGAGCCTCTAAAAAATTTGGTTAAGTAACACATTCGTATGAACAAGAAATACTCTGTATGTTTACAAACATTTTAGTAAAAAAATTAGTTAATTTTTCCTCTACTCTCAACCGAAAATACATACAAAACAGATCTGTATGAATCTACCTCTACACGTCGATGATCAAAGCAAAAAAAAGGGCAGCGCCGCCTACATGTCAAACAACAATTGATTGAGTAAATAGTATATCAACACAAACAACTCAAACAGAAAAAAAATCTAAAAAATAATATCACTTATCTCGCACAAAATCCTCCAAAATGCAGTCTTTTCCGATAGTTTTGTTGTTTGGAACACCAACACTAGTAATTTTAGTAGATTTCACTATTTATTTTCTCGCTAAACACAATTTAAAAGAATAAATAACGTGGAGATAAAAACGCGCACAAACAATCGGCCTAGTTGCCAGTTACTTATCCGGGAATTTTCGGAATTGCAATGATGCACAAAAACCACAAATCGACCCTCAACACCATTTTGAATTATAAAAAATGGCGACTCCCGGCTTCCGGCAAATAGCAAAAAATGGCCGATTTCCACCCAATATCCGGGGCCAAAATGATACACAGAAGCCAACAATCGACCACAGACACCATTTTGAATTCGAAGATGGCGACATCCAGTGTCTGGAGAACAGCCGAAAATGACCAAATAACTTCCGGAACCACAGTGACGCCCAGAGGTCAGTAATTAACTGCACACGCCATTTCGAAGTCCAAGATGACGGCTCCCGGTTGCTGGCAAACAGTCTAAAGTGACCAAATACCACGCAATATGAATATCTCCGTAATCGTAATCGTGATCTCCGTAATCGTGAAAATAGATACCATTCTGAACGTTAGTCAGGTTCCTGAAAAAGCCGAAAATGACCTAATACTACGAAATATGGATATTTCCGGAATCGAGGTGGTGTACAGAATCCGATAAAATAATCATTTCAAACGATTTGTCTGTTAGCTTTGATCGTTTCCAATATTCGATTCGTCATGCATTTGCAGACTAATAACAAATCGCAAGGAATCAATCAATTTGGAATGTTCAAAATTATTTTAATAAAGAAAAAAATGGGCGGTACGAAGTTTGGCTGGTCAGCTGGTAAATAATAAACGAAAACATAAACAGAATTATGAAGTTGTTAAATCTATTTAGATAAATTTTCACCATACTAAGGGTGCATCAACAGTGCACAGCAGAAGATTTACCAAAGGAAATCTTGAAGTGGGCTTTATTCAATTCCTGGGTTAATAACGGAAGAGTATTGGGTTGCTCTCTGCTTAATTTCCTGAAAACACTTTCTCCTCCGTTGATTGCAAACTTTATAAACTACTGTAAAAAAATTATACGCTCAATTTATAATAGGGTGTAATGCAAATGCCCATCATACATTTTGAGGTAGCTCAGATATCAATAAAAGAAGCGAAAATCTGCTGAATTACATCTCGTCCAACTACATTGACTTTTGTAATAGAAGGAATTCACCTACATTTATAAATTCTTACCGGGAAGAGGTCCTTGATAAAGAATTTTTGTCGGACCACAAGCATATCAGGTATAGTTATAAAACCGAACAACTAGTAATAGAAAATTACAGGAATCCATGGAAGACAAATTTGGATCTGTATCGATTCTATTTAAAGGGCAATACAATTGAAGTTACATTATCAAGAAAAAATCTAGACAATTGTTGACAACCCATGAAGGCACTTCAGACTGGAACCAATACAAAAAAGCTTCAGGAGATCTACAACGCTCCAACAGCTGCGATGCTGCACAAAATTCTTTCAAAAGATCAATCAAATGGTCTTGGCAATTCTGGAAAAGAGGATGGCTGTTTTACTGTTAATTGTTCAGAAACTCTGTAAATAATGATGAGAACTCATTTTCCAGGGTCAATACCTGTATCTCAAATGAGGCAGGTCGTTTATAGTCTACAGATGCCTATCTCAAAGCTTGCAAAATCTTCACAGCTGCTAGGGTTGAATGGGCTTTAAGGTCTTTGTAACTGGTTCGAGTTGTTTGCATTCCAAAAGTAAGGAAAAGAGACAAAACCGCTCCCGGATCCCATACACCCATAAGTCTTTCCTTTGTTCTTTTAATAACTTTGGAAGAAATTTCAAACGATTTTATCAAGTTAACAAGCTTGGTGAAGTTTCTATTGAGTAAAAACCAATTTGCTTAGCAATCAGGTAATTTTACAAGAACGGCGCTACAATTGTTATTTAGTGAAATCGAGGAATGAAAGCAAGGAGCCTGAAACTGTATTATTCAATGGACAATGGCGCTGCTGAAAGATCGAGAAATATCTGCTGATCTTGGAGATGCGCAGCTAAATAGCAGATCTATAAATGGATGTAGTGCTTAGTTGAAAGCGAACTTCCTAAAAGCCTAGCAGAGCTAGGGTATGAGGTGATTGGCGACGCAGAGGATGTAGATATAATAGTGCGTGTGAAGTTGGATGTCACGTTTTCTAATTGGTTACAAACTGCGCTCAGGCTAACTTTGAAATGGTGTAGAGAAGAAGGTGTGAATGTAAATCCTTCAAAAACTGTTATAGAACCCTTTACTAGAGGAGTAAAACTAAAACAATCTACTGTAGATGAAGTTAAAATTCAGTTCGCTAAAGAAGTTGAAGCCCTGAGAAAAACATGGGACCACGACTTAAAGTTGTTCACTGAATCTATTTGGCAACATACACAAACACTTCAATTTTTCCTCATTTATGTTAGCTAACTTTATGAAAGTTTTGTTACCTTCGTTGCACTGGTAGCGGTAGATGTTGTTTTGTAGATAATTTATTTCTTATGGTTTTTGGGCTACACCAGCTACTTTAGTTTTCCCGATATCTCAGGTTTTGGAAGCCCTTCTATAGTTTCTTTAAATTTTTCAGTTTTTTCAACTCCTTAACTCATCAGTTTTATTCAATTATTAACTTTTTATTTTTTCACAAGTCATTTAGACCTTTATTTTTCGTTTTCGCTTTGGCTTTTCTTCGTTTAGCTTCTCTACTTTTTTTTTGTTGCTAAATTTTTGTTAGTTTAGTAAACTTCGTTTTGGCTCATAATGTTTTCTTCTCATTTTTTTTGTGTTAAGCATCGTATTTGTTTTTTTTTTTACATTTATATCTATATCAGTATTTTTTTTTGGCTTATTCAATTGGTTTTGCTGTTTAGATACACAAAGCTTCTTCGTCTTGAGATTTCCCCATAATTTTCAGCCTATTTAACTTGTCCTGCTTTCAATGCTTTTGTTAGAATTCTCTGTTTTATTGAATTTTCAATGCCTCAATGGCTCCTGTATTTTTTTTTCTAATTTTGTTCAGTGCTTTTAGTTTTACTAGTTTCGTTAGTAGCAGCTTCGTTAGTTTTGGAGCCTTTTTAATTCGAATCTGAAAAAAAACACTGCTGAAACACAATTTCTCACATAGTCAACTCAAGCATCAAGGTTTATGCGATTCGAAGAATGCTTTGGAATTATAAAAAACAAAACCATTTCAAGAGAGTAAGAACTGGACTTCTTGATTGTGGAAAAATAAATTATCCCGCTCACCCAAAGCACTTTATAGCGGTTATGTGAATCCCAAAACACAATGTCACTCTCGGAACAATATTAAATCAACAAAACAGCGAACTAACGAAGACCGAAGAATATAAAAAAGGCGCTGTCCTCAAGCCAGGATGCAACGACGCCGGGTTCTTAAGCAATAAAAAAAAACTGATTCCTCGAAATTCTCAAAGCTGCACCGAGTCTGCTAGCATATTTCTGCTCGTCGAAAACAACCCCTAGGGTTTTCCTTGCTACCTTGCCTACCTTTTCTTCAACTCTCCGGGATAGATTGCACCGAAGAGGAAAATTAAACGAGTATCAAGATAAGCAAAGGAGGGCCTCCAATTTACTAAGAAAAAAAATGTAAATACGAACAAGCTGCAATCTGAGAGAAGCAAAAAAAAAGGATAACAAAGCAGGTGCTTCCTTCTGCGAGTCTGCGTTAAGATTTGTCTGGAACGCTTTAAACGAAGCGAAAAGACGCGGTTCCAAAACTGAGAAGAAGAGGAATCGCCATCCATCCTGTTAACATGCCGGAGATAAATGATGTATGTTTATATTTTTGGCATGCCCGGCATGCGTGCGCGCGCTCGTTTACCGTGGAATCCTGATTGAGAGGACTCTTCGTGTCTCCTCTACTCTGAAGCGGCTGGAATGAGGTTTCCAGTTTCACGTCAACGTCGTCACATCGCTGACACAAAAAGGTTGCGTAAAAAATGATGGGTGTGCGCTCATTTGCGATTTTTTCGCTGATTTGCTTGCCGGAGCTGGGAGGGCTTGATGGCAACAAAAGATCCCAATCGCCCGGCGGAGGTGGTGGAGACGTGGAAAACAGCGCGCGACGAAAACAGATCGTGCCGTTAGGTGAGGGTCGAAGATTAGGCCCATGATAAATCCGGTGCTATTTTCTGCTGGTTTTCGCTCGGATGTGAAAGCCAAATTAGATCTGATTTGTTTCCTGATGGAGGGTTTGAGTTTCCTATTTTTTTTTTTCTACTATCGAGTTCCCATTGGCCGAAGTGGCGGGTCGAGGGGCCAGAAAGATCCAACGAAGTTTAATAAGAAGTGAAGGATGATGTAACAATTTATCAAACCAATTCATAACTATTAAGTGGAGTATACCAAAGATAGTAGAAAATTAGTTCTTTGTTCTACAAATTACAATCTCTTCGGATTATTCCCTACCATTTTTTGCATTTTGCAGAGACCCAATCAGTGCTCCGAACATTTTCACTGAATCGTAAATCAGGTCAATCAAACCGATTCGCAGGAGGGTAGTCAACCGCTAGGTATTTTCGGCATATACTTTCCGAAATGTACCTTCATTTGCAAAGGATCCGAGACAACACCGAAACTGCGTTACACAACATTTACAACTTCCCAGAAGTACCGTCCAATCAATGAGAAAAGTAGAATCCTATCTCGAGGTTCAGCAATCGAGCAGAGCCGCATCATTAAATGAACTTTCTCCCATCAGCCTTCGAGGCGGCATGCACAGTGACAAGGAGAAGGCGCTTCGGGCCTCCTCTGTTTCGAATCGACCGGAGATGTTATATTGCTTACGCCTCTAGGGGGTAGCGGGGTTAGCCATGAATACTAGGGTCGCGCGGGTAGTTTCATGGAATCATGTTGAAAATGCACAGCAGCCGAGGTTTGTATCGTTGCTAGGGTTGTTTTCGAACTCGGCCACTTCTTCCCTACAACAGGACTGCCGAGTCGTCTTCGCCATCAACGTGAGCTGCAGCAGCTGGTGTGGTTTTCCGATGAAGCACACTGGTACTGTGTCCTGTTTGTTGTAGTTTCTCGAATTGAAAACAGATCGGCCGAATTGCACCGCGTTACCAGAGGCTGAGAGCTGGAGGAAGTTCTGCAATTTACAACTTTTTAATCCGAGTCGGAATCCTTCTGTCCGTGTCCATTTGGAAACATGGGAGCTTTCCAGCTAAAGTGAACACATTTTAATTTACATTCTCAGTTGTTTGGAAATGCCGGCTTTTCGGTTTTCCAGGAGTGCAACGTTTCGGTTTTTTTTTGTTCGTTTGCACCGCCGGACTGTCGTAAGCTCTCCGATAAGCTTACGAATGCAGATTGTGCTAATCCGGCATGAGTATTTGGTGTCTGTTGTCCTAGTTTTTGCACAGCAAAAAGGTAGAAACTAGGATTAGTTTGAATTTAATTGCATGGGAAAGTTCCTAGATTGCCGACGGTAGGACAATGACAACTAAAATTCCTTCCTTAACTTACATTGGTCGAAGTAAAATTTTTAACATAAACGAGTTCATTGTTTTCCTCTTGTTGAATTAGTATGTATGGAAAGAGGAAACAAGCGAAATAGCTTAGAATGCTGAGAATGGCATAAAATTAAAAACAAATTGATAAAGCGGTATGGAACATTAGCAGTTTGAAACACTAAGAAAGACTTTTTTATCTTGTTTTTGTCAAAATTCAATGAAACTTTTGCGATATATTGCATCAGACTGATTCGCCGCGGCACCAAGTTAAACATCTTCAGGACACTGATCAGACCAAAAATATTTTGCGGCCGTGAGACATGGACTATGCTTGTGGAGGACAGATTGCGCTGGGCTGGGCTCGATGTGAGAATGTCAGACGACAGCCCGGTAAAGATGGTTCTTGAAACCAATCCGTCAGAAACGTTACTGAGAGGTGCAGTGCGGACAAAGTGGATCGATCAGGTGAATCAGGTGAAGAAAAGAGTACCAGTGGGGATCAACATCTCGAATTTCGTTTAAAGGTAGGGCTCAAAAGTTTTGTTTTCTCGAAAAAAGTTCCCATGCAAAATTTCAGCTCAATCGAAACTCGGAAAGTTTTGGCTCGAAGCGATCAAAAGTTCACTTATTCGACCAATGAGAAAATGCTCACGTTCATGAAATTGTCGAAATTACTTTCGATGCCAGATGTTTTAAAAATGCATATTAAATTAAATTTAGATTCATAAAGCCGATTTTTTAAACAAATTTTTTGACATAAAAAAATATATTTCAACAATTTTATGAACCGTGCATTTTTTTATCAATCAAATGAGTGAAACCTTCACAGCTCTGAGGCAACACTTCCCGAAGTCCCCCATTGAGCAGAAATTTTCCTGGAGACTTTTTTTCTAGCAAACGTAACTTGAGCCCCACGATATTCTAATTGGGTCCTAAAGCCATACCAGTTTTTATATATCATTTAAAAAAGCCGCGTTTTCTGAGCAAAACGTGATTTTTAAAAAATGTTAATCGTTTTCCTTCAAATTTTTAAATGAAAAGTAAAAAACTGCTCGAACGGTCTTAGTTGACGTTTCGCCCATGTACGCTATATGAGAGAATTGTCATTTAAGGCATTTCGAGCAGTTTTTTATTCTTCATTCAAAAATCGAAGGAAAACGATAAACATTTTTTCAAAATCACGTTTTGCTTCCATAAGCACTGACCAACATGGATTCACAGCCGGTCGCTCCACCGCCACTAATTTGCTTTGCCTCACTTCGTACATCAGTGACATGGTGGAACGTGCTCAGACGGATGTCATTTACACTGACTTGACAGCTACCTTCGATAAACTGAACCATCGCATAGCCAATACCTTACCGGTCGCCGTCTAACCGTTGCTATTGAGGATTGCCAATCCTCTTATTTTGACGCTACGTCTGGAATACCGCAGGGAAGTTACTTAGGACCGCTTATCTTCCTGCTCTATTTTATTGACGTGAACCTAGTTATTAAAAAACCACGGTTGTCTTACGCGGATGACCTCAAACTCTGTCTTCAAGTTCACACAATTGAAGACTGTCACTTTCTATAACGTCAGCTAGATATTTTTTCCGATTGGTGCCATCTAAACCGTATGGGCGTTAATCCATCCAAATGCTTGATTATATCATTTTCGCGAAAAAATAACAGACTACACATTACAAATACGCTTTGCTAGGAACTGAAATCGAACGCGTGAACCAAGTTAAAGACTTGGGGGTAATTTTGGATTTCCAGCTCACTTTCAAGCCTCACATTTCGTTTACTGCGACAAAGCCTCTAGAGTTCCGGGATTCATCTTCAGGATCGCTAAAGACTTAACGGATATCTACTGCCTTAAATCATTGTATTGCGCATTATCTCGCTCTAAACTGGAGTACTGCTCGGTTGTCCGGACTCCTCATTAGAACAATGGCGTGGAAAGAATAGAATCAGTTCAACGGCGCTTTTTGAGAATCGCTACTCAGAGCAGATGTAGTCTAGTCATGGGTCTATTTTCTTCCAGAAACCTACGCACCATATCATCTTTTCATTATGTGTTGAGAGGATTCAAGTTTAGTCGCGGTCTGTACACTTTATGATGTGTACATGTGAAGATTAAACGATGATTGCATCATATTCGTTTCGTTTCCATCAGTGGAAGCCTGGGGAATTAATTATTCGCTGAAAATGCTTCTAAATGTCAGAGAGGCGAAAGAATTTATCCGGAAGTTTTCTAAAATACACTTTCAAAGACCGAAAAAGTAGGACCCACAACCTTATTCAATATTAGATTAAGAATTGATAAAATACGATCCTGGAAGCCAGAAAAGACAAAAAATGAATCTATTACCAAAAAGGCCACAAAAAGCGAGAAAAAAATTGATCCCAAAATAGGCTCAGAATCACACAAAAGCGCTTTTAAGGTGAAACGGGATTGTGGCCTTTTCCTATACAATTTTGTGGTTAGAGTTCTTTTTACTTTTGTAGTTTGAGCGTAAAAAATCGGATTCCACTAAATAAACAGCACTCATATTGCCACTTCAGGCAACAGTTGTGAAAACAATTAATAAAAGTTGCATGTACGTAGTCTTCATAAATCAAGAGAAAATTAGATTGCAAAATTCGAGTTGATCGCAACCACGTCCCGTTTCACCTTGAAGGTCTGGAAAGGTGGGAAATTTTTTTTACTCCAAACGACAGCGTAACGCATGTCAACGTAGATTGCCATTGAACACTCGAACCCAAGAATAATTTTCGAAATGAAGGCTCAGATGAATGAGATATATACCGAGGCCGCTTACGACAAGATCGACCACCGAATATTGCTCTACAAACTCTCTCGACTCGAAGCCTCAAGTAAACTAGTTTCGTGGTTCAAATCGTACCTCTCGGATAGGACAGGATTCCTCAAGGAAGCAACCTGGGTCCACTGCTCTTCATTATATTTTTTAACGCTGCCACCCTATTATGTACTTAAGAATAACTTGAGAATAACTTTATTTCGGAAGTATTACAAAAGTATGATCAGATCACCACTCAAGAATTTCTTTCTGAAGAGGTAATGGAAACAAACTTGAATGAAAATCGAACTATTATCAGGAACTTCAAAAACATGAACGCACCAGGAGATGATGGGATTTTTGATATCTTCCATATAATAATATATCACAAATAAAGATAAAGCACAAACTTCTACAAAACTCGAGAACTAATTAAGTGGCCATCCACGTTTCACGGGGACAGATTTTTGACGATTTTGACACCTCCCCTTCCCTTTCCCTCCGTGGACAACCGCCCATAGAACTTTGAATGGACCGTGGACATTTCACAAACCCCCCCCGTCCCCCTAAACTGTCCACGTGGATTGTGGAGCAAGCAAATGGAACTAAATTTGGCATGTGAATGTTCTACGATATTTCTATGGTAGTTTCAATCCCCTCCCTGCTCTGAAAAGGATGCCTCCTATACAACCGAAACACAAATTTCTACTTAGCTCGAAAACTAGTCAAGCAAATGCAACCAAATTTGACATGTGGTGGTTTTTCAGGGGCAAGAAATGTTTCTTTGATGATATGACTCACCTCCCTACTCTGGAAGGAAAGAAGTGTCCATACAATTTTCTCGAAACTCGAAAATTAATCAAGCAAATGAAAACAAACCTGGAATTTGAAGGTTTCAGGGAGCAATAAAATTGCTATGGTGGTTCGACACCCCTTCCTACTCTTGAAGGCAGAATTTCCATATAAATAAAACTCATTTTCATATATAACTCGAGAACGAATCAAGCAAATGGAACAAAATTTGACATGTGGAGGTTTTTGGGGGCAAACAATGAATTTATGGTGGTTTCACACCCCTGCCTTTTCTGGAAGGGAGGGCTTTCTTACAAATGAAACACAAATTTCTACATGACTCGAGAACTAATCAAGCTAATGGAACCATTAAAAACAACGATACATTGAGACAAATTTTATGACGAGAATGTTGTCATTTTGATAAAACCAATCATTTCAAACGATTTGTTTCTTGCGTTATCCAATTTGTCATGTCAAATAGCTAAAAATTTTCGCCAGACCATGAATAAACCGCAAGGTCAATCTTTGGAAGTATGTAAAATCAATTCAGAATATTCAAAAGCGATTTAATAAAGAAAACAAAATAGTCGGGACGAAATTCGCTGAATCAACTGGTGTTAAATAAATAGTAAATGTTGTTTGAACTTAGAAAAATAAAAACAAAATATACCAAATATATATTTTTTTTCGAAATGGCATCCATTGCAGTTCTAGCAGCGGAGTTGGAGTACCATAATGGTGATTTTAGTGACTTTTTTTCATTTAAATAGTGATCAAAAAAGTAAATAAGTTAGGGCTTTTCAAATTTAATATTTAGCCTTAAAGGGATAGTTTTTCATCTAAAATGCGTGTTTAGAACATAGGATGCGGAATGACTGGTTCTCGTAGAAATAAACCAGGGAAATAATTTTGAATTTTTACTTGTTCAGTATCCAACGAGTTTAGACCCAGACACGACTATGCTGAATAAAACCTCGAATTCTTTTACACCTTTTCAATAAAAAATAACATCTTTCACGATGGAAAAGTCGAACGAAAAAGCCTAACGAGCCGAGCTGCACAAATATTCGGTAATGAGAAGAACTCTTCCCATTTTTGTTCATTTGAAGTTAAAATATCGACCGGTTTCAAACGGTCTTCAAAAAATTTGTAGATAATATTTTTCTCCTTTCAAATAAAAAACAAAACATATGCATTGTAATTTTGTTATCTGTAATTTGTAATTTTCATGTTATCTCACATTATGTATTTTCTTAGGAAAGAATACTAATATTCTTTGAAAAACTCTTTTTACGGTGTATATTTGTTGTGAAAAGACAAATTTACCTTCGACAATGTTGCCGACGAGACATCATATCAATCAAACACACCGCTTTGGCTGATTTTTTAGGAAGATTCAACATTTATTTCTCATTTCTCAATTTTCAGAACACCATCAACTTTTTGCTAACGCTTGGAGTTTCCACTAAAAAAAACGATTTTTTATAAATTAACTTCTGGGTTGGGTTTCGGCTACGCAGTATGTCACGGATTCAAAACGGGTGTTTTCTACTGCCCGACGTTTCGGCCAGGGGTTTTGGCCTTTTTCAAGGGAAATTATCTTTTTGAGATATTTCTTGAAATTTTTTTCATCAACACAAATTTTTAACTGCGTTTAAGATTTTCTCATTTTGTAAATGCAAAATTACTCTCTATAACTTTGCCGAAGAAGATCAAATGAACAGTTCTGGCTCCGATGATCAATAATATCATTTTTACTAGAAACATTCGTCGTAATTAAAAAATACTTATAGCATAAAATGACATCTATAGACCACAGTATCGAAACATCTGTGCAAAATTTCATACAGATGAAAAATACTCAATTAAAATGTTGCAGAGAATTGCACAAATGAAAAAAGAATTCTATCTCAATTTAAGCTAAGAATAGTTGAAAAACACATTTAAAAAATAAAACAAATAAAAAAATTATTCTGAAATAAACTCAGAATCACTGAAAAACACTTCCAAAATCCAGAAAAGGTGAAATAGAAACTTTATAGGTTTAATAAGCTAAACGATTAGAAGCACCTAAAAACATGAAAAGTTTAGTGAATTTCAAGCTGAAAGAGCTTAAGAAGCGCAAAAGGAGTTAGAAAAGCTGCATAATCTATGGTACTTTTAGCGACTACATAAGCTTATCAAGTTGAAACAACTGATTATCGGGAATGTTAAAGCAACTCAAAATCATTGATTGAAAGAGCTGAAGAAGCTTGAGAACCAAGACAAGCGGAACAAGCTCCAAAAATTAAAATAGCTAAAAAAGTTATAACTGGTAATAGATTGAAGCAAAAGCAAAGAAGACCAAACAGCACAAGAATCTATAAAATCCAAGAAACATAATAAAATATCTAAATAGCGACTCAAGAACCTGAAAAAGTAGGACTTCGTGAATTATTATTCAATAAACCGTCAAGTTATGTATGTTGTGGTCCTGATAAGAACGATTGTTATTGTTCTTGTGGACAAAAATGGTAATGACTGCTTCCAAAAGCGGTAATCGCTCACGACAAAAAATGTTGGCTTCGTTTTGAAACGTGTCAAGAAAAATGGTTTTAGATTGATTCCACAGCAGCATTTCGAACTCAGAATACAATTTTGTTATCTACCAGCCGCAGCCATCGGCAGGGGGCAACACACAACAGCGTTACATACTCTTGTGTGGCTCAGAGTGTTGCCCTCTTGTCATGTTCTTCGATACGAGAGGAATTCGATTGTCTTCCTTCCAAACCCGCAACACGGAACAACGTTTCGTTTTGTTGCACAGCCGCAGGCTTCATCGGTCCGATTCCGTTGTTTGCCAATACGAAATGAGATTCTTTTTCGTACATTATACACATTACATAACAAACATTACGAAAAATCTTTATTTCGTGTTAAATTGGAGAAATGACATAACTTGAAAAAAGGCGGAGCCACTTACAACATACAACAATCAGCTCGAAAATTTGCCACCGTTCTGAATACTGTTGGCTCGATGCACAATATTTTGGCAACTGAAGTTGGATGTAAGCTGGCCACAAGTTCATTTTTTCTGACGAGAAACTATTTGTCTAAATGATCGATTGTGAGCAGCAGCAAGAGATAATATTTTCGAGTGTTCTTCGTTTCCAGAATGCAGCTTCAGAGCTGATTTGGGAGACAGTTTGCAAGCGAGATAAGCTTCATAAGTTCATATCGACAAAGCCGTTAAAGGCAATGCTGTTTGTTATAAAACGGAAGTTTTGGCGAAAATTGTTGCCCAGAGTCTTCGAAAACTCTTTAGAGATGACTACTATATGTTCTAGCAAGACGACGTACCAACGGTTTAAAGCGGTTATCCAGAAAATAAAGGATGGCATATATATGGAATCCATGCATGCCACCTGCGACAGCTTCGAAGAGCGCTCGAAGTTGGTAAAGGGTGTCCACGATGAAATTGCCACACACAAAATTGATTCGCAAAATTCGAGTTTCCATCCGATTGCCATCAAATTTTCAAGGATTGAAAAATAACTATTAAACTTCATTTAACCATTTTACTCGTATTTTATTTACAGATACCCAAATGCCCGCACCTTGGCCTTAACCGCGGCCATAAGACTGTGCACAATCTGTGAATCAACCGTTTTTTGCATGCAAACCCATACTTTCTTCAGTTCCTCGACTGTCTTCACTACCTTGAGTTGTTTAAGAAGGTGCTGCTTCATAATCGCCCTGTACTTCTCGATGGGGCTGAGCTCCGGAGTGTTGGGAGGGTTGAACATTCTCGGTACGAAATTGACCTTATTGTCCGCATACCACTTCAGCACGTCCTTGGAGTAGTGGCATGAGGCCAAATCCGGCCAGAAGATTGTTGAGACGTTGTGGGCCTTCAGGAGAGGAAGCAGCCGCTTCTGGAGGCACTCTTTCATGTACACCTGTCCGTTCATCCTGTCCTGGGTCACGAAAGGTGCACTCCGCTTCCCGCACGTGCAGATGGCTTGCCAAACCAGGAATTTCTTCGCAAATTTGGACATCTTCAGAGTGCGGACATGCTCCGGAACGCTGAACTAATCCTTGGCCGTGGAAAACAGGTTGCCGGAGATCTGTTTGAAGTCGGCCGTCGTCCACGATGCAGCATTCAACTTTCGTCAGCATGTTGAGGTACAACTTCCTGGCACGGGTTTTGGCGGACTTGTTTTGCTTCTCGTCGCGATTAGGGGCCTTTTGTACCTTGAACGTTCGAAGCCCAGCCTTAGTTTTGGCCTTCTGAACGAAACTTCGGCTTGGGTGCAGCTTCTCAGCCACATCCCGAACGGAGGCGTTCGGGTTTCGGTTGAAGGCCCCAACTACGCGGTTGTGATTTTTGGTGTTGTACGGAATACTTTTTCCTTCACTTCTGGGCTTCCGATCGGTGGTCAATCGTTTCTCGAACCGCTTAATCACTCGTGACACCGTGGAATTCGCGATTCCCAACGTTTTAGCGATGGAACGATGCGAGAGATCCTTGTTCTCGTGATGAATGCGCAAGATTTTATCACGCACGAGCTGTTCTTTCGACTTCATTTCCGCGAGTTTTGATCACAGGACTTTAAAACTTGCAGGATGTAAATAAAGCACTATGAACTAAATCCACCCAAATTTTCATTAAATTCTACCCAACGGTTAAAAAGTTAGAGCAATTTCATGGTGTGGCAATTTCATCGTGGACACCCTTTACATTACATAACAAACAGAACAAATTTTTTTTGTGTCGTGTTAAGTTAAATAAATGACATAATTAAAAAAAAAAAGGCGGAGCCACTTACAACATAAGCGGAAAAGGCAACGCTCAGTTCGAAAAACTGCCACCGATCTGAATATATCTATTGGCTCGATAAACAATACTTTGGCAACTAAAGTTGGCCTATAAGAAGCGTAAAGTTCACGGCGTTTTCGAGTTTTTTTCAGAAAAGAGGCTTAATAGAGCCACTGGTCACAAGTTCATTTTTTATGATGAGAAACTATTTGTCTAAATGATCGATTGTGAGCAGCAGCGAGAGACAATATTTACGAGTCCCAAAGGAGTGTTTCTCGATTCCAGAATGCTGTGCTGCTTCAGTGCTGATTTGGGGGACAGTTTGCAAGCGAGATAAGCTTTCACTGGTTTTTTATCGACAAAGGCGTTAAAGTCAATGCTGTTTGTTATAAAACAAAAGTTTTGGAGAGAATTGTAGCCCCGAGTCTTCGATAACTCTTTAAAGATGAGACGGCGTTCTAGCAAGACCGCTTACCAGCGGTTTAAACCGGTTATCCAGAAAATGAAGGATGACATATATATGGAATCCATGCATGCCGTCTGCGACAGCTTCGAAAAACGTTTGAAGTTGGTAAAGCTAACTAAGGATGGGATTGTTCTAAAACATCTACCTACTGTCGATTTTCACTATGAAAAGTACATCCAATAGAAAATGCTCTAAAATTATGAGGTTTTTAAATTGTAGTAAAAATTATTGAACAGGGTGTACAATATGAAGAATCAATATTACCGAATAACACAGGTTTCAAATTGGTTTACGGCAACGTTGTGTTGTTCATTTGTTGATTTCCCACCAAGGATGTCAAAAATAAGCTATTAATGTGACCGTGTGATAAAATCTGCAGTATTATTCTCTAGAAGAGTTACTTTGGTGGTCTATTCCGATGCTTTGTTACCGAAAACCTAATTTTTATCTACTCTTTTACAGTTTCAAAGTGAACAGCAAACGAAATGTCAAAAGTTATAGCCAATTTGTTAGTAAAACTAATTTCATTAAATTCCACCGGATTTACAATACCTAACCGAGCCACTTTACGGAGAGGGAGTCTGCTTTCAACTAGGCGTTCTGTTTTCTTCTGCTTTTTCATTACCCAGCCCGTAGATTCTTATCGGTGATTTACGACACCACTCGGTACTACACCACCAGCCGAAGAAAAACTATGGAGCGGTGGGTGTACGAGGCTGTGCAAATAGGCGCATTGCCACCGGGCCGGTAGGCATACAGTGTTAGTACAAGTACAATATTGGTCTCACGACCCAGGCCCAGAACGCAAAGTCGCCGCCACCGAGGCCACGTTGACTATCGCCGTTTTCGTTTACTTGCCGGTCCGTTCTTCCTCGGGGGATAATCTGACAACGTTACGGAAGGTCCAACCGAAAGCAGACGACGGTGGCTCCATTCCGAAGGAGTTTCGTCCGGCGGAAGAGAAAAGCAGTGCTCCAGAGGAAAAAAATCTCACAAACTTAATCCACCTGATGGCAAGGAGAATCTTTCTGTTACCAGATCTGTTTTCTGTTTATTTTACTTACTTCAACAGTTCAGAAAGAAAGTTCCCGTAAGAACAATCTGCATGAATAATCCCAAACGTACACCAATAACTCAATTAGTAATCAAATCAAAACAAAAGAACAGACCTTTTACCCTACGATCAACACAGAAAGTAATCTCGAAATCTGTCTCTTTCTCTCCGGATGAGTTGCACACCGAATGCCATCGCGTTTCATGTTGTTACAGCATTGTTCCATTTGCTTTAGGGCCCCCTGGGTGCGGTGTATGTACACGGCCGAATCCACCGTTTGTTCGACCGGAAGGAAGACCCGGGAACTTTCGGGGCGGTACCAGACTAGCGACCGACACGACATCAAAACAAAAACAAAATAATAAAATAAACAACTGTGCTGGAGAAAAAAGAAGTAAAACAACAACAGCACGAAAAAGCGAGCAACGACACTCGACTTCACACAGAGTCTGCTGCTGCTAGGCAGCGACGTCTCGCGGCCCTCTTCTATCCGAGTGCGAAGTGCGAAAATATGCTGCCGTGTGAAAGCGTATTCACGGTCCGGGTTTAATGACGTGTGGGGTTTCGAGGGGAACAAAAGTAACATTGAACACGTCCGAGCTTTGTTTCCGGTGCGAAGCTTCCGATTGGTGTATGTGTGCTTTGGGTGATTTTTTTTTTTGGCGGATTTTATTTTTTGTTGTGCTTTGGCGACTAACGTGACGAATGTGTTAAGGATTTAAATTTTATGGGGGAGACGTTTCTCCGGATATCAACTGCTTTAAAAATGTATAACCTTTTGAAAGAACGGAACCCAGAATAATATCATTTATGTGGAAAAAATCATCATTTAACGTCAGTTCCATTTCAACGAACAATTTCAGTGTTAATCAGCACATCGATCGGTTAGACAAATAAGACGGTATTCTCAATATTCATGACGTTGGCTTTTAAATGTTTTCAAAGGACTTCTTCAACTATGAACAATTCACCATTCATCAATACACGAAAACGGGTTTACTTTCGTTCGCAACAGACGCAAAGGACATTACACACAACACCGACTGGGCAGCACTAACTAGCCCAAGTCCGAATGGCAAACGGTCAAGCGGCGCAAATTGTCATCCCTAATGTTCAGACATTCACCCGACAAGAGCCTGTCCTTGGGTGCAATGTTCTACTGTCACGGCACCTGCTGAACGTACAAGCCGAGTGTTTGTGTGTCCGTGATTCGCATGCCGCAGGTTATGTCTATGAGTGATAACAAAGGACAACCCCCCTTCTGCCGTCTGACGCACAATGCCAATAAAACCGGCATCCTTAAAGCTCTAGACATTTTACCCACCACGCGGTGGTGTGTTATCACTTCGAATCGCAATTAGAGCCCTAATCCGTGCTGTTAGCCCAACTCAAACCGGAAAACGAAGCTATCTCTTAGGATCGTGGAAAATTTACATTCACGCAAAGGGATTACTGATTCCCTAGTCCTTCTCTTGGTGCTTTCTTCTAGTTCGTACAATGACTTCAATTGCTACCGGGCATATCCATCTTGTGCCTTTGCCGTACGTTGAACACAACCCTTGCTCTCTCGGTCTCTGTCCACCCTTCCTTCCTACGAGGCAGATAAACACCGAGGAAAAATTGCCACCGAAAGCGCAAACCCCGGCTAATTTATAGTCCAACTTTTTGAGTGGAACAGAAATTGCATTGCCCCTTTGCATGACTAGCTGGCTAGCCACCCGCCAGGCACGGGAGAAATTAGTTGCTCGGGATTAATCGTGCCGAGCTATCAGATTGCAGCGTATTCCGGTTCCGGCGTACCGAAAAACCAACTGAACAAAGCCGGAAGGCAAGTCGTTGCTCCGGCTGCTTGCCTGCCTGCCGGAAATTTGCGTTTAATCTAGCTTCTTGCGTTTCGGGAGGGGAACAGGGGCAACGGGTGCAGCAGGATTCCGGACTAACTGAAAGGCGAAAGTTTAGATTTCATTTCGTGATACTTCCGATTGCGAGTTGTTCCAACAAGACAAATGCTCCGGTGGCGGTTGGGTTGGTTCTGCTCCGGATGGGTCCAACCGCCGGAGGCCAGTCGGGACTCAATGCGGTACTTTATCTGATTTTAAACTACAATCCCTTTGCGGTTTAAATGTGTGAGTTCTGTGTTTTGTGTTATGCCCCGTTGTGGTATTCTTGACTACATTCCTCCCTACCTCTCCTTCGTTCGGCATCAATGACGTCGTTTTCGTTGTAGAATCTAAGAAGCACATCAGCGTTAGTTCACTCATCACTCCTAGATGCCATTATCGGAGGCTTTCATCTTTCGCTAAGTGCTGACTTAACCTTCGGATCATCACCAAACACAATCAACGGAGCTTGCCACAATCAGCCTTTCAAAACACGGTCGGCCCGATTCCCATTTTGTGGCACGGCAGGCACAGCCTGCGTTGCGGCAGTTCGTGATGAAAGCCGAAACTATCATGTTTAAATTTGCTCCTTTGAATAGCAAATCAGTCATTAGCTCTAATGAAGGCAGCAGAGCGCCGAAAGAGAACGCGAAGACTGTACCGTTAAAAAGGGACGAATTGATGGTTGCTTTCGTGGTGGTGCTGAATCCGGGAGGGAACCGCAGCATCAACGAGCACGCTGTCGAATGACTGGCAATCGACGCCGAAAAGTCAGATATCGTGCGACTTTAGTGAATGTGGGTGAGCGCGGTTTTCGAAACAAAAGGTTGCTTTTCAATGTTTCGACTCAGAATCAACTTTTAAAGCCCCGCAATTTATTACTTGAAAACTGTGAATAAATCTGATATCATCTGATATCAAGAATGTCAAATATGAATTATCGAAGCAGCTTAAAGCAAGTTCAAGATCCACCGCTGAACCGGAGCTGAATGCTAAAAATGTCTGTCTATGCAAACAAACGGATCTGAATGGTAACAAAATCAGAAATTTGATTTTCAGTTCCATGTTCAATCAAATAAACGAATTCCAGTCTTGTAACACGCACCCTTCTGCACAAATCGAAAAAAAAAACACAAACTCTCGGACGATGACTGGGAGCAGTTTCCTTTTCTGTTCATAACGAGAAAAACAGAGAACATTTTCTTCGGCTGGAATCGCAGTTTCTCTGACCATAGCGACCTCAGGATCAATTTCCATTGATTGAATTCTTGGTTCGGTGGGTAGAATTCAAATCGGCCATCGTCTCTGAAATACGAGTTTGACAGATTTCCGTAAAGCAGTAAACGACATTTCACCTGCAGCATTTTTTTTTTTGTGACGTAGAATTACGTCTCTAGACGACATTCTGAGAGAGGATGTGAAATTAAAATCTAAACATTGAGAGACTCACGAAAAATGTTCAATTTTAAATGCTTTTAACTCAGTCAGTTTTCAACAGGTTTCTTTCATTTTTGAAGCAGTCGATTAGCAAATTCGCTACGCGTCCACCAAAATGCGGAAAATTGTGATTTCATGCAGACTAATTTATAATACCTACAAAAATATAGAGACTTTTTATCAACTTCAGATCATCTGAATTTCTTGAAATTCAAGATGGTGACTTGGGATTTTCGACAAAGAACCTAAAGTGGCCTTTTACTACTCATTAGGGATATTTTCGTAAGTATGATGATGTGTAGAGCCCAAAAATCGACCTCAGCTACGATTTGAATCGGAAAGGAAAACTTCCGCTTTTGGAAGACAACCTAAAATGGTAAAATTATAGGATGACATCCAGTGTTCGAAATCGACCCCAGATGCCATTTTTAATCACGGTCGCACTACATTATTTAAACAGTTGTTTTATTAGTTTGAATGGAAGTTATTGTCTTAAACATATCGATACAAGATAGTACCTCGTAATTTTAGACCAAGCAGATAAAACGAACCACCTAACCTCTGGTTTTTGTATGCCTGACGGGTATTGGGCAGAAGTGCAACTGCGACAAGAATGTTTGTCTTTACATAGATTACAAGATGCCCGAACTTATTGATGGAGTTGAGCTAGCTGGTTGTAAGCAGGGTTCTACATTTTCGAAACAAAACATTGAAACTGAATATTTCGCGCTGTCATTTCAATTCGAGCAGTCTCATTTTCACTTGATTCCTTTCGGCTACTGTCATCGATTCAATTTTTTCTCTCTTTCCCGTCTGTTGTTCATCGAAAACTGATGACTATTTCAATTGACGGAGAGAGTGAGGGAAAGAGGGACTGTTTCCTTCCCTTCAGTGTCTCAATTGAAAAAAGCACCGCATCGCGTCGTTTGATGATAGTTTTGTAATACCGCAAGCCGCATTTAAAACGGTAATGGCATCCAATAAATACGTCACGCCAGTTCCGATCAATATTTCGGAAAATTTTTCCCCTGGTGATCACTGCCGCTGCGTAACCACTTCGGATTGTGAAACGGGTGTTGGTGTCCTCCGTTTCATATCGTCACGATTTTCTTTCTCCCTCTTACCTATACATGCGTGAAGTACTGTATGAAAGCACCCTGTCGTCGACAGCGCTCATTGTCATTTTCAATTGAGAATCATCATGTGAGAGTGACGGTGATAATCTCCGCATTCAATTGAAAAGCCCTTCAGTTGTCAAAATCAAAGCAAGGGTTTCGAGTAGTTTTCATGTAACTCACGAAGAGCTTGAGAATAACCTCGATGAAGCTAGAGCCTGGCAAACAAAAGCAGATGCGCAGAATTCTCAGGTTCAGCGTTGCAAAAACGGAAGTTGTTGGGACTTTGCCGATTTTCTTTGAATGATAAAGAGCAGGACAGTGTCCAGTTAGGAGTCCCGTGATGATACGTAGTTCCCTACGAGTTGACCGGTTTGGCAACCCACAGAATGGGATAGATAAACTGTTTAGCTTGTCTTCAACCCTGCGCATGTTGCCAATGAGATGCTATTTTTTGCTTTTCCGATGTACTTCGATGTACTTAGTTCATCTTTAATGGAGGATGTTGACGTACCCAGAGTTTCGGAGCAATGATAGCCCCCAGGTCTTGCCTAACAGTGTACCCTGGTAACAATATTGGTTTTATTGAAGTTTCATAGCACTTAATACAGCCAAAACAGCGCTATGAAGCTTTGATAAAACCAGTTTGGTTACTTGGGTACTGCAAGCCCAGATCATCAAACTTTCCTTTTTGATAGCGTAGTCTAGTTGAGCAGTCCAGTTTAGCTTCCTATCCAGAATAACTCCAAAATATTTGGTCTAATTGCTGAATTAAGTCCTACCCCATTGAATAGCGGAGTAGTGATTGAATTCATTCTTCGCTTGGTAAAGGTCTGCTTGGTGCAGTCATTATTAGTGGGCCCAATGCTCACTGGGAAGTGGTCTTAAGAGCCGTTTGCATATGACTAGATAGAAGTGCATCACATTTTTCGCGAACAATAAGGACTATGTTGCATAACCAATGACTTCGTAGCCTATCTCCGATAGTTGGGTAAGAGAATGTCTACCATCAGTGATCATAACAGTGAAGAGAGAACTCCCCCTAAGGACATCTTTCCACTGCCTCTTCTGTGACAGACGTATCTCCCGATGTAGCTGTGATCTTCCTGCTCGAAAGTATTACTTGGATCTAGCTCATTGTAGTATTGTCAACTCCATTTTTTTTACGGAGCCGTGAAAATTGATGCAAAGGACATGTTATCGAAAGCTCCCTCAATATCAAGAGAAGCGCAGACCGCTGTCTCCTTATATTTCAGTGACTTCTCGATCTTCGTCACTAGGCAACGCAAAGCGGTTTCAGTAGATGTTGATAAGCATATCGATGCTTATGCAAGGGTTAGGCCTTCTGAAACTAGTTGCGGATCGAAAAAGGCTGATGAGTTCGGACATGAAGACTCCGTCCGATTTCTACAGAAAGATTGGTTGAATGCCATACGGTCCTGGCGACTTCATAGGTTCAAAAGAACTTAGTGCCCAGTTGATAGAAGTCTCCGTGAACAGTCCTCAAGCGAGCACTGCGAATTAACGTGAGGTCAAGGTCTGGAGCCTCTGCAGCTCTTCAACGTTCGACCCGGAGGTAACTGTCGAGCTAGGAAAGAGAATGTTCATAAGAACATCTATCGCTTCCTTGGCAGTGACAGTCATACTTCCATCTCTTTACTTTTTCCAGTTGCCAAAGACCATTCAAATGATCTTTGGATATCGCTGTTTGCAGTTGCGTTACCTCATGCAGAGTCTGAATGTTCTCATTAAATTGAGCTCTGGATCTCCTTTGGGTTTTGTGTAGCTCTGCATTGCCTGTTGATGCCCTGTTGAACAAGCGTCCAGCTTCCGACGAAAGTTTCTGAGAGTTTCGTCAACGCCGGCAGTTTGAAGTGAAAGCTTTCATGATATTGCGCTGTAGGTAACTTGCTGCGATGTCCAGGTCAACTGAAGCTTCAATTTGTATGGCTGGATGTTCTTGAATTAACCAAACGTTCCTGTTGCTTTTCTCTAAAATTACTCAACCACAAAATATTTGGCTTCGCAATATTAGCAAAATAAAAGGGTGCTAGAGCAATGGAGAAAAATCAACCTATAAAGAAGCAGCCGAAAACTGATGTTCGGCGAGCTAATTACTACCAAGATAGGAAAAAAATGATTAGAGACGACATTTGGAGGTCAATTTTTTCATACAAATACAAAACCCCCTTTCTGATATATTTCAAGTTCTTTACATTGCAGAAAACAGGTTGACAGTTTATGAAAGACACGAATCACAATGAAAAATCAAGTTATAGGTTGCCAGAAACTATAATCAATAGATAGAAATAATGCGGTTCGATCGGTTTGCTTTGCGAATACATATTTAATTAGTTCGAAGTGAGGCTCAAGAATTGACACTTGATGAAAACACTCCGTAGTGGATTGCATACAAGCTTGAGTAGTATACACTTTTATCCGTAACATTGCATTGAAAGCATTACATTAAACAACATTGCATGCAAGCCGCTCACATCCACTTGGTTTGGCAAAGATATTGCATTCGTACCCGAGCATTAACGCTGTTTTGCTAAGCTTCGATGTGATTCCGGATTGATGAAAGAATTTCAATGCAATGAGGCCATAATCAGAAGATCACACTCACCAATTTAAAAAAAAAAGTAAAGTAGAAAAAAGCATGGCATGTTTTTTAATTCTTTCTTCGTTTTATTTATCAATTGCTTCTCACTTTTCGCGACAAAATTTTCGCTTATGCTTTAGGCTTGACCAGAAATTATCGATGGGACGCAACTCGGGGACGTTGGGCGGGTTCACCAATTTGGGTACCACATCGATATTCAGCCGCTTCATCTCCTTAAACCAGCGGTTCTCAACCTTTTTTTCTCCACGTACCCCTTCGGCGATATTTTTCAAATCAATTGTACCCCCTGGCTCGGTTTGTTCTGGCAGCGTGGGAGAGAGTATTGGTAGATCATGTTGTGGAGGTCTAGTTCGGGTTTAAAATTGAACTATGGTTTGTATAATTGCTATAGTCATGTTTTAAGAGCAATATTGTAAAACAAATGCAGTATAACAAAGGGAAATTGCTTTGTCCGCCATTACTAATTTTATTTTCGCGTACCCCCCCCCCTAGAGGCTTTCGCGTACCCCTAGGGGTACGCATACCCCAGGTTGAGAACCGCTGCCTTAAACAATCGCTTCGAATAGTGAACTTAGGCTAGATCCGGCAAAGAACACTGCGTCTTCGGCCTTATGGTATTTCTTGATGAACGACGCAACTTCCGACAGGCACTTCGTGCTATAAATTTCCCCGTTCACGGCCAGCCCGGAGCGACAGAAGAGCAGCTTTGGCATTCCTTCCTCGCTGATTATCAGCCACAGCAGCACCTTCTTGGGGAACTTGGTGTGTGAAATAAATAGGGATGGGAAATTTCGACTGAAATAACTATCGATAATCATCGATAATTTCCTAATACTATCGATAACTATATCATTGATAATTTAACAGGTTGATTTAACGATAGTTTAACAGGTAGAAGCAGATGCAAAAACACAACAAAATGTTGCTTCTTTTGTGGACAGGAACAATATTCAAAAGTTTATTCGCACTCATCGTTCGCACTTTTGCGAAATCTCGTCGTTGTCCGTACGAGTTAGAGTGAACAAAAATGATTATCTCTCAATTTTCCAACAATTTTAAAGAGGTTTTCGTGTGAGAGCAAACAAGCATCGAAGTTTCTTTCAACACTGGCAAAGCCAATTTATTTTTTTCAGTTCTGGCATCATTGTGGAGTATGAATACCAATGCTAAGGGAAGTATCAATAACTATCGATAACGCTGAAAGCTTAACGATTCTATTGATGGCTGGCAACTATCGAAACTATCAATACTATCGATAGGTTTTCCATTCCTAAAATAAACTTCACCTCGGTGCTTACTTCCTGAAAACTAGGAGAAAGGCAAAAATACGAAGTGCCTTGCCAGTCGTTGCCACCCAGGGTAAGACAGATTTCGTCGTCTATCATCACCGCCACGTCGTGATTAACCGGTAAAACTGATTTGACCATCTTAATCAGGCGCTGCCACTGCGTCAATGTCTACAGCTACGAGACTAGTGAAAGGGACTGCTGCTGCCTGATATGTATGTCCATGTCCATGTTTGCCGGGCACTTTCTCATTATTTGGCAGGTTGCAACGACCTCCCGGCCAAGCGCACGCAGCGATGTAGCTACTTTCCCCTTGGTCAGCATCCTTTGGAGCTTCTTGTCGCTCAGGGAACCGGGCTTTCTTTCAATGCTCTGATTGTTGTCCAATAGTGTAAAGATGTTATAAAGGGTGATTTTTTAAAAATTTGGTTTTTCTCTAAAAAACGCATAAAAATATTTGAGCTGATAAATTGGTTTCTGCCATTTACTTTTTAAAGATAATTCCATTCAAATGTTGGCCACGGCTACGTTTTAAATGGTCCATACGAAAAGTCCAATTTTGGGTCAACTGTTCGAGCATTTCGGCTGGTATCTCGCGAATAACGCGTGTAATGTTGTCTTCCAAGGCTGGAATTGTTGTTGGCTTATCCGCATAGACGAGAGGCTTGACGTTGCCCCACAAAATATAATCTAGCGGTGTTATGATCTAGGCGGCCAATTCACCGGTCCATTTCGTGAGATGAATTGCTCACCGAACTCATTCCGCAATATGTCCATTGATTCGCGCGATGTGTGGCACGTTGCTCCGTCTTGCTGAAACCACTTGTCAACAAGACCCAGCTCTTCCATTTCCGGCAAAAAAAAAATCAGAAATCATCGCGCGATAGAGAGCGCCATTGACCGTAACGTTGCGATTTTGATCATCTTTGAAGACGTACGGACCAATGATGCCTCCAGCGTGTAAACCGCACTAAACCGTGCATTTTCCTGGGTGCATTGGCGATTCTTGTATTGCCTCTGGTTGCTCTTCGATCCAAATGCGGCAATTTTGCTTATTAACATACCCATTTAACCAAAAATGAGCTTCGTCACTGAACACAATTTTTTGGTAAAAAAGTGGATTTTCGGCAAGTTGTTTTAATGCCCATAAATTCGATTATTTGTAAGCATTGATCAGGCGTAAGTCTGTACATGGTGAAATGGCAAACCAAACTGAGTACATTAGACGTTAACAGCTGTCAGAATTCCCGCGCGAACTGTCAAATCTGAATAAACGAAAAACCAAATAGCAAAAAAATCACCCTTTAGATGCCGGAACGGGTGTCCACGAACTGCCGCACGATGTCTGTTTTCGACGCGACGGGGTACTTCTTTAAACGCGCACACTTCTAAACGGAGTAGCTTCACTGTTTTCGCCATCACGGTTAGATTAGAGCTCCACTGATTGTGCTATCAACTGTTTACTGCTGACTCATGGCTGCATGCTTAGTTTAGTCAGTGCGTGCCAAGGTAAACCTACGAAAAATCGGCAATTTTTGTCTTTTTTATTAGCGCAAACGTTAATCATAGACAATTTCTCGTAACTCGCTTCATAAACTAATTTCATTGTTTGTCTTATGACCTCATTTAAGTTTAGTAAAGCGAGTAACGTACCTGCTACGCTATGAATCACCCTCTACTATCGTGTTTCTTGTGGGAATTATTTTTGTAACTGAAAGAGGATGTCTCTTCTTCTTTAAGAGGAACGGATCAAATAATTCTCTGTGAATAACTCTTTGCTAAATTGCAAAGAAAATATCAAACATTTTCTTAAAAACGTTTATGAAAAAAAAAAAAAACAAAAAAAAGAGAGACACACCGATATGTTATTCGACTTGGAAAAGCTCTGCAGAGCTGTTTCTAACTCAGATATGCAGTTCGAATACTGCTATTGGAGGCTGTTGTGCAAACTTTATCTCTAGCAGGTACAAAAAGTAATTTATCAATTGCAAAATTTATGAAAAATTCAAATATTTGCAGTAAATAACTCGAAATATAATTTTAAATGTTTCTTATAGTTTTTTTATTATATATCTTTTAACTCATTCCCGGTGGGTACTGCCGTATGGCATCATCTGACATCTGAACTTGCATTTCAACTTAACAATAATACTTGATATTTTGAACGATTAAATTATTAAATACGGTTAGAGAACAGATCAACCCAGTTAGTGTTATTTGTACGTGCAGTTTCTGAGTAATAGAAGATTAAAGGTCATTTTCGAAGTAAAATTTGATTTTTCTCCGCCGGGAATGGATTAATAATGTGCTGGCAAAAATGATGCAGTCATCCTCAATTTCGTCGTCTCCATTACCACAGTTAAAAAGGAGACGCATGGTTCTTTTTAGTTTTTGTATAACAGATCTTCAAAGTACAGAGTACAGTAAACATGGTACCATTTTTGACGCTACCGTTGTGGTCAGAGCAAAACCTCAATGCTACATTCCGATTCGGAACTCAACCTTATGTTTATATAAACAGATTTCGCAGCACACTGTTTCAGAGTACATGACAATTGCGGGGCTAGCCGGATAGCCTACAGACACTAACAGTCTTTCCCGAGTCGAGACTCGAATCTACGATCACTGGCTTGTTAGCCTAGCATCGTACCTCAAGGCCAGCTTACAGAAACTGGACATCATCTCGATTTCGGAAGTACCCGTATTGGGCGGTATTTGGTCAACTGATACTATTTTTCGAAACCCGAAGGACGTCATCTTGAATTTGAAAATGACGTCTGGAGTTAATTTCCGACAAGTGGGCTTCAACTCGGTCTATTGTGCAATCAAAAAAATCACAGTTTGATGGTTTCGTTTCAGGCACATTTCGGGTATTACGTGTTTTTTCACGCGAATTTTGAAACACGGTTTTTAAACGAATTAAACGTTTTTTTACACAAAGTAAAATTCCAACATCGATTCTCTTTTGACGATGTATTGTTAATATATTTTCAAATAAAAACATGTGAGGAAACGGATTCTTACCTAAAAGTTATAAGTTATCAGTAATAACTAATCAATAAATAAATAAATTTAAGGACTTTTCACAGAAGTTAATCATGAATTTATTACGATTAATAATAATTAAGTTAGCCGAGTTAACATACCAGTATTTTTAGACAAACATTATTTTCTGGAAAAACCTCTCGAATGACTAGTTGAAAATTTTATCAGCAACTATACTTCAGTTATTTCGAGTATTCAGATAACGACAGATAACGCAGAACGACTTTCACGCCTTGACAATTAGTACCTTTTTGACTTGTGAACAAAATAGATTCTAGGGCAACATTTCGAAAACAGAAAACAAGGTGAAATGATCAAACATCAAATCAAAACCAACAACAATGTGACAGAGTGCAACACAAATGAGCGGCTTAATTAATTAGTCCCGCAAACTAGCGTTCGCACAGCTTGCAGAGGAGTTGAATCGGTCCGCAATTAAAGCTGGTTCATTGTCTCTCTGCTATCAATTATATAGAATTAATTATAGCCGGTACCACACCTTGACGCAAGGGATAGAACCCGGTCCGGTGTGAATCAAATCAAATCAATTTGCTAATTCAACACCTTCTGATTGTTACAGCGCGCGGGTGTTTGGGTGTTTTGGCGAACGGTCTCTGCCATCAGTCGAGCAGCCGCTATCATTCGCGTGCATACAAACAGAGTGACAGTAATACATACTCTCTCCACGGTGTCACTAATTCAAACCAGGCGGCAGCATTTTTAGTTGCCCCCCAGGGACCGAAGATTCGCATGGCGCTTCCCTTTTGTCATCTCGCACGTAAATCCATTTACCGCTGGTGAATATATGCAAATTCCCATTCAGCTGCATCATTGTCACACTCGCCGGGGCGGCGATGCGACACTCGGATGTGCAATCTGTATAAATTTAATAATGCATCAACGCCTGTCCAATCCACCAGCCAACAATCATTCTTCTCAGCCCTCGGCCAAAGTCTGGTTACAAAATACCAATCGTAGGTAAAATTCGATATAAACTGTTGCTAATTGAATTCCGCTTCTAACTTCATCAATGATCAGCAGCCTTCCTTGCGAACTCATCCATCCCTAAGGACTTTCGCCTGGGAGGCGATGGAAAAATCCTTAATTCATTAATAAATTAACGAAACAACCACAACCCGCCGCCACGTTAGGCCTACTGACCACACGGGCGGAAGAGTGGATGACTGATCTGGTCGCATGAAAATGTGGTTGCGGTCAGGTTAAGCACTAGAGTGTGAGCGAGTTTCGAGCGTTCAGCAAATCAGTGCGACTGTGAACGTTTGATCGGTTGATATTATTTGACAGCGACGGCGAAAAGGCTCAACCGACCCGTTCGGCCCCTCACTACCTGAAATTTTACCTATTCTTCCTGCCCTGCTTAATCAAGTTCGACGATCTAATCAAGCCCCATCAAATCTGTCAGCAAAATGTCTTCATCCATTCACCGCAAAACCGAAAAGCAAATTTCCTACCGCTCATCTCACATCCCAAATCTCCGAGTGTTACTTTATTCATCACATCGCTGGCGGCGGCGGCGGCGTTGCTGCTGCTGCTTGTTATATCCCCCCGCTGCAATCCGCCTCTAGACCAACAGTGCATGACGGGACGTACCCGATGAACAGATTTGACATCCAATTCGCTCCTCTCCAAATGAGCAAATAGATTAAATTGCGTACAAACAATCCTTTTCGCTTGTCCCTTTCCGGATGTTCTTCGTCGGAGCAGACGAGCCGCAGAACAACGCGGCAAAAGAAAGAAAGCTCGAATAAACGTTCTAACATTTGCATATTTGTTCACACAGCACTCGAAGTGTCCTATCTTTCCCTCGAGAAGCCCCTGCCCCGGAACGATGCGATGGGGAAAACGTTGCCAAGATTCAACTGGAGATCTAGCACAGAGATAAGCTTCTACGCTGCACTAGTTATGCCAAGAAAAGCAAAAAGCACTGCATCTACAAAGATGGTTGTCGCTCGGGTGGGTAAACTCTGCAGAAGTGTTCCATACGAAATCGAGAGGCGATGACCGACACGCCAGAAGGATTCAATTGGACGCAGAAATACTTCGCATCGGCCACCGGAAGAACGGAACTCTCTCGTGCACAATTTCCACACGGAGTAATATATTTTTATCGCTGCTCCTTGGTCAGTCCAATTTCATCGGAGACAAACTAACCAGCATTGCAACGGGAAAGTTTGTCCGAAAGTGTCGGTTGTGTGTGCTAATTTAGCTCGATTCGGTCGGTTCGGTGCGTTTGAGTGTGTGAGTGTGCCGAAATGGGATCTTGACCGACGCTTGTCGGTGCCTAATTGGAGATTTCTAGTCGATAAAAGTGTCACTCGGTTGTTTGGAGTGGTTTGTTATCACTGTGGTGTCTTGTTGACATTGTCTCGATTGGAAGGAATATAGACAATGTTAGAAATTATGGATATTTCATAGACATGTTTATGGAACACCGAAAAGCATACCATTATTAGCTCACACCACAGAAAAGTATGACTTCATTACCACCTTTTCTCTTTCGAAGCCCGGCTTGCTCGGAGTTTCCTCACAAAATATTTGATTAAACTCTATTTATTGTGAATATGACACTGTCTATCAAAAGTTTGCATGAATTCTAGATTTGGTTCCAAGGACACTGGAAAACTAGCCTAAAAATAATTCCTGTAACTTCACAAAAAATAACTCTGGTTGTCTTCTCGCAGACTCTTGTGTATTCTGAAAACAACATCTAATTATACTGAACAATGAAAATCGAGCTGGAAAGAACAAATGGCATGTTTGTTTGATTTCACAACTGTGTCTTCAAAAATGGTACCATGTTTACTGTAGTGTTACTCTGAACTTTTGAAGATCTGTTATATGAAAATTAAAAAGAACCACGCGTCTCCTTTGAAACAGCGTTAATGGAGACGACAAAATTGAGGGTGACAGGGTCATTCCATACGGAGTGTACATACCAACCACTCGTACACGAACATCACAGATTTTGCTCAAAGCGAGGGAAATTATTCATCTAGTGTCACTTTGGAAAAATTGCAAATTCAAATTTCGATTGGAATACCTCCCGCTCTGTGGAACCCCCTCTTTGTTGCAAAAGAACGCATGTTTTTGTCAAAAGGTTTTCGTTCTCTTTTCTAAATTTTATAGACGTAGGACGTCCGAAAACCTCTGATAGGTGATTTTTGAAGGAAATAAACCTATTTTATATACTATATGCTTCCCAAACAGGAAAACCTTTTCTAGAAGAATTCTCACATTCGCGTACGTGTAATATTTTCCGTTGTTCGTTCTCATTTTACTCCGGGTGGCTCTCGGGAAACAGCTCCACTATTGCCGCTGAATCGAATAGAAAGATTTGGCGTTGGTGTTCCGCCTGTGATGATAACGCTTATTTTCGGACACTCGTGTTTTTCGTGTTTCGATAAGACGGTTGTTTTTTGGCTAAGCGGAGTAGTGGTTTTATCGTACGCACGGCGGAGTAATTCTTTCATTCAACAATTGCTACCGTTTCTTTATGTCGTTTCGGGACAATTCTTCCACAACCTGCCCTAAGGTTTAGGTTTCGTGCTGGGAAAAATTCAACACGACGAGTAGCCCTCTCTGGAGATGGCGCTTAAGCTACTCGTTTATACGTCCTGGAAAGTATTTAGTAGACGGAAACACATCGCGGCCGGTGGGCCAGCTACATATTGGAATCCAGGAAAATATTATTTTAACCGGAAGTGTTCTCAGATAGATAAGTTTTATATTCAAAAACTAAATTTGCATTTTTCGGTTAATGCGGCCAATTTTATTTCTAATTTGATAGTGTCATCGTGTTCCTCGAAACAGCTATCAGCTCGAGGTAATATGAGCCAATCTCGAGTTATAACATTTTTATGAAAATAGTTTTGAATTTCTTAATCAATTTTTCTCACAATTTTAAGACGTAAGACGCCCAAAAAGTACTGGCAGATGATTTTTGAAGAAAATTAACCAAGGGATCCAGAAGAAAATATTTTTGACAGGAAGTGTTGCCAGATAGATCATTTATGTATTAAAAATCTACAGTTGAGCAATTCTCGTTGAAACCGGCCCACTGGTGACATGAGGTCTTTCAAAAAGGATATTTTTATGTCTAAATGATTGAAAGTAGCGAAAAAATGAGAAAACTACTTTGGTTAGTTCATATTGATGGACCCCTCAGGCACAAATCGGTTAAACGGTTTTTACAAAAATTGATTTTTGAGCAATTCTTGATCTTTTTATTGATTTATTTCTCTTAAATTTGTCATTGAACCCCCTACAACCAACACATCGTTTACAAGAGGAATTATAGAGCTTTCATTTGAAGTAGAAAAAAAATGGCCGCCATCTTGGATCTCGCCGCCATCTTGGATTTCATCAGAAAAACGTGTTTTTGAGCAAGTTCGCAACCACCGATTTTGAATTTGACATCACCATTGGAAAGCTGAGAAAAAATGCTTTAAGATACATTCAAAATATTAGGTGAGCATTGAGGTTATCTTGTCATTCTGGTCACTTTTCAAAATCGAGCTTCATGCTGAGCTTGTGGTGTGTATATAAGGGGCCATCCATGTTCCAAGTGGACAGATTTTTAAGGACGAGACGCAAATGCAGCTAATTTTATTTCAAATCTGATAGTCTCATCGTGTTCTTCGGAGAAATTTTACATAAGAAACAACACACCCTGAAGTAATATGATATAACATTTATACGAAAATAGTTCTTATTTTCTTTATCACGTTGGAGTGATAAGTGTTGTTTCTTATGTAGAATTTTCTGACGAACACAATTGAGATCATCAAACTTAAAATAAAATTAGCTGCATTTGCCGAAAAATACAAATTAGTTTTATACACGAAAATAATCTATCTGGCAACACTCCCGGTCATGAATAATATTTTTTTCTGGATTTCTATTTTCTATTTTCTTCAAAGATCACCTGCCAAAGTATTTTACGGACATCTTACGTCTGTAAAATTTAAAAAAAGAACGAAGAAGTTTTGACAAAAATTTGCGTTATTTTGCAATCAAGAGGTGGTTCTCCAGAGCGCACAGTGTTCGGAAGCCGGAAAAAACCTCGATTTTTCATGTCAATATTTTTGATGTTTTGCATTTTTTCGAAGATTCTCAAAGTGTAAATAACCTTTTCCCAAAGTTTCATGACAATCGGTTGAGATGTCAATTTTTAATCGCACTTTGAATGTTGCTATATCAGGCAATTTCGATGATTTTCATGTTCGAAATCACAATTTTTAGCTCAACTTCAAACACCTGAAACTTTCTCAGTTTTGATCCGATTTTGATTCAACAAGTATCATTTTGAAGGGAAATTTGTGTACTTTTTGGATGATTTTCAAAACTTTCCAAAAATATAATCAATTTCTCAATCGAGGTAAAACATATTGCAGGGAAGCTAAAAAATCATGTTTTTCTAATTTCATTCCTACCGTACAATCTTGTGAAACAGTTCGGAACGATCGGATAACCAACATTCAATGGGAAATTTATTGTACTTTTCAGATTTTTGGGTCCCGTTTTGCACATCGTTGCTCATAGGAAGATATTTTGAAAATAAAACAATGGAGACGTATGGTGGTCAGTTGTAAAATATTCAATTTCGTATATTTAAACAACATGATTGACTGGGAAGTAAGTAAGTTGTAAACCGCTTTCAGTACTGCAAGATGTATAAAGAGAGAATAAGTTGAATTGATGAGAAAAAAAATATCGTCATTTATATTTTCAATGACGTTGAAATTAACTACGATACCATCTAATAATTTTCCTTAAAAGACCTCTAACTTGTCGCAGAAAGATCTTGAATTGATCAAACGGCCTAAAACCTAAACAAATTTCAAAATAAAATAAATTGAATTATGATGATTCTTGCACCACCCTAATTCAGAAAGGAGTACCCTAAAAACCAAACAAAAAATATACGATTCTAAAGCTTTTCGATGAAGAACAAGTGTGGGAACCACCCTAATATTCATCTGAGCACCTCCGTCGCTTTTATTTCGCTCTTCTCATCGCTCTTAAGTGCCGACTACTCGAATTAATTAAGAGGTAAAATAAAACTACTTTTACTTAAAAAAAGGAAAATTTTACAGTAAATTGAGCAAATAAGAGCAATGAGATGAATGTAGGTGTTGAGATGAATATAAGAGCAGTTCTCTTATCAAAATTTTAAGCAAGACGGCACTTTAGGTGCATAAATCGCTATTTTCGACATTTTCTGACATCAAAAATGTGTTCACCACTCCAGAACTGTAATAATATGTAATTTACAATCATATAAAAAAGACTTTTAGGTTTTTTTCGACTTTTGTATAGAGACCTGCCACTGTGGAGCGGGAGGTATTCCAATCGACATCAAAATTTTTTCAAAGAGACATTAGATTAAAATATTCCCCCAACTTTCAGCAAAATCTTCGATGATCGTGTCTGAGTGGTATGTACAATTCGTATGGAATGTTCGAGCTTTTTTTTCTTTCTTATTTTTTATATAATAAATATTGTACAACGCGGTCCTTAAGCAAGAGTAACTTCAAGAACGGATAAGCAGGTCGGCGTGAAAATTTGTAGTAGAGGTGTTTTGAGCCTGGGAAGGTCATTATGCTGGTTTGAGACGACCCTTCTCTCTGGAAAGAATGGCTTTCATATAAATGAAACACCATATTCTACATAACTCAAGATTTTATACGATGGTTGGTTATAATTTCGGCTGAGCAGTCTTGAATAAGTAGAACGATCTGGTTTTTTACTGTCCGACGTTTCGTCACTGATCTTCAGGGAAAAATAATTCTTGTTCGCTCCATGTCTGAATTATTTTCCCCTGAAGATGTCACTGATCAGCGACGAAACGTCGGACAGTAAAAAACCAGATCGTTCTACTTATTCAAGACTGCTCAGCCGAAATTCTCACTACGTTTCGTTACTCACTACGTTTCGTTACATATGGGGGCGTGGGGGTCCAAAAATCGGGTTTTTCACGTTACGTAACTTATGGATGTCGCCTAATTTCGCCTTGTTGTTATTTACAGCACAATTTGGTATTTTTTCTTTTTCATTACCATTAATTTGACGCCAAATATTCATAAATCGATCAAATAAATGGCTCTAAAGATACACAATTTTGAAAACTGAAAAAAATGTAATGAGTTGATTTTTTGAGCCAATCTATTTGAGATAGCGTGTAGCCTAAGGCCAATCGAAGTAGGGAGCTTCGTAGCCGCAAGGTTACAGAGTCCGCTTTGGTAAGCGGGTGGTCGTGGGTTCGAATCTTAGTAGAATCAGACCATTTGGTTGTCAAAGGACTTTAGCATGAGTTTATTCTCAGGCTTCCCACCACATACCCCTCCTTCAATCTGAATTCTACAGAACCCCTGTTGACTCTTCTTCTAACTAAAATAGGTCCCTACTATGATAAAACTGGTGTGAATAACGTATGAAAGTTGTCTCCAGAGAATTGTAATTAGGCGATATTGTTAGGATGGACAGAGGCTCGGGATAGTAGAGCAGTAAGCTTGAAACGGAAAGGTAAAACTTACACACAAGCACGGATATGAATGATAAGCGTATCACTTACTTCAATAGTGATACTGCCAATAATATGAAGTGCGGAACACAGAAAACAACTTGATAATATCACAATAGATCTAATCTCTGGTCGCAGTGATGAGTCTACACAGAAAAAAAGGCCACACGAAAAAAGAGTCTAATATTAGTCGATTAAGGAAACCAATAGCGATTTCTGACATGATTGGAGCAAAAACAAATTTGGATAGAACTTTTTTGCATAAAATCGCTGGTCGAAAGGTAAGTTAAAAAGGTCTTTCTGGTCTTCAAACTTGGTTGCTGATTTCGGAAAACAAGTGAATGTGTTTTGTGGAAAATTAAATCATTACCTAAGTTATAAGCGTTTCCTCAAAATTCTATTTTTAAAGGTTTGTGATGATTACGATCTGCTTAGGGAGCCATCTATCGTCCATACCGCTAAGATTGGCAGGTTGCGGTGGGCTGGGCATGTCATAAAGATGTCGAACGAACGCCCGGTGAAGATGGTTGTTGAGACCAATCTGTCAGTGATGAGACGGAGAGGTGCACAGCGGGCAAGGTGGATCGATCAGGTGGAAGACGACCTACGGACCCCACGCAGACTGCAGAGCTGGCGAAATGCAGCCATGGACCGAGTGGTATGGAGACGACTCCTGCGTACAGCAAAAGCCACACTACAGATTGGGACTGTTTGGTAAGGCAAGTAAGGCGATTACGATGAGAGCAGATCAACTGAAATTATGGAACCTAGAAAACTTTGGTGCGAGAGCGATAAATTTTCTGAATGTTTTATTGTTTTTTTTTTGTGCATACGGAAATGTTTTTCCCAAAAACCCCTTTTCCTGAGCGTTCGAAATTGTGTTAGTAAACTTTCAACAACAACATAAAAAATCTACTCACAAGAACCGATCATTTAAAGATTGATGACATTCAAGTTTAGTTTATAGGGTCGTAAGAAAAAACACTTCAATAAGGCTGTAACTTTTTCCGTATGGTAAGCAAATTTAAAACAAATGCTTTCAAGGACTTTAAATAAAAAAAAAATTCCGAGCAAATTCAAGAGCTAAATTCCTTTTGTTTTGACAAAAAGATATATGACAGAAGCCATATGTTTCAAATAAGACATAAAATCTGAGAGAAATGTTTCTGACGGCAAGAAAGACGGAATATTCCGAAATCTTCTAGATAGCCAGTAATTGCTGAAAGAGATTCAAGCTAGAGCACATCTCAATATTAAGTTGAAGAAGTTGGTTATAAGACACGATCAGAATTACGACAGCCTGCCTTATGTGAATGTTTTTTTTTTTGCAATAAATTCAAGGTTACACTCTATAAGGGTTAATCAATTTGATGATGTTCAACATGTTGTGCTGCGGTCCACCGGTTTATCCGTCTGCTGTGGAACGCTGTGATCAGATGAGACGCCTGCTCAGCCTGGTTGTTCTCAAATTAGCTGTTGCTCTGCCGGCTGCGGCACGATCCAATTTTCAGTAAATACTGAGAGTTTAACTTCCGGTAGGCGTGACTTTGTGGATTAAGCGAGTGAACAATATTACAACAGTTATTATCAAGAAGTTCCAGTTTTCGCATTCTGGTAGACGCATAACTAATTTTCCAATCGATTGCCTTTAAGAGTGAAGGAAATCCGTTGGAAATTGATTGAGTTTTAGGCAATTGAAAGTGGACAATTTTCGTGACGCTCTCGATGCTTTCGGTTTTACAACTTGCACCCCTATATATGTTGCCGTAAGACGTAATTCTACGTCAAAATACGTACAGCTACGTCAATACATAAAAATATCGGGATAAAGTTTACCCAAAGCATAACATGATTTTCAATATGCTCCAAACTAATAAAAAATATATACCTTACATTTACAATTGTTTGGAACATCCTTCTAGAAACTAATTAAAAATTATAAAAATCATGTTTCGTAAGAGAAAACTTTTTTATTCTAAAAATTTGTATCAAATAAACAATTTTTTACAGAAAGAAATGTCGAAATTAGCTCAAAAAGAGCATATTTACAAAATAACTACTGTGCCATCAATTTAAATTCACTAATCAAATCACCGAGAAGGTTATAAAAGTCCCGTCAATCGTTGCACCATAACCAACATCGCAATCAGTTCGCCACTTGAAACCACTATTGATTGATCGGTTCATTATATCCGTCACCAGTTAGCCGTCCGCTGGCGAAGCTGAAATTTAATAACCGATGCGAAATCAATAAACAATATGCGTTTTTAATTACGACCAGCCGGCATAAGTGATGCAAAAACGAGCAGAACGATTGATGCGTGTGCAATATACGAGCACTTCCACACACACTCATACGAAGTTTTTGCATCATGACTACAAAACTGGCAAATGGTTACACTCTGACTCGTGAACAGCTAAATAGCGTGATGCTAATCGAGTGCCGAGTTAGTAATGGCAATAGAAAAATAAGCGGAACATATTGATGTCACTCTAGAATAAATTTAAACGTAGTTACAGCCGACATTAAAGCTGCAACGCAAGTGAAAACTCGACGAAAACGCTTTCTGACATCCTTCAACTCGCTCAAAAACTCCGCGAAACTGGCAGCTATCAATCCGTCTCGGAGTATTGATTGATTTGCCATGATGGTACACCCTTCGCGAATCACATCGCCGAAACAACAGCTGCTGGCAGCAGGCAGACAACAGCAAACGCATTGCCGTAAAGTCTGGCGGCATTTGGCAGCTACTCCGAGGCCGGCCCACATGTGGACTGACCCGTTTCTCCACCAAGAGCGGGGGTGGAACGGGTATTCCGGCTTTCTCTCACTTTGGTAGAGAGAATGGATGAAAAAAAAATCAAAATCTATGTCCTCCGTGGGAAAATGATGGCATGGCGGAAGTGTTCGTAAAAAGCTTTCAAATGAATGGGAGATCTGCATTTCCGCTTTGAGTGCAGTTGTGCTTGTACGGTTTCTTTTTTTTTTTTGTTTCTCCTTTTTTGAAACCGGATCGACCACTCATGAGGAAGCATTTTGTTTCTACGAGAGCATACAATGCATGTGGGGCGTGCGATTTCACGAGAAAACCGAATCAGAGTATCTTTATGCTTCAGTAAATGTTCATATTAATTACGAAAATAGCATCAAGCACAGTTATGAAATCATAGTTTGTTGACTTTCTTCACTATAATGGGGTACAGTCCGCGAAAACCGAAACGATAATGTAATGTTCTAGGGATGGAAGTTTTCAAATGCTATTATCAGACAACTAAACAGAATGTAATAATTAGCGTGTTGTTAGGTTTAATTGTTATCCAAATTTTCTTGTTACGTTGTGAGTATTGGTAAGTTTCAAGGTCAAATACGTGTTCCATACGATTGACTCTTTCTCCTAACACAGACATCAGACAGATATACTAAAGTTTGCGCCTCCCTGCTGGGGCCCGTACACCGATGTTTATACAACCTGCGCTTTTCTTTGTACTGATGAGTTATTTCTCGAACACATACATCAGAAAGGTAGACTAAATTATTGCAAGTTTACTCTGATTGGCTAGTTGATGTATCATCGGGTCTTGCTTGGGAGCGCAGGTCGATCGATTTTTACTTTTGTCGCTGGTAGGGGTAGAAGCATTCTTCCGTCTCAATTGATATATTTAACGCTAAAAAACATCAAACAGTCGAACGGAAAGCGGAAAAAGCTTGTCTGATTTTGTTAGAAAGAACACTTTAATGTACTCAAACGGTGAGATTTTTGGTACACGTTCTCATTCTGTACGGTAAATCGAGAATGGAGGTGTGCATGGTAGTGTATATGTGTGTGCCGTGTGTGATAAATTGCCAGTATGTTTTTTATTCTAATAATTCTTCAAATAAATATTGTATTCTGTCATACCGCGAAGTTATCCTCCTTGAAGACCATTTAGTTTACCTGCAAATAAGGCAAAAAACAGTAATAAGATACAATGAATATTCCAGAGCTGTTTATTGTGTTTAACGTAGAATGGCATTATATATTTAGAAACAAACTTTACACATGAGATTTTTCAATTCGTGATTTTTTTGTATTTACTTTTTCTATTTTTGAACAACTTTGAAATTTTTGATTTTACCTTTCAACATAATCTTTAAATTCCCCTGTCGTATTACTTGAAATAATCTTTTTCGACGTTCAATATAAGTTAGCAAGTATAGTTCATGTTTTTCTCCACAACAATTTCTAAAAATTGGCTTCATCTTCAAAGTTACTTAAAGAAGAAAAGTTGAACGTCATTTCCAATAGCACCACTTCATCGTCGCAGCAGTTGACCCGTGCGAGCGGCTGCCATTGTCGTGTGAGAGAGGACAAAGTTGGTTGTACTCTAGATTAACCTTACACCTCTTCCCGGCGAGATATTGAACCAGAAACCAGAAGCCAAACTATCCGGACAAGGTCAATAAGTGGAACACACTGTGAAATTTTCAACTGCACTTGATGCTTGTGTTGAGCAGCTTTCCTTCACCAAGTCATTCTCTGCTCTAGCTGGCTGGTTGGCTGGAAGCAACACCTGGCCAAGCACTGACACCCTCGGCTCCAGCGATCGGACAGCGGACGGCGGTAATACCGACGAGGTCCAAGAAGGTGGAAAGTTTTTTCCACGAAACCACTTTCCCACACAACCGGTAAATTGATAGTGGAAGTTTTCGAATTTCTTTCGATGTTTTTTTTCTTTCCTCTCGTATTTGGTGTGCTTACCTAGCTTGATGTATTTCCCGTGGGAAGCTCGTGTGGGAATGGGTGGGAGCGGAAGTCGGTTTTCGTGCTAGGGAGGGTTAACTTGATCCTCGGATTTTTTTCCTGTGAATTGCATATTTTTTCTGCCGTCGAATATGTTTTCTGTCGCTAGTTTTATTTTCCTCCCTAGTCGGGCGACAATGTATGATACTTCTCGATCCTATCCAAAGTGTGTTTGTTAAAAAAAAACTTGAAAAATTTTCCGTTCCTCAGTCATTCGCATTTTTTCGGGAAAATAAAAACCGGGGAAGGAAAACGTTCGAGAACGAAAAAATAATGCAGAAAATAAGAATAAAATCCAGCCGGATCATTTGTTACGAGTTTCGCTGCTGCTGTACCGATATAAATTATGAGAGCGAAAAGTTGGACTTTTTAGTTGCTTTATTTCTTTTCGGCTGGCGCCACCATATCGCGAGCTGCTTGATGGTGCATGAATTTCCCAGGGGACTTATTTTTCATCGTGAAATTATTGTCGCCGGATACGCGATTCGGTTCTGCTTTAGCGCTCATAGTACTGTTATCGGTTGCTGACTTTAGTGGGTGTGGATGGCAAAATATCAGGTGGAAATGGCGAGTTGGATCAAGTTTTGTTTTGCTTGTTAATGTTTTTTTTTTTCCAGGTTCCCTTTTTATTCCTTCATTTACTAACGCAGCACCTACTTGTTACTAAAATATTTGTGAAAACTAAACGCCAGGGAATGTGGAAGTTTGATAAAAAATGCATTTTGAGTTATTTGTCATGGGGAGGCAGTGCTGTTTAAACTGCTAGCAACAGAGAGGAAGAGAAGCGTAACTGACCAGTTGATATTTTATTTATGAGGGCCCTAGAGTGTAACTGGAATGGTTCTAGATAATGCAGGCTAAAGAACAGGGTCTAACTTTGAAGTTCGTTTGTTTTGTTAAACACTTGGTTCTGCAAGCATGGTACAGTACTGTGAAAATTTATTCACAAACCTCAGTTAAATCATAAAAATAAAACACTTTTAGTATCTGTTCGAAGTCACTGTTGGGTGCCACCCTGCATCCACAGGACACGGCAAGGAACGAAGGACGGTTGCTAATGGCCACGAGAGCAGGGCGAATTTTAAATGTGTGTTTATTTGACACTTTTGAAATTTATGCGCAGCTGACGGCGTCTGTCTGAATTTTTTTCGCAACGCTCACACTCGTCTTGTATTGCTGTGCTTACATTTGTCTCGAGCAACCAATTGTGTTTTAATTTATGCGGTAATGTTCGACAATTTATGTTGATACTTGTTCTGTGAACTTTCAACGGGAAACGCGAGTTGAATGGCAAAAATTAAAATAAAAAAGCTTCGCCTTCTTCTCGCCCACACTCTCGCGGCAAACTTTATCGTATAAAACCAAATTTTCACGTCCTTCAAAAGTTTCTTGCCATGCAGTAAATTTTCATTTGACCTCTTCTTAGCACATAAACACGACAGCAAACACATACACTGCTGCTGTGGCTCTGGGCTGTCGTCGTAGCCGTTGCGTTGTCCCAGTGAGCAGGAAGGCACCAAAAGGAAACAAAAGGCTCCCATGAAACACAGGAGCGGGGTATCCTCAAGGACGGTGCCGTCCTTCGTCCTACTGACCGAACGCCAGCCAGAAATGATATCCGAATGGTTGGAATGGGGGAAAGAGACCTAGAAAAGTGGGAAAATCGATATTTTTCATCAGCGCCGTATGGAGCATTGGAAGGTTTACCAAAGCTGGCGACAGGTGCTGGCATGTCAAAGCGGCGGAGACTGTCCGGGAAGCATAAAAACCAGGAACAGGTGCGACGGCCGAAATAAGATGATACGTGATTAACGTATTTGTTGAGCATTTTCGGTGCCATGAATAAGAACATGAGAGAAATGAGATGGGATTTCTGAGCACATAAAATTTTCCTAGTGTAGCAAGAGACTCAATGGGATGTAACGTAGCCGTGTGAACGATTTTCGGGGAGGAAGGCTCTAGCCAAATGAGTTTTTAGATGTTCAGAATAAGCTACCAAATGCACGAAAATGGTTTCATTACAGTACTGTATCGACTGAATTACCGAATTATTATTTTTTTTCCGTTTGCCTGTTTTTCTGTTTGTTTTCATATCAACTACTCAAACAGTTTGTACGACTGGCAAGAAAATTATCTTCTGAACTGAAAATGTTGCGCTCTTTTGACTACTGATGTGTTTAATACGGAAAGGATTATTCTGGTTTTCTCATTCTATCCGAAGATATTATACGATAATCTGTATAAATTATCCGACGTTTCGGCCGTTAAAAATATGAAAAAAACGGATACATTATATTTTATACATCATAGGTTTTCGGTGTTTTTGAGAAGTATGTAGATGGTACTGGATGTCCCTGCTCCTATTTCCCTGTAGATATAGAAATCCATATGAGACCGAGTAGTTCAATTACTCAGCTGACCTAGCACAATCAAGGTTGAACTATTTAAATACACAATAACATTCTATCAAACTCAAGTTATAGTAGCTTTTCAAATTACATGACAATAAGACATGTTAAAATAATTTTCTAAGTCTTATCGATTTTATCGAAACTATTTTGTTCCGTTTCAATACAAGGGATTGATTATTCAGCTTGCAGTCTAAACAATTGAGTTGATTTTTATCTGCTTATTACTGACGTTTCGGTCATTTTATGTGAGCATCATCAGGGTTCGAAACAGTAATCAACAAGTTAAAATATTCTCGTTTCTTTTGATTTTCGATTACTTCCGTTAGTTTTGCTCTGCTTTCATGCCTCATCATTGAATTTTAGACCGAAAATATACGGGATTGGGTTCGGAATAGCTCCTGAAGCGCTGATGGTCTCAACTTGACTGTTCTGGAGAATAATTTTTGAGCCCACTGGCAGGATAAATCTAGAGTCTAAACCAGCTGTTTGAAACTTTTTTTCTTTATGGTAATCATGATATTTTTTCCTGTCAACATTTTCCATACCTCAATTGGCAGGTATATTTATTTTCTCACTTTCGCTGGTTAATCTATGGCGGTCGCACAGTAGGGCAAATTGGTCCGTTGGCGCGACAAAACCTCATAGCTTATTAACAGTTGTTTTCACAGTGTTCATGTCTTCGGCAATGTTGTTCACCATAAAAACATCCTCTTGAGAAATGTATTCAGGCAGCTTAAATTTTTTTTCTACAGATGGCGCTGACATCTATCTTCTGAATAAATGGTGCTAGCCATTTTGTTTCTTCGGAAAAGTTGTTTATATCATGAATTGACATAAAATTGTCGAACATATTACAAATGTAGGACTGACCGTAACCGAGATAAAATTATTTTCATTATTCATAAACCCAAAATTTCAGTAATGAATTATAACTGGGACTTAAGTACATATGTTTTAATTTCAGATATATTCGAACTTTCGAGTCATCATGAAATGAATTATTGAAGGTTTGTAGTTGCCTATGTATAGTTTTTTGTCAACCTATGATGTGTCATCATATTTTAGAAAGAATATGAAGTAAAGTTTTAATGTTATTATTTGTGATAAAATGTTTCAAATAGGAACATTATTCATTGTTGTATTCTAAGAGCTCCTCTTGTTTAATTTTATACCATTTAGCAAGAATACTAAACGGTTACTTTTGTTTAAAACACTGTTCACTCAATAACAAACTGTTTCCTAGTACTAATAATTATTTCCGGGGGGTCTTAATACTACTGGACGTCAGTTTCGAAAGACCCCCGAACACAATCATGGTCGTGTTGCATACACCGGCATTCAGCAAAGCCTATTGTAGGAAAAACATCGATACGGACACTGCTGATTGACGATTTTTTACATGAATTGACATGAAAACAATCGTTGCGAAAACTCGAATTACTCAGTAAGTCGCAACTAGTAGCAGCTGATTTTTGGTTTAGTACTAGTCAATACCTTGTATTTTAGTACAATAATAGTGTTATAGCAGAACAACGTAGAACTTTATGTTTTTCATATTGCCGAAAATGAGGAAAAATTACAAAAAAAACTTGTTCTACACACTATGCCTCCTACGAACCTATTTTTTATACTCTGTTTCATGAGGATCATATGAGTTAGCTTATTAATTTCTAAGTATTTGCATACCCTACTGGAAAATATCTGTGAAAATTTTTTCTTCCGTTTTACAAGCCTTGTAAATCCTTACTTTCACAATATTATAGCACATTTTCTAAATTATTTTTCAAAGTGAATTATCATGATTTCCAGTCGATAACATGTCTACTGCAAGTAGAAAATAAAATGAGGCATGAAAACTCAATTTCATTTTTTTTAGTTTTGTCGCGACTTTTCTGGGTTCTGCCCCACAGTGGGTCGGTGAAACAGTGTTGGAAAATATTTTGAAACACGGCTAAAATCGGTTTAATCAATGCCACTCTCCTCATGAAGGGCACAATGAACACTTTAGTAAGTTTACGAAATTTTCACTGCCAGATCCGTTAAAACTACCCAACAGTTAAAATAGAACATCGATCGGATTAGAGCCCGAATAAACGTTTCCGGAGTGGAGTAACCTGTGGTCTTTTTTGTTGTGTTCGGAGCCCGAAATCGCATTCACAGCCTGAAATAGCTTATGCTTTCCGAGAATCCTGAAAATGTCGCCCGACGGAATGCGGTGGCGACCATGAATGTATTCATGATATCCTCTCTGCATAGTCAGAGGAGTGCAGTCTGGCAAGGCAACGCCGGGCGCAGAGGCAAGTAGCTTTCTTTGCTCGTTTTGGATTACGTTACCCAGGCTCTGGTTTCCCGTCCAGGGTCGAACGGGTGCGACTAGTGATGTTAGATTTTCCTTCAGTAAATTTCTTAACCGATAACAGAGTAACAATTTTTCGCTCGAAATGATACAAACAAAAATCGGTTACAATTTGCCCTAACACGCTCGTCATATAACATTTAAAAATAGATCCGATTATCGACCAATTAGCGGACACCACTATGATGAGAGGCATCATATGGAGTGTATAAAAATAACGATGTTTTCCCAGCAAAATATCTACGGTAACGGCAGAAGATATCGTCTGCGTTTTTGTCGGGGGAAGCAAAATTTGTACGGAGGAAGCCGAGCACACAAGGATCAAGCGTGTGAGTGTTTGCCATGGAAACCCATCGGTAGCCGTCGGCAGAGGATATCTATTGTCGTGTTTTCATAATCATTATTGTCATAATCTACTGCTATGTTTAGGCTGTGGAAACAAAGTAGCGTCGAGCTTGGCATCCGGTTTTGGATAGATGCAAAACATTTATCCTGTTGCAAAAGGCATTTCAATTGAAAAGGATCTTCCGTTTTGTACTTTTCTCTAGCATTTAGGTTAAATACAGGCATTGCATTCAATTCTAGCGTCACATCCGGGTGCATTGGATGAATGTTTGTGCAAAGCGTATAAAGTCGTGCGCTTGTGGGTGTTTTTTGGGGTTTATTCCATATCCAACCGAGGCGAAAGAAAAAACAACCCCTTTGATGACAGGGGAAAAAGCTTTATAACACAACTTACTAGACAAATTGGGTCAATTCTGTGTACTGTTAAAAAACAAATGCCACAGCACATCTAAAAATAATGTTGGAGATCCATCATGACGACATTCCGTTAAATAAAAAAGGAAAATATTATAAGTCATTTTTAAATAAGAGATGGCAAGTTCCCTACAAGTAGGCTGAAACGGCCAAATACCACCCAATAAATAGGCTGACCAGACGTAACGTTTTGAACGAGACAATACCTTTTTTTTTCGACCATTTTTAACTGTTCCGTCTTTTTGCTATTTTGTACCGTGTTTTGGATGCTCTTTAAGAATATATAATAAATAAAAACCTTCTTTTTTGTGACAAATTTCACGATCATTTTTCCAAAAATTACACTTTACTGTACATCAGCTAGGTATTTCTTTGTACCGAATGAGGCAGATTCAACAAAACAATCAATGCTTTGGTTAATCAAAATTTTCAGAAATCTACCTTTCCAAGTGTCCCGTTTGTGAACCCATTTGTCCCGTTTTCCTTCCGAGAAAATCTGGTCAGCCTACCAATAAACGACTCTTTTTTTTTTTTTTTTTTCTCGCTTGTTTTCCGTCGGTCTAGTTCCGCCACTGTTGTGGCCAATCACCGACGCCCAGGGAGGCGACTCCACACCCAGGACCCTAACTCACGACCCGTTTATTAACGGACCGGCGCCAACGGCTTTACTTCCTCATGCGATGGAAGGCGTGATCCCAGAGATTTTTCGCCTCAGAAAATCTCCCGGTGTCGGCTAGGATTGAATCTAGACCAGTTGGGTTGGTTGTGAGTGGATCACGCCACCTCACAACCATCGACACCTATGTCGGCGGTGGGATTCGAACCCAGGCGTCGAGCGTGGTTGGCGGAGACGTTACCAACCACACTAGGCCCCCGCTCCAATAAACGACTCGAGACGCCTTTGTGAAATCCAAGATGGCGACTGTTGGTTTTTTGAATACAACCAAAAACTGTCAAATATGAGTATTTTAGAAGCTAAGAGGCCGAAAATCGACCCCAAACACTATTTTTAAATTCAAGACATCGGTTTCGAAGATTTTTGGTTTAGAAAAACCACGTCAGAATTGTTAGAGAGCATGCAATATGAGTTCATTTTGGACCAGGGATAATGTCTGAAGATCGATAATTCACTCGAAACATTTATTTTTGAATCCAATATGGCGACTCCCAGTTTCTGGAAAACAGTCTAAAATAGGCAAACACCCTTACATAAAAATTTCTAGATTCGGGATGATACCAAGAGGCTGAAATTATTGCTCAGACGCCCTTTCGGAATCAGGAAAATCGCCTGAAATGCCTTAATATTACCCAGCACGGAATTGTGATGATCATAAACCAAAATTCGATCCAGGTGCCATTATGAAATCCAAAACGGCATAACAAACAGTAAAATATAACAAATGATATTAAATTCAAAGAAACCTGTTATCCCGAGCAACGCCGGGTACGTTCAACTAGTAGTAAATAAAAACGGTTACCTAAGTCTAGTTCTTCAGAATGCTAACAATTCAAACTGAACAATTAACTTCAAGACGTGAAAATTTAAAATTGAAATCAATAAAGGACTTAAACAGTATTTACCTGAAGCGATGCATCATTTTGTTACCCTGAACACCAAGCAAGCCAGGCCGTTGTTTTGGAAGGTCAACAATCATACCTTTTATAAGATCAATATAAATACAGTTTCCCTGAAAAAAGGCCACCAAAACGGCCGAAACGTCGGACAATTTAACTAGTTTGCCGTGTATTTCTTTTGAAAAAGACTGAGAAAGTCAAAAAATATAAAAACGTATACATTATTGAGAACATTTTATCGATATCAGATAACAATTTAGGTGCCCAAGTTATTTTTCTTACGAACCTCGGTAAAGTCACTATGAATCTTTATTAAAATTTTTTAAGTATTTATTGTAGCTTTTTGACGGTTCAACTGAAGCGTGTCTAAAGACGGCACATATTAAAATACATAGAACTGTTCTGGAATGGGAGGGCTCCCTAACGAACACAAATTGCTACACAACTACAGCACTGATCGAGAAAATGGAACTAAATTTAGCATGAAAGGCAAGAAATATTTTTATGGTGATTCGATACCCTGCCCTACTCTGGGAAAAGGGCTCGTATACGAATGAAACACATATTTCAATTATTTTTTCCGGGAAACAGCTTAAAATGATCGGGATGGTGCACAGAAGCCAAAAATCGATCCCAGACGCCATTTTTAAATCCGAAGATGCAACTTCTGATTGCTGGAAAACAATAAAAATTACCAAATATAGATATTTCCGGAGCCAAAATGATTTGTTTTTGATGTAATTTATCTATCGAATAAAGTTCAAAAAAGACGCCCGGAACTTTTTTCAAAACCAAAACGGAGACTTCCGTTTTCTGGAAAACAACCTAAAATGACTTAGTACCATCCAATATGGATATTTTCGTAATCGGAATGATTAACTTAGCGACTTCCTTAAACAGTCAAAAATTGCCGAATCCTCGATTTCGAAACCAGAAAAATATCCAGAGGCCAGAAATTGACTTCACATTCAATTTATGAATCTAAAATTACGACCTCCGGTTTCTGCAAAACAGCCGAAAATGACGGAAAGCAAATATCAAATAAAAATGCTGACAGTAAATCACAAAAAGTAATATTCGAAAATAGGTGAGGATTTGAATGTGCTGAGCATGCAATGATATTTGTTATCATTCCAGAAACTACGAGCCTGCGAATAAAAATTGAATTTTAAGAATCACGAGCAGGATTTTTCCGATTTGCTTGGACGTCATCTACGCTAAAAACTCACATCCAGGCGTTTTCAAAGTACAGCTTTTATTCACTGTCTCCTCAGAATACTATTTCTGTTGCTGTGTGTTTGCGATAGCTACCCGCGCTGGCAGTCGGACAATCACATTGATAACATATTTGCAACAGAGCATCACAAAAGGAAACGAAAAAGGTACTTCGTGTGTCGATTCGGAATAGCGAATGTAAAAGAAAGAAGAACCTGTTTTTAAAACGACGTTCGTGTCAGCACTAAAAAACCAGCGCGTTTCGGTAACAGCCCAAATACACCGAAGACATTTTTCCCCTTTTTGCCTATGACGATTTTCTTGTGACGGATTTTAATAAGGCAGTAGAAAGAATAAGCGTTAACTCGCCACCTTACCGACAGCCTTCTTGCAAAGAAAAGAAAACTCCGCAATAAAGCGGCTATGAACTGGAGGATATGTGTATTGCATATCGAATGTTATTTTCAACCATATACACCACCGTCGATAAGGGAATAAGGTGAGCGGCAAAGAAAAAAAAAACAATCGTGTATGAGGAACTGGACGGCAACGTTGTAAACACAAAACATTCTTTCTGTCGACTGTCTTCATTTTACCAATATCATTACTATTACAGAAGAACACTCTCGAATGTTATCAAAGAACTGTCATCGCTTGGTACATTTTTTCCCTGCTCACTGCTCATAATCCGCATCGGGAAATCTAAGTAAAACTGTTGTAATATAATCGACAGATCGTTGAGATCCTATGTCGAATCCAGAATACGTCTCCACAAAACTCGGGCTTGGGCTGCTACTCTCCAGTCTTCCCTTACACCCGCTGCTCTGGCATCCTCGTCAACAGCACACATCCAGCGCGTGCGAGGTCTATCTCGAAGTCGTTGGCCTCTATCCGGTTCTCTGCTAAATATTATCTTTGCTACGTGTCCAGCCCATTGTATCCTGTCGTGTTTTGATCGTAGGATTCTACGCTTGAAGACCCCAAGCGCTCGTCGATCGGACTCCTTCCACGTCTACGATTCATGTCCGTAGAGCGCCATCGGGAGGATCGGAATCCTATAGAGCGCAAATTTCGTACGGATCTGTAGGCTACGGAACCTAAGCTGGCTACATAATCCGTAATAAACTCTATTCGCTATCGCAATCCATCTCTTCACCTCGCGGCTCACCTCTGTTACATAACACCAGAGTACCAAAATAAACAAATTCGTCGACCACTTCGAAAGTATCCCCATCCATCTCCACCGCAGCACCAACACCCGCAGAACTACCACACTCTCTGCAAGTTACCATGTACTTCGTTTTGGCAGTGTTTATGGTGAGTCCAATTCTCGCAGTTTCCCTTTTGAGAGCCGTAAAAGGAGTCAACTGTTCTACGGTTAACCCCAAATATATAATTGTCGTCCGCGAAGCCCAGATGCATGTGAGACTTCGTGATGATGGTGCCGCTCCTCTGCACACCTGCCCTCCGTATTGCACTCTCCAAAGCTGTGTTAAACAGCAAATTCGAGAGCCCGTCACTTTGCTCCAGACCATCTAACGTCACAAACGCGTCCGAAAAATCGTCCGCTGTCCTGATGCATGATGTGAACCCGTCAAGCGTCGCACGTAACAGTTGAATTAGTATTGTTGGGAAACCATGTTCTAGCATTATTTGCCAAAGCTCGTTGCGTTTCACTGTGTTGTACGCCGCCTTAAAGTCAATAAACGGATAATGCGTCTGCAAGTTGTGTTCTCGAAACTTGTCGAGAATCTGTCTCAAGGTCTGGTCGTTGTAGATCGTGCCACTCGAAAACCGCATTGGTATTCTCCAACGAAGGCTTCCTGCAACGACCTCAGTCGCTGGAACAGAATACGGAAGGGAATTTTGTAAGCGAAATTGAGGAGGGTTATGCCTCGATAATTACTACAGTCGAGTTTATGTCCCTTCTTGTAGATAGGGCATATGAGTCTTTGCAACCAGTCCGTAGGTAGTTGTTCCTCAGACCAAACCCTTAGGATAATCTGGTGAATTGCACTACACAGCCGCTCGCTTCCAACTTTGAAAGTTTCGGCCGGTAAGCCGTCCCATCCAGCGGCTTTGTGGTTTTTTTTTGGCTCTTTGCAAGCATTCTTCACCTCGTCCAATGTTGGTGGGTCCACAGCTTGTCCGTCCTCCCCAATTTCTATCCTGTTCCCTTCGACGACTCTTCTACCTTCCTCACCGTTCAACACCACTTCAAAATGTTGCTTGTATTCTTGAAATTGCCATAGGTTCAGCGTATAAGTCAGGCCAAGCTTGTAAAACCGGAAGAGCTGCTCTTTTGGTACATATGAAAATAAAACAACTCTAGCTATGGAACTATAGCAATTTCATAGTTGCATCAAATTCTGCCTCCTTGACAAAATTTGGCCTAATGAGCATTTAAAGAGCAAAAAAGCGAAACCAAGCATTTATGTAATAGAGACCGAATTGTTAAGGAAACTCATGAAAATTATGACTTTATTTTTTTCTGTGTAAGGACCAAACACTGCGAAGTTTTTTTTATCTATTGTGATAATGCAAGGGTGTCTGCTGTATTTCGTACCTCATATCAGATAGTTGAGAATAATTACTTCTCATTTTTTCTTTTTACTCTACCATTTCGAGCCGCCAGTTACACTAATTATAAGAGTTATTTATTTTGTCAAGGAAGGCCAGGATTAGGCGTAATGCTTGTAGGGTTTGTAGAGAACTTAGATGCGAGCCTACAACCTTCTACCTGTCGAAGTATACTTTTATACCTTGCAGCTACCAAGTCTCTAAAACTATGATCATGAAATATTTAGACAATAAACTATTCGAACGAGTTATAATTTTTTAATGTATATCCGAGCAGAGCAGAAAATTAATTCATATTCTGTCGGCAAAACTAGTGAACCCGATCTCATTGAAATTAATAGGTCGATAAACTCTACCTGTTAAAAAAATTTTGACGCACTTTCGAGAGGCTCTAGTCCAAAACTGTGCGATAATAATAAAAAAGTAAGAGAGTGGGATTGGAGACACGACCGCATGGTTGACGTATGATATGATAGCTTTCTTTTATCTTGAGACTATTTATTCATTTATCGGCCCTATATTAAGGAGCAAAAATAGTTATTCCCTTCGCATTAATGAACACCTTCTATTTTAATATGTTTTTTTTTCTCAATACACAGAGTGGTAACCTGTACAAATCCTAATTAAGTAAAATTTGAGAGAAAGTAAACTTTATTTTACATGCAATCGTTTCGAAAGTGATTTATTTTAAGTTTCATCTTTTCATCCAACACGTGTTGAATTTAACTGTCTTATATCGCATTTCTGAGAGCTCAATCTGGGTCCACTGGTTGCCAACACGAAATAAGAATTATTTACGAATCTCTTTGCGTTTTGAGAAGCTGGAAAAATGACATAACGTGAAAAAAAGGTGAGGCTAACTCATATTTTGGGTCCAAAATGAACATTTCGAACAGAAAGCGAGCTCGTAATTGGTTAGCCGCTAAAAAAATTGGTAAAAATTGATTTTTAGTTTATTTTTCCACTCACCACTTCATTGGAAAGATATGATAATTATTATACCAAAAGTTTGGGAAAATTTTTCACTATCATTAGCGTTCAAGAACTGTTTGTGGAAAGTAACAGTGCAGCAACTCAAAACGGTACATGGCATGTACGATTCTACGCTATACCATCCTGTTTTCAGCTACAGAGGCGAGTTCGCAATTGATTTAATGTAGCAAAACCAAAATGAAGCAAGTGATTTTCAATATTTTACTGTTTCAAGCTATTATTTCCACACCAATCACCCTACTAAGATAGGACGTAGCCCTGTGTCAAAACTGCTTTCGTGAGAGCGTTTACCATGATAAATAGTTCTAACACATGACTTTTGTTTCTGACTTTCAACATGGTTATTTCGGAAACGATTCGCTCAAGTTGTTTCGAAGTTAAATCGAACTTCGAAGATTCCGTTTTCGGATTACAGACCGAGCTATTTAGACTGTACCAGGTCTGATGTCGGTGATTTCTTTGAACATTTTGTATTATATTTGATCTAGTCTTTTAATTGAATTCACGTACAAAATCACAAAATTAAAATCCACCCAATTTTTTAATTTGTTGTTAATGTTCTGTTGTAATGCTTCCAAATGCCTGATGGGCAGTTTTCACTTCAGCAATAATGAGTCAACTTAATCCAGCGTCCGAATTACAAACGAGCCAATAGATGATGGCACTCACAACGAGACCAGGTCGAAAGTGCTGCAAAAATATTTGACCGACAGAGACTTTTTGCTAATTGGACCATAAAGCTGCTACAGCAATTGCATTCGTATTTAAAAAAAACCAACTGTATGCCCTCATCACGTGCCACATTGTTCCGATCCTAAATTAACCGCATAATTAAATATGCATTTCAGCCAAACCGGGCACACGGCGAAAAAGTTTTCCCGCTATGCAAATCCAACAAACTCTCCATCACAAATGCACTCGGCATTCAGCCTCGGCACTCAGGTTCAGCTCACTTCAGCACAAAACGACAGCCGCACACTGGAGAGCAAAACAAAAGCGCAGGCCGTCCAACGGCAGCAGAATGCAAGCGGGTCGAATTTTCCACCCGAGCATTTGTTGAAAAGTGCACACAAATATAACGTGCGAACAGCACCACTTCATTTCTATTGACACACAAATTTTGCTGTTTGAGTTTCGTTACACAAACTGGGCCCTAGTCTGAGAGTTGGAAGGCAGACCGACGTGGATTTGCCAGCCGTGATTTGTACCGCAAATTAGGACTGTCCGGAGCTATGGAGTTCTCTGGAGGGGGAAGTCCGATTGCAGTCATATGTAGACGTGGGCTTCGCCTGGGGGCATTGTAACATGCAAACCACAATCAGAGTGATGCGAGGGACAATGAGGAACACATGCAAGACGAAGAAGTGAAACCACGCCAAACCACGGAAGCTCGAAAGCTCCAAAGTGTAACTTTTCATTTGTAATCACAAACGTGTCAGCAGGGCACCAAAAATACGGAAGTGCAATCATCGTAGTTGTCGTCCTCCTCCCACTGCACTCCTACCGCCGCGTCAGCTTGGGGCAGGTGACGATCATTATCAGCAAAAAAGTTGCAAGTTTTCTGCGGTCAACGTGAACAGAAAGTTAAGTGTGAGCGTTGATGTTGACAACGTACGAAAAGAACAGCTTCCCAAAGTGAGTGCGGAAAACCGCACAAAAAGGGGGAACATTTTAATTTTACAACCACATTGGAAACCACATTGGTTTGGCTGCTGATGTGAAAGGTTATGGGCCCCCACTCGTTTTCTATCCGGGTTTGCACTAGTAGTGACACTTAGTGAATCTGAATATAGAATCCACGATAGAAGTCGCTTTATTGACACATTTTGAAGTGACACCTGTTAGGGAAACGAGGGAAACCACAGACTACAGTATCGGAAGAAAATAATCTCCCAAACCTCATTAGTCCAACATCGTCGCCTTTGTACGTTACTTCGTGTGAAATTACGTTAATGAGCTGACGACATAGCATAGGCCCCCTCCGAAGTGTAGCCGAAAGTCCATTACGTGCCCTTGTCCTCGGTATCGTAGCGCCACAGCTGGTTTAAAGGAGCCTTTTTGTATGCAAATGCGTGACGAAAAATCAGGTCACCATCAGAGCGCCGAGGGGCACTCCTGGCAGTCCCGAAGCAGCAGTGGAAGTACGATAAAGCAATAGGAAAACTCGAATGTCTTCTTCGTAGCGCCGTGAGGATTTCGTCGGTGTCAGCATTAACTTGGCTATCTCAAGTGCGAATGAGTGGAGAGTCTATCGTTGCCCTCCAGGTTGTGCAGAGTATACACTTTCAGCTGAATGGCGCTCAACGTTATGGCCTTGAGCGAGTCGACTGCCCTGGCGGTCATATCCTTTACCGTGTTGCCGTGGCGGCCGGAGAAAGCGTTCATTCGAGAGCAGTGGCCGTGGACGGATGTGAAGTCACAGGTACGCGTTTACCTATTATGGCATATTCCACAGTTTTGATGTGTGGCTAACCTAACTGCGTAGCTCAAGAAGCACTGGTAGCAAAAATTATAAATAGGCATGATTAAAAAATCTTTCGGGGAGCACAAGTTGATGAAAGAAACAAGAATAATGAAATTACCAAACTGTTACATTTGTTTGTTCTTTATTGTTTTTTTTTTTTAAACGGATTTCGTATTTAATAACGCTGTAAGCGTGTTTAGGAGATGATACATGATATTCAAGCCACTGAATCTATGCGATTCAAAGTAAAGTTATTGATAAAGAATTGCGAATTCTCGATGTTGCTCAAGTGCTTTATGAGCATGCAGTGATTTATGAGCATGCAGCGTGCCTCATACGTTGGACGAAGAAATGCAGTTCAATTCTAGTTGCGAAGTGCTTATAAAAGTGCCTGTAGAATGCATGGGAAAATTTTACCATAGAATTTCATAAAACTGCAGGATTCATTAGCTGAGTAATTGGATTTTCGCATAATTTGACGTGACGCTTTTTTCAATTGCGTGAATTTTTACAAGGCAATACACGAGCGATGAAATACACTATGCCTAACAGTTTTGCTTCTTTCTGATCATGTTATAATGGTAACAAATTTTACAAAACGTAATTTTTATAAAAATTGGTCCAATGACCAATTACTTACATTATATCTTTTATGGTAATTTAAATCCCGTATCACAATTTGCTGCAATTTTCTAGGCAAGTTGTCCGGTTTTTTTTTTCAAACCTACACGATACTAACTAGGATGCAGGAGAGCGAAGAAAACCATTCTACAGAATTACAATACAGTTACTTCATACCAGCTTTCAAACAGCAGAACAAAAAAACTAGAACGGAAGAACCCCCGGCCGTTCGGGCTCTGCCCATCAGCGAGCATTACCGTGGAAAACTTTTTATCAAATTAAAATGACAATGTATATCCTCGTCCTTCGTGTGCGCTTTTGGTTGAATTTCCTTCGAGCCGATTATGCGCACAACCACGCCAGGGGAAGTATCCACAGCCGACAAAGTTCATGAATGATTGCCATTATAGCTTCCGCGTCGCACCGCTGGTTACTTTGCCAGTGCAGTGTTGCGATCCGCTTCCAATTGTGTGAAGTTTGTACGTGTGGGTCGTTCGTTCTTCCGGTTTCCGAATTCCTTCACAACCGTCCAAAGCTAACCCAATACCTATCTAGAGCCTGTGCTGGGTGCACTTTGCACAAAGCCAAGAAGAAAAGGGTGGCCATCGAATCGAATAAAAAACATACTGTTATCAAATCGTTAAACCTTAAAATTACTGACTTTAGCTTATCTGTATGACTGTGTAATTTGTTTAAACAAACAATTTTTCCTTCCCGGGCCGTGCTACACTTTAGAGGCCCTGCGATCAGCACACGGCAGACTAAGTATGCGATAATAGCCTGCTCTCGAACGGTTTCATCCACTCTGGCCGTCCGTTGCCACCCAACGGTTCCTGGCCCAGTGCGCGTGCATAAATTCCAGTTCCTATGGGCAACCGTGCCACGCCGAAGGCGCTGTGCAACGGCCTTCCTAACTCATGCGAGCTCCAGAGCAGACTCTGATACACTTTGCCAAAATTGAGAGGCCATATCTTAGCACTCGTTTCGGTTCTGTCGGTCTGTCAGTCGGTCAGACGGCGGCAGAACTTGGGTGTCTGTTTTTTCCTGTTCTAGAGGATCGGATTCTGTGCTGCTTGAAAAGTTTCTCTACTACACTGGTGATGCCGGTTTGCGGAGCGATACATTCTGTTGCGCTGACGTCATCGACAGCGGCAAAACTGAGCTCCACTCTATGCCAGGCGATGGGCGAGGTGGAAATGGGAAACTTCTGGCGGTTCATTTTATTCCCCTCCACGTAGACCGGATGTCTGTTGCTTTCAGCCAGTCTCTGTGTGCTGCAAACTTATGCGATCCTGTGTCAACATTTATGTCGGGGATGATTTTTAGTTGAATTGCGAACGGTATTTTCCTGCGGGTAAGTGAAACGAAAAAGTTGAGAATTCTACTTGGTTTTAAGTGATTTTACTGCTAGCTGCAGTGGCTTTGCGAGTGTTACAATAATAGAACAACATTTTAAACGTACTTTCGGATGCATGAACGCGTCTTTAAACGCTGTTTCGCTTGGAGTTGTTATAAAATAACGCCAACTGGTTCCAAGGAGTATATAGTAATGAAGCCAAGCAATGAATTGTTCAAAATTCTGTAGAGATTTCTGCGGTCTGGAATTATTCTTAAGGTAGTTGCTTATGAATGTAGAGATATATCAATTAAAGTAGTGGAAGAAGGAAACAATGATAAGCAGAACAGAGAATAGTAAAGTGTATCGCAATAGAAGAAGAGTAAACACAACATTTATTCTCTACTTGCTTGCTTACTTTACAAAATCAAATTCCCTGATTTTTCCTGATATTCCCTGAATTATAAGATCAATTTTCCTGATATTTTTCATCATTCGGTACGAAAAAGTGCAACGTAGATGAACGCAACTCTGAAATCCCAATGACAAAAGTATTCAATCGGATATGAAACCGAACCGTAGAGATCCCGAATTGGCCTTTTATGCTACAAAAATCAGTTTTTACGCTAAAGAGTCGTTCAAAACAGAATCGCGTCTCGGTTAAATTTTATTCCATGAATATTTTTTAGTTTTCCCTGATATTTCATGATTTCCCTGATAGAAAAATAAAATCCCTGACATTCCCTGATTTTCCAGGTTTTACTAGGTTTACGCCACCTTGCAGGAAAATATTTTTTGCAAAAAAATATATTGAAAAATCGATTCAAACATACATATTTTTGACAGATTTCTGTATCTTATGACTGAGTTTTATTCACCTCTCTTGTTCTTTGATATATAATCTCATATAAACAAATCTGGTATGAATCTTCTCGTTCACTCTTCGACCATGATTATGCTCCTTAGGGCGGAAAATATTTATAGGTATTCGAATTTCGTGGAGCGGTAGCGCTTAAAAGTTCGTCTCCACGAAAAAAAGCCTCTTGCAAAATTTGAGCTCTATCGGACTTCGAGAAGTGGAACCTTAATATCAGTTTGCTTCCAAAAATTGTTCAACTTTCTTCATGTTTTTTTTATGAATTAGAATTTTCAAATCATGATCTCACTCTTTCCTCCTATATGACAACAATAAAATCCAAACTAAATAAATCATTGCGATTTTACTTTTCTTCGCAATTTTTCATCCTTTATGGGATCTCGGCAGATTAAATTTTTATTTCCTGGATCCCTGGATGTTGAAAACCGTCGGGAAATGAATGCTCCCGTAGTGAACAAAAGATAAAAAATTTGATCAAAATTAAAAAAGTAAACAGAGCTAAACGTAAAAAGCAATATGAAATTGAAAAATTAACCGATAGAAGTTATTGATATGAATAGGAATGTTATGCGTACTGAAAAATCACATAAAAAGAGAGAAAACAGGAATAAAAAACAAGAAAACAAAAGAGGCAAGAGGATGAGGAAAAAGAAAATTAAAACAAATATAGAAGTGGATAAAAGAAAAGCAGGAAAAAAAGAAGAGAGAAAAGAAAAGAGGAATAAAAAAAAAGAGGAAAGAGAAAAAAAGGAAGCTGGAAGAAGAAAGAGGTAAGAGAGAATAGGAATGAGGAAAGAGGAAAGACGAAAGTTAAAAATGGAAGGAAGAAAGAGGATAGAGTATAAAAGAATTGAGAAAGAGAAAAGAGAATATGAAAATGAAGGAAGAAAAAAGAGGGAATAGGAAAGAAAAAAGAGGGAAAAGGAAAGAAGGCAAAAGAGAGATGAAAGATAAAAGATGAAAGAACAGGAAAAAGGAAAAAAGAATTGAAGAAGAGGAAAGAGAAAAGAGAAGAGATGAAGGACGAAAAAGAAAAAAAAGAAACGAGTGAAAAGAGGAAAGAGGAGAGAGGTAAATAGTAAAAGGAAGAGAAAAGAGGAAAAAGAAAAATAAACGAAGAGGAACGGGGGAAAGAAAGAAGAAAAAAAAAATGGGAGAGAAAAATGAATAATAGAAAAAAACGCGGAAAAAGGAAAGAAAAATGAAAAACGCGGAAAGAGAAAAGAGGTAAAAGGAAAAAGGAAGAGAAAGCAGAACAAAGGGATAGGAAAGAGGAAAAAGATCAGGAAAGAGAAACAGGGAAGAGAAAAAAGATAGAAGAATAGAGAGAAGAAAAAAGAAAGAAAAAAGAAAGAAAAAAGAAAAGAGGGAGAGCGAAAATCGAAAATATAATTGAAGAGAACAAAGAAAAAACTGAAACAATTGAGGAGAAAAATGGAAAACATTTAAAGCAGAAAAAAAACTGTATGCGAAATCGGACAATATAACGCTTTTTGCATTTCTATACTTAAATTTCTATAATTGATTTCTTATTTTCAGCGCGATTCCTTTTGTTTTTTTTTTTCGAAACAATTTAAAAATTAAGATTTATACTTCAAATTATTGGTTTATTCGGAAGAATAAACCAATAATTGGAGGTATATATCTCAATTTTTAAATTGTTCCGAAAAAAACAAAAGTTATGCGCTGAAGATAAGAAATGAATGATAGAAATGAAAAAGCAAATAAAAAGAATAAATCTACATAACAGTGGAACTTGAATACAAATTTGAAAAAGAGATATTGAAGACAGAACCAACACAATTTATAATGGTAGTGAAAATGAAACTGGAGGATGGGAAATGTGAAGTCTAAATTGAACATAGAGGAAAAAATTTAAATGAAAAAGGAAAGAGGCAGAGAAAAGAGAGAGAAAAACAGAAGAGAAAAGAAGAGGAAAGAGTAAAGAGGTACGGAAATGACGAAAGAAGAAAAAGAAGGGAGAAAAGGGGAAAGTAGAACGGGAAAGAGAAAAAAGTCAGAGGAAAGAAAAAGAGGAAGGAAGGAGGAGAAAAGTGGAAAGAGAAATAAAGAAAGAGGAAAGAAAAAAGAGGATAAAGGAAAGGACCCGGAGGTAGTAATTCAAAAGATTTCAGTTGACGAAACTAGGTATAAAATAAATGAATGAATGAAGAAAGAAGAGGGTGAAATAAAAGAGGAAAGTGGAAAGGAAGGGAATAGAGAAAAAAGAAAAAAGGCAAAAAAGAAAAGAGGAAAGAGCAAAGAAGAGAGGAGAAGGGGAAAAATGAAAAGTGAAAATCGAAAATATTTAAAAAAAAAAACAAAAAAAAAAAAAGAAAGAGTGAAGAGAAAAATGGAAGCCATATTTTAAACAGATGAAATAATATTATAAGCGATCAACGAGAAAAAAATTGGCAATATACATCCAAATTTGAGAGTGTAACAAAGAAACAACAACAGGAAACACGCTAAAAATAAAAAATCAATTTAAGAAATTTTAGGATAGTAATGAATAAGCAAAAACCAATGAATGAATCAACACTAAACAGATGAAATAACACTTGAATTTTAATAAAAATATTTAAAAGAGATAATGAAGAAAGGACCAATAAATTCGTAAGAAAACGCAAGAGCTTGGAAGCGATATAGATAGTGAAAACGGTGAATGACAGAAATGCACAAAGAATTAAAACTAAGCAAAAGGCAAAAAGGAAAGAGCCAAACTAAAACAAAAGAAAATAAAAATAAGAGAGAATAGTGACCAAAAACAAAGAGGCAACGGAAAACAAAGCTCTCAAATGCAACCGAAGGAGGAAAATATGAAGGGGATATGGAAAAGAAAATCCGAGTTGAAATGGAGGAAAGAAAATGGTAGTGCAAATGAAACGAGAAAAATATAAAATGAATTCAGAGGAAGGGAAAATTGAATCGGAGATGGAAAACAGAAAATTGAAAAAAAAGAGAATTGAAAGAAGGGAGATGTCAACTGAGATATAAGATAGAATGAGCAAGGAGAAATGAAATGAATATAAGGAAAGATGAATGGAAATTGAGAAAAAAGGGAACAGAAATAGCAATACGAAAAAACAGTAGAACGTATTGAAAAAACAAAAGCAAATATCATATCAAAAAGTTTGTGAATTATGCCAAAAAATATGATTGAATAGTAGACGAATAATGAAAATATTGAAATATTTAGTTTGAAATTCAGAAAAAAAACGTACTAAAACGAGAAAAAGTGGCGGAAAATTTGGAAAAAGTTTCTACTTCTAAACAGCAAAAAGAAGAATTCTGAAAAGAAGATGTGCCAAGAACACCTAAAGGAGTAGTAAAATGTTAATAAATAATATGAAGAAGAGAGAAAAGGCAGAATTAAATATTAATGAAACATTGTAGAGAAAGAAACAAATTATATGAAATAGGGGATAAAAAATCTACGTCACTCAAAAATCTGAGAAGAGAAAAGGTGAGCAACAAAAAAACACTAGGGGAAAAACAACAATGAGAAAACAGAAAGTTATCAAACTATATACACAAAATTCGTTTATGCACGCTAGAGAGGCAAAAGGAAGAGGGAAGAAGAATGAGAAAGAGGAAGAGGAAAATGGTCAAAGAAAAGAGGAGAGAGCGAACAGGAATCAGGAAAGAAGGAAGAGGAAAGAGAAAAGGAGAATGAGGGAAAAGGAATGAGGAAAGAAGAATAGGAAAAAGGAAGAGAACAGAGGATACATGAAGAGGAACAGGAAAGAGAAAGAGGAACAGAGAAACGGAAAAAGTAAAGAGGTAGATGAAAAGGGAAGAGGAGAGAGAAAGAAGAAAGAGGAAGATGAAAAAAGAAAAAGAAAGAGGAAGAGGCGACAGAAAGAAGAAGAGGAAAAATGGAAAGGAAAGAAGAGGAACAGAAAAAGGAATGATGAAAAATTAAGAGGGAAAAAAGGGAAAAGAAACAGAAAAAAGAAAGAGAAAAAAGGAGAGCACAGAGGATAGAGGAAAAGGAACAGAAAAGAGGAAGAAGAAAAAATAGAAATGGATAAAAAAGAGTAAACATTGAAAATATAATAGAATAAAATAAACAAATAATCGGAACGATTGAAGGAAAAAAGGTATCATATTTTTTTATTCTCGCTTATTTTCCGTCGGTCTAGTTCCGCCACTGTTGTGGCCAATCACCGACGCCCAGGGAGGCGACTTCACACCCAGGACGGCTTTACTTCCTCATGCGATGGAAGGCGTGATCCCAGAGATTTTTCGCCTCAGAAAATCTCCCGGTGTCGGCTAGGATTGAATCTAGACCAGCTGGGTTGGTTGTGAGTGGATCACGCCACCTCATAACCATCGACACCTATGTCGGCGGTGGGATTCGAACCCAGGCGTCGAGCGTGGTTGGCGGAGACGTTACCAACCACACTAGGCCCCCGCTCGTTAAGGTATCATATTTTAAACTTTATGCAAATTTGGAGAGAGAAAAATTGGCAGTTAAAATAAAGTTTGAATGTGTAACGAACAGAAAATACGCTAAAGATAAAAAATAAATTAGAGAAGTTATAAGATAGGCATTAATGAGCAAAAGGTCATAAATAAATCTACATAACAATGGAATATGAATAAAAGTATCAAAAAGAGATAGTACAGAAAGAACCAACCAACATAATTGTAAGCTTAGAGGCGATATAGATAATGAGAACAGTGAATAACAGAGACAAACATGGAATGAAAAAAAAGACAAGAGCAAATCCAAAGCAGAAGAAAATTAATATAAGAGAGGATTGTGAAAAAGAAATAAATAGGCAATAGGAAACAGAGTTTTGAAATGAAACTGTAGAAGGAAGGTTTGCAAAGTGATATAGAAAAAGAAAGTGCGAGTTGAAATGGGAGAAAGAAAATGGTAATGCAAACGAAACAGGAAAATGTTAGGTGTAAAATATCAATTGAACACAGAGGAAGAAAAAAAGTAGAATCGAAAAGAAGAATGGGAAGCAAAAAAAATGAAAACAGGGAGATGTCAAATGAAAAATAAGAAAGCATAGAAGAGGATTAGAAGATAGATATGGTCAACAGAAATGGAAATAAAAAAAGCGGTAAAAAGAATAAAATGTTGAAACCCATGAAACCCATTGCGGAAAGTGAAATATTTAGTTAGAAGATTGGAAAAATCGTACTAAAACGAGAAAACGAAGAGAACAATTTGGAAAAGAAAATTTATTTCTGAAGATTTCTTATCTTCGTTTTAAATCAGGATGAAAATAAAGAGGAACGATTAGAGCGGTAGGTGATTCGGGAGAGTTCGATTTTGGAAATTTAACGAATTTTTTAAATAACCTATTTTAAATCATAAAAATAAAAAATATATATTTGGCAGGTTAAAATCTTTTTACGAAATTACCAAACATAGACAAATAAAAGTAGGAGAGTTCAACGAAAAAAACAACAGTAGAAAATACGATACAAATAAGAAAAAAAGAAAGATACATGGAAACAAAAAATGTAGAAATAGTAAATAAGTCTAAACAACACAATAAATTAGATACAAATATCAAAAAAAGATAGTGAAGAGGGAACAAACACAGAGCATAAGAGAATGCAAGAGCGTACAAGCGATATAAATAGTTAAAGGTAAGGGAATGATGAATGGAAAAGGGCAAAACCAAGAAATTCAAAAAATTGTGGGAAAAGGAAAAAAATGAGTACAACCATTGAGCTGAGATGAAGAAAATAAAAGGGCAGTGAAAATAAAACAGGGAAACATAAAATGAAAGAGAAAATGAATATGGGGAAGGAAAAAATAAAAACGGGAAAGAAAATGAAAAAATGGAAAACGAGAAACAAAATAGGGGAAAAATGAAAAAAAGAAAGCGAAATGAAAAAATAAAACTTAAAGACAAATGGTAAAAGCCTGTGTAAAAGTCGGAAAGTAAATTAAAAAACTAAATGTTGAAACTAAACTGCACATGCACAGCAGAAAGATGAATCGGTAAAAAGATACAAAGAAAGAGGAGGGCATATTGAAAAAACAAAATAAAATGTCAAATCAACTAATATGCGAGTATTGACGAAAATAAGAATAAATATTTGACGAAAATTGGGAAAAGTAAAATTGAATAGAAAAGTAAAAGAGTAAAAAACTATATAAAAAATTAGTAATACAAAAAGAAACAAAAACAAAAATTGATAAAATTGATACAATGTCTGTCATAAATAAACTGCAGAAAGAAAAACAAAAAGATAGATACAAAATCTGAGTAAGTCAAAAATTTTAAAACGAAAAGTAAAATAAGTAACAAACAATATTGAAGAAATATATAAAGTTATCATGATCAATACACGAAAGTCGTATTTTTGCGCGGAATATTTCAAAACATTCTGAAGTCGCTTTTTTGCGGAGTGACGCGTAAAAACAGCACAAATTCCAAAATAAATTGTAATCGTATCTGCACAAATACGTTCCCCTATCGTATTTCTCATGAAACAAAAAATCACGCGGTGAAACCCGTCACAGAACTGGTATTTCTCTTGTAAGTTATTGAATTTTAACCGCAACAGGGTTAACACTTTGGAAATTTGGGAAATGGCACAAGCCTTGTATAGCAAAGCAAAGCCTTGGTGCTATATTCCTTAAATTTCTACCAATACCCTGCCCGTTTGATGCAAGGCAAGGTGTAATACCGTTCGTATAAAAAAGGCTAGATCTCATCGCAGGGTGAATTAATTCATGTTTTTATGTTATTTTTTTATATCTTAGAAAAGTGGAAAAACCGAATGCTTTCCATAAAAAATTTGAGAGTGATAAAAACGAAACGTGCAAAAAGAGAACCGTATAAAATCGACACTTCACTATAGTACTTCACTAAATCAAATCAAGACATTAATCAAAACAATGAATTTGGAACTTGTCTGCTTAATGAACTTGCTTTTAGAGATCAACTAAATAATTTTATTTGAACAAACATTCTTGCTCAGCTCTCCAGATGAAGTAAATTCTCAGAATAGACATTTCTAAAACCACAACATTTATACCAAACAATTTTCGAAACAAATCCCCGTGACATTTCCGGGAACTGTGTAATGCATAGAAATCCAAATCTAATAAAAATTTCCTGCACCCATTTTCATTATACATGTTTCGTCGACGTCGTTCTGGGAAAACCGCCCCCAGCAAAGATCGAAATCGGATTTAATGTGCCCCTCGGTGATTCGGTTCGGATTTCGTCAAAAAAGCGATCGATTTTCACCCTTCACATTTTCCACATTCCCCACACTGTTTTCCGCGACCAATTTGCCTCTCCACAACAGTTGCGCGGTCGAACAACAAACGCGTGCGGGAGAATGAAGCGAGAAGGGAAAAAAAACAACCCGTGATTGATTTGCTTGTTTCTTCCTTATTCTTTTTCCTTATCACTGAATCCGCGTACCGCGTGCTGCTAGTATCATCAATCTCCATGGTGCCCGCGTGCGTTGCGTGTTTGATATTTCTCCTCTGGTTGCCTAAGCCACCGCGCCCCACCAGGGCAACAACCCCTTGGGGGTTGGGATCGACGGAAATAAAGTTATTCCCGGGATGATTCACCACAGCACCACAGGCGGGCCACCATCAGACCCAGAGCGTCAATGGGGAAAAGTAAACGGCGTACCTCGCGTTCAAGTTTGCTGAACATGCAGGAGATGGATGTCCCAGGTTCGGTGGTTAAACTCGGGCACGGAGGATACGAGAGCACGCAGGATTACCTCATCTCACAGTTCACAGATCAGCGAGTTTTTTTTTCTCCATACTGCAAATGCTTCTCGATTGGTATGAATATTGGACGAGCGGTTTGGTACTGTTTGGCTGTACCGTTTTCTCCTCCATTCCTCAAACAGGGGAGGCTTACCAAATTAGGATGAGAAGGGAAGGGCCTGGCGTGCACTAGAAGGATCGCTCCGCGCGGATGGAGAAAAAAGCGCAGGTTTATCGCAAACATTCGTCACTGCCGCGAGCGATACGAAGCAGAAGTCGAGATGACGATAAGGGTAGAATTTGTCGGGGATTACAACGAGTTAGTGTGCTTTTTGGGGTGGAAAATCGCACTCGATTCCCGCTTTGGTATTGGGTGGAGATTCTACGTCCACTTGAACTTATTGTATGGGACATTCGTTTGACATTATGGTTGATAAAAGTGTTTGAATTTGTTTTCGCTCCAATGACAGCACTGTTTTCGATTGCGTCCTCCCGTATCGCAGAGGGAATTCGAAAACTGCTTTCGGTTTTAATTAATTGGAATAAATCGATGATCAATGTATGAATAAGTGAAATCTGAGATAGAATTAATTACGTCCGTCGTTCGACGGTCCCACCGGCGTGACGGGAACAAAACCGGCCAATATTTATTAGTACAGTTAGGCTTCTCTGAGGCCAGGTTTCGGTTTAGTGAAATTATTCTGATAATCGGCCAGAGTTGCCACCGTTTCACTCCTTCTGAGCTAAACTCTGAACAGACTAGGAGAATCCTTTCAGCACACCACGGGCAGGCAGAATACGAGTTTGTGAAGCCAATTTTATGAATTATGCATGTCGCTCGGCTTGTGGTAGTGCTGGTTGTATTGGTGTGTGTGTGGGATAATTTCGTCCGCAGTAGCCCTATGGGGCCCTGTGGGCCGATGACTTCTTTCATCAAATTTCCGTGAAGCGAGAGTCTGTTCACGTTTCCCGTTTCTAAGCCTCATCCACATCACGGCTCGTGACACTGTTGTCGTAATAGAAAACAGTGTACGTTTTGTGACACCGAAGAAGTATACATGGAAGAATAACATTTCGTATAGTGTCTGTCCTCCGCCGCCTCACAACACATCGCACCGAGCCCGATTCGTGTGAGAACGGATTTTTGGCTGTATTTTGTATTTTATTCGATCGGAATTTCAAATTAAAATATGCATGAAAATTTGAGTCCTGGGACAAGTTTTTCATTCCGATGTCATTCCTGACTGGTCACTGGTTCAGTGGAACATGGTAGCCTCGGTGCCCGAAATCATTGCCGCACAGATTCAGTTCCCGTTCATTCGTTATCGTCGCCCTAGCCACTGGAGCGTATGCCGTGTGTGCGCTTGACAGTATGTGATTCGGTCCATTAAGCGTGCTCAGCGCCAGGGTTATAGTGCCAGAGCCAGTCGAAGCTAATATATTTTAATGGGGCCACTAAAGCTTCCAACCGCAGCCTCCTCCACGCGCTACCGGAGGAGACCCCTGGAACGTGCTGGAACTGTGGATTTCCCGCCGCTTCCAGTAACGCGGAGTGATCCGAAAGTTAGGCTGATTTGATTTTCAGATTAGCTCTGAAGGGGGTTAATGGTAGGCCGAACTGAGACCAACTGTCGATGGGGGCACGGGGGAAGTAATCTCTGGTGTCCCTTAACTTTAGCCGAAAACGAGTCATTATTTTTATTGCGTCGATATGGTGTGTATGGGATGTGAATCGGAATCATGGGTTGCCCGTAGTTTGGATTGTCTCTACCGTATACCAGAGCTGACGGTTTTCCGGCAGAAGTTTGGCAGCTTTTTGAGATTTGCTGCACGCGATTGCCTCTGGGCAATGCAAATAATTGAAACTAGTTCAGTCGGTTGGATATAAAATCCACTCTTTCGAAGTTTATGGCTTTCTACTAGCAGAGCGATTGAAATCTTGTGGATTAAAGCGGATTTAATATAGCTATCAAACTGCTTTTGTGTTATTGTTTAAATCTATCGGGCAATTTTAATTCGGATGCATTGCTTCATCTGCAATCAGCGTAAGTTTCATGAATTCTTGATTGCTTACGTTTTTATCGATTTATTTTGCTGTTTGTATAGAGTATAAAAATCCTCAATGTTACTCTAAACTTCTGAAACATGGAGTCTCCATCGATTCTGTTGAAAAGGAGACGCATTGTTTTTTTTCAATTTCGGTGTTTGGTTTGTCGACAAGTTAAGTTCTAAGCACTCGAGAAAACAATGTACTTATTAAAGTTGAACATGCTTATAAATTAGGTATTGCTTTTTTTTCCTTTCAACTATTGAAATTTAACGGATTTGAAGGAACTTAAATTTTCCATTTTCATGTAAACTTCAGCAAATTCAAACTCCATGCATAATTTCCAACATCGTTCTCAATGCCGTTCTAAAGCAATCACACTGATCATAATTCAATAATTCATAGTTTGATAATTCCAAATTAATACACACCGTAAAAAAAATTTTTTTTTCGGAAAATTATAGACGGCGCACACTGTTTCCACAGCGGCAAAAACGTGATCGAAATTGTTTTGACCCAAAAACTTGGTTTTGGAGCCGTAGTGCCTGCAGCAATGTTGATCCATTAATTATTTTCCATCTCATAGAAGTTGTAAATCTGTGATTAATCCACTAAACAGTGAGAAGTGAATTTTACTTGTTCTATTTTTGCATATAAAAATAAACTTTGTTCGGGAAAGATGTAGCACATTTTATAAGAAACAACTTTGTCAAAGACACTATACTTCTATCTGCCTATTTGAATGGACTTATGTCCTATTTTTACAAATTACCACTAAAAATCATTTTTTCAAAATAACTTTTAGTAGTGATTTTCTACAATTTCTCAATGTTCTACAATGTTGTTCGTAATAACGAAACAAACAATTGCATCGAAAAAAGTTTATTTTTATCTTTCATATTCATTTGGTTATTGACGATTTTTGTAAATACAATGCATTAATTTACTAACAGTTATCTTCAAAATCTGAAAATATCTGCAAACTGAACCATTTCGATATTACAGTATAAGTGATACATCATTTAACCCAGATATAGGTAGTTGTCTCCCGCAGTCTCCAGTGTATATATCTGTAAGTAAATTAGTACATTATTTTAATAAAATCTTTTCTAACTGTCTGAGAGATAAAAATAAACTTTCCTCTGTAAACTCGTGTATTTTATTACAGTAAACAACATTATAAAACATTGAAAATTTTTAGGAAATCACAATAAAAAGTTACAATCAACTGATTTGCGGTATTCTGAAGGAAACTTCACAATAGTTCATTTTAATTGGCAGAGAGATGTATGGTGTCTTTGACAAAGTTGTTTCTTATGAAATGTTCTACAGCTTTGCCGAACAAAGTGAATTTTTTATATGCGAACTTGAGGAAAACAAACCTCGTTTCTCACTTCTAGGTAGATTTATCACAAAAATCCAATTTTCATAAAATGAAAAATAATTAACAAAACAACTTTGCTGAACACATTATGGTTCCATAATCAATTTTTAAAGGTTAAAGGTAATAAGTGTAAATAAGTGCATTATTTAAGTAGAAATCGTTAATAACCAAAGAAATATGTCACATGAAAATAAACTTTCTTCAAGGAAATTGTTTGTTTCGTTATAGCAAACAATATTGTAGGTAATTGAAAAATTGTTGAACATCACTATAAACAGTTAAATTGAAAACAATTGATTTTAAGTGGTGATCTAAAAGTAGAAGTATGATGTCTTCAACAAAGTTGTTTGTTATAAAACGTTCTAAAACTTTGCCGAACAAAGTTAGTTTATTTTTATATTCTAAAATGAGAAAAGTAAAATTCGTTTCTCACTGTTATGTGGATTAATCACAAAATTGCAACTTCTATAATAAAAAGAATAGTTAATGGAACAACTTTACTGAAGACACTGTGGCACTAAAATCAATTTTTTGGGTCAAAATAATTTCGATCGCGTTTTTGCAGCTTTGGAAACAGTGTGCGACGCAAAATTGTTCAAACAAATCGTTCTGGCTCTATTAACAAGCTATTTGTGTCATAGCAGTGTAACGATGTCGTTTTGAGCTAATAGTTTTTTTTTTCCAAACATCACTGATTAATGAAAACAAACAGTTTCGATCATTTAAAATGTTTCAGGGCGAACCCGGTTTGAGATATACAACGCGAAATAGAATTCCGAAAAAAATATTTAAAAAATATTATTTTAATATCTGTTTTTATATGTTCACTTAAAAAAATTAAATTTTTTAAAAAATATTTTTCGCATAAATATTTACTATCTACAACTTTGCCGAAGACACATATTTTAAAATATTTTAAAAAGTTCAAGATGGTGAAAAAGTAGTTTAAAATTTCTTAGAAAAACAGATTTAAATAAAACTATGTTTTTGACGTTGGATTATGTCTCACTTTGGTAGGGTGGTATGCTGTAAAAAAAGGAAGAAAAACATTGATACTTTAGCAACGTATCTTACCATCTGCGCCAAATTAAACAATGCCATAAGTTTTAAGAAAACATGCTGAAAATCGAAAATTTTATTCAAGTATGTTAAATCGAAGTTTAAAAATCTAAAAATTTATCTTCTAAAATGCAACTGTACGAAACAAAAGAGAACTCGGCAGATATCTCAGATTTATTTGCAGACTTTTTCAAAGAAAACTATACAACATTCTCAGAGGCAGATAATGATTAGACAATCTTTACCAACTTTTTTAAAATTATCGTACGATGTCAACATTGAACATGTCAGCGCACTTGAAATTGAAGATATTCTGAAAGCATTGGATGCTTCTAAAGGCTCGGGTCCAGACGGAATTTCGCTAGCACTTTTGAAACATTTTACTAAAGAGCTGACTTCTCCACTGTTCTGGATTTTCAACGAGTCTGGCAAAAAATCCGATATAAGCAACTACCGAGGCATAGCCATTGTTTCTTGTATACTTGATTTTTTTTAAGCAATAATGAACAAAAAGTTATTTCAGCAGATAAAAAGTATAATTACTCTAACGCAACACGGTCTTTTCAACGGGCGCTCAACAACAATTAACTTACTCGAGTGCAACTTTTTAAACTACAAAAAATTTGAATTGAGTCTGGTCTCCTAAAGTGGCTTGAATCATATTTAACAAACAGGCAATAAACAATAAAATTTAATGGAAAAAAGTCAAATCCCATTCGGGTTACTTCAGGTGTTCCCCAAGGCTTCCACTTAGGACCCCTTCTTTTTATTTTGTACGTAAACGACATTTCCTTCATCCTCAAAAATATTAAAGTTCTACTATATGCCGACGACATGAAGCTGTTTTTGGAAATAAAAAATCAAGAAGTCATAATGTATTGTGTAAAAAAGCCTACTTGAATCAAATGTGAAAAAATGCAATGTAATATCCTTTAGCAGAAAATTACCAACGCCCAAAATTGTAATTACATTAGGAAATCAGAATGTAGAGAAATGTGATAAAGTTAGGGATTTAGGAATAATCTTAGATTCTAAACTTAATTTCATCGACCACTATAACACTATCATACAAAAGGCAAACAACATGTTAGGGTTTATGAAACGCTTCTGCTACAGTTTTCAAGACCCGTACACTATCATAACTTTGTATACTACCTATGTGAGGTCAATACTCGAATACTGTAGCATAGTGTGGTCTCCTCGTCCTGGCGTACATGAAGAAAGAATAGAATCAGTACAACTATATGCTCTTCGTCTTCCGTCATATGATGCACGCTGCATGTTATTGACATTCAAAGATTAAAAGAACGGCGAGAGTACGCGATGGCTTCATTTGTAAACGATATCGTTTCGCAAAACGTTGACTCAGCAGTACTACTTTCTAAATTGAACTTTTATCTACCCATTCGACAACTTCGACACAGTAGTTTATTTTCTCTTAACCATCATCGTATGAAATACGCAAAAAATGGACCTATAAATAGTATGATGAATTCTTATAATCAACACTGCGAAGCCATTGACTTTACGATGTCCCGGTATAAACTGAAACAGTATTTCAAGTCCTTGAGGCTGAGGACACAAAATTAATTTGTTTTATGTTTGTGGATAGTTTAGAAATTAATGTAACCAGTCTACATATATGATTGACGAAAAAAATAAATAAATAAATATTAAGCTCTCCTCGAATGCAATGAAGAAAGAAAATCATGTCGAAACTTTAAATACTGACTTCAATAAAGCATTTGATCATTTGAAATATTGTCAAAACTAAATTTTCATGTGCCTCATAGAAATTTACGAGCTTGTACATTGTTTACTTTGAATTATCAACGAAACAATTATGCTAAATACGAGCCTCATAATCATATGATGTTCGTGTATCATACTGCTCGGTCGACAAAAGCGAAACAAATGATGCCCTAAAGCTCGAAATAGCTACCCTATAAAGACTATAGCTTTCTAACCGTTCCTGTGAATCTTGGTGTCTCTAGCCATTGCTAAAACGCATCAACTTACATGAGACTTCCCATAGTAATCGTTGGCCGGGTTCGCCGCTTGATTTAAGTCTCTGAAAAAATTTTAGTGACTGGGGTCCAGGGTTGCCACATTTATATCTGTATTTTTCTTTGAAAATATCTGTATATCTGCATCTCGGGCCAAAAAATCTGTGTCGAGCAAACTCAGAATGTTGGATGGAAACATTTTTACTTGCAGAATATATTTAAACAAATTCATTTTTCTCTACGTGATGTTTTTACAGGTTTTGTTAAATTTACTTTTTATAGTTTTTGTTTATTTAATATTAGTATCTCCTCCTTGGTCTGCAACGTAGCTTTCAGCTTTTGAAATTGAGATCATTAGCTTAGAGGCCATGCAATTTCTGGTTTCAACTTTATACTAAAAGTATGCGTTCTAAATAAACAGAAGAGTGTGGATTTATCAAAACAAAATCTCACAAATGATCTGTAACGGAAACTTGAAATTACTATCCCGCCTATAGTGGTGTTCAACAACTCAGACCAAGTTAGGTCATTTGTTTCAATGAATTTCCCGGTCAAAAAGTTTTTTTTCAAGCGTGCGAAATTCGTTAGATAGCCCTTGTCAGTCACTGCTACAAATTTGGGAAATTGTCGCATCAAATAGTTTAAACTTTCCAGTTTCACGATCGATTTAAGATTACTTAAAGCTGCCGTTTTTACAACAGGATCGGCGGAATCGCATCTCTTTGCAATTTGTTTCACGAACTTTACACAGAAATCCTGACAAATACATCGAAACGTTCATTTTCGCGCTTCGTTCAAGTCACATTCCACTTCTTCAGCATCGATACCAATATAATCCTAATGTTGTTATTTTTAACAAAACTTTGAAAATCGAATAATTAAATTTTACCTTGGAAATAGATTACAGTTCATCGGTATAACAATAATAATCTGTAAAATTTGTATTTTTGGCAATATTCTGTAATTCTGTAATATAGGTTCTGTATTGCTTTTTCTGTTCAAAAATCTGTAAAAATAAGGTGGGGGAAAACAAAATTCTGTTTGTGGTGACTTTGATTGGTGTTGGGAATGAGAATGAAGTCCGAAATGCGGTTGTAATGTTGAATTAACTGTCCAGCATCTTAAATGGAGTGTAATGAATTCTCTGAAACGAATTCAACATTTTCAACAGAATACGCGGAACTTTTCATTGAAATCGGATTAGTTTTTGCATATAACGTTATTTATTCACAGTATAATCAAATTGTAGTGAACGTCATCACAATTACGATGTGGTACAAATCGTTCAATAACTTCTTCCAAATATCAAGGGTTTTGAATGCAATTGCAAATTTCATTCAATTTTCGCATGAATAGTTCATAATCGGTCCGCGTACAATATCTGCACTGACATAGTATCATCATTTGTCTCGTCTAATTTGTGTCTAAGAGAAATTTTAACTCGCTTTGTGATGTTTATTTTAGACCCATGGTGTAAATGGCTCCGCCTTTTTTTTCAAATTCTGTCATTTTCCCAGTTTCGCAAAACGCAAACAGATTATATTCCGTATGTAATACGAGTGTATGGAAAATTTCTTCTCGTGTTGGCAACCAGTGGAACCGGACCAATAAAACCACGCAATTAAATAAAATATTGTATCGTGTTGCATTGCAAACATTGTATTCTTCATGTGTCGGTTGGAAGAAGAACTTTCCAATATTTTGTATAAAATTTAATGTATTTTCGAAAACGAATCAAACCTTTTTACCGTGAGTGACCATAGTTTTTGGAAGCAGCTGATTCTATTTTTGTCCACAAGAATAATACCAATGTTTCTAATCAGGGCCATTTCATGTATAACTGTTCGATGAATCTGAACATATAAAAATGCAGCTCCGTGTGTCTGTCTGTCTGATCCATATAGACTCGGCAACTACTGAACCGATCGACGTGGAATTTTGTATGTAAGGGTTTTAGGAGCCAGAAAAGGTGATTAAGATAATTCAACAACCCTCCCTCTCTACCTTACCGAATTCGGTCTCATATAAATGAAACTCAAATTTCTGCAAATCTCGAGAACTTAGAGAAGTAAATGGAGCTATGTTTGGCAAATGAAAGTTTTTGAAAACGAAAAACATATCTCCTGGTTGTTCGACACCCCTCCCTCCTTTGGAAGGGAGGGTTCCCATACAAAGGAAACACACGTTTCAGCACAACTCGAGAACCAATCAAGCAAATAGAACCAAATTTGTCATGTGGATGTTTTTAGGGATAACAAATATGTCCATGGTGACTCTACACTAGACTGGGACAGGGTTATATGGAAAAAAAACGATGGTGTTATTTTTTCGCTCCCATGCACTCTTCGTGTTCCATGTTGGTCTTAAAACAACTGTGTAACTTTTCAGATCGATCGGTGAAACGCCAGATTTGCGCCCGATTTTTAAAGCTTCCATACGATTTTATATGGGAAAAACCACTTTTTCAAAACTCTTTCTATAGAAATGTCCAGTTAGCTCCTAAAAATATATCAATACATAATATTTATAGGAAATTTTCCTGGGAAAATCTCTTCTGAAGACCGCAAGGCGCTACCTTGCTTGTGAAAAAAGATAATCACCCCAGACTGATTGAATATCTGACGAACGTCTCACCATTGAATTTTACTAGCAATACTGTTGCAGCACGCTGCTGTTGCAAATTCAACCATATGATGAGAAATGACATCGCTTAAATTTATCTTGGAGGCTTCCCCGAAGATACTATGAGCAAAAATCACACTTTGATAATTAATTCCACGCGAAATTATTTCTCATATTTAAGCAAGTTTGCAATAGCAGCATGCTGTAGCAGTGTTGCTGGAAAATTTCAATGGTGAGCCGTCCGTCAGACATTCAATTAGTTTGGGGTGAATAGCTGTATCTACAAGCATCGTAGCGCCTTACGGTCTTCAGAAGAGTTTTTCTCAGAGAAATTTCCTTGAAATATCATGATATTTTTTTAAGAGCCAACTTGACATCTCTAGAGAATAAGTGTTGAAAAAGTGGATTTTCTTATATAAAATCGTATGGAAATTTTAAAAATCTGGCGCAAATCGGGCGTTTCACCGATCGATCTGCAAAGTTACAAAGTTGTTATGGGACCCATAAGGAACACGAAAAGTGCATGGGAGCTAACATTTATTTTTTGTCCCGCCCTACTCTACACCCTTGCCACTATCGTAAGGGATGTGTCCCATACAAATGGAACATAACTTTCAGTACAATTCGAGAACTAATCAAGCAATCGGAACCAAAGTTGTGAACGGTTTTTAGGGGAAAAAATATTACCATAGTGGATGACACACCTCTCTCTTGTAAGGGAAGGGTCCCATGGAAATGAAACACAAATTTCGGTACTACTTGACAGCTAATCAAGCAAATGGAACCATATTTGGTATGTCAAGGTTTTCGGGAGCAAGAAATATTTCCAGGATGGTTCAACACCCCTACTTCTTCTGTAAAGGAGGGCTCTTATACCAATCAAACACAAATTTCTGCATAATTCGGGAAGTAATCAAGTGAATGGAATCAAATTCGGCATGCGGAGGGTTTCAGGCGCAAACAAAGTCTCTATGATGGTTTGACACTCTTTTATGCTCTGGAAAAGGGGGAGGGGGTATTTCACCCAATCTAGGTATTTTCGGAACCAAGATGACAGTTAGTGGCCAGATATCGACCCCAAATACCGTTTTTAAATCCAAGGTGACGACTTTCGGTTCCACTCAATATGGGTATTTCCTAATTCGGTATGATGCACAGAAGCCCATATCAACTCCAGATACCATTTTGAATTTTAGGATGGCGATTTCCGGTTTTTGGGAAACAACCGAAAGTGACCAAATACTACTCAATATATGTCGTGATTACGGCTTAGCAGTCAAAAAAACTCATGCAGAACGACTCTATTTTAATTTGTCCCAACGTTTCGACGTCTGGTTTGCGTCTTTTTCAAGGGAAAAATAAATAACTATTTATCTCTTGAAAAAGTCGCAAACCAAGCGTCGACACGTCGGAACGAATTTAAATAGAGTCGTTCTAAATGAGTTTTTTGACTGCTAAGCCGTAATCACGACATATTAAGATCTACAGTCGGCCACTGAACGAATACTACTCAATATAGGTATGCTATTGCTAGAATCGAGGTGATGTGCAGAGGCCAAAAGGCGAGAAGGTTCTCATTCCGATAAAACCAATCATTTCAAACGATTTGTGTTTTGAATTTGATCGTATCCAATATCCGGTTCGTCATGAATCAGACCATAAACAAATCGCAAGGAATCAATCAATTTGGAATGTTTAAAATTATTGAAATAAAGAATAAATGGGCGGTACAAGCCGGTTTAGCTAGTAATAATTTGAGTAGTCCTTTATCTACCATTGAGTCGTGTCTCGTTTATCCCACTTATATGCGAAATTTTAACATTTATCTTGGTCTTTCAGTGTAGTCGTTTTCGAGATATTAGCAGATTTTTTACAAAGTATATTCATTCAAAGTTAAAAATACAATTTCTACAACTGGTTCATAAGCAAAAGTTTAGTAGCAGATCAACATTTTTAAGATAGAATTTTTCAAAGATTTTCTCTTCTAAAACACATAGTCCCTTTTGGAAAATGATAACTGATTCGTAATGGTCTTAATACCTGTGCAGCATTTTAAGCACAACTTCTAATGAAACGAGATCTCAAGAATTTTCGAATAACATAACTAGTCGCAAAAGCAAAAACAAGTTGCCCTAAAAAAATACATTTTCAAGCATTTCTGTGAATTTTAGTACCGCAAGTAAATGCAGAGAAGTACGTCAAAAAGCCGCAGAGTGATTGTTCGCCGGCTTCACTGCTTCTACGTTTGCTTATTGGAAAAATTGGTCTCTGAAAAAAATATCTTTGCTAGAGAATGGTCTCAATTACTTGTTCAGTTTGAGCTCTAGGGCAAATCCTGTCTAAATTAATATAGTAAAATATTTTTTGTAAAATTGACGAAGCTAACAAAAATTTAACAAAATCTTGATCAAAAATTGAAAAAAATAACAGAATGTTGCTAGAATTTAAATCACAAAACAAAATGATGAATTGAGAAATTATAAAGATTCGAATTATGAACAAACGAAGGTGAAATTTTGAGGAATACTGAAAAACATACATTGTGTGGTAGTGGCATTTTTCACCGCATAAAATAAAAACAAATTTTTTTCATATACATGTTCTGTTAAAAAAGTTTGGTAAAATTTAACAATTTTAACTGGCAACGTAGATATATGACTATACTAAAATCGCTTTTTACTCGTGTTTTTTACGCGGATTCTGGAATTTACGCGTTTTTTTTCTACGCAGCACGTATACCCCGCGTAAAAAGCGACTTTAGTGTTCATCCTGAAAAAATTTCAAAAATCTATCAACACAGAAAGAGTTCATTACATTAAAAACCAACGACATTTTGAATCACATCAAATCGTGCATTACATATTTAAAACGTAGCAAATTCAATTTCAGCATTGCTCTTTAACACGTTCCGACAACCGTTTCGTGACAATCGTCGATAGAACGAAACTTATCGCAAGCAAAATTTCAAGTGTACCGAAACGAAGAGAAAAAAAAACTTTTTCGCTCAGCACTTTTCCGATTTGCCGGTAAACGACGCATATTTTGCTCCCGTACATTAACTACTACGTTGCGGACGTGCAGAGTGAATCAAAAAGACGATAATCATCGACCCGATTTGCACGACCAGACACCGGCCATCTACCGTTCACGTAAGGGCGATAAAAAACCAAGCGCCTCCTCCATCGGCAATCAACTCGCGCAATTCAATGGGGAGACACTCAACTTTCCGGCGAACGCTGTACAAGTTCATTGCTCTACGACGGCCGGTATGCTGCTCAACTAGCATCTTCCTTCAATCTGAAGCCTTTTAGCAAGTTTACAGCGGCAGACGGGAAGGGACGGGCGTCCCCCTTCCTTACAACGACACTCTAGTTCGAAAAAGTTTTTCCAATTAAATTTTACTACTGCCATTCCAATTCTCCCTCGGGAGACACCGCCAAAATTTGCGCCATTTTAAATAGTGACTTCACTCGGTAAGCCATCAAGTTTCCGAAATTGTTCCATTCCATGTGCGCAGCGGGTACGAGGAGAGTGGGTAAGAAAAATAGCAGACTCGTCCTGTAGATAGCGTCATCATAACGCTGTGCTTTGCTGTGATGGAAATGGCAAGAGCGACGCTGGCAGTGGTCCTGTTGGACTGATAAACTAACCCCCAAGACATACCGCAAACAAAACATTTTCGGTTGATGTTACTCTTGCTGGCGAGGGGGCGTCAGGCTGGGTAAAATGGGGAGGAAGAAATTATCGTCACATTATCGTTCAATTTTAGGATCTGACCGACCGATGTAACCGGTAGGGAGGGGCGGACCCGGTGACGAACGAAACTGTTTCACCAATCGCACACCGTACAGGAATATGAAGGAGAATGAAGTCCATTAAGCGGTGCCGGCTGTCGGTGAGGGTTGGGAAAGGGAAGTGGTGCGCGCTCTCTCTTGTTGCTCCATCGCCGTGATCGCAAAAGTGTTGGAAGTGCGAAAATGCTCCTGTCTGTGAGATAACGGTTATAAAACAGTCATTAAAAATATATTTACTTTTTCAAAAATTCCTCCAGGCTCGGGTTTGACAGTGGTTCAGATGAGGGCTACCGGATTGAATGGTTTTGAAACATTGCGAGGCACGGATAGAGATAGATAGGGGAAGGAGAGGAAAGCAGGCGTTGATGGAAAGGTGGGGCAATCTTTTCTCTTAAAAGTTTTATCAGTACTTAATCGTTTGTCGTTTCAGCCGATGTCTGCGGGTCGGGTTTAGGCGATCACCTGCAACGGCGGCTCTGGTGCGGAGGCGGGAAACTGTTTGTTTTGATACAAAGCTTTTAGGCGGATTATTAAGGTGTCACATTTCTTTCCCCGGATATCGGGGAGACTTTCCGAGGAGCTGATGTTTCGGGGCGGGGGCTGGAAAGTTTTCACGCGGCTAGGCACGGCTAGCGGCTGTAAAGGGTGATTAAAACGTGTCATAAAATTGTTCTACACCAGTACTTAAGAGGAGTTAAGAACGGGCCGAAGAAATTGTTCTTTGGTACTGGATTCGGGAAAGTTTTCGTTAAGTGATTTTAAATCCATAAGTAAAGGTAAGACGAAGTTCGTGACAGTGTTTTTCCGGATTTTCAGCTCAATCTTTGATTTATTCACAACTGAACGATGTTATATAAACTATTCAGTGCTTTGTCATCATGCTCTTCATCCAGTTCTAGTAGAAAATCGCAATAAAAATGATAATTGACGAATGCTTTACATTATCTCGTTCGAAAGCAAATAAAAGTGCTCAAAAAGTTATAGGTATAGAAAAGACATTCGACAGTCCAAAGGTTTAATTGTTATAATGTCAAATTACAATTTTCTTCTTTACATCGCAAAAATGATACAAAATTACTTGACCGACTATACTTTTCAGGTTAACTATTTTAATCGTAATCTGACAGATGACCTGAGCTGATGTACCTCAAGGAAGTATCTCGGGCCCAATACTATATAACATTTTTAATTCTGGGCAAGAAATCGTTGTTTTGTGACGTTGCAAGCATTTCCGTAAAAGGACTTTGACTTAATCATGTGAATTTTGGCGCCCTTAGCAAAAATATAAGTGTGTCAAAAGGCCGCAGAGTAATTGTCTTACACCAACGTTTTTAAAAAGGGTATTTATGGAGGGAAAATCAAAATATCGAGAGCTTCTCAAAAATTTCAGGCAATTTCTGATCGTTCCTCTGGCATTCTAGTGACAAGCCCAGCCCACTACAGCCTACCTTGTTTCAGCCACTTGACTATATCCTATTATATAACATTTCATGCGTCTGCGTTAAACACCGTTTTCCTGTTGGCCGTCAAAGATTGAACTTAGGATTCTACGCTCAAAAACACGAAGAGCCAGCATCAAGAGCCGATCAACCTCTTTCAGTGTCCATGCTTCATGGCCAGGGAGGGCCACCGAGAGCATGAGTGTTTTATAGAGTGCTAGTTTTGTACGGGGGTGCAGGCTGCGGGACCTCAGGTAATTTCGCAATCCGATGAAGGCCCAGTTTGCGGCCGCTATCTTACGACTAACCTCAATGTCGCACGTCACCAATGTACCCAGGAAAATAACTCTTCCACGGTTAATATCAATGATGTTGATATCATCCTCAAACCCTAGGAGCAACTAAAACCCCGTCATGATGGTGCCACTTCCCTGTGCGCAAGTTTTCTATACCATAGCACCTTCCAATGCGATGTTGAACAATAAATTTAACAGCTCGTCACCCTGCTTCAAACCATCTAACGTCACGAAACCGTCCGATATCTCCGGCCACCTTGACGTTTGATGTAAAGCCATCGAGGGTAAGACGGATCAGTCTTTTTGGTTTTGCTGGAAAACCATGTAACTAATTTCTACTAACTGAATCGTACGCTGCCCTGAAGTCTATGAACAGATGGTGAGTCTGCAAATTGAATTGTCGAAATTTATTGAGGATACATTAGTATTCGCCAACAAAGGCTTCCTGCAACGGCCTCAGTCTGTGGAACAGGATGCCAGAGAGAATTTATTTTGTAAAACGGGCAAATGAGACCCTCCAACCTGTTCGAAGGCAAATCTTCATCAGCTCAAACATTAAGTATGATCCGATGGATGGCACGATACAGCTGTTCGCTCCCGACGCTAAAAAGCTCAGTACGAATGCCGCCCTTTCTAGCTGCCTAGCAGCGTTTCAGCTCTTTGGCTGCTTTCTTCACCTCGTCCATGGATTGGGGATCCACAGATTGTCCATCAGTCTCAGTATCAATCCTGCCCCATTCGCGTCTCTGTTTTTCTCACCGTTCAACAGCACGCTTGCTCACCTCTGATTTATCGGAAATCAGGTTCCCTTTCCTGTCGTTCTTTGCATATGACAGGGACAGAGACATTTTACCTTCTGATTTCGTTATTCTTACTGAAGAGGCTCCACGCATCGTGCCCGGAGAAGCAGTCCACCGCCTTAACGAACACACTCTGAATGCTGACGTTTCTGCTGGCGATTTCAGCGACTTTAGCTGCTCGATATCTCCTTCTGCTCTGACGTGTCCCAGCCGTAGCCTATATGTGACCTCTGGCACTCAGCGTCTAACCACTCATTGGACGTTGTTGTTGCAGTTGTACCTAGTACCTAATACGAAAATCGCCATTCCGGAATCCAAAATTGTCACTTATGGTTTCTGGAAAACATCCAAAAGTGTTTGGAAGTTGAATCAATGCCAAATTCGTTATTTTCATATATAAAACATATTTAAATCTATAAGAGTAGCACTTAATTGCAAAAATTATCAACAGGCTAAACCTTTAAGATTGATGAGAAAACTCATTTTTTAGTGCAAGAAGTTACATCATAGCTTAAGTGTTCGAAATTTAATGCATTGCGGTACACGCAAAAAAAAACTTAATTTCATAAAAAAAAATTAAAACAAAAATTTTTTATAATAATTTTATCATTTTATGGAAACTACAAAAGTTTAACTTAACCCTCTAGTGCCCAGTGCCGCCTTCAGACGGTCTTCAGTTACACCTCTAAAAAGCTTCAATCATTACTTAAAAAATGTTTATAAAGATTCATAGTGATTTTTTCGAAGTCCGCCTGAAAATTAACTTGGGCACTAGAGGGTTAACATTGGTGAAAATATTAACATGGAAAAACAAGAAACAAATAGTTTGAATTTCCTAATTAAAAAATTAAAACCAAAACGATTTTTTAGATTGGTATGACGTCTTCGGCAAAGGTAAAATAAATAACATAGAACAAAAAAAAAACAAGAGAAAAAAACACACAAATAATTATTTTAATCTGAATGTATTAGAAAACCAACTGTCTCAAAATCTGATTTTGTCTACGAAAACTACACAATGTTAGCTAAATAGTGATAAATATTCAAATTTGTAGGAATAAAAATAAGTTGAAAGTTTTCAAAAAAAAAAATTTTGATTTTTTTAGGGTGTATGTTTTTTGATCGAGCCAATTTGATACGCAGATTTCGATTGAGAGCGTCGTTTGATTGATAACGTCGTCGACTTAAGTATATTCCTAGTAAACCGGAAATGTAATATTTGGGCTATATAATATCCTACTTCTGCCCAAACCAATCGATTTACTAGTGGATGGCCCACTAGGACGGTTACTAAGTAGCAGCTGGATAGTAGCAGTGGGTAACAGCAGTGACAGCGTGAAAACAGCTTTCCACTATAATGTCAGTGGGCCATAATTCTTAATGTCGGGGTAACATAAAGATGCGATCAACATTATATCCGATATTAAATTGACCAACAATTATCCTTATAGGGACAACAAATAAAGAGTGATAAAAATTAGACAAATATGATTGAATATGATACAAATTGTAAATAAACCTGAATCCTCCCAATCACCAATGAAATGCTGGATTGTTGCATTGATTTCTGAGAGAAAACAGATTTATGATTAGATTACATCCGCTCTGAAAAGCAGCAGAGGTGTGGTACGATGAAAGGGAAAATGCGGTGGAAGAAAACCTAGATTTTTTCAGAGCAGTTCGGGGTCCCAAGCAAGCATCCCAATGGTACAATCTTTTTTTTACTGTCTTCTAAGGGGCCATCCACATACCACGTGGACAGATTTTCAACGATTTTGACCACCCCCCGCCCCCCGTGGACAAATGCCCATATAAATTCTTTTTTTCGTAAGGACCGTGGACATTACAACCCCCCCCCAAGCTGTTACGTGGTATGTAGATGGCCCCTAAGGATGTTTTCTGTTGCTGTTCGTGACACCTATCCGCGCTAGCAGTCCGGTAGTCACATTGAGTACGTATTGGCAATAGAGCCGTATTGGTATCATAAAAGGGAACGAAAAATGTACTCCGTGTTATTTGGAGGATGTCTTCGAGATTGCGAATGTAGAAAAGATAAGGAGCTGTTATTTATACAGACGTTCGTGTCCGCACTACACAAATGCGCTTTTTCAGTAACGGCCCGAATCCACCGGAGAAATTCGACCTCTCTTTCTTCATTTACCTTTGATGTATGTCGTATTACGGCTATTAAAAAAGGCTGTGGGAAGAAGAAGCGTAAGAAGTAGAATACAGACTGCTCGGCACCTTTTTTTTGTAAGATTTGGACCATTGCGACCATTATTTTGATCTTTTGTGGTAGCTCGGTACCTTACCGACAGCCTCCGTGCAAAGAAAAGCAAACTCAGCAATAGAGCGGAAGGATGTGTGTATCGTATACCGAATGTTATATACAACCATACATGCTATCGTCACATGTGAATAAGGTGAACAGAAAAAAAAAACATTCGTGTATGGGAAACTAGACGGCAACGTTATAGTTGTAATATATTTTAGCTGTCGGCTGTCTATATTTTGCCAATACCACTACTGTCATAGAGGAACGCCTCTCGGATATCATTAACAAACTGTCATCGCTTAGTACATTCTTCCTCTGGTCCCAAGCATGAATTATATTTTTTTTTTTCGTTTTTTTGGCATTCAATCATTTAAAGTGAGCACCATACATTGGGCCATATAAGGTTGAATGCCGTTAAAATTTTATGGGGAAAAACTTTACAGAAGACAGAAAAATAGATATCTTTGACCTCAACAAAGTAATTCGTGATTAGTTGCGATGCAAAAATTGCGCTTGTTTTCTATTTCAACAAAATTTATTCCTAATAATCAATATTTGGCTTTAGCTTTGCTTTAGCTAAACGAAATATAATCTTTCGAACTAAATTTCTATTTTGAACAACGGCTTTACCCGTTAACATGCAAGTTCATTAAGCAGACAATGTGTGGAGTAGGGAAAGCGAAAAATAAGCGAACTGGAAATATGACACAGATTTGGAAAATATACCGCATCCCGACGGGACTTGAACCCGCAATCTCCCTGTCTCCGGCATGGTGTTTTGACCAATTAAACTACGGGGAACGGTGGTACTGTTCCACAATCTATATGCGTATCACATTCCACTGCCGACTTATTCTATTGCTCATCAGACTGACTTTGGTCTCGATCACACAGGTCTATAAGAGTTATCAGCACCAGCTGACTCTTCTGTGTGTGATGAGACATTCCTTTCAGTCTATAAATAACGCTTGCACAGCAGTGTGTGTAGTGAGGGATGAGGATTCATGTTGGGATGACCTTGGAGATGGCTGTGCCAAATATCTGCGGGGGATATTTGTCACAGCCATCTCCAAGGTCATCCCAACATGAATAGTTGTAGTCTAGTAAAAACAATTACAGTTCAAGTTGTAGGGAAAATTTTCAGGCTTTGGACTTGAATTAAATTTTGCAGATGTGTTGAATGTCACAAAAGATCAATTTTTTCGTTTATTCGTGTTTTTTTTAACAATATTTGAGAATATTTGAAAATAAAACATTTTCAATTATTTGCACTATTAACTCCAAATGAGATCGAAATAATCTCCACGATGAAGTTGTGTTTTGTTGACATACATACGTAAAAAACAGAATAAAATAAAATTATTTACATAAGGTGCCAATTTTCGAAAGCCCATTTTTCTTCACATTTATTTCCATTTAATTCTATCAGTAAATCATTGTATTGATATATTTGTATATTTGAAAAATAAGGATTGTTTAAATCCTTTCAAACAAGCTTTACTATTAGGTAATTGGTGATAACGTGCTTGATTGAATGGACTTTTTTCCTGAGCCCAGACTACTTATTACAAATTTGATGAACCACAAAACGTCTATTGGAACAGGGTGAATAATTGGACTAACCATTTTATTTCAGATTCATTCGATTTCAAGTATTTTTAGGTAAACAATTTAACTGCCTAACACTATTCTTAACCCTCTAGTGCCTAATGCCGCCTTTTTTTGGCGGGCTTCAGTCAAGCCTCTAAAAAGCTTCAATAAATACTTAAAAAGTGTTTATAATGATTCATAGTAATTTTACCGAAGCCCGTCTATAAATTAACTTGGGTTAACATTTCAAAAGGGATAGTCTCAAGGAAAAAAGGTTTTTCTAACACGAACTGTTGCATGAATTGTTCTTTCATGAAATCCGCCATTAATACCAAGCACAGACAAAATGAAGCGGTGAAGTCTCAGAAGTAAGCTGTTCCGATCATGATACACTTTCGCAATTCATCAATTTCAACTTTGAATCGATTATTTTGCACAAGAAGTGTTCACACATGAAGTTTAGATGTAATACAACACTCTTGCTTGAAAAACTGCAGGTTAGCTGAACAGTTCTGTTGTTGTTACGCACTAAACTGGCAACGCAACCCACGGGTGTATATAATTAGACACACGACTATAGAAAAAAATGTCGAACACCACCAACGTCAAAATTATTATTGTTTTATCTCACAAGAATGCATGTTCTTGCATGTTCCTATATTATTTGTCAATTTGCCTGGAAGCACACATAAAGTACGACACAATCTGAAGCATTTGTTTGGTTGAACACAACAGAATACTATAATATGTTTTACGTCCAACCATAGCTTAATGTTATCGTTGTTAACATTTCCAACAAACATGGATATCGTTCATAATAGTTGACTACTCTTAATCCAACTATTAAGTAGCATGTTTTACGTTAATATTCAAACTGTTTTTTGTGTTCTACTCTTGGCATTTATCTCTCAACTTTAATCAACAAACATTTAAAAAAGCAGTTCTTTAAAGTTTTAATAGCTGCAAACCGGTTCTTCGTGCCAAACTAAGAGTCATTGCCAGAGAAAAATATCCTGACTCAAAACGATTGTGCGACTTACAACTTTTCGGAACGAGGAAGACTTACCTTATGCATTGGCGTTCCCCAGAAGTCATTGAGGAAAACATTTTTTATGGACGAATGCGGCCGCAGGTCCCGATTTTCCTTAATTGCACTAATGTCGTCGAACACGAAACCACAGTTCAGACTGTTATGGTAGCAGAGCACGCACGTCAAGGCGATCAGGGCCCCGTACAGATGGTGAGACGACATTTTCTTTCGAATACTTTTTTTTTCTTCCTACTCCTACAAACTTTCTGGCTAAAATAGCACTGGCGCCGCCCTATACACTCACCCGATTCTTTGTTCGGTAATCTCTTTTTTGCCCTTATTCACACTTTTTCACCACAAACAATAACTTCTTCTTTTCCTCTTTTCCAATAAATCAATTATCAATTATATTGGTGGCAGCAGCAGGGAGGCCTGGAAATCAAATGATGACTATCGCTCTTCTCGGGTGACGGAAATTGAATTTCGCTCATAATTTGACGTTGGAAATTTTGCGGAGGAGAAAACGGTTGATTGTAGAGGAAACACACGCGCCGCGACTGTCAATCGACCGACCGACAGACCGATCCGAACTGCAGCACCAAAGCAAGAAAAAAAAAACGATCCAAACGGAAACAGGGGATATCTGTAAAAGAAAGCAGACAAAGAAAGAAAATCCGATTAGGTTTATAATACATAAAATATTAATATCTTCTTCAGTCAATTTTTCACTCTAAGCTGGGGGCACAAGAAACCGTCAGGTTCAGATTTCGTTAGGATGATCGAGTAGCATTATGGTACAAATTGGAAATAAAGGTTAACTGGTGTGAGCAATCAATGGCACTGAACTGCGAACAGCTTGGGTAGCGAATCCCAATTAATTCGAGAGGAGGAAAAAATTCAGCCAGATCAGATTTGACGCGATATGCCATCAAAAATGCACGTAACAAAGGAAGACGCTCCGAGAGATAGGCTGAGCTTAAGCACAACCAAACTTGCCACCACGTAGCAAACCGAACGAGGCAAGTTTTCAAACGGAAAATATACAGAATATCATAGCGGAAGACAGGAACTCCAAACAAACTGCCGTTCAACTTCGCAGGAGTCGGAATGAATAATGACTTTTCTCGGTTTCGACATAACAAGCAGCGTTGGAATTCTTGTTGAATGTGCAGTTCCGGGTTCGGATTTTCGGAAGGGAGCGGTATTAGACGTGGGGCTGGGTATTTATATTTTATTTTCTTCTTTTTGTTTCTTCATCGCTCAAAGAAACCACAGTTCACCTCAACGCCATTCATCCATCCTCGTCCTGGCACCGGAGAAGACAATTTTCTTCAAACTGCAACCCAGATTTCCCTCGCTTTAAGGCATGACTCGGCAGAGTCGAGTCGAGGTTAAACTTTTGCTTTGTTTGCTTGATTTTTTTTTCTCCAGTCATAACCCAGGCTGTCATCATTCGTTTCTGTGGTTTCTGTGTCCAAGCTGCCGTGCCAACCTTCCTTCCGGTTGCCGATGAATATGACGAGAACGCGGTCGTCGTGTCATGTCTGCAGCTGTGCTGTACACCCACACCGACTTTAACAGGGATGACCCACTGGCAGAGTGGCAGAGGAAAAAAATAAAACTAACAAGTTTAATGTTACAATTTTCCACCAAAATAGCCGAGAAAAAGTTAGGAGCTCACCGACTAGGAACCGTTCGGTTACAATTTGTGACTTGTAAAATGTGTCAACTTATGGAGTGGTAAAGTGTGGTTTTATAGACAATCTTTTACTAACGTTGTGATGACATTATAAATGTTACTAGAAGAAGCAACTTCCCTGAACGTGTACAGGAAATAGCTCTGATTTTTTTTTTCAAAAAAAAAAACATTTCCCCCAATCTTTACCGTCGGGAGAACTGAACTAATAGTAAGCATTATCTTTATACCATTTTAACGAATACTTCTACAATGCAACTTTTCCTGTTCCATTAATTTGAACAGTTTTCAATATTTTTTGTCAAATTGTACAGAACGGATTTGACGACAAAAACAGAATAAATGTTAACACATCAACACGCCAACAGAATGAAAAAGAACAGTGCTCTTTATTCATAATTGTATCAATCAGATGGAAGAAAAATTATATGAGACTTAGAAGACGTTGATGTCATAAATGTTGCTATTTGAATATTCCATTCACCAGCCGACAGCTGACTATATCACCAGCTGACTATCAACAAATATTCCTATTACTAAAAGTGACCTGGAATGAATAAAATATTACCTAGCTACCGAGCGGATATATTACTAAGCTTGAAATCATTGGAGCGTAGAGAAATGTAACCAGAAATAATTATCATATTGTCTTTAAGAAATTGGGAAAAACAGTTGAATCTAAGCGTTGATTTTAATTTTTAATATGTCTACGATTTTTTAATATTATGTTTTTAGGATTCCAAGGTTAGGAAACATAAGGATTTTAGTATATCTCAACTCATATTAGTATATAAGTATATCGTAACTACTATTCTGAGATTTAAAAATTTTCAAATTTTAGGTCAAAAAGATTTTAATATAGCTGGATTTAGAAATTAAGGATTTCAATATTCAAACTTTAAAACTTACCAGATTTAAGGTTTGAGATTTACAATTCCCGGTTTTGAGGCTTGAGTACTTTTTGAGTATAAGATTTCAACAAACGTCGCTTCTTACACGGTTTTTCAAGTGACTGTTTTATGCAGATTTTGTAATAAACGCGGTTTATATTTACACGGATTTAGGAATTTACGCGGTTTCTTTAACGCGGATTTCTCAGAAAATTCGTTTTTGATGCAGCATGCTTTTGATGGTTTTTCGTTATTGAATCGTTTATCCAGAGTGTCATATGAGTTTACCTAAATCAGCTAGTGAATTTTCACTATTTTTACCTGACCTTTTCATTTTATATTCCTTATTGTCATCTTGTTGTGTTTCGATTATCTTTTCACCCGCGTAAAAACGTCAAATGATTTAGTGTATTTCAAAGTTTAGGATATAAGAAACTTTTTATTAATTTTGAATTTCATTATTTTGGTCCTGAAATATTTCTTGATTTCTGAGTATGTTTTGGAATGATAGGTTTTATAATTTCAGGATTTTTTAGATTCACACCTATATGGGATTAGGGAAATACAGAAAATTATGTTCTGGATTTTCGGTTTGGCAGTATCAAAAAATGATTTAGGCGATAGTTTTTTTTCAAGTCCAACGTTTCGGCCGTTTATGACGGTCTATTTTCAATTAGAGAGAATAAGAGACTGTAAAGCCGACAAACCAAAACTAAAGTATTGGAAAAGTATAGCAAAAAAAGTGAAAAAAGGAAACAGTAAAAGTATTTAAAATTTAGAGATTCATAATTTAAGGTCTATACGATTATTAAAATTCGGTATTTTGACATTATTCTTAGTTTTTCCAACTTTAACCCTCTAGGGCCCAGTGCCGCCTTTAGACGGTTTTTAGTTGCACCTCTAAAAAGCTTCAATAAGAACTTAAAAATGTTTTTAATTGCTTCATAGAGATTTTTTCGAAGTCCGTCTAAAAATTAATTTAGGCACTAATATAAAAAACTGTTAGAATTTAGTAGTTTAGAAGATTAATATTTGAAACAATAAGATATCGAGAATTGACGAATTTAAGATTTGAGAGCTTCAGTGTAAAAATAAATGCTGAATTGATGATACAGTCATACCTCGATATAAGGCAACCTCGATATAACGTAACTCGATATAACGTGACTTTTACCTCGATATAACGTTACTTTGAAAATGTATTGAAATTGAAAATAAATGATACAGCAACTGTTTTCGGGGTATAAATTGCTTCAAAAAAGTGTTTGTAGTAAGTTTTAAAATTAATGAAACCAATGCGAAAATTGTCCTACATGGGCATAAAAAAGGTTTAAAAATACTAATAGGTGAGGGCAAATAGGTTTTCACGCATCCTTCAGTAACAATTCACAGTCTTGCATCAATTAGAAAAAAAATTTTTTCTGCTTGTTGAAATTTTCTCTAAATGGGCATAAGAAAGGTTAAAATATACTGATAGGTGTTAGGAAATAGGTTTTCGCGTATCTTTGAGTAACCGTCAACAGTCTTGCATCAATTGAAAATTTTTTTTTTGCTTTTTGAAAGTTGTCCTAAATGGGCATAAGAATGGTTTAAAATTACTGATAGGTGATGAGAAATAGGTTTTCACGCATCTTTGAATAACCTGTGTATCAATTGAAAAAAAAATTTTTTTGCTTCTGAAAATATTTCTAAATGGGCATACGAAAGTTTTAAAAATACTGATAGGTGATGGAAAATGGATTTTCGCGCATATTTGAGCAACCATTAACATTCTTGCATGAATTAAAAAACAATTTTTTTTTGCTTCGATATAACGTAACGAAAATAAAAATAAAGTTGCCTTATATCGAGGTATGGCTGTATAATGACTTTGCTTTTGCTAATCTACAAAATCATAAATTGAGGAATGATAGTAAGATTTCAGGATATTAGAATTTGTGGTTGTTAGGATTTTTATAATTAGGGTAATAGAGGTTTAGGTTTGGCGTCGTACACAAATTACGTAACGCTAAAATCTAGATTCCAGACCCCCTCCCCCTCTATGTAACGATAGGTAATGTTCGATATAACTCCCCCCCATAAAATTACGTAACACTGAACAGCCTGAACCCCCTCCGAAATTTTCAATTTAGAGCAAACATCACAGTTACGTAACTGTCTTAACTACCTTTCCTCTCCCCTACGTAACAATAAGTATCGCAGAATCAACCACCCTCCCCCCCCTCTTCATGCGTTACGTAATTTGTGTACGGCACCTTTCAGCTCTTAAAAAATTCAAAGTTAGCTGATTTTAATATTTTTTTTCGACTTTGAAAACATTCGAATTTTGAGATTGTACAGTGTCAGGGCGAAGTCAGGCGAAAAGCAAATATTGAATCCAAATTTATGTTTTTACTTTATTAATTTTCAGTCTCATGTTTAAATAGTAACAAAAGGGAAACCTGCGTTTTTTCGCAGACAAGATTGTGATTACTTCTCCCAACTGTGATTTCCAAAATATTTAGTTAAATAGGTAGGTATGAGAAGTCACGAGTCACTCTTGTACAGTTTATAGATTTGAGGATTTTGAAATTTAGGAATTTTAGAGTTTTAGGAAGAATTCGACGAATTAGTAAATTCGATTTTTAAAGAAGAAAGGATTAGAAGATTACTGGATTTGACAGTATAATGGTTCGAGGACATAGGGATTCAAGGAATTAACTACTAAGGGATTTGAAGATATAAGACTATGAGGATAAAATGAAATAAGGAAAATTGAAGAATTTGAAAAATTGAGGACTTGATAATTGACAGCTCGAAGATTGAAAAGTTTAGGAATCAAAGGATTCGTGGTTTTAGGGGACGACTTAAGTACGTTAGTGCATTAAGCAAAAAAGAACACTTTTCGACGTAATATTTAATCGTCGTTCTGGGAAGATCAGGAGTTGAGACTGGAGGGTTCAATGAGTTCGGACAAATTCAACCCCACTTCCTGAGCTCTCATCTCTGGTGTTTGTAAGCAAATTTCCCCGCCACCTTACGAAGAAATGGGATTTTAACATTCAGAATTTTCGGAACCTGAAAATATTATGTTTTGGGATTCCAAGTTTCTAGGATGGAAAAATTCAAAAATTTAAGCAAAGTATTATTCTGAATAGATCTTCTAACTGGTCTCGAGGTACGATGCTGGCCTAACAAGCCAGTCGTCGTAGGTTCGAATCCCGGCTTGGAAGAGACTGTTGGTGTCAGTAGGATCGTAGCGCTAGCCCCGCAGTTGTCCTGTACACTAACAGTTGGCTGCGAAGTCTGTGTATAATAAACAGAAGGTCGAGTTGTTGGAATGTTGCACCAAGGCTTTGCTTTATTATTCTGAATCTATAGGATGTTGGGAGTTAAAATTTGAGATTACGATTTAAGCGATTATGAATTTAAAGATTTGAGATTTCATGAGTTCAAAAATTTGGAAATTTGAAAAGGAATTTAAAATTTTGAAATATTAGGGATCAAGGTATCCAAAATTTGAGGATTTAACCCTTTACGGATGCACGGATTTAAAAAAGATCTAGGATTTTTGCATTTGAAGTATTCAATATTTGAGAAGAATGGGATTTTAAGATTTTTTGATATTGAGATTTGAGAATTTTGGGATTCTAGGATTCTAGGTATTCATGGTTCAAAGATTTTGAGAATTATAGGACTTCAAAATACAAGGATTTAAGAGATTCGGGGTTCAATCTTAGAGGGATTTTATGTTTTGAGGTTTTTAAAATCATATAAAATGAAATATGCAACGATTTGTGGACTCACGGATTAAGGGTTAAGAGCCTTGGATATTTAAGTATTTCAAGATTTGAAACAACGAGAACTTGAGGTTTCAAGGATTTAAGGATTGAAAAAAATGAGGATTTGAAGATTTAAAGATTTTAGAAGTTTAGAATTGAAAGACTTAACGGTTTAGAAACTTCGACATTTGGATGCTCGGGGATTTTGGGATATTAGTATTTAAACATTGGACGACTTCAGTATTTGCAGACTTACGGGAGAAAATCCAGCCTGTAAGCATGCAAGGAATTCAGGATTTAAGTGGCAGTGGGGTGGCATTGTTCAGCTCGATTCGAACGATTTTCGCTATTTTCGAGCACGTCACAAACTGCCAGTTTTGCCCCACCCAGATTAGGGATTTAAATAATTTTAAGGATTTAAGAATTAGAAGATTGAAGGTAAAAGAGCTCGAGAACATAGATGTTTAAGGATTCAACTGCTTAGGGATTTAAGAATACAAGGATGAAACGAAATAAGGAAAATTGAGGAATCTAAAAACCTAAGGAGTTGATGATTTGAAGCACTATAGACTGAAAATTTGGAAAATAAAAAAAAGTTGAATTAGTTCATCAAACAAGAGTCTCTGCCATCCGCCAAGAGGCGCCGATATTTTCCGCTGCAAATAAAGGTTAATTTCAGAATTTATGTTTTAAATAATTCAAAATTTCAAATTGTGAAGCAAAGTATTAATTTTTTCAAGATTTAAGACTTCGATTTAAAGATATTAGAAGATGTCCTAGGATTCATGAATTCAAATAATTCAAAATTTTAAGATTATGGGATTTAAGGATTTCAGGATTTTAAGATTTGAAAATTTTAGAATTCTGGAGATCGATGAGTCAGATTTTTTTGTGAAACTAAGGCCTTCAAAATACTAGGGATGGGCGGACCGTTGGTATCGATGCTAGGAGGTCGCGATATCGAGCTTTTTGGCATCGATACTCACCGCGAGAGATGAGTACCGGTATCGATACTTTTCAAAAGATACTTAAAGTATCGTTAGATTTTGAGGGTTTGAAAATTAAGGATTTAAGAAATGAAAATTTACAGATTTAAGGATTACAGATTTCAAGATTCAAGATTTTAAAGATTTAAGGATACTAGGATTAAAAGTCTGAGGGATTTCAAAAATAGAAAATTTGAAGACCTGAAAATTTCAGAACTTTAAAACTGGAAGATTCACGGGTTTAAAAATTTTGTTGTTTGAGGATTCAGGAAATTTGGGATATGTGGATTTAATGGGTTGACGATTTTATTATTTACAGCTTTACGTATTTGAGAAATCAAGCCTGTGAGGATTCGAGGAGTTAAATATTCAAGAATTGAATGATTTAGGGATTTAAGTGGTATAAGGATTTTAAAACTTTCTTAAAGATTTTAAACAGTTAAGAGTTCAAAGATTGAAGGTTTAAGGGCTCGAGAATTAAGGATTAAATTGCTTTGTGATTTAAGGATATAAGGGAATAAGGTTAAAACAAAATAAGAAAAATTTAGAAGTTTCAAAACTTGAGGACTTAATAATTTAAAACTCTAAAAATTAACCTATTCCCGGCGGAGGGAAATCAGTTGTTACTAGAGATGGTCGGGTTTGATGTTTTTCAAACCCGTTCCCGACCCGAACCCGAATTTTTTTTTTCGGTCGAAACCCGAGCCCGACCCGAACCCGAAACTTTTTTTTTTTCGTTCAAACCCGAACCCGACCCGAACCCGAAAATTTTATTTCTTTGAAACCCGAACCCGACCCGAACTCGAAATTTTAAAACCCGAACCCGACCCTAACCCGAGATTTCATAGATTTTATAGTCGGGTTTCGGGTTTTCATACCCAAGCCCGACCTGAACCCGAACTTTTCAAACCCGAACCCGACCCCCGTCGGGTACGGGTCGGGCTCGGGTTCCGGGTTTCAAAACCCGAAACCCGACCATCTCAAGTTGTTACCTAAAAAATGAACTTTAAACTCTTATTGCTAATCAATTACAAGCACAATTGAAACAAACTGTATTGCATATTGAAGACCAATTTGTTCTCTGACTCTAAAGTTTCATCGTGTAAATTTTCTAATTAACGTTAGTTAAGTTAAACTTAAATCAAAGTTTGAATGTCAGGTGATGCCATATGACATCACCCGCCGGGAATGGGTTAAGAAGCTTAGGAGACAAAAAATCGTAATTTGAGGGATTTATAATTCGAAGAACTTGGGATTTTTCAGTTTTAACATGCAGAATTTTAGGAGTCTGAAATTATTGAATTTTGGGATTCCAAGTATGTAAGGTGACAATATTTTGAAATTTGAGAATAACATGATTTTGAAAATAAAGTTATTTTGAGTTAAAAAATTCAAGAATTTATGGTTATGCGACTCAACGATTTAAGCAGACCAAAGTTTTTTCGCGGTGCGGTTTTTGGTTCGTTTTTTCTACTAGAATTTCGGAAATTACAGGTTTTTTACGTGGAGCTTGGAATTCACCCCGTTTCCCAAAATAGTCGTTTTCACGCGGCTTGTTCTTATTGGTTTTAATTTTCAAATCGTCTATTTAGTCGATTAGTATACCGATAGAACGGAATAAAAAAAATAGGGGAATTTTGAAACTTAAGGATTAACAACTCAAAGTTCTGAGGGTTGAAAAGTTTACGAATGGATTCTAGCATAGTAGAATTTGGGGAGTTGAAGATTCAAGATTTTTTCATTTGAGGATATAGTAATTCCAGAGTTTGAGACTTCTAGAAGTTGAAAGCTCAAAGCATCAGATATTATAGTATTCAAATCTTTGAGGATTCAAAAGTAGGAGAATGTATGGGTTCAAAAATGTCTGATTTGGAATTTCAGGATTTGGCATGTTAATGAATTTAGGATTTGAAGATAATGGGATTTTAGGATTTCTAGATTTTAGGATCCCATTATTCGAGGATTTTAGGATTCTAAAGATTAATAATTAATAAATTTTGAGGATTTGAAAATTTAGGTATTTCAAGAATTGAGGACCCATAGATTTAAGGTTTTAAGAATTAAAAAAGTTGAAGATTAGAAAACCTTAAGGTTGTAAAGTTTTAGGATTGAAAGATTATAGGATTCACGAACTAAGGCATTTAGTGGTCCAGAGATTTTAGAACATAAAAAATAAAGGTTTTGTAGGTAATTACCTTTTCGGAAGATCACAGAACTCTCTGTTGTACAAGGGAATAAACTTTTTCAATTCGATTGTATTTCACACATAAAGTCTGTTTTGTAGACAGCATAGATTTTTTGTAAATTTATAAAGAAGATTGTAAAATTGAAATATTTTCTTTTTTAATTTATTTGTTACATTAAGTTATTATGTTCCTTGATGATGATGGATTTTTTGTTTGAATATAGTTATATAATATTAAATAGTAGAGTAAAAAAAAAAAGAGTCGGCTACACATGTTTGAGTCACGCGCGCGGAGACTGACAAAGACAATCTCGATATGAGTACATCAGGTTTGAACCCCTGAAATGGAAACAAAAAGCATATCGGGTTGACAAATTGCTTTTTGGCTTGTAACATTTCCTAAATTATTTTACTTTCTTTTTAACAATTCATCTGTTTTCACAATTTAAAATAGGGTTTGGAGCGAAAACTGAAAAGGCTTGAGTTTGCTTGTGATCTGTAGAGCTCGTTATCGAGAACTATAGTATCATTGGATCTCTCTAGTAGTTCTAGATCGTTATCTAGAACCAATTTTGATTAGTGCACGTTCTTAAACATAAGGTTCAATTCCTAATCAAGTCCAGCTATTTTTCGGGTTCTGGATGAGCCTTGGATTGAAAATCCGTCAATTTTTTTTTTAATTATTGGTATTCATTCGAAGTGTTACTATGTCTGAAATTAATAACCAGTCCGTTATTTTGCCAACTGGTTACATTGCATGTTTTTAAAATTATTCATATAGATAAATCGTCCAGCTCAAACCGATGTAGGGGTATAAGGTGGGACCATCATCAATTACAGACTCACGGATTTGGCGCATTCAACCTGTAAGGATTCGAGGGCTTGAAACAAAGGTTTACGGATTTCAGCAGTTTAGGGATTTAAAGACTTGGGGATTTAAGTGTTCATAGTAATTTCGTTTCAAATGATTAATAAATACACAAATATTTATTCGATCACTTTAAATTTGAACGAAATTTGCACACGTATTTGCCTAAATAAACTGAGTATTTCCTTCCAGAGGAAAATTTTGAAGAATAATTGTGTTCGAATGATGTTTAGTGATACTAGCAGTTATTTAGAAATAAAAAGCTCATGATTATCAACTCACTAAATGCATCCGTTTTCAAGTTATTTTGAATTTAAGTTTAGAAAAGTTAGAAAGTAAGCGCTAAATTTTTCTAATTTCTCTAATAAATTTCTAATTTTCTCCCTTGAAATATATATTTTCATTCATACATTGTTGTGAAACTTTCGGTGAAAAGTTCAGAATTGAGAAAAGTAAAAAAAAAAAATAATTTGAAGGCTAGATTTTTAGTCTTTTTTTGATTCTTAACATTTCAAAGGATAATCAAATCCTAATGATGCAATATCATCCTGACCGTAATTTTAAATCATAAAGCTCTTGACGGCTGAAAGTCTAAATGGAACCGTTTTCAAGATATTTCAAATTTAGGTTTGGAAAGCTTGAGTTTTTTTTTCGAAAATACACATAGTTATTTCTGGTTCTTCAGCAACAAGCATAAATTCATAGAAATGTATGATCAATATAACACAATTCGTTCTCAGACAGCAAAAAGTTTGGTTGAATAATTCACTTCCCCACAGCTTATTCTCAGCCAATTTTCCAATACAACCATAAGTTACTGAGCTTAAATGCTTTAAAGACAGCCTAACCAATACGCTCTTTCAGAAAATTACTCTTGAGGCTAGCCCCGCAATTGTCCTGTACACTTAACAATTGCTGCGAAGTCTGTGTATAATAAACAGAAGGTTGAGTTCCGCGAATGCGGAATGTAGCACCATGGCTTTGCTTTGGTTTTGTTTTAGAAATTGAAATTGGAGAGTTTCAGGATTTTGGGGTTACATGATTTTAAATTTTTAAGAATTTTAGACTTCAAGTTTTCTTAATATAGAATAAGACTTATCGAAGGGAGTATTATTTGAGAAAAGCTCTGTTTCAAGACAGAAATCATAATAGTTTCCTGTATTTCATCTCAGTGATTTTTTACTGAAATTTAAATGCATAACTTGTACAAGTGCAATTTTTTTCTGAATGTCCTTCAAATTACAGTTATTATTGAAAAAAAATATATAGTTGTCAAATACACCTCTTACTCGCAATATGCAGGAACATTTTGGAATATTTCAATTTAACTAACCTGCAAGGAAGAGAGTCACACTTTTCCATACCAACCATGACGAACCAATAATCGTTCAAACGGTCCGCAAAATGTCCTCGATCATTACCGAAATCCGCCGGAATGACATCGATCCCCTAATCCTACCCGCTCAGTTCCGGACGGTATCTGCCTAATTCCACATTTCGGGCACAAACCGGGCCTAACAAAGTTATGAAAAAGCCTAATCTCCGAGGAGAGCAGCAACGACACACACAAAAGCCCAAACAATTTTCTACGCCGCTGTGCTGCTGAGACTGCCACTCTACCTCACCTGATGGGTCATAAACAGGGATTTGGACTGAGCTGATGACGCGACGAGGACAAAATAAATTTCCTCACGTTGCCTACGTTTCGTCCGTCGTCGAGAGACTCTTCCGCGTGCGTTCTCTGGCGTTAGATCTAGTGTTGACGTGTGAAATCCTTTAGATCTTCGCATGCTCATTATCTGAATCTCTTGATGGTGTTTATATGTTCTGACGATACCCGGTACCTGTTCTATAATAATGCGAACCGAAGGAAGTTTCTTCTCGGCTTGGGGGAAACATTCTTATGATGATGTTGAACACCGTCATCATTATCATTGCCATCATCATCTTCATCACCACCACTACTGGCGGCTGCGAGAAGCCAGGTGAAAAAACCGTATAGTTATTAGTTATATTCTACTTCTCCGCCGGATCCGGGCGGTACGATACAAGAGCATTCCGGCGTGGAAGCCATCGCTTGAGAGCGCATGCAGGTATCTTTGAAGGAATGCCCACGTTCGCCATCATCCGGCTCGTATCGTTGAACGACGATGGAAAGTTTTTCGCAGTTCGTTTTGTTGCCCCGGACTCGTGATGATGCGTACCACGATGGAAAAGCGAGACGCGGACAGGCCACTAGAGCTCGATACTGTGGAATGGCTCCGGCAGTTATCCGACAGCAACGGCACCATCCTCCCCATTAGGCGTATTGATTGTGATGTTCTTGAAAAGCGAAATTATGATAGTGATGGGTAGATAAGTTTTTCCTCTGGCGGAAAGACACAGGAGGGGGATTGTTGCTTCTAGTTCCGGGTTGCTACGTACAGCGATTTTTAAGTTTCTCGGGACTCATTCTGTGGATGTGATTTTCTAACAAGTAATAACACGTGAACCGGTTTTTTCCAAGTGCATGTTTTACAATTTACGAGACACGGACGGACCGAGCATAGATAGAATGATGTTTGCATTCAGGAGGTCCTTCTGTAGCTTTGGTGTATAATAAAACGATTCCGAATGCGGAAAGTGAAGCAATAAAATCGCTGATGCGATAAGCACCGTTGTTGACTTTTACCGGGGGTGGTCCCAACGTAATGCGCATCCTAACACGGATTTTTGGCTCTTTAGCTCTCCAGCGCTGCAGGTGGTAACAGTATTTATCACCAGAACATCGCACCCCAAAAAGACAGGGAAGGCAGAAGAGCGAGAGAAAGAAAAAAACAACCGAAACGACTTTCCAGCACGCCAGATTCTCAAAGAGAAAGTAAAATTTTTCGCTGCAACGTGCAAAAGTAGGATGCCGGCTGCGATTTGTACCGCTTCTCGGTCGGAATGCCGGAGGAAAAAAAAGCAAACGAATACATTTTTCTTTCGGCTCACGGGCTCGCGAATAAAAAAGTGTTTAACATTCACCGCTCGATATCGGGTAGCGATTGCAGGATTTAAAGCCATTTATTTTCACTTTTCGCTGCTTACGAAGTGGAATACCGCGAATGAACTTGGTAGCTCAGTACTAAATTTAGCGGTTATTTACGAAACAAAAAACATAAAAATACTCTTATCGGCAGTACCGAAATAACTCACAGCGAATCAGTAACGTTTTAGTAACAATAAAACAAGTCAGGGCATTATCTTTCGACTGCTTGAATAAAAAAACCCAAAGAAACACTTCTGTCGGATAAAGCTACTACAGTTTCGAACTAAAACTAGGAGAGCTCATGCAAAGCATGAGCAACCGACCGCTGAAACAAGTCCGATTTTTCAAAGTCTTCCACAGCACCTTTCTGTTTTGAGAAGGGAAAGAAACGCATTCACCCCCACCGATTTTCTTCCTGACAGGGTCGTAAAAGCTAACCAAAAATTTACCAGCGGAAGCAAACGGAAGTGTTTCTGTTGGTGTTCGCTCCGGTTTGCATTGGTGAAAAAACACAAAAAGCTAGCGCATACTGACACTAGCGGATCTTTCAGAAGGTGCCGATCCGGATTCACCACCTAAATGGCTACAACTCGAGCGTACACACTCTATTAGTTTTCTGCTCATTTGGACATTTAGTTGCTCGAAAGCACGATGTCCGAGACCGAAAGTGGCTTGTTGTGGAGATTAGTTTCAATTAAGTGTATTTTTAACGCCAAACGCTTACGCTAAAAATTCTTTTTCGCTGTTCCTTTTTGGTCAACTCATTTGCATTGTGGGCATCATTTGATTCTCTTTGTCAGTAGCGAAGAAAGAAAGAAACTAAACTTTTAATTGCAAGTAAACGTACGCTTTTACACCACCAGGTCGGGATTTAAGGGGGAACGAAGGGGGCAAATGCCCCGGGCCTTTCGATTCGAGGGACCCCCCTAATTCTGGGGTAGACGTGGAGACAGAGTGAAGACCTTTTGTTTTTGCTCGCCATCTTCCAGTGAAACGGTAAGTCATTTCATGATTTTAAATTTTGTTACCTCTACATGTTTTGAAAAAAAAAAATGGCCCCACAAAAATATCTGGTCCGGGTCCCCCAGCACCTAAATTCGACCCTGTACACCACCGTTCAATTTAAAAATGAAATCCGGACGCCATCAGTTCCGCGTGCTCCGAAGCAAATTAATATTAGAAATGTCATTTTTGTAAATGTTTGAGAGTCGTCGTCGACTGCATGATTGTCAAGGGTTTGATACATGTTGTCGTTTGCTGTGTGAGAACAGAAGAGATCGAAATATTTGGGCTTCCCTATTTGCCGCAAAATACGTTTGAAATTCTTTTTTTTTTTGAGATTACACCAGCTCTCAGGGTTTCAAGCATTTTTAAGATATTTGGCATCCAAAAAAATCGATTGAGCTGAAATTTGGCACGGAGGTTTTTTGAGATGACGAAACTTTTGAGCGCTATCTCTAAATTAGAAGCTCAGTTTTTTTATGCATGCAAGTCGTTGACGCCATAATACGTGTTTCAGCTATCACTAGCAAAGATTCCTTTCTAAACTTATTGTCTCCTTTGCGTTTAGTAGCTGATTTGGATACAAAAGAGTGGGAAATGTTTGTTTCTTCAAACTCAAAGGCAAAAATTTGGTAACAAGGGAACAGATGAGGTAAACTCTCAAATGAACCCACAGTGCGATTAGAGGTATTCGAAGTTTTGGGATTTTGAGGTTCTGGAACTTTATAATTTTACGATTCTACAATACAATATTTTTTTGACGTAGGACTACGTCTTTGTTTTCTATACTAGATTACATTTTGTGAAATTGAAAATGAAACTGGCAAATGTTGCGTCAGATTTCAAACGATTATAGCAAGCGAACGACTTAATGCATCTTAGTCATTTATATGTCGGTGGATAGTTAAAATGTGTGATAGTTAAATTGTTTGATATAATGTTTAACATTGTTGCTTTACCGCTTAATGGTGAAAAAAAGGTGAAAAGTTTCAAGGTCAAGCTTTCCCATACATTTCCCTCGCTATTGGCTTGCTTCCCGAGCACGGATAACAATAACATGGACGGAATAAATTCCACTGCCTGCATATTTTGACTCAACAGAGTGTTTTGTTCCGTTTGTCTTTCTCGAAACTGCGTGGCCACGCCCTCATGGCAAAAATCTAGGCTGAACTCGATACAAAAGACTGCGTGTAGAAAATTCACCTCCAGTCTAGTTTGTCACACAATAGCGAGTGGAGTATAGCTGTTAGAGGTAGAGAGCTGCATACAAGTCAACTTTCAGGCACTGCGGAGCATGTTATCTTTATTTTGCATACGGCAGCAACAGTTACCGTCGTACGCTGCAGGATATTTTGCTGTCACACCTACTGGAGGGCACGGCGGAGAGCAACGAATTTCATACTTAAGATTATGGAATCGGTTCTTTTCAGAACTATAGATGTTTGAAGATAAGAGTTATGAAAATTTTCGCAACTACTACTAGTGTAAAATTTTCATATATTCATGCATCGTTAGTTTTACAATAACGACAATAAACGGTATGGTAAAGTTGCCTATGAACAGTTTTTCGCCGCATATAATATCGTCGGCTTCGTGCAACACTGGCACAACTCAAAATTTTGCATATTTGAGTTTTCGATGGCAAACGATGCGAAATCGAGTTAAGTTTCATCCCACGAAACCTCGTTTCAAATTTCCAAAAAAATCCTGAGTTATGGGTAGAAGTGCCTTTGCTGCACAAATCGAAATTTCTCCATAAAATAGTAAAAATAACATTTAAACTTGGACAACGTGCTCATAATATGTGTACAATAGACCTAAAAGTGTTAAATAAGAAATGATATTCTTAAACTTCAAAGTTTTCTTGAAATTCGAAAAATAAATTTTCGACGCAAATTTTGAAACGCGTTTTTCTCGGAACTATGATTTTTGAGTTGTGTCAGTGTTGCACGAAACCGACGATATATACATTTAGTCCTACGTCACCATTTCATACAACCCCTAGGGCTGCATACCTTGTGGTATTTATGTGGGTTCAAGATTTTCTGGATTCTACGACTCTACAATTTTCGAAATTTTTATTCTTCTAGAATTTGGGGAATTAGGTATTTCGGTGATTGGTAGTTGGAAGATTTTAGGATTTGGGAATATTTGGATTCAACGACATTGGAAATTTAACATTTTGTTGTATTGGTATTGTATCTGGTGCACAAATGGATTTTTTTTTCTAATTCGGAGCTTCATTGTGAAAAAATAGTTTTGAAAATATTGGCCATCGCTAGATACAGGAAAAATTGTTTTGACGCTATCTACGAATACGCCCAATTCTTAGTCTCTTCTAAAAACGGAAGTATTAATCAGCCAGGTCGACATTGGCAATATGTGGTTAAGCGTTGTCGTGCAAACGAATCATTTTGTCATAACTTTTTTTTTGTAATGTGGCATTTTTTTTTTTGACGCTTGGCTCAAGTGCATCATTTGTCGTCAATAGCGAGCTCCTATTGTGGTTCCACACCCAATTCTACGTCCACGAATATTGTATTGCTTGCCATTTTTATAATGTTTAAATCATTCGCAGTCTTCACCAAAAGTTTAAACAATCGTTCGACGTGTCTCAGCAGCAGTTTTTTTTTCGAATTACACCGCTAGTTTTCCATAAAAAAAAAAACAAAAAAAAGCCAATTGTAATTTGACAAGTGTGATGATTTGCAGTTGTTGATAAATGCCTCAGTTTATGCGAAGACGTTTCTGATGCGACCTTTTTTACCACAAGAGATAAAAACGGCGATTTCCTATACGTACACCTGATAAAATTAAAATATTTTAAGATTTCTCACTATCTCAGTGTTAGGATTTTAGGAGTCAAGGATTTAATTGATTTTTAATCTTGAGATACTAGGAATTCAGAATATTATATCTTAAAAATATGGGAATTCCAGGAAACAAAGCTCCGAAGATTCGAAGATTTAGAACTTTGAAAATTTGAGAATTGGCGGTTTTTTTAGAATTTGGAGCTTAAGGAATTGAAAAGTTCAAAGAATTAGGGATCAAAGCATGAAAATATTTCAGAACTAAAGGACTTGAAGATTTCCGCATTATAGATTTTTGGTGAAATTTTAAATTAAGAATGTGGGAATTCAAGATTTGAGCATTTTAGTATTCTAAAGATACATGAAACAAAGATATCAAGAATTCAGAGATTCAGGGTTTTTTGAGGATTCAAGGTTTAGAGGATTTAGGAATTAGAGATTTGAAGACGTTGAAATTCAAGGAATTGAAGGAAGTGATTAAAGATTTGAGGATTACAGAGTTCGATGATTTGCGAATTCAATAATTTAGTGTGTGTAGTTGATAGGGATGATCAATAGAACTGTTGGCAGTGGAATGTGATACGAATATAGATTCTGGAACAGTACCACCGTCCTAGTAGTTTAATTGGTCTAAACACCATGCCGGAGGCAAGGAGATTACGGGTCCAAGTCCCGTCTGAATGCGGTATATTTTTCCAAATCTGTATCATGTTTTCAGTTTGCTTGCTTTTTGTCTTCCCGGCTGCACACACTGTCCGCCTTTAATGAACTAATAATTCAGGAATTATTGGAATTCAACGATTTAGGATTTAAGGAATCAAGAACTTTAAAGTTGAAAGATTGAAAGTTTTAATGATTGATGGATTTGAGATTTTTAAATTTGATAGTTTTAATGTTTAGATATTTAAGGATCAAAGGCTTTCAGGCTGTAAAAATGTAACAGTCTAAGGACTATAAGACTAAGGACTAAAGTTTCACAACCGTTGAAAATTCGAAGATTTTGGAATTGAAAAATTTAAGAAATGGGAGATCAAAGGTTTAACGAATAAAAGAGTAACGAATTCAAATATTTGAGGACTTGAATAAGTCAAGATTTGAGGATTTTAGAACTGATTCTACTAAGATTAGAACCTACGACCATTCACTTGACAAAGCGGACTCTGTAATTATAGTGTAGCTATTTTGTGTAAAAACTAACCCAACCCTGTGTGAGAGGATATTCGTCTGTGGTGTATGATTGCTTTTTCAGCTTGTATTCGAAAACATTGACAAAAAAATTAAGGAGCAATAGAAACACAAGGTGATTTTAAAAAAATCGGGCATCTCACATTTTTTAAGTTTTTAGATAGATAACATTAGTCAACACAGGTTTACTCCAAAAGCTCAAACCGGAAAAAATAGAAGATTATAGCTTTTCAACCATTCCTATGACTTTTGGTGTCCTTTGCCATTACTGTTTCTTCAGAGACTTAAATGAGTTTGAATGAGAAACATAACGTCAAGCGACGAACCCGGCGAGCAGCTACTATACGACACTCTCTTTGGTGGTGGCTAGGGGTACCAAAATTCATAGAAATGGTTGAATAGCTATTATCTTTCATTTTTTCCGGTTTGAGCTTTTGGAAAGCAGTTTTTTTCATTTTGTCGACCAGTGTAATTTTTTGCCTGATATTCTTCTGAACGAACCAAAGTGGATAGGCTTAAAAGAAAAAGTTTTTCCAACAAGTACGGTAATGACAAGAGTTGAAGAAAAGTTGTCAAGGGATGAGCTCACTATAGTTATAATAGCATTAGCTAGATGAACCTCTAAAAAAACAATTTAGTAAAACTTCGATTAAACATAATTTTATTTGCTGTTATAACTTTGATCTTATTTATATCGTCGCATTCTAAAAAAAACCCATAGCATCTATTTGGGCATCTGAATCGTGTTATCTAATATCTCAGGAATTCCGACCATCTTTCGAAAAAAAAAAAATTAATTCTGGCGACCAAAATCGATTGGTCATCGATTGAAGCAATTATAAAATCAACTGAATAATTCTGTCCACTACATTGTATTATCATCGACGGAAATTGTTTTGAAGCTAGCGGAGCAATTACAATTTCAATAGTTTCTGACTCACATTTTTCTTTTCTTTTCATAACAAAGTATCAAATTAGCTGAAACTGTATTTTGAATAGCCTGTAATTGAAAAATTGAGGAAAGAAATTCATTGGGTTTTTTTTTTTCAAAGCATTTTAAATAAAAAGTACTGCATCACATTACCACTTAGATTCAGGGACATCGTACCACTCGCTCGAGACACACGACTTCATTTCATTCAACAACAGCGACATTATGTAGGCAGCACTGTCTCAATGGGGCACAAGCAGTTTGCTATTGTTGCAAACGATTTAGTTCCCCTCTCGGTTCCTCGATTTGCTATTCTCCCTCCTGTCTGACCAGGGCGCCATACACGAACCGAACCGAGAACACGCGAGATTATTCGAGTTTGGAGAGTAATTTGCCAACTCAATTTGGCATGAGATTTTGTTCCGAGAAGCACGAGTACACATTACTTAGAGTATCATCCTTATCATGGTTTGCTCGCTTTGGAGAGGAAGTTTGTTTGGAAGTGTGTACTTTAAGTATATTGCTTTTGTCTTGTTAGGTCGATGATCTTTGTTTTATCTCGAGATAATACAAAGTGCTTTTGGTGAATATTCTGTTTTGTGAACGTCATACGGTAAGCGCAGGTTGTTTAGAATGAATATATTTTTATTTCAAATGAATTCCAATGAAGTACAGTAATTGTTATATTTTCTCAATTATTCTGCTTTAATTTCACTATCATCTTCAGAATTTTTTCAATTACACCCTCGAGAAAATCTTTTTCCATGTCATCCGCAGCTTTATAAAGTTCTTTCATTGCACTGCAGACGTTGATATTCTCTATTGAACAGTTTTACCAGAGTCCTCAAGTATCTAAAAACCAGTTAACGATGTCTGCGTACACAAAAGATATTCTGGCGTTTTTTACTATTCAAATTACACTGATGTATGAATCAGGTTTATTCATAGCACGAATGAAAACATCATATAAGTTATTCAGTCTCGATCGTTTTCTTTCTGAATAAGTTGACTTTCTACCGTCTCTTCTACAAATGCACCGAGTGGTGCTTGAAAATGCATAATTATTTCATCCACGTGAGCAAGAACTTCATGTTTAATTGCTGGTATTTTATACCATTTATACAGTTCACGATAGTGTCTTTATGTATATACTTTTTCCGAGTTTGAAGCCTCTTGGCGGTGGGTGGCAATCAAATAATTTCGAAATGTCAATTAACTCCTCATGTTCAGCACACAAGTTATGAACAAGAGAATCGTTGTTGGTTGATGATGTGTGTGTGAATCAGAGCTGCGAAAAGTCAATATCATACTACTGACATTACGCCAAAATGATGCAACACCAGAATCAGCCAACTACGCTGCATGGTTCATTACAAAAGAGTTTGCGATGTTATAATGATTCTCTTAGCGTCAACTCTCACTCTCATTTTTTTCTTGCTATCTTTCTCGATCATTCGGGTATGGCTGTACTGAGATTGAACCAGCAGAAATATCAAGTTCATTTTGACAGCATGATGTTATGAGGATATCAAACATAAAATCAATGATTTTTCTTCAATTGATATGTATGATATTGATATATAGTCGGCGTGCGATCAAACCGAATTAAGCGCCGTTTTCTCAGATTGAGTTATTGACACCCAGTGGATATGAGAAGTAATAATCTATCTATTATGAAGTAACGAAATCGTTTGAGCATTTGATAACGATATTATAACAAAAATTCTCTGTAACAGCTTGTACACAGCAATTGCGGCGGTAAATGTTTTTAGAAGCTTGGTTCGGTTTGACTGCACGCCGACTAAAAGCATTGTCAATAAACAACTATTACTTCGTTTTGTAACTGAGCGTATTTTAGTTTGGTGCTTTTTCATAACACCAATTGTTATAGAAAGAAATCTATTAATATTTTTCAAATGATCTCATATCTGAAAAATAATATTGCATTTTTATTTGTTTTTTGACAGCATGAGTTTAGTAATTTGATTCTTGAATATTGTGCTTGTTGTAGGTTAAACTAAAGACAGTGTTAGTTCGCGGCAAAAAATGAATCGCGGGTGGCAAAACAGAAAACTTTAAAATATGTATGGGTATGTATATTTATATACAGATCCTGTTAAATTTTGGCACGGTTCAACTTTGAAACTGTTCAATTTCGGTTCGGAACGGTTTTGCTTTTCTCCTAGTTTTCATTCATATTTTCTTTCAACGAAGAGGATGGCCGGAGTTAATCGACTGGTTTCGGATATATGGCCGGAATATGTTTCAGTAACATGGTAACGATGATCAAAGCAGTGCTTAGAAGTGCTTAAAATCCTACCATGCCTCTCATTGAAAAATGTAAAAATGCGGACCTGTTTGAAATTATAAACCTAGTTCATTGGTGGCCATATCTTGAGTTGGGATCGTCGCAGGCCGCAAAGCAGATCAAATTTAAAATATCCTGATAGCAACAAACTTCAAGCTGGCACTGACATAATCACGCTACTGAAACGATTTTTGATATTCCAAAAATCACCTTGATTTGCATTGCAGTGACATTTCCGAGTGAACTCTGTATATTCACGACGATTGACAATGAGAACCCGAAAATGGCAAAAGAGACAAGATATTGAATCACTTGTCGGATCTCTACGCTTACTGTGATGGTTGCTGGCTATTCATGAGAGAAAGAAACGAGTGCGATGATATTTTCTCTCTCGTCATAGTCAGCATGTTGCTTGGATTAATCGCAGCTCTGGTGTGAATACGTGTGAATTTGTTGCTTTTAATTCAGTATATGTTGATATGATTCTAAAAATCAATATTCTGAAAAAAATACTGTTGTACAAAAACAATAATTTGTGTTTCACGCGATCCTAAAATTGGGATTATTCTATGGTTTAAGTTTATATAGAGTAACTCTATTGGGTACAAGTGAGGTACTTTTAACTATCTGTTCTGCAGTGTTTCAATTTTTTAAGCTTCGATTTAGAAGCATGACCAAGGATGGAAAAACTCGTATCGCATAACAATCATTCGGGTATCATTTCTGAACGTGCTATTTATAAGCTTTCAATCGTAGCAAACCATCGCTATTAAAAGTTACACATTCTCAAGCTTGCAAGAGACAACTTAGAGCAAAGAAATATATGGTAGCTTTCTTTGATGATTTTGTTTCAGTATTGCCTGCTTTAGGCGGAGCGAGCAACGTATAGCGAGTGTTTCACGAAAAAATCGTAAACGATTGCACTCAAGCGATCGCAATGATTCTTTCAAATGTTGGTTGCTTGTAGGCGTAATTCGGCTACTCCACGTCGGGCTTTCACCGTGATATACCACGATGATTCTTGGTGATTTCAAGTATCAGATGCTAATGCACCATGCTACAATTTCCGTAAGCATTGATGATACCTATTTGCTCCGGCAAGCAAACAATTGAACGCAATCTAACGTTCATTTGGATTCATAATTTTGTATCACTGGCGATAATATCTCAAAGCTTCTCGTGATAATGTTGAATGCAAGTGAACTTGGATACAATAAATACTATCGTGTTTGAATCATTCAGTCTCCTTCTATGGTATTCGGAACTCTTAGAAGCGAAAAACAATCAGCAGCGTTTCATGGAAAACTTGTACGCGAGTGGAAATAGTTGAACGATAACTGATAAATCAAAGAACACATTTTCATGAAATATTGCTAGTTAGTGAACTTTTCCATGCTTGAGCATGACCCCAAACAACGATTTCTTATTGGAGTAAAGAATGGATGTACGCCTAATAGAAGTGTTTTAATGCTTTAATGTTCGATGATTCTTTATGTTTTCAAAGTTATTAATAAAACTAAAAAAAGTAAATGTACGATGTTGCTTTCTTGAGGCATTACTATGTCGATTGGGCGTAAGGTACTACGCACACCTTTATTTGCTACAAATTGTTGTCGATTTGATAAATAACTTTTGATTAAATCATTGACAACTCCTCCATACCCCATAGCGATTAAGCCACTCACGATTTTTCTTTGTTCAATTTCGCAGATCTGTTCATCAACAAGTTCCGTAGCAGCAGTCAACTCTCCACAGCCTTCCCGGAAACTATACTGAAATTTAAAAAAATTTAAAAAACTTTATCTTTTTTTTTCAAGGGAAGATAATGTCGAAATCACATCTGTCACCAAATTTAAAAAGAGGCGAAACTTTAGCACTTTTTATTACGTTTGTAAAATTGCCAGTTACTATTATTTTATAGGAAAGATTTGCATTTATCACGGAAAACCGGTTGATGTTGCTTTTTAACAGGTCAACGGTAATGTTATCATGCCATTTACTTAAATCTGATGTGATCAGTTTGTTTTCTAAAAAAAATCCTAAATGGAAGTGTGCATACGAGTAATGCTTTTGTTTCGGTGTTTTTACGCTTGCCCTCAACGAATTTGTGTAGTAGTTACCCGCTATCGTGAACTTTTACTGCAGCTTATATTATAACAGATGAAAATTAAGTACAGTTTATTCAAAAGTGCTCGATACGAAGCAAAACCTATTTTCCATCACCTAACAGTATTTTTAAACCATTCTTATACTCATTTAGGACAACTTTCAACAAGAAAATTTTTTTTTAATTGATTCAAGACTGTTGGTGGTTACTCACAGATGCGAGAAAACCTATTTCTCATCACCTATCATTATTTTTAAACCTCTCTTATGCTCATTTAGAGAAAATTTCAACAAGCGAAAAAAAAAAATTTTTTTTTTAATTTATGCAACACTGTGTATTGTTACTGAAGGATGCGTGAAAACCTATTTTCCATCACCTATTTGTATTTTTAAACCTACCTTATGCCCATTTTGAACGATTTTCGCATTGGTTTCATTGGTTTCAAAACCTACTACAAAAAGTTTTTGAAGCAATTCATAGCCCAAAAACAGTTGCTGTATCATTTATTTTCAATTTCAATACATTTTAAAAAGTTACGTTATATCGAGTTACGTTATATCGAGGTTGCCTTATATCGAGGTATGACTGTATTATTATTATTATATTATAGTGCCTTTTGTTAGTACATTACATCTCTCAACCTACAATGGATCTGAATCAACCGCTCACGAGATCCACATTCACATGATCTGCATTGTGAGCATTAGAGGAGTATTTACTAGAAATGGGATTGTTTTTATTAAGCCTTCGGAATCTTCAGCAGCTGTTGCTGTTCTAAATATTGGACAATTACCACCGAACTCAAAATAAAACAAACTAATTTTATCACAATAGTTCAAATGTCTCTGGTCGCACTGAGAAAAAAAAAACAGTAAAACATATTCCATCCTTTTTTGCTTCTGTTCCTACCCAATTATAATCCTATGATTCTTTCTTTATTCCTCCTATGTTTGCAACGTTTCCTAAGAGTTACTAGAATAATAAAAGCCAATGAATCGAATGCAAAATAAATCTTTCCTTATTACGCTCTATCCTCTACATATCTTTCCATATATGTATCCGATCATCTTTTTAATTTCGTTTCTCCAGTCGCCCCTCCTAAAACACTGTTGCTGCTGTTGTTGGAGAAACGATTGCGTGCTGATCTTACCTCTTACCACCATAACAGAAACTTTGATGCTATACATATTTTGCCGCTGCTGCTGTTGATTTGATCCTACTACTAAAGTCAATTCCAAAAATTAACTCATGTATTTCGCACGTCGATTTGTAACACTAATACGATAAAAGTTCATCAGAAAACTATCAGCTTTTTACGCACCATAATGGCGGGTGCTATAATGCCTGTTCTATGACACGTAAAAAGCTGGAAAAGGTTATTTTCACTTTGGCTTATAGCGTAAATTACATCTGCTGTTGTGAGTAGTAAATCTTTGTTTGTAGTTCGTAGTTTTATGCAGCAAAACCCGTTTTTTACTAGGAATATACTATAATCCATCAAATTCTAATTGTTCTCAGTTACTGTCTAGCTACTGCAGGGAAGTGTATTGAAGTATGAACCTACGTTTTACCTTTGTTATACTAACCAAAGGTTATAAAATCGGTCGAAAAACGTGAAATAGATCCGAAGACCAGAGGACCGAGTGGTATATACCTTTTGACTCAGTTCGACGAACTGAGCAATGTCTGTTCGTGTGTATGTATGTGTGTTGTCTGTATGTATATGACGCAAAATACTAACGAACCTTTCTTATAGAACGCGATATCCGATTTTGATGATTTCATATGCAAATGAAAGCTACTGTGTTCCACCAGAGTGCTACCGAGTGGATTTTGGATTATTGGCTTAGATTTTGAGATATTGGTCAAAGAGTATTTTCTTACATATGGTATTTAACTTTTAACACAAAATGAATCTGTTGAGGGCCAAGTGTTGTATACCAATCGACTCAGTTCGTCTAAATGAACATTGCCTGTATACATGTGTATGTGTGTATGTACGTTGGATTTGAAAATATGTTGTTTATATGTGTAGTATATCAAAATCGAACAAAAAAAAAAAACAAAAATAAATTCCACCTTTCACAGAATGCATTATTCGATTTAAGTGTTTACAAGTGCAAATGGAAGCTCCAAACCTTTTGAAAACCGTACTGAGCGAGTTTTTTATTGGTTGCTTGAATTTTAGAATATTTACCAAAGAATTTTTAGACATGGAGTATTTTACCTGTTGGATCATTTCTCCCTCTACCTTTTTTTATATCACTATCTCCCTTTTTCTCGCTCTCTTTTTTTCAACTACTATTTATTTCTCAGAAGAAACTAAAAGTAAAAGATATCTGTGCATTTTTTTCATACTCTGTGTAGTTCGTTCTTACTGGTGTAAATGGATGAACCTTTTATTTTTAATAGCTTTTTACTAACAATATTCAATAGATTTCAGAGGAAACTGCAATGCTTATTTTAGTTCGGTTCTCGTTTACTTGATACACTTCCCTTTCGTATAATTTAAATATTGTTTTCTAAATTTATTTTAAATTTATTCAAAGGTCAGTGCAAACAGAGTATCCATGTTATCCCGATCCCCGTTTTGGCAGCAAGTTTTATAAACTTCTCCAATAAGAGTTACGTTCCCGAGTACACTTTAAACAGTCAAAATTCTTAAGTCCTGCAAAAAACTTTAATTTTGAAAAAATGCATTTGCAATAGAATCAATTTAACAGCTCTCAACAGCATCTGTTGTGTACTGGGAATTGACATTTCAACAGCAGTTATAGGAATTTCAATGAAATCTTTTAGCACTTGATCCCACAGATTTTATCAAAATTTTTGTTGATTTCTTAAAATATTTACAAGTATGATTCAAGCAACTATTCTATGGTAACAAAGCATTTAACGCGTTCCTGTATAATTCTGAACTATAATTTCTTGAGGGCAAGTTTGTAGGACTTTGCTGCAATTCTTAGGAAATATTCGATGCTAATCCATAATCTATAATCATTATGTTCTTTTCTGGGTCTTGCAATTTTTGAAAACGAAGCCGTTGTGGTATTGAGAATGCACGTGAGAGCCTCATCGAGGTTTGATTCAGTGATGTTATTTGGTTCACCCTCTTGAAAACTCTCTTTTGTATCTAATTTTAAACGATTATGGTTTACTGGCATAACAAATTTATATGTAGTAATAGTTAGTATAAATTTATATGTAATAATAGTTAGTATAATAGTTAGTAATTTATATGTAATAATAGTTAGTATAGTAGGTTTCTGCACAGCTAGGTGGCATAAATTAAGGTTTTTCTTTTGTGATCTTTTGAAAAATAATCTTAAAAATAAGCGTGCAGTGATGTTTCTCTAGTACATCATATACTTGTGTGAGTTCTGAGCCAACTTTTTATCAGCTTTTTATCTTTGATCAAGTGTTTGTTATTACCGATTCTTATTAGCAAAGCCATTGTTTAGTGCGTGTAGCTTTAAGCTATAATTTATTAGATATGCTTGATTAACAAACTTTAATTTTACAAATCTTAATCTTACAGATACTTACAAATTCGGTAACCAATTGACTTTTGTTCGTAATTTCGGGAAACTTTGTTCAGCGATATTTTCCAGCATTACAATCGAAACTTCGTTTAAAAATAATTTTCGAACTATTAAGTTAAACTACTTACAATAAACCTTAACCGTTTGTATCAGCTAGCGAGACGAATTCATATGAAGCAGTCAAATGGGTCTTAATTAATAACTTAATAACAAGTAATTATGTTTTTAACTGCAGCCTTTACCAAGCAAATTGTTAGGTATACAATTTTCACACAATCTTAATAGTTTCTATAACAATCTTGAGTGACTATAGAACGTGTTGCTATAATTCCCCAAGTTTCGGAAACTGAATGTTTACTACAATCTATATAAGCTAAAACGTCAACGTTTCATTTACTCCATCGCAGGGTTGTGCGGTTCGACGTTACAGTGTTCTAAGATTGTTTTCACTCGATATTCGTTCTCAACCTAAACGTTCAGTTCTTTATTGCGACTATAAAAATTTTGGCAGGTGGATCGACTTCGTCAGATGGCTGTGAAGATTTTGGCGCTGATGATGAGGATCATCAAAATATAAATGCAATATTTTTCGTTAAATCAATTGCTATAGGAGTAGAAAACATCTCTAATCAGATTTTTGAGAATTATGCTACCGCTGGCGATCTCCCAGATGGCCTCGAGGCACGATGCAGGCCTAACAAGCAAGTCGTCGTAGGTTCGAGTCTTGGCTCGGGAAAGGCTGTTAATGTCAGTAGGATCATAGTACTAGCCCCGCAATTGTCCTATACACTAAACAGTTGGCTGCGAAGTCTGTGTATAACAGATGGTCGAGTTCTTAATCGGAATGTAGCACCAAGGCTTTGCTTTTTTGCTACCGCTAGCTTAAACGATATAGGAACATTTTTAACTCTGTTCTAAACACTACAATATATCCAAACATGTGGAAGCGTGTTAAAATTATTTCTATTGAGAAAAAAATCGATAAGGTATCCAATACAAAATTGATACATAGACTGGGTAATTTTTTCCAGTTTTCAAACATTGCCGCAATCCTAATAAGATCACGTTTATAAAATCGTTTTCAAGCTGTGTTCTGTAACAGTCCTTTGTTTTCATTTAAACCAATTTTTATATTTATATTCATAGTACAAAAGTTCAAACCATTGGACAACGTAAATCTATTCCCTACACAATAAAAAATTATCTGTTGTACTTCAAGATTCTGTTGTTGGCTCGCTTTTTTTTTACTATCTACATCAACGATTTGCCATTCGTACTGCAGCACTGTTCTGTACACATGTTTGCTAATGATGTTTACCTTTACTTATGCGTTTCCAAAAACACTAGCCACTCAGAAATGGCTAGAAAAATTAATAACGACTTGCGCAATGCTTATGAATGATCTTGTAGAAATATGCTCTTCCAAAACTGAGGCTCTCTGTTAATAGATAAATCTAGAGAACTGAGCAATGATGTTATTATCCACCGAGCCGATTGAATTCATGGATCAGGCTAATAATCTGGGAGTTATTTGAAAAAAAAGCTTTATTTTGTCACTAGTTACCAACAAAAATCAGGCTTTTCAAAACACTTGACTTCACTTATTGCAATGTTTAATACAAAAACAAACATATTATAATTCAATGAACAAACTTCGTGTCGCTTTAATGCGTGTGCATGGTATGTGTACAATCTCTCATGTTACTCCAGTGTTTCTCATCTGTAAAGCAACCTAATTAGTTGCTCTTTTACTCAATTCTACATATTTGTATTTGTGTTTGCATATAATTCATCTAACCTAGGTTTACATGAATGATGGTTACAATAGTTTAAAATAATCTACACCTAACAAGTTATTGCCTAAACTTATATGACGGCACACGAAAGTCGTGAAGGTCTTCCAGCTTAAGGAATGCACGAATGCAGGAGGCTAGAGGTTCGTTGTATCCAAACGTAGTGCGATGAAAGCTAGGTTGTAGCAAACCAGTGGATCGTAGGCTGCTTTGCGAAGCACGAAAGGTTCACAGTGACAAAAAGCGCTTGCTCAATTTTCCTGCGTCGATCAAGAGTGTCGAGTCCAAGCAGACGATAGCGATCAGGATAAGGAGGCAGGTTAATCGGATCTCGCCAAGGCAAGTTTCTCAATGCAAAACAGATGAACCTCTTTTGCACACGTTCGATACGAATAGTCCATACCAGTTGATTAGGGCACCAAACCATGCTCGCGTATTCGAGTATGGGCCGTACCAATGTGCAATACAATGCTTTTAAGCAGTAAGGGTCGTTTAAATCACGAGCTATTTAGGAGATGAAGCCAAGCTGGCGTGTGGCTTTAGCAATGATGTTCGAGCGATGCAAATTAAAAGAGAGTTTCGAGTCCAATAAAACTCCAAGGTCGTTAATGTGATCCACTCTCTCAAGTTTCTGATCGTTAATATGAAAGTCGAAAACTATTGGATTCAGCTTGCGATGAAAAGTTATAACGCGGCATTTGGAGACACTGAGAGATAACCAATTTCTACGGTACCAGCCTACAAGTAAGTCCAAGAGCTTTTGCAAACAACAACAATCATCAACGGTACGTACTTCGAGGTATAATTTCAGGTCGTCAGCATATATCAGTTTTACACCAGCACCTAACAGCACGGTCACATCATTAAAGAACAATGTAAATAGTAGAGGGCCCATATTGCTTCCCTGTGAGACATCTGAGTTATTCGTAAATGAAAAGTTTCAACTTTTACGCGCAGTACTGTACTGCGTAGATAGGAGCTCAACCATGCAATAAATTTCTGAGAAGCACCGAGTCGCGAAATTTTCTCAAGCAGTATACAATGATCAATTTTGTCAAACGCAGCTTTCAGGTCCGTTTAAATTGCATCAACTTGAGCTTTTCGTTCTATGTTGGAGATGCATGTCGATGTGAATTCAAAAATATTGGTGTTAACGGGCCGGCCGGGCATATATCCATGCTGGTCAGTAGCAATGTAGTTTTTGACACAAGATAAAACAAACGTACTCACGATTATTTCAGACAGTTTAGAAGCGGCCGAAAGGCTAGTTATTCCTCGGTAGCTCCTCACGTTCCGACGATCTCCACTTTTAAATACCGGAAACATAAAGGATTGTTTCCAAACTTCGGGAAATTGACCTTGTTCGAAAGATTTGTTAAAAATAATAGACAAAGGTTCAGCCAAAACAGGTGCGCAACGACCAAATATTACCGCCGGGATACCATCAGGTCCAGCAGGAAATGAACGTTTCAGTTTCTCTGCAGCAGCCAAAACCATTCGGCTGTGATGTCAAACGTACTCAAATCCACTAAGTTGGCCGGAACAGGTACTGCAGCTTCAGCAGCAAAATCAGAAGCAAAATAATTCGCAAACAATTCACAAGAGTCTGAGTTTGATTTTGACTCAGTTCCGTCGTAGTAAACATTCGAATTTCGTTCCTGCCTGCTAATATTTTGAATAATAAACATGATTAGTCCTGAATATCGGCGCGATAGATTAATCCTATTCAGACATAGACGAATTATGAGCTTTTTGATCCCGCAACATTGCTCTTCTTATTCTGGACAAACATTTTTTGTTGAAAGCATTGCTAACTAGAATCGGTTGTCTAATAGAATTGAATAAGCTTATTTGTTGAAAACCTTCAAACAAGATTTACTCATTCACTTCAACAATGTACGTCAGTCTCTTGAAGATTTCCAATGCGTTGAGAATTTAAATGTTTAGTTTTCAAGTAATTAGTAGATAGCACCAACAAGTGTTTTTAAAGGTGAATTTTCATTGATAGTAAAACAAGGCAAGAGTGTATTCTTTCTACGGTTGAGTAAGGAAGAATTTTGGTAGAAACGATAAAAAATTCCAATATATTTGCAGGCTTCGAAAAATGACACTCCTCACATGGCTCAAATCCTGTCTATTTTTGGCAATTTCAGGCTTGCTATTCTCATCTTTTTTAACCAACACGACGCCATCCCTATGAGTCTAACTAAATCAAATATTGAGCAGTCTTGAGAATCTTGAAAATGGGAATGATAATGTCCGCGTGAACATTTTTTTTCCAAAAATGAAAATCTGCAAAAAAAATACATTGGATTCTAATAAACAGTCTACAGAAATCTGGTTTTAGAGTCATTATCAGCTATATTTCAGATGATTTGGAATCATTTTATTCTTGATCTTTTCGTTTTTTTAAAGTTCTCCAGACATGTTGAATGATTTGAAAGTATTTAACATAAACTTTTTTTTTAACTCTGAGGACCTTGAGCTAAGCTCTGAGCTAGATTTGAAATCAGTCAAATCTAAAGGAACTACATTTAGTTAAATTGGGAATAAATTTTTGCTTTGTCCTGTGAGGCTGAATTTAAATCATTTTCTTTTTGGCTTCTTCCTCTAGTTAGAATCACTCCATTGCTATGAGCCAATTTAAGGATCATTTTCTACAATTTTTTCCTGGATTCCAGGAGCGTTTTTGAGCATTTTTAGTTAATTTGGAAACCTTAAAGTTGGCTTCATCCTAGTATTTTTTTATACATTTTAGGACGAATTTTTATTTTTCATTCTTCATCCTTTTTTAGAGTAATTTTTTATACATTTTAGGACGAATTTTTATTTTCTTCTGTACCTAAGAAACATTTACCAACTCTTTTTGTCAAAGTTTCGATAATATTTTGTTGTGACTTTTTTGTCTAATTTAACCCTCTCCCGCTCATAAGGTTTATCAATAAAATTTATAGCTTCTCGAGAAAATTCAAGCTGAACACTTTGTAGACTAACTTAAATTACTGTCAACTGTAGTATTTTGAAAAAAAAAAAGCCCAGTGATGCTCTGAGGCAGCATATAAAAATTTATCGAACAATCGTAAGCACAACAAACTATTTTATGTCGAGATATGATGATTATAATTCTTGGTGCTTTAGAGTCACCATGAGCGGGAAAGGGTTAAAAGATTTAAGGGGTAGGTAATATCCACCATTTGTCATTTTTTTATTGGCCTAAATCATGCAACAACTATCCTAGAATCAAAATATAACTTGCCCAAGTACTGATCTAACCTCAAAATTCGTTTAAATCAATTTTTACCGAACAACTTTTATGCTCCAAAATAACATTTTTCGTTTATTTTGGTGATGCTCGTTTTTCTTTTTATTCCGAGGCTCACTAAACTAGCAGAAGTTACCTCTGATCGTTATCGTGTTTCAAGTTTGAAGTATAGAGGTCGCTGCATCACGTTTTGACCGTTATAGCGTCTCTACAGCACGTCAGATAACAAAAAGGAAAAAGAGGAAAATAAAACTCAGGAAGGACTTTACGGCGCAGGGATAGCTGACTGAAGGTAAAATATATTAGGGGCTTTATTCTTGCGATTCTTAAGATTTATAGCATTTTGAAATTTTAAACGCGTTTTTCTCAAAACCATGTTTTGAAAATCAGCGAGCAGTAGAACTGAAAAAGTTTACATCCGATTGACTTGAAATTTCAACTGTAGCTTCCTCATTGGATTATCTAGTGAAGTACACACGATTTGGTGATTGATTACCAACAACAAAAGTTAAAAACAATTAAAGGCGATTTTTTTGTCGAAAAAGATTTTTTTTCCAAACCGAATTTTGCGAAGAAAAAATCCAAAATTATGATCATGTGTACTTCACTAGCGACACTAATGTAGATAATAAAAAAAATGTTTTGGTTATAGGTGGCGTTGAGCACGACTTCTTCTGCTCGCCACGGAAGAACTTGAAAAAAAAAACGGGTTAGGGCAATCACTGCACACCACCAGTTTGTAAAAAAATAGCAAATAATTTTTTTTTCTATTTTTCAAGAAATGCTTAATCTAATGATATATTATTTATATACCTTACATCTCAAATGACGGTTAAAAAATCATAAAAAAAGCCTTGTTTTTCGAGCGTTTGGTGGATATTACCCCTTAAACCATTTTTTTTATTGTACGCTTATTCTAGGCCTTCAGAAACGTTTTGCAACCATTTTGAGCTGGATTCGGAATTCATTCTATTTTATTCTTTCAAGCCTTCAAATTATTTTAAATGTTCAAGCTCCATCCACGAGAGTTTATGTATTCTAAATTGAATTTGAAATAGTTTTGTTTTTGGTTTCTAGTTGCTTTTTAAGTTATTAGATACTAAATCGAGATCAATGTATTTAGTTTATTTTAGTATTTTTTTGTGATTTAAAAGTTTCTGTGTACCTTTGATCGCTTCAATTTAATTTAGAACTACTTTCTGTTATGGGCTTTTCGCTGCTTTTTAAAGTACTTCCAGTTAATGTAGGGTGCAGTTTCGATTTGCTCCTAGGTTTCCTAGCTTTTTGGAGCACTTCAGTTAAATTAAATGTGTTCTGTTCTTTTGAACCCTTTTGGTTATTTTCAGCAGAACTTGAAATCATTCTTTTATATTTTGCGTAGTTGCTTCAGAATGGTTCCAGCTGAAGTCAAATTTATTCTGGTTTCTTAAGTTAAAATTTGAAATGCGGTTAATAATATTTATGAAAACCTTGGAAATGACAATCGGCTTCCATTTGTGAATTATAAGTAAATTTTACTGCTCTATTATTACTGTACATCCTTCAAAAATAATTTACATTTCTTAGACTGAAATTGTTCCTTTGCTTTTATTTGGATTAGGTTCAAACCGTGTCGAGTTAATTTTAAAACTCCTTTTAATTTTCTATTTTTTTCACCTTTAATACGTTTTTTGAATTTTTAGTTTTTTTTCCTTAACCCTCTAGTGTCCATTGCCGCATTTTGGCGGGCTCCAGTCAAATCTCTAAAAAGCTTCAATAAATGCTTGAAAAGTGTTTATAATGATTCATAGTTATTTTTCCAAAGCCCGTCTAGAAATTAACTCGTGCACTAGAGGGTTAACTTGTTTTTAGTCACTCAAAGTTATATTCAACATTTTTTTCTTTTCGACTACTTCTGGATTTCAGGGGTGTTTTTCTGCAAAAACATTTCAATGCCTTATTACTACCATCAAGAAACTTTAGTTTTTCAAGGGTAATTTGTGGTAAGTGTTTGACAGAAGTTTTCGGCTTTTCCTGATTCTCAATTAGGGTAGATGATCCAATAGTTGTGGTAGCACCAATAGTTGCGGCATCGCTTTCAAATTCATCGTTTAAACTAATTAGAACCGAATTGCTTATGTAGCATAAGAAGTTGAAGAAATAATAGATTAAACATAAGTACATATGTAGCTACAACAATATATACTGAAAATATCCAAATTACTGAAGAATACTGTATTTTTCAGAAACTTACCCGGAAGGCACCACCCATTTTCTTCTTTTGTCCACGATTGTTTTAAGATATGTGTGTGGTTTTAGTACGATTATTACTCATAAAATTATTTTCCCAGATAACAGTTTATTATGGAAACTGTTGCACAGGTGAAGTTCGTTAATAGATGATCATATTATTTATAAATTACTTCCTCCACTATTGGATCACAGGATACACTATGCTCTTATAGTTGCGGTATCTACCAAAAATTTCCTGAACGTTTGATTTCATTCTTGTTCTTAGTCTTTTCCAATTTTGGAACCAATTAGGGCTAAACTTGGAATTAATTCCCGATTTGTTTTTCTAATCTTTTGGTACGTTTATCAGCCCTTTAAGGCTGAATTTTGACGGCATTGTTTTGGACTGAATCTGAAATTATTGTTTTTTTTTTGCTGACATTTTTTATGCTTAAGCACTAAATCCAAAAGTTTTAAATGAAAACCTACTCTTTTTCATCTAAAAAAATGTAACGTTTCTACACCTGTTTTGTAAACTTATGTTGGAATTTCTGGTTTGCTCATACAATATGCGGGAAAAATTTCAAAATACAACACGGTTTTTGAATAACTAAACATTGCAGGTAAACCTGCATTCAAATTTATTCGAAAACAAAATCTGCCGTACTTGAACAGTTTTTATACACAAGAATCAAAGCTACAATACTTCACAAAAATGCATGCTAATATTATTCTTTAAGCTGCAAAATTTCTACACTTGCAGAAATAATCAGTTTTCTAAGCCAAATACTTGAACATAATAACTATTAATTAAGAGCTCAACAGACGCTTTTCAAAATAAACATATGTTCATATCAGAGCTCAAAATCTGCTCTAAATGTCAATCACTAAGATCTAATTAAATCACTACTTAAGATACTCAGCTTAAGATGCTTCAAACATATCAAATCGAATGAGGAAAATCAACTTTCTCTCTCTTCCCCGAACTACATATTCTTCACAGTAATTGACAGATTTGTGACACTATTTTTGTTCCATCTGGGAGAATCCCATTTAGTTAACCTTTCTTCTCGAAAAACCCATGCTTTAACATTACAAACTTTGTCGTGTCTTTTCAGAACGTCCCCACCAGCAAACAATAAAAGCTTAAAGTGAAATAGAATTAACTGGGGCATATACTTACACAAAAAGCTACAAACACAATCGCAAACACTTTTGCACTGAAATCACTCTTGTTGCAACACTTTTAGCATATCACAGCCACCCAGCATCATTGCGCTCCGCTTCCGCTTCTGCAGCGCACCAGAACACACCGAGATTCACGTTGGCAACCAATCTGCTTGCTTTCTTGCTTTTGTCTCCCTATCTACTGCTGCTGCTTGGCCAGAATGCTGTAACACTAACACACATTCGGTACTGACTTTTCCTATAGGATTTTCCGCTAGAGTTAGCACTTTCCGAACGGCACACATCCAATCGGATCAATAAAGTGTGACAGTACGGGATGGTGCGTTACGGGAAGAAGCACTGCGTCTTCCATTGATAATAGCAGGCAACTTGAGCGCCGAGTGTTTCGTAGAACGGGGCTGATTTTACAACATAATTTAAAATCTATCACCTTTTGCTTTTGCACGACCCGCACAACAGAATCTCTCACGGCGAGTTCAACGGGTTGTGCACTCACACAACCGTACCACCGTGTACGGTCCCGCAGTACGCGAGAAGGCGTTCGCTCAGCCGAATTACACTCGCACGGTAAAAGCAAAAACAAAACAACACACCTCTAGGTCAAAAATGTCAGTTTCCAATTATAAAAACGCCGAATTTTCGCTTCGAACTATTTGAATTACGTAGTTTTTGCTTAGATAACACAGCTGGCACAGTTTTCCGGTGGACGAACATGCGAAAACCACTGGGAATGCTTCGCGAAACTGACCTGCTGGAACCGTTGCGAGTTTGTAAACAAACACTTGTCACTACGTGTAATTGTATTTTACGGCAAGAGCTTCCGCAGTTCTGACGATTCCAACCTGTCAGCAAGTGGCATTCGGTGGTTTTAGTCTAATTAAGCAGATCTTGATTCTAATTAGACACCTGCCTCTGCAACGCAAACGCAAAAACCAATTTTCTACCATACAGCAGCACTATCAACACCTATACAGTCACTGCCGAGTCGGTACCGGTTCTTGCACTGTATTTAGAAGACTTCTTTCACTGATAACTAGTTTTAACCTTAGATAATGCTCCGCGAACACCTGGCTTTCTTTTAACTTTTAAAAACATTCTGGCTACTGTCATTCAACACCAGCGAACAGCAGCACCACCAGATCAGATCAGATGAAGTTTTTGGTTTACTGTGCTGCGGCCTGTTTATCATCGTTTGTGCCCTTCTCTCTTGGTTCTTATTACTCTTGCTCCAGACGAAGCACACCGTACGGCAATGAGAATCGAAATACACTCTCGTTTTGCCGACGCGACGACGACGACGCACACACCACAGTGGCGACGCCAACCAGCGATTCCAATAGGAAAAATCACACTGCAGCAGTTCAGGCAAAACTAAGGTCCGTCACCGTCACTGGCAGGCGTGACGGGAACGTCACCGTTTACAGTACGACCACAACACTTTAACGCCTGCAAGTCTATTACCTGGAGTACACTATTGTCGCTCGAAAAGGACTTGAATGCTAGCGCACAGGATTACCGAAGTACCGTTATCGCATCCGTTCGAAGTCAAGTTTACCGAGAGACTAACCTGCCGAACGGCAGATTGTTTGCCTTTCGAGGCTAGCCGTCCGTGTGGTGCAGCAGTACGAGAGCAATACTCTACGGATTTGGAAGCGGATACAGTTCGTAGTACATTGTGAGCGTGGTGAGAAAAACTCACCAGACGAGGGAATATGGAGCGGCAAAAGTCCTCTGGATGCAAGGATACCACTGCTGTTGTTTTGATTCGCTGAGACTGTCAAAAAAGGAGACAAAAATGCTGGCAGTTTTTGACGTACACAAGATGTTTGAATGTGAAGCAACAAGGTTCCAACTGGTTGTCATAGCAGGTAGACATTCGAATTAGATTCCTATTTGGAACAGCAAGCAAGATTTTTCTCATTACAAGAAACGGTTTCTGATTAGCGTCTTGTTAGCATATGGCTTGATTGCAGCCTCAACCCTCAAATGCGCAATGTTATTTTGAATAACATTTTGAATAACTTTTCAAAATAAATGTATTTTAGTTTTTGACGCGGGATTACGTCTTTGTTTTCTATACTGGGGTACACTCTATAAAATATGAAATGAAACTGGTGAATCTTCCGCCAGATTTCAAACGATAGTAACAACATGACCACATAATGGATAATGATAACCAATTTTGTGATACGTTGGTTATCATTATTATTTCATTGCTCAGCGGTAGAAATCGATGAAAAGCTGCAAGGACAAATTTATACGACTGGTTCATTACCAATCACATTCGAGTATATCTAGCAGAGACAATATGAATAGACACTAACTATTCACTGCGACATTCTCTATATCAGTATCAAAAAATGACAGTCCCCGCCCCGATAGGTCATTTAATTCTTGCTTCCATGAACTCAGACTTATTAAATATCCCGAAGGTAAAGGTTTTTTGAGTCCTCTTTCTTAAACAATTCTTGATTCTGTCGTTCGAATCTAATAAAAACTGATCTCTTGATAGAAGACATTTCCAAGACATGGTAAAGGCAACAGTACCGTACAGCACAGGTGAAGAAGAGCGCCGCTGGTCTATTATTGCGATACACGATTCTAATCGTAAGCAATCAAAGAAAAACTGCAATGCAGCTGCTGATGGTGATTAAAAGTATATCATGTTTATCATATGGTTACCATAAAAACCATAAATTGCTATTGAACGTTTTTACAACAGGAATAAGTTATAAGCTATTTTTATTTAATTTATCCCTGATTGTGACCGGCATAATATCGAAGGAGTAAATTTCTAAAAATACAGATTTATAGAAGAATAAGACCCAAGTACCCAAAAGTTCGGATAAAAATAGAATTCATAGACTAATCAGCCAATCTAACGATCATGAATAGAATTCTATTCAGCTCAATTTTTAAGTAATTAACCGTACTTTCAAGTTCGCATTTGTTGAATAAACTACGAATAGCATACAAAGCAACTTCTAAACCGAACTAGGAAGTTCAGATCAAGCTCGGATAGGTCGCTGAACAGAGCGCTATTCAGCTTGAAAAGAAAACTTCCGAAAACTTAAAATAAAAGTCAATTTGCAATTTTCAATTCCCTCCACCACCATTATTCGTGTTGGTATAATCCCATGATAATCATTTACTTTATTATTACATTTCATATTTTTTTGCAACTTACTACACAAGCTTCGAACTCGAGTCCTTCCTCTTTGAAGCCTAGATTCATACCACTGCCCCGTTCCCGCTATATGAGATCACAATCGGTTTTACACGATGTGCTGATTTCTCTTCGTTACCTACACGTTCATGGCTAGGAACACACCGGGTCTCTCTTTCAGCTTGAAAGTTCAGAAAAAGTAGGGGAACAACGGGCAAGACGGTCACCCTAAGGAAATCATTCATTATTCTGCTCAAAACACAACATTGCAACCAACGATATTCATAATATTCGACATTGACTAGTGCTTTTCATAAAATAATGCAAACCTTTCCTTTTTAGAGTGATTTTATATTAGTTTTCACTAAAATAAAAACAGTCTCGAAAAACCACTATTTCACAACGTGCATATGAAACAGACCGGCTGTGCTGGTAAGACGGCCCTATGAAAGACTATAGCAAATTTCTTTTATATACGGGACGACGTGCTGCGCAAAAAAGCACGTGTTTAAAGCTAACCGTCCGCTGCGCAGGCGAAATCATTCACATCATTTACATGTAGCATATTTACAGGTTTTAATAACGTTTCTAATGATGATTTTGTTTCAAATGAGAGTTAATGACTTTAAGTCTCATCTCACGTGCTAAGAATGCTGAAAGAAACAATATTCAATGGTGCTATCGTCGTTTTCTCAGACTGCCCGTTTTGCGAACACAACGACTGACCGTCTTGCCCAAGAGGCAAACAATTTTTTGGATCGATGTGATTTCCAAAAAAATCATATTTTCACTAAACTATCTTCACCCACATGTTTCAAATATGCTTAATTATTCCAATGTCATTGAAAATTGTATTTTTCTGAAGTTTTACCGCAGCAGAAGCTTAAATTCGGCACGGCAAAAACTACATCACATTGCTTTGCTGTTGAGGGTGAGCTTATTTTTATTATTTCTCAAATAACTAACTATTGTTTCAATCTACATAATATCTCGAAACTCACAGAATGCTGTAAGAATGTAACTGGCATAAATGATTTTTGTTAATTTCAATGGTTTTTATAGAAATGAGCAACGGACCATCTTACCCGCCCTGTCCGTGTTGCCCGTTGTTCCCCTACAGGCGGAACCTCATGCGAACTGGGAAGTTCATAAAAGGCTGACGCGGAACTTTTTCTGAACTTCAAAGTTCAGAAAAAGTACGCGCGGAACGCACTGTGAATTTAAGTCTGACAGTTGTCTAGTATGTTTTGATTTTACTGCAGTTTGTTGGAAATGTAATTGAAAAACGCAATATTTTCCTTTCAAACCTTTATTGAAAATTTATTCTGGTAAGCAGTATATACAAAATATGATAAATGATCAACATCGATAAAAACTTTTTAGATTAATAGATATGCTGTTTGCCGTAATCGAAACGAGCCGTTAGTGACATAGAAAACTCTCGGTGGTGTCCGAGAAATGGATTCGGACCTCCAGAACCGGCAACATTATGCTGTGGCCGAATGTAAAAAATACCCAAGATTTGGACAAAATGCTCAGGGATAAAAGCATCACGCACAAACAAGTGTCTAACGGGAATTCACAGCTTACATCTGGTTTATTTTTTCTGTTGATCTGCACATTCCTGGGAATCTGAATTCATAATTGATTCCCTGTAAGGTAACAAAAGAAAGTGTTCAGATAGAGAAAGCTTTGAGGCAGTCTAATATTACCTATTGGAATTATAGCTTTGTTTTCCTTTTGCCGTTTATTTAGATAAAAAAAAAATCCGATGATAATAAAATAAACTACTTTTCTTTTTGTTTTTGAAAAACTCATTTTTCATCTCTAATCCTGAAGCAAACTTCACTTTCGCCAAAGCCGAGTGGAAACTTAAATAACATGAACTTCAAAGTGGAAATGAAGTGCGACATAGAATTCTCCTCCTGAGCGGGGGCCTAGTGTGGTTGGTAACGTCTCCGCCAACCACGCTCAACGCCTGGGTTCGAATTCCACCGCCGACATAGGTGTCGATGGTTGTGAGGTGGCGTGATCCACTCACAACCAACCCAACTGGTCTAGATTCAATCCTAGCCGACACCGGGAGATTTCCTGAGGCGAAAAATCTCTGGGATCACGCCTTCCATCGCATGAGGAAGTAAAGCCGTTGGCGCCGGTCTGTTAATAAACGGGTCGTGAGTTAGGGTCCTGGGTTTGGAGTCGTCTCCCTGGGCGTCGGTGATTGGCCACAACAGTGGCGGAACTAGACCGACGGTAAATAAGCGAGAATAAAAAAAAAAAAATAGAATTCTCCTGAACTTTCGTGCTGATTAAAAGTACGGATAAAATGCTAACCGAACTTTTATTTCCGGGGGTTTTGAAGTTCACGAGTGAACTTTATGTGAACTTTAAGGTTCCAATAAAGGGGAACAAGCAGCTTCTCATGAACTTTCAAGTTACTTTCAGGTGTTGACGGTGCCTACTTTATTTAGAATGAAGTTCGGTTTGTGAGTAATGTGTCCTGTTGTTCAGCAAGATAGTTCCACGGAACCAAATCTGAACCTTATGCGAACAGTTTGTTCGCCGCAGATCGCCAGTAAACCTTGAACTGCATCTCGTTGACAACTGTCTTCCGTTCCTTCTTGAGGTTCCACTTGACGATAGCCTAGTATTTTTCTAGCGGGCGGAGCTTTGATTTTTTGGGAGGGTTAATGCTCTTTGGCACCACTTGGACGTTGTTCGTGACGTAAGACTCCATGGCCTTTTCTCGTGATGGCAAGTTGCCGAATCCGGTCAAAACAGAACTGGACAACGCGTCGAACAGAACCGTGTTGCTCGAGAAAAGGCAACAGACGTTATTCAGGCACATAAATTTCCTGGTTGATGGAACCTTCGGCGATGAACACCTGACAGCTTAATGTGTTTGAAAATCTCTGCCAGCTTTTCTCTTGCAGGTGCCGTATAATACTCCTGTCCAGGAAGCTGTTTCACGTCTATCTGACGTAAGATTCATCATCCTATACCACGTAATCAAACTTCTTCAGCATCTTCACGTACAGCTTTCGCGATCTGTTCGTTGTCTGGCCGACTTGTTTTGCTTATCGTTACGATTTCGAGCTACTATCTTTATGTAAGTCGACAGTTCGGTTCGATTTTTTAGCCCGATTCACAATTTTAGACGACACTCCCAGTTCGCTTGCGGCATCTCGTACGGAGAGGTTGGGATTCCGCTTGAAACTGCTGGCCACTCTTTTCGTCGTTTTTGTGGCCTTCGAATTTCCATATTCCCCAGATTCTGTATTTCTGGCAGTAGACAAATGTTCTCCAAACACTATTATTACGTTGCTGATAGCTGATTTGGGCACATTCAACGATAATTGCGAGTAGTTTGGATGTTCGCGATGCACGAGCAAAATTTTGAAGCGTTGCTTCTCTCGACCCGACGCTATTAGAGTAAATGTCAAAATCAAACCTAATGAACAAAATCAAACCTGCCACATACCCCCACAGAGTTCTGAGCTGGACGATTTATCTATAATTAATTAATGTAATGATTTTTTATATTGCAGAGGACAAACCTCACGATAACAGAGGCGATTTCCTATCTATTAGAAAACTGATTTTTCTTGTTCTTAGTTTTAAGCGGATATCAAAAATGATCCGTTTTTTCACGCGGATTTGGGATTGTAGTTTACTGTAGTTCATTTAGAGCAGATTTTCTCGGCGGAGCACTCTTAAAGGACAAAATATTTGGCGGAGCACCTGCAATTTTCCAACATGGAAAATAATTGAAGAACTATTGAAATTGAAATTAACGTAAGCGTAGCATCATGACAACCTGTCTTATGTTAATTTATTTCTACATGATCGATAGGTTCTTATGTTGACCCTAGTGAAAGCAAGATTAAAAAAATTTGTGTTAAAAAAATTGTGAAGTTCTGCTACTAGAGTGCTTGTCTATCTGAATATTTAGTGGCTTATAAAGTTCTGAAAATGATAGGCAACAGAAGGAGAATCATCCCACACGTCATGCAAATGGCAATTTGCAATGACGAGGAATTAAACAAAATTGTCAGGTTTCTTTATTGCGAAATTCGGTTTTCTGGGGATATGTTCCGAAACTGAGGGATTGTATGGATATTTGAACAAAATTTTTTACAATTATTGGTTCAAAGTTCATAAAATTACTTCCACAGGCCGTTTTGATGGTTTTGGGATTTTTGGTGATATGCCCCGAAAATGGACCTTCCGAAATAGATTCCACTGGGGCTTCTAGAGGCCATAGAAATAAATAAATGAAACAAGGTCAAATACCATCCAATATGGGTATTTTCGGAATCGGGATGATGTCCAGAGACCCGGAAACGTCCTTAGACGGCATTTTGGATTTCAAAATAACGACTTCCAGTTACCGGAAAACAACCTAAAATGACCGTATACCACCCAATATGTGCATTACAGGAATCTGTATGATGCGCTGAGACCATAAATCAACTACAAACATTTTAAATTCAAAATGGTGACTTCCGGTTCCAGGAAAACATCCGAAATTGTCCAAATACCACCTGACATGAGTACTTTCGGAATCGGAAAGATGCCTAGAGAACTGAAAACAACTTCAGATGAACCGGAAGTCACCATCTTGAATTTAAAATGTTTGTAGTTGATTTATGGTCTCAGCGCATCATACAGATTCCTGTAATGCACATATTGGGTGGCGTCCGAAGTCGATTTACGGTCTCAGGGCATTATTATAATTCCAGAAATGCACATATTGGGGGGTACTCGACCATTCTAGATTGTATCCCAAAAACCGGAAGTCCCCATTTTGAGATCCAAAATGCCGTCTGGGGTAATTTCATGGTCTTAGGGCGCCATCCCGATTCCGGAAAAACCTGGTATTTGGCCATATTTTGCTGTTTTCCAGGAACCAGAAGTCACCGTTTGGAATCCAAAATGGTGTCTGGGGTCGTTTTTCATTCTCTGGGCATCATTTAGATTATGGAAATACACTATTGGGGGTATTCAACCATTTTAGGTTGTTTTCTAGAAACCAAAAGTCGCCATCTTGGAATTCAAAATGGCGTCTAGGCCATTTTCCTATCTCTGGGCATCATTCCGATTACGAGAATATTTATATTGGATAGTATTCAACCTTGTTTTTATATTGTTTCTATGGCCACTAGAAGCCCCAGGCAAATCTGTTCCGGGTAAAACATTTTGAAAGCATATTACCAAAACCATTAAAATGGTCTATGGAACTAATTTTATGAGCTTTGAGTCAATAATTGTAAGGTTCTCTAAAAAAATGTTCAAACCTTGAGATTCCTTAGATTTGAAGCATATCTGCGGAAAACCGGAATTCCAGGAATAAGAAAAATACCTCTGAAGAGAAACTTTTTCCACCATTCTTTATATCCCTTGTTACTCTCGGGTAATTTCTGTACAGAAACATTGTTATGAACGCATGTTTTCCCTACAGTTAGAGAAACTTAGTGCGTACTTTTGCCCCACAATGAGTTTTCCAACTAATTTGATTTTTATGACAAACACAAAAATATTTTCAACAAAACAATTCACCCTACAAACCACAATTATACAAGAGTTTTTAAGGCTCTGTTGTTTTCGAGTTGCTGTAGTTTCCAAATAAGTGAATCATAGATTCTAAAACTAAGAAAATTAGAACAAAACAGCTCAAAACTAAACTTTCTCAATAATTTTACACCATTAAAACGGAATCGAATGTGTTTACATGTGTGGAAAAGTGACATTATAATTTTGCAAATTCGTACAATGTTGCCAGTTTATTTTTCTCGGATGTTTCGAAAAGGCCAATGCGTTCTTTTACCCCGTGCGTACTTTTGCCCCTCCCTACTCTACATGAATGCCAGATCATGTAAATTTATTCAAAGTGCTGTTTTTAATTAGAACAACTGTGCATTTTAGCAATGAGGCAATCCCCGAGATAGTTGCGATCAGCTGATTTCAGTCTGTTTTCAACTTATGACAGCTTTACGTATGTTCGATCGGTCGCAACGCGGATGCAACCCGGATCCAGAAGCGTAAAAAACAAATGTTAACCGATCGGTAGCTCTAGTATTGCGGGTGCCAATCCTAAGAGCAAGCCCACCAGTGGCTAAATTGAAGTTTCTAAAGCTAGTTTGGCAACTCCCACCATAACGCGACAACCGCACCGGGCGTTGCTATGTTGGTTTGGGAAATAGCAATTCCCACCTCGGGTAGTAGCGAGTTATTAAATTTGGCAACGCGATAGCAACGAGCCGAATCGTTGCTATTTGATGAAATGTCAAACTGTTGTTTTTTTTTGTGCTCGATAGTGAATGTTCGTAATAATATTACGAAGATGATGACTGTTTTGAATGCGGACTCAATTGGTCGGCCTCGGAAGACGAAGTGTTTCGCCTCGCTTGTTAAACACGTCGTAGGACGCAAGTGTCGGCATGAACCACTACTCAATTTTATTTCCGATTGAGCTGAAATTTTGCACAGGGTGTTTTTTCGGGCAGGTAAACATTTTGTAAGGTTTTTTATTGAGATGACCATTTTGGTTTGCATTTTGGTCTGCAACCTACACGATGCGGAAAGCTCAAATCCTCACAAGATTGGCCAATATTATTCAATAAACCTGGAAGGTTTAAGCAAATCTGCTCGGGAGTATTACCAACTATTTTCCCGTTTCGTTCGGTCGTTGTATAAAAAACCATTTTCCTCCTTTACCGCTGTTTCAATCTTCAAAAACAACCTAAGATGCGTTCGAATGCGGCGTTGAGAATGGTCATCGGTATAGACCGTTGTTAAAACGCTGGATGGCACCTTCCTCCGTATGGCGGTTTTTTTGGGTATTTACTAGGCTGAGAGTCGCCCCGAATTTTTCCAAAAACCATTTACCTAATCGCGTATAAGGAAATTTGTTTTGCGAAATCACTTTCTTCATCACTAGACTGCCGCGCATAGCAAGTCAGTCCCATTTGCATTTTCGGTAAAATAGAGTTATAACGCGTAAATGGTAGCTAACAATGCATAGTTTCGTAACAATGACCTCATGAACTTTGTTATGAAAAACTGCTGGAAAACATCCAAACATATTGTCCCATCTCTTAAAAAGCAATGTTATAAAATCATATAAAAACGCGTTTTTCTCGGCTTGCTGAAAATGCAGGTGGGACTGGCATGCTATTCGCGGCAGTAGAATCAATCAAATAATCGAAAACAATTTACGCGTTCTATATTTAAGTTCTTTTTGGCGGCAAATTTTCAAATAATAATAGCAAACTGTGGGAACCGAGACAGCATGAAATACAGAATACAACTAATGACAGTTCGCCAGCTTTCAGTACACGCTGCTTTATTTTAACTCTAATCTGATTAGGATCTACTCAGTTTGGTATTCTTATGCAAAATGTCAAAAAGTGAGTTATCGGGTACTGGATGATTGAGTAACATTTACCCAAATTTTCATAATTACCATGTTTACTCAGTTTTGAGTTATTATCCATGATCTTTACTCACCCCTGAATATATGTATATGTCAAAAGTTTTCAACAGCGATATTATCTGTTTCCGAAGAACAATTGGTGTCGCTTTTTATTCGTTTGCTAGCAGTAAGTTTTGATCTTTCATCAAATCAATAATTTCCTAATCAATTACATGACAAACAACATGTAACAATATTCCATTAAAATTTCAGCCCAACATCATTATTGCAGACGATTTGAAAACACAAAAAACATCTCTTCAAAATGAACAACCGCATGTTGTGTGTCCTGCGATGCCGTATTAAGTCGGGCTTTTATTCGTGATAATGAACGGAAACATTTGTATCGATGTACAGTGCCCAATACATGCAATCGATACAATTTAAATCCTTCGCAGTGTTTGGTGACGGATGATGACGGATTTTCTGCTGTGCGTACTGTACAAAAACATGAGCCACAGTTCACGGGCAACTGTGAACCGGTTGGTTGCCGCATTATATAAAGGCACGTGAATGATTTAAAACTTTTATAATGTTTCGATGAAAAATAAATCTATGATTTTGATTGCTCTGAATTTATTTTATTTATTGAGTCAGATTTACAAAAACCAGAAATCATCAAATTTCCAAATTTAGGCAAACTGGGTAACTTGTACTCATTTTCGTTAATTCCTGGTTTGCATAAACAGAGTAGATTCTACTCAGTTTTTGACGTATGACGCCCTTACTCAGAAGTGAGTAACCGTAAAAGTACTCAAATTAGGGTACCTCCACTTTTTTCAAAAATGGGTCATATCTAACTCACTTTAGAGTAACAAATAATGAGCGTGTAGAATAGTCATTTAAGCCAACGTTGCGGGACGTGCCCAGTTTTACGGAATTACTTTAAATAAACATATAAGGATGAAAAAATTTATGTACGCACTAGTAAAAAAATCTGCAAAAGAATTATGCTATCGATAACTTGGGAGAACGGAAACAAAGTTAAAACAAAGTTATGTGAAATGGAGGGAACATTTTATGAAGTAGAAAGTCGTAGATCCGGAAACGATTGACTGACGGATAAGTTGGTTATTACTAGATCCGCAAAAAATATGCGAAATACATCACAAACAAACATTTTGCCAACGCTGGCTAGTGACGGTCTTCAGAAATTGGCAACTGCCGGTGTGAAAAAGAAATAGTGGAATTGGTAATCCCCATTAGCAACGACCGGTGCGAAAATCGGTTGCTATCCAAAATAGCAACGGCCAGCGTTGTGAAAATAGCAACTCAAATGGCAACTCACCGGTGCGCTTGCTCCAAATACAACAATAACAAATCACTTTTGATATTATTGCCGACATTAAAAGATTTCGGTTTTGGTCGTGTTTTGGTTTTGCAGCTTGAAAAACAGCAACAATAACAAACGTACAAGCATTGAAACGTCACCCGTGGATTGCCTTATGACCAGAGATGCCAGACTTTTTTTGGCAAGTCTGTATAATCCATAAAAATGTCCGTATAAGTCTGTATACCGCTGCGAAAAAAAGTTACCGATACATTGATACCTAATTATTTGTCGACCTGTCAGATTGTTTTGTTTTATTGCTTGTTTTGATTGTTCTTTTTCGAGTCTATCATAGTTGGTCGATTAATCGATAACTAATTTATCTTTTAAATCTAAGTAACACATAGAAGTAAGAGTCTTTCCCGTGATAAAAATCGTCGGTCGTCGTAATGTAGCTTAACTGATACATGATGGCAGAAGTCTCGCGGTTATAAAAATAGTACCTTCAAGGTTTGGGACATTTTAAGCAATTCTTCAACGTTGAATATTGCTCCGAATAGCACAAACGGTCTTTTCACCAATATATCCTGCATGGCAATCGATCGAGACAATCAGCTGTTTGTTACTGGGGGCGAAACAGGCAGATTAGTGCCCACGGGGCCGATAAAAACCCCGATAGCCTGACTCGATTCCCGTTGTCATGATTTCACTCTCAAAAACCAAGATTAATATGTTCAGCAAAGTGTTCAGTTCCTAGTTCACTTTTTCCAGCAACGGCTACAGTGACTTTTGGTTTTTGTGTTCGTTTTTTTGTGTATACTGGTAAAACCATTATGTAGAATATCAGATATCTGTGTAATATCTGTATTATACTAAATGTCTGTATAAAATCTGTAGGCTTATGCGTGTCTGTATCGCAACACAGAAAGTCTGTATAATACAGATTTGTCTGTATATCTGGCATCTCTGCTTATGACCACTGTTTGGATCTGTGAGTAAATAAGCATACCGCCATACTGCCGTAATCTCGCAGACTGACGTATGCGACAGAGAGTACATTTTTCAGTACGAATATCAACTATCTGATCTGTACATAGCAAAGCAAAGCAAAGCAAAGCCTTGGTGCTACATTCAGATTTGGAACTTGACCTTCTGTTTACCATACACAGACTTCGCAGCCAACCGTTAAGTGTACAGGACAATTTGTGGTAATAGGTTTATTAACTGAGGTTATGTTAATAACGCCGTTTCGTTTTAGAAACAGCGATTTTTTTTCACTGTTTCTACAACAAGGGGTGATAAAATGGACACCCCAAGCTCTTTCTCAGTTTTCTCCTTAATTAAACACTAGTTGAACGTTCCCGGCGATGCTCGGGATCAAAAGTTTCAAAATTAGGAATCATTTTTTATAATTCATTGCATTATTTGCACAACTCACTTCAAAAATATTTCACATTTTATACGTCCAACATCACTTTAAGTATTTTAACATTCTGAGAACGCACAAAACGGAAATACCCATATTGGATTGCATTTTGTGATTTGGGGATGTTTTACAGAAACTGGAAGTCGCCATTTCGGATTTCAAAATGACGTATGGAGTTTGAAAGTTTCGGAAGTATTGGCCAAATACCACTTTAGATTATTTTCCTGAAACCAGAAGTCGTTATTTTGGAAAATGTTATGTGGGGTAATCCCAGTTCCGAATATACCACACTCGGGTGATAACCGGATATTCGTCAATCGTTCACAGTAAACCCTCTTTTTATGTAACTTTTAGAAGAAAGAAGCCAAAGTAAGAAGAACTTAGCGTGACCATTTATGCTTAGTTCTCCTCTATAATAATATCTAAAGAGATGACATGTGAATTTTTGTAACGAAAATATTTGTTGGTACCCAAGGAACACGTCTGAGAAAAAGTTAACGTTTTAATCCACATAACTATGCAGAAAAAAAAAGATTAAACCAATGAAATGCGGCCTTTCCTCCAGCCAAATGTCCCAAGATCTAGTTTAGGTAAAAATAAGAAAGTTAATCGAATACCGTAATGTGTTACTATTCACAAAACTACTAAAACATCAGAAATGTAATTTTTTTCTGCTCGACTCGCACCAAATTAAAACATAAATTCTTCTGCAAGAAAATATTTGCAGATGTTGAAGGAACAATGAACATTTTATTGAAAAAAAAAAAAACCGGCGAATTGAGTCAAAATTTTGCATGTCCTATTATATGTAGAATATATATATATAAGTTTTAAAAAGAGTATTTTAATGTGTTTTTCTGTATGCAGAAAAACATTCATCATTCATCATCAACTTTCAGCAATAAGATACCCATTACCAAACATTTCAATACCTATTAACAAACATTTCAATGAAGAACAATTACATTAAAATCGCCTTTTACGCGGTTTTTTTTCACGCGGGTATTTTTTACGTGGCTTTTTTACGCGGATTCCGGAATCTACGCGGTTTTTTTACGGGGATTCCGGAGTTTACGCGAAATATTTTTTGCGCTGATTTCGATTTTTCTTCACTCGGATTGCTGGTAATTCTGCAGGTTTTTTTTACGCGGATTCTAGAATTTACGCGTTTTTTTTTGCGGATTCCGGAATTTACGCGGTTTTTTTTTTACGCGGCACGTATCCCCAGCGTAAAAAGCGACTTTAGTGTACATATCATAGCTTTGAATTTCGATTTAGCAAATTGAGTTCAAATATTCATGATATTGCTTGTTTAACGCAGTGTTGTGAATAATATCTCAATTTTCAGTAATCAAAAATCTGTTATTTTTACTCAAAAGTCTTTCCAGAACATAAACAACCATTTTAATGGAAAAAATCATATATCATAGCTTTGAGTTAAGATTTAGAGACAAATTGAGCCAAAATATTCATGATATTGCATGTTTCACTTAGTTTTGTGAATAATATCTCTATTTTCAGTTATCAGATAACTATTTTTTTATCTCGAATGTCATTTCTGAATATCAACGAACATATCATTGACAAAATCACGTGTCATCGCTTTGAATTCTGATTTAGCGACAAATTGGGCCTAAAAAATTATGGTTTTGCATTTTTCATGTGGTTTTGTGGAAAATATTTAAATTTCAAATAATCAGATACCTATTATTTTTCCCTCAAATATCTTTCCTAAACACAACGAACATTTTATTATAGTAAAAATCACAGATCACTACTTCGAGTTTTGATTTAGAGGCAAATTCAGCATAATAGTCATGATTTTACATGTTTCACATAGTTTTGTGAATAATATCTCGAGTTATAGTAATCAGATACCTGTTATTTTTTCTCAAATGTCTTTCTACATCAACGAACATTTTAATGAAAAAAGAATCGCATGTCATCGCTTTGAATTTTGATCTGGAAACGAATTAAGTATAAAAAGTCATAATTTTGCATGTTTTACGTAGTTTTGTGAATAATATCTCAAGTTTTAGTGATCAGATACTAATTATTTTTCCTCAAATGTTTTTCCTGAACATTAACCAACATTTTATTAGAAAAAGAATCATATGTCATCGCTTTAAATTTTGATTTAGAGGCAAATTTAGCACAGAAAGTCATAATTTTGCATGTTTTACACAGCTTCGTGAACAATATCTCAAGTTTTAGTAATTAGATACCTATTATTTTTTCTCAAATGTCTTTCCTGAACGTTAACAAACATTTCAATGAAAAAAGAATCACATGTCATCGCTTTAAATTTTGATTTGGAGACGAATTAAGTATAAATAGTCATAATTTTGCATGTTTTACGTAGTTTTGGGAATTATATCTCAAGTTTTAGTAATTAGATAGGGTATCGAACGTCTTCGTCAGTAGTTTTCTTCGGCAGTTTTTCTGCAGTAATCTTATGCAAAAGGGGGCCGAAGAAAACCACTGACGAAGACGTTCAATACCCTACCTATTATTTTTTCTAGAATGTCTTTCCTGAACATCAGCGAATATTTGCATGTTAAAAAACCTACATGTCACCGCTAATTATTTTTGATTCAGAACGATTCAAAATGATGATGATTACTGTACACCTCAGAGACTGAGTGAATAATATCAATAAGATCAAGCGTTACGGAATTCCATTTTTTTACAGTAGATTAAAACCATGAGTCGATCGCGCACATTAACTGAGTCAATAATGGTTAACACAAAAAAAGCTTTCAAATATAGTATTTTTCGAAGTTTGTTTCATAACATGTGATACAGTTATGCATTTACCAACAGCTTAATGTTCACCGTTTGTCGTAGAATCAATAACAATATCTGACCGTATCCGCAAGAAACTTGAAGATGGTAGAAGCTTGATTTACGGACGTTCCGCATTCAACAGCACGCTTAGCCGCGGCCAGGTTTATTTTTGCGTTTTTCCGATTCACACAACGCATCTAGAATTTTAAAGTGGAATTCGCACAATTTTGCTATCACCACTATGGATTGTCCATTTTACCCGCACAGTACGTGTTATTTAAAATACTTAAATATATCGAGAAAATCATTAAAAAAAATAGTAGGAGGGTGGTAACCAAGACACCACCGCATAGTTGACGTAGGACTACAATAATTTTATAATTTTATTTTGAAGCTATGTTTGATTTGAGCTCGTTTTACTTTTGTAGTTTGCTTGATTTATTTTAACCAATTTAAGCTCAACATCTTCCAAAAGGAAGGTGTTTTGGTTCCGGTGGTAATATCAAGTATCTAGGTCGTCAGCCCAAATTCATCAAGCGACACCTCAAACGACTTGGAACTAAAACTAGTTCATTGGTGGCCATTTCTACTGTTAAGGTCGTCTTTGACCATTTAAAAAGTCAAAAAAGTCATGAAAAAAACCGTTCATTATTGGCATGGTTCGATTTTGGCAACAGAAAAAATTCTGAGGTGTTGCCAAAATCGAACGGGGTCTGTATTTTGATTATTTCTTTGCAGCACTCTATCTTAGAAGAAAAAATATTCTCTTTAACATTCACAATGGTCCAGAAACCAAATTTAGGAGAAAATTTGGGTCAAGAGCTCTATAACAATGTTTTGGAAAAAAAACTTTATTTTACAAAGTTACTTAAAATTATTGGAGCTATAAAATTGTAAAACAAGGTTTTCTATCTACAAAAATAAAAAAGTTAGATACTTGATTTTCCCCTAAATTTGGTTTCTGGACCATTGATGAATACCTTTCATTCTAATACAGCGAATTTTCTTTAATGCGCGAAAAGGCAACCTTCTATAAAATATTTAATTGAGTACGATTTAGTAGAAATTAAACTTCCTTCTATATCTATTTGTCTTGTTGAAGTTGGCTCACTCACCGATCACAAAGCGGCAAAGATGTCACATAAATTTTTTTCCTGTAATTACAAGCTCGTGGAAAAAATATCGATAACGAAATACAGTTTTAGTAGAAAATGTATATTCACAGAAAATTTGAAATTGACATAGAATTTTATGAACATGTTAACATTCAATTCAGGTCAATTTAAACATTTTATCAGTATACAGAATCAATCAGAAAAAAATTTGATCAGTTTCAAGATACCAAAGAACAACGAAGATACCATATTTGAAAGTTAAATGTCCGTTATCTTCGAAAATAAACTGGGCTAGAGTGATGCACAACATTAGCCTCAGCAATTAATGTTTGCATAGCGTTGTTCAATTACAAGTAAGGTTATGGAAAGTAATATTTTCTTGCAAATGCTAATTCAAAAAAATTTCAATTGAAAAATACAAACACTAACGTCGGAACTCTAATATCAAGATGAAATAAATTTGGTTTTTCTCTAAACCGCCACCGCGTGATGCAACTAGTATTGTCGTATTGGACTAAATTCATTTAGCTAGTAAATATAATCATCAGTACAGCTCGTTTAACTACATATTCAAAGATCTGTACGGTGCATTTTGGTTTTCTATTGTCTTTTAAATACCTTATATTTAGTTACTTAAATAAATCTAAAAAAAGGCAGAGTGTAGAGTTCAAAAATAAACAACGCATTTCGTTGTCCCCGGCGGCGCAGCCTATTTTGCGACATCCGAAAAATCATATTGAATTCTGATATTTGCTGCTATACGAAACAAGAAGAAGAAGACAATTCAAACGGCAATTCGATTGTGTTCCACGCCCCACTGTGCGTCAACAGTGGCGATGTAGTTTTCACTTGGCTTGACTGCACAAAAATGAATATCAAGTTTTCCTGTACTGATAGACGACGAGTAACCAGCGCTCTGTTCATACATTACTTGGTGCAGTACTGTTGCCTGTGCCATCATATTCTCCTTCAAGACATCAGTTTTATTAACATTAACATATTTGTTAACAGCAGAACGTAAAACTGTCTAATAGTGGAGGTGGTTACGAACTTTCCGAAAAAGCTTTACCTTCAAGACATCAATTTAGTCTAGGCTGATGGAAGCTAACATTAGTTGACCTATTGGGACGGGGAGATTCTGTCAAATTTTTTTTTGCCACTGCTATACAGGATATCACTGCAGGCAGTTGGTGTCTATTCATGAAGTCTGTGCTAGGCGTGCTCGCATATGATTGGTGCATTGTTGGTGAAAATTCGACCTTGAAACTTTTATTCAATTTTCAATGTTTAACAATGAAGTGATAATGAAAATTGAAGAATCACAAAATTGACCATCATTTTATCAATCCAACGACATATCGATTATTGTGGTCCATCATGTGGTTACATCAGTATAACCGTCTGAAATCTTTCATTCCGCCGTTACATCTTGGTTTTAGTTTTCGCGGAATGTATCTCGGTATAGTGCGGTTAGACGTAGTCCTACGTCAAAAATTACCAACCTTCATTGATTTCTGGTGGTGGACAGGCTGATTGCTGATATTTGTAAGGGTTTTTACAAAAAACTGTTTTGCACTAAAAAAGGTTATTTCTGTTAAGCCAAAATTAAAATCACCACCACGAATGTGCACGTGTCTTTTGTTTTAGTTTATTAATTTCGTTGTTTGACTGTTTCATGCCGCATAGTTCGTTTCAAACAGCCTATAGTGCTACCAATGAAGTTTGTACCATTTTTTTACGTAACAGTCGAGATTTAAGCAGGTGTCCATTTTACCATCCTTGTTCATTTTACCTACAACTCTCCCACATCCATCGTAGTATGCGACAAGTCGCTCAGCAATTTTTTGACGTTGGACTAACGTCTATATCGAAGTTAGGCACCTGAATTTGAAAATCTAGTAATTCAACCGGGGAAAACCAGGGAAAAGTGGTCAGGTTTTGAGCGCTTATATATCAGTCATTTCTTTTCAGAATTTCGAGGTTTTGGCATCAATCGATCAGAAATTCTTTTACGGTTGAATTTATGTAACAAAAATAACCTATTGTTCGAGATACACTATTGAAAAATTGATAAATCACATCGATTGTCTAAATCATACCGAGCAACCAATCACCACCTCTCTTCACAAGCACAGTCGACACTAACGGATACAACCGATCTGACTTTGTAAACAGTCTCACAGCTTTCAACCAATACCAATTCAACCAATTGTCATATAATAATTTAAATATGTTTTCGATACTAAACTAGTTAAAAGTTGTGTTAAAAGTCGTGCACATTCAACCAATCACAAGCTCGCTTCTTGTTTGCTCGCGGATGGATTTTTGCTTTGGGCTATATAATAGCCTGTGTCGTCTCATAGCAGTCATCAGTTAACAAGTGAAAAGCCACCAGGCCGGTCTTGTATAATCAGCAGCGGTGGCTGATTCCAGCGGCCAACTGAGCTGCAGCAGAACCAGAGCGGTGGTATCAGGCAGCAGCGGCGGAGGTAGTGGGAAGCTGCATTTTTTCATTCAGTTCGGTGCTCCTTCGATCTGAGTTGGACCCCACCAGCGGTAATCCAATTCAGATATCGTTGGGTGAAAACGTTGGGTGTGTGTGCAGTGTGCACATATAGCGTATGTGCATCTGTATTGCTATGACATTTGCGATGATAGGGATGGCGTTGTTGCGTGTGTATGGCTAGCTATAGCGTGTGTAAGACACTAGCATGTGTAGCATATTATGGCTATTGCGTGTATATCTTCAGCGTGTGTACGGATAGTTATAGCTTGTGTGTGGATAGCTGCTGCGTGTGTAATGATTAGTTATAGCGTATGTATGGATAGTAATAGCACATGGTTGGATTGCTTATGCGTGTGTATAGATAGTTGTATCGGATGTATGGAAAGGAATAGCGTGTGTATGGATAGCTATAGCTACAGCGTGTGTATGAATAGTTTTAACGCGTGTTTAGATAGTTATAGCATGTGTGTGAATAACTATAGCGGGTGTTTATCGAAGATTATTATTGTCATTGAAAATATTAAAACGTCTTAACGAACACAGTTGTGAATTTGATTTTACAGCAGCGATTTTAACTTCTTCAGCCAGTCTTTATTCATCGTGGAAAAATTACTACCTATGAATGATCAACACTTATTTACTAGAAATTTGATTTAGATCAAAACGGGTTCTTTTGAGTATCATAAACTATTGGTAAAAAGAGTTGCAAGTTTTCTCAATGAGCATTCATTAAATTTTCGTTTTTGTTTCTCGGTGCGCGGTTTTGATTTTGTTTCTCGCACACACAGAAAGAAACAAACTTGTCGCTATCGTGAAAAATAACAAAACAATTAGAAATGCTCTAAATCACAACTGAAGAAGTTAAGATATTTTCCTGTCACTCGCCCAAACCTTGATAACAACTACCGAAAAACGTGTGATTGAGCTCTTGCTATATTGAGTTATTGAACCAAACGTTTTTTTTTTTTTCAAATACATGAAGTTATATGCTGGGCTGGAACTAACCTAGCATGAGTTTTATCGATTAAATGTCAAACAATTTTCAAATTGTAAACCTTTGGGTTGAATCGTTCTGGGCTCCAATTTCAGATAGTTTCGCAAAGTTTGCTTTTTGCTTAGATAGGAAAATTTTACCAATTCGCTCAATTAAATGATTGTCTTGGTAGTGCAGCAAACAAAGGGTTGATTCGAATATGTATGAAATGACAGCGATTAAATGAAAGATATCCATTCTTTTAGTATATATTATTATTTATAACGTTTTAACGTCTCAACATTCAGAAATACACTGTTAGATAAAATTGCAGCAAATACTAGAGTTGCAATTGTTTCTATTAATTGTTTTAATGGAATATAAGAATACCGTAGTCCAACGTCATGCGGTCGTGTCTTGAATACCACCCTCCTACTTTTTTTTCATTATCAGTCAAATAGCCGCGATTCGGAAATACGTTCTTTGCAATGAATTTAGTTTGGAATATTGAGTGATTAATCGTGGTTCGTACCTGTCTCATTGTTCTACACGGCACCCTTGGAAAGAATGCAAGATGGTTCTAAAACTGCAATACTATTCAACTCAAAGTTAGATTGAATAGAAAGAATAACTGTGGATGATTAAATTTGTGGACTTGAAAAACACCTAACGTCTAGAAAACATTAATGATATGAGTTTTAATGCAAGCGAAATTCTGATCCTGGTTCGAGCCATGTTGATCGGGGTTCGCGTCATTTATGATCTAAGTTCGTTTTTTTAAAAACTAGAAGTGGGTCATTGCAGATTGACGGAATACACGTAATGTGAACACACTTTGGAGTAAAATGCAGTTATATTCTTAATTTATCTACTTAGCAGTATGAAAGAAACTTGTGCATATTTAGTATTCAGACTATCTCGACGATATAGACCGTTCCGATAATTATAAATACACTTACGATCAACCGTCATTTCAAATAACGTGCAGTATTCAACCAAACGTTGGCTGCGTCCTATTGTTTACATCCAAAAGAAACAGATGCTGTCATTTTTTCTAACATTTAGTGCGAAATTTTGAAAATGCGTGGCCTTTCTCCCGAGCACAGAAAGCGAATTGTGCACAAATGAGGCACCGTGAGTGGTCTTTCTATAAGAAAATTAGCCAGAGAAGAAGGTATAAGTGTCGGAACAGTTCAAACCGCATTGCGGAAGTATTGTGAAGAGTGCACATTTACTGATGCCCCAAGACGTGGTAGAAAACCCGGGCCTGTTGATCCCACAATGGACAAAAAGGTTAAGGAATACTACAAGCGGCATCCTTCAGTATCAGTACGAGATGTGGCGAGAAAGCTTGGAACCTCGGCGAGTAACGTTATGCGTGCCAAGGGAAGAATGGGTCTGCAGACCCGTCGGTAGCAGAAGCAGCCAAAACGAAATCCAAAACAAGCTGAATCTGTGAAACCGAGAGCTCGGAAGCTTTATGACAAACTTCTGACCAAAAAAATGGGGTGTGTTATCCTGGATGACGAAACCTACATAAAACTGGACTATAAGACTCTGCCAGGACCGCAATTTCATACATCACCGAAGGGAAAGGATGTCCCTGGACCAGTGAAAGCCATTTACACCGAAAAATTCGGCAAGAAGGTAATGGTTTGGCAGGCCATTTGTGAATGTGGGAAAATATCTCGTCCATTTATTACGAATGACACAATGAATGGTAAAATTTACGTGAAAGAGTGTTTGCAGAAAAGGTTGTTACCCACGGTTAAGCAGCATAACAATCCTCCAATCTTCTGGCCCGATCTTGCTTCCTGCCATTACTCTAAGGATGCACTAGGGTGGTATAAAACAAATAATGTCACATGTGTCCCAAAGGAGATGAATCCTCCAAACTGTCCTGAAATTCGCCCTATTGAAACTTTTTAAGCTATGACCAAGGCAAAGCTGAGGAAATATGTCAAACCAGCGGACAATGTTGAAAAATTTCAAAAAAAATTGGCGTAAAGTGGTAAAAATGGTCGGAGAACACACTGTGCAAAAGCTTATGAGTAGTGTTAAGAGAAAAGTTAGAGAACTCGCGTATCCTACGAAAAATAATCCCAACTTGAATTGAAACTGGAAAGAAAACACTTATTATCTATATTTCAGAATAAAATGACACGAAAAATCCTGTATTTTTTGTTTTATTCGAGAAAGAAGATGAATTTATAATTTTCGGAACAGTCTATAGAGTGCTCTATTAGTGATCAAAAATATTGTTACAGCCAAAACATTTTGTTTGATTAGTATAGTGTCTTTGTTCTTCCGAAAGAAGTATAGCCTGTGAAAAAACCAGGACCAGGATTTTAAAATTAATTTGAAGTTTTACATCATGGGTAAAAACCCTGTGAAGAAGTTTAAACAGACTGTTTCGGTGGAGACATTTGCAGTCAAATTTACATCTTTTATTAGTTTAATTATCAGAGGTAGTTGAAGTAGTTTTTTTTTTTCAACAAATCAAAGATGTATATTGTTAAAAATTGAAGAATCTTAATTGATTAATTTAATTTAAATTTAAATTTAATTTAATTTAAAATCTCTGACTATTCAATGGTATATCGATGATCGAATAATTAGCACGTACTAGGATCAGTTTTTGCATAGCGCGAATCACGATCAATCACCCTAATAGCATTCGAGGCCTCTGCCATCTTCCATCTGCACTTCATCCGTACAAAAATCACAAGTGCGCTTTAGTTGTCCACAAGCATGGACCAAGCTTTATGACCTTAGAGGGCTACAGTATGATCAAAGTTAGATAGTCAACTTAGTGCCGCGGCGAATTTTATTCGAGCAGAGCGTCCTCCGGAGTCCACAAAAGGCACGATATCCCGACATAGAATCTCGACAAATTTCTCTGCTGATGTCGTTCTCGGTAATCACCAGTTAGTCTAGGTGCACGCACTTGTCAACTACATCGATTTTATCACCGCTTGGGATGTTTTCCAGAGAGCAGATGTCGTCATTTTGGATTTCAAAAAGGCATGCGGACTCAATTTCTGGCCTCTGAGTATCATTCTGGTTCCGTAATATTTCATACTGGGTAGTATTGAGGTTCTTTTCTAATATCCGCAGACCATTAAACAAATTGCGCACAACAGAGTTGTGCGCCCAGTTGTGTGCCTGTCAAAAAATACATTCCGCTTCTTGTGAGTGAGGTTACAAGCGTATTATTGTCCATGTGTGTTTTTTTATGTCAAATATGTTTGTACATGTAAAACGTATTTTTTTAATGTTGAAATGCAATCGTCCGGCAGTAAACAATAGAATTCAACAGACCTACTTGTCTAACAGTAAATTAAATGCGCTTAAAATATTTGAATGTATGTTCAATTATACAGAATAGTAATTCACCAATATGCTGAAATTTCTCGAGAATCACAATATTTAGCCATTTTGGTCTGTTATTAAGAAACCAGAAGTTGCCATCTTAGAATTCAAAATAATCTCGGTCGATTCTTAGCAAATTTCAGCGCCTATAAACACAAACCGGCCACTTTGGCGCTTACATCAGTCTGCGAGATTGCGGCAGCATAGCTCTAAACAATGGTCACGGTGGTTTTGTCTCCTACAAATAAGGCAGCAAACGTTAGTGGCACCATAACCTCACTGATATGTTTTTCTAACTGATAACTGCAAAAAATCCGCAACAAATTGCCCATGATTCCCAAGAAATACGTCATCAACATGAACTTTGCAACCGCTCACAACCCTGAAAAGATAAGGCACTGACATTGAACTCACAGCACCGCACTTTGACAGCAGCCTTTTCGGCCCCCCCTCCAAAGGCACATACGTTGCTTCAGCCTCAGAAGAAAATCTCACATTTTCTCCACTGAAACCTCGTGGTTCGAGAGAGCGCGAGCAGCAAGAGAAGCGGAGAAAAGCCGCGAGCGATGCCTACAGCTCTCTCACACATTTTCCGCACCCGCACGATGCGCTCCCGAAGGTAATACCGTGTGGCAAAACAAATATCAACAAGCTGTAAAAAAGGATGATAACATTCATACGCTGCCCGCAGGACGGTGTGGAAATCCGTAGCAGGCCTGACGGGCTTTTGCAATCAAACCGTGCGTTGATGGTCTTACGAGTGCTAAAACAGTAATGTTCCGCAAGTTTATTTGGTATTTTATTGGCTCATAACAGTTAATTTGAGATACTGTATAGAAATAGATTGAAAAATATTTTGCTACTGGAATTACTTGCTATTTGAATAGTTGCTGAACTGTTGGCCGTAAGGAGCCAATGAACAATAAACTTTTTTTCACTAGCTCTTAAAGCAACTTCTCACAAACATTTCAATTAAAAAAATAATTTAATTTTCGAACGTTCCCGGGGTAATGAAAAATAATATTGAAAACCTTTATTATGCACCCCTTTTGCATAAAGAAAAAGATTACAAACCATCTAAATTCCGTTGGCACCAATTATGGCGTCATATTTCACTTATACATTTTTCGTACCCTTCCAGGCTGCTGGCTTGGCCTTATGTCCAAGTCGGTCTTGATTGTCGTCCCAACGTCGTCATCGTCGAAATTCCACCCTGCGACTTAATTCACAGCCACATTGCAGCAGCCCCTTTAACGCCATCGCAAGTTCGAACAAGCATCGCAAGGGGGTGAGAAAGATTATCCGAGCAAATTAAATTTACGACCATTATTTGAACAACTTTTAGCTCTTTCGCTCAATTTTCACCCCCTGCTCCGGACAGCCACACCACACCAACCTGTTTCCGATCCGCCGCAGGGAAGACGAAAGGATGCTTGCACCAGGGCGGGTGGGCAGACGAAACGTCCCAGCCGGAGTCATTGGCTTGTGAAAGGTGCGCGATTGAACGATGGCATATAAATGTGGGACCACCATTCAAGGACATGACCGGGGCGAACGTTGATTTTAGTGCTCGCGTCGCTTCTCGTTAGGGTCGATACCTGCTCTCGTGAGACACACAGCCAGCAGAAGAACGTCTGTGTCTGGAGGGAAAAGGTCGGGTGCAAGCTCGGCGTCGCTGCTGGAAGGTTCAGATTTTCTCCGACAAACAGGCAACCAAATTGATTACGATTTCAGCTCGACTGTTACGACTGTTCCGAGCGGGAGGGGGATGAAGATTGCTTCATACGAAGCAATAAAATTATACTCATGAAAAAAATTTAATGAGGATAGACAAACATTAATAAACGAACCTTTTCCATCAGTGCAAAGTTTTCATTAAATTCAAATTGTAATTGTTTATCTTATGGTTTTCATCATGTAAAGAAGTTCTTCCTGCGTTATTTTCTTCAGTTTAGCAGCGCCGTTTGGCCTTCATTACAGGCGAAAACATCTTTTTCGGCAGCTCTGACAGCTAGGGTAGGTGAGTTTATTGGTCTCTAGGTCGTTTTGGAAAATTTGTTTGCACGAGACGAGGTGAAAAATAATTTCCACCACCCTAAATCCGGGCTCTCCCACGACACAGACACCAACTCCCACACTAAGTTTCCCCCAAATTCAATGAAACTCGATCGGGTACTGAAATAAGGCGCAAAATTGCGACCCGCAGCCGGAAGTAGGCGCATATAATTTGGGTGAATATCATCTTTTTGGTGTCCGGATGAAGCAAAAAAAAATAACAGCAAAAAAAAACAACAAGCGACTGGCAAAGAAGGTCCCCAATTACGAGGAAATAATTTAATTTATTCATTTTGCGACAAAGTTTAATCTCGTTTTACACATATACATGGGAATATGGTTAAAAGCAGATTTTGTTTTTCCAGTTCAAAAGCATTACCAGTGGAGTGGAGGTTTCATATGGTGTGGTTAAAGTAAAACTCACTTTTCACTCCTATGACAGAGGAGCGATAATAATCGGAAAAGGAAGGCATTATTTTTACTTATTTTACATTTCGTTCATTTGCTGTGAATTAAATATTTTTTTAAACCTGCCGGCATGTTAACTTATTGATTAAAAAATCATTTTAAGGTAATCACAAATTTAACTTTCAATTGTGAGTTCAGCAATAAGTTGCCATGAGATTAATGAAAATAATAATGTTGAGACTGTTAAAATCGAGAGCAAGAATTGATAAAACCGAGGACAGATTGAAATGAAAAGAGAACACTTGCAACAAAACTGTATCTATACCAGTATATTGTATATATATTTCATATTTACTGTGTCATTCAGAACATCTGTAAAATTTGTCAAATTACATGTTTTTTTACCTCTCGTATATTTTTTATATGGGGCAGTCCACGCTGCTTCGCAAATCACCGCAAATTTGTGACAAATTTCTAAAACTGTCATAAAATATTAAATATCTCGAAAAGTACCTACTTTACTTCTACTAATTTGATGCGGGTAGAATGAAATACAAAAAAGTTTAAAATTTTCGTTTTGTTATCTGAGCTAAAATTATTCGTTAGATTTTTGTTATGTCTTCTGCAAAGTTGTAGACAGTGTTTCTGTGGTCCTAGAAAAAATATTTTCCTTGGAAAAATCTCCTTGAAAAAAAATGAATAATTATAAATTGAATATCTCAAGAAATTCCACTTTCAAGAGATCTTAATTATGCTTGCTAGAACATGGTACAATCTATACCTATAAAAATGCAGTCCGGTCTGTCTGTCTGTCTGTCTGTCTGATCCATATAGGCTCGGAAACTACCGAACCGATCGACGTGAAAATTTGTATGTAGGGGTTTTAGGGGCCAAGAAAGGTTTTAATGATAGTTTGAGACTCCTCCCTCTTATGGAAGGGAGGGCCCCCATACAAATGAAACACAAATTTCTGCACATCTCAAAAACTAACCAAGCAAATGAAACCAGATTTGGCATGTGGATGTTTTCAAGAGTGACAAATATGTCCATATTAGTTCGACACCCCTCCCTCTTCTGGAAGGGAGGGGTTCCATACAAATGAAACTCAAATTTCTGCATATCTAGAGAACTAGCCAAGTAAATAGAACCAAATTGGGTAGGTGGATGTTTTTAGGGGTAACATATATATCGATAATGATCTGACATCCCTCTCTCTTCAACAAGGGAGGGGTCCCATACAAATGAAACACGAATTTCGCACAGCTCGAGAACCAATCAACCAAATACAATCAAATTTGGTATGTGGATGTTTTTAGGAGTAAAAAATATGTCCATATTGGTTCGAAACCCCTCTCTCTTCTGGAAGGGAGGGGTTCCATACAAATGAAACACAAATTTCTGCACATCTAGAGAACTAACCTAGTAAACAGAACCAAATTTGGCAAGTGAATGTTTGTAGATGTAACAAACATGTCCATAATGTTTTGACACCCTTCCTTCTTCTGGCATGTCTTCAAATGCCATTTTTAAATCCAAGATGGCGACTTCCGGTTTCTGAAAAACAGCGGCAAATGACCAAATACCACCCAATATGGGTATTTTCGGAATTGTTATGACGCACTGAAGCCACAAATCGACCTCGGACAACATTTTGAATTGTAAGATGGCGACTCCCGGTGTCTGGAAAACAGCCGAAAATGACCAAATTTCACCCAATATGAGTGTTTCTTCAACCAGAATAACGCTCAGAGGTCAGAAAATGTCTCCAAATGCTATTTCAAAATCCAAGATGGCGACTTCCGGTTTCTGAAAACCAGCGGCAAATGACCAAATACCTCCCAATATGAGTATTTTCGGAATTGTTATGCACTGAAGCCGCAAATCGACCTCAGACAACATTTTGAACTCTTTCAATTTTTTGATATTGACCAAAATCGGATAATCAGTTTTGTTGGAGAGGATTTTTTTTGTTCGATTTTGATATATAAAACAACCTGTTTACACATACATATGTACAGACATTGTTCATTTAGTCGAAATGAGTCGATTGGTATACAACACTTTGCCCTCCGGGTCATTCAACTTAAGTTTAAAGTTTGAGCAGAGTAATTTGTTCCCGAGAGCGGGCCAACAAAAAATCTAACCTTATCCTGAATTTTATACGAACAGTGTTTTACATAATCAAAAATAATCTCATTTGAGATAAATATTATTAAAATTTCAATAATTCTTACACGAGCTGTTGACAGAACATTACACTACATTTTTATTTCATTTCATTATTAATTCTATCACTTTTCACTTACCACTTGCAAATGCGCATTTCAACGCCTTCTTCAGTGCTTTGATGAACTGCTAGCAAGTAAGCGCTAAGTAAGCGTTGAAATGCGCATTTACAAGTGATAAGTAAAAAATGATAAAATTAAAAAGTGAAGTGAAATGAAAGTGTAGTGTAAAAAATATTATTAATTAATATGACATTGCATCTCACAATGATGAAATGTAAAGAATGTTGTTAATTAATCCATATTAAAAAAATGAAATTCCCAACTATATACCAATTGCTGCATTTGAAAAAATATCCTTGAAAGTATTCCAGAAAAGTGGCTCTAACTCGCTCGAGGTTGAACACTTTTCACTATGCCGGTTGTATTTGTTTTATGGAGCTCACTTTGTGGAAATCTTATAAAAACAACTTATGCTGCACTCTACAGCTCACCATTAGTTGCAGCAGCCGAGGGTGAGTATGTGTGTGTGTTGATGGCACCCCGTTCAACAACACGTTACAAAAACTCTTGTCTTTTCTCGAAAGTGCGAAGCGGCCACTATTGTCTCCACATATGTAGCTATTCCGCCCGGACTATGATTTCTTGCACGCAAGCCAACCCATCATCGGATTGGATGATGGCCCCATACAGCTGCGAGGACTAAGTCTTGTTGGTTTGGTCGTTTTTTTTTCTTTCTCTTTCTCTCTCTCTCTCTAGCACGTAGCCTACTTTTGCAAGCACTTGTGCGCTGCCAGCTTCCAGCATTCTATATGTACGGTTCATTATCGCAACCGGTGAAGCACCCTTAGAAAGCGTCAAAATGACGGTCGGTCGTCTGCCGCTGCGTTATCATCATCCTTAGCCAGTCCTAGTTGTCACCGATGTCGTCCCAGTAGTGAGAGAGAGGCAGCTTTCGCTCTGGCTGTGCCCAACTGGGGAAACTGCGCGGAAAGCGGAAAGACATCGTCTCGGTGTTGGAAAAATCTCAAGTGGCTTTAAGACGACTGGATCGAGCGGGAAAACTAGTGCTGCTGGTGTGGAAATTGATTCGAGTTGTTGCTGTGACACAATTGCCATTGAGGGTGGTTTAGAGCGCTCTGTGGCTCTGGCTCTGTTTGGATGTTAAATTAGATACTATTGTATACTAACTAGTCATGCGTATGGGGGGTAATTTAATGAATTTAGGGGGAAAATTACATTTAATGTTTTTTAGTTTTGTTTAACGAGTTTCGTTTGATAGCGTTCATTCTGCAAAAAATCTGCATGAAAAAACGATTTTAAAAGAAAAATCGTTGAAAATATATTACGGGATTGAGTTTGGGTTTCGACTTAGAATTGGGATTGAAATTGAGATTGGAATTGAACTTAGGATTAAGATTGAGATTTCAGTAAAAAAGCAACCATTGATATAAACAGCATAAAAATATTGATTTTGCTAATGTAATGACTATTTATTAGGTAGGACAAAATCCCCCCACACAACAAAAATCCTGCACACGTCTACGACAGACTAACATCATTAGTTGTACCAGCACACCATTGTACATTCGAGTTTGAAAATTGTAAAACGTACGCTCAAATGTCACACTGCTCTGTCGTCCGGTTGTCCGTTACATCCTTCAACGACAGTTGAACAATTACTGTTTCTGCAATCGTCGGCAACTCGAGCCGGGAAAATAATGAGCTTTCGTGTTCGTTAATCAGCTTAAGTATTCTGTCTGGCCATAAGTCAATCGATTACATATACCGTTTCAGTCCGGTCGAACAAAGGCCCTCAGCATAGGTCGCCGCTGGAGTAACAAGCATATGCCACCGTTGTTGGATCGTAAGTATTCTAAAGCGGCATCGCTGCATCGCCACCTAAAGAGCTTATGAGGGGGAAAATTTGACCGACCTACCAGCGACCAAACAACTGACCGTTCTACCATTCTGTCGACCGACCGGCAACGACAACGACAACGACCACGACAAGTGGCCTCTAATGAGATGTCAAGTGAGTGCAGTGTACTCCGGCTGGACAAAGTGTCGCACTATACGCTACGCAGTCGATGGGAAACCCGATGCCAAACGGTTCGACTTGCTGACATCTAAGACTCTTTGTTTCATGGAAGGTATTAGCACACGCGGACGCTACCGCTGCAGGAACTGCGAAAGCGAGTGTGAATTGCTCACTCGGTGAATTCCAAGAGTAACATGACCGGGAAAAATGTACACCGTAGGGTTTACCAGTCAAACTTCTTCCTTAAAACAAATACAAACTGCACTACACGTAAACGAATAGTGAATCAGTGCGTCTTGAACTGTCCTACAGATCAGACGTGTTTTCTGTTGCTTGTGGACCGGTCTTTGACTGCCTATAGCTTCAAAGTTTTGTGTTTTGTCAGGGCGTCATCAGTCTTTATCAAGACTACCAACTTTCGAATTTAACATTTGTTTTCAACTTTCTTCGTTTCACCTGAAATGACAAGGCAACAAAGAAAAACGGCGCATCACTACGAGGAGAAAGAGAGAGCATTCGCATCCGCGTAAAAAAAAACCGCGGAAAAAAGCCGCGTAAATTCCGGAATTCGCATAAAAAAACGCGTAATTTCCGGAATCCGCGTAAAAAAACCTGCGTTATTTCTGCAATCCGAGTGAAAAGAAACCGAAATCCGCGCAAAAAAATACCGCGTAAATTCCGGAATTCGCGTAAAAAAAGCCGCGTAAAAAGCGGCCTTAGTGTATAGCATCACTGCATGTTAATTTTTTGAATGTTCATTCGTTGATATTCTCATTCATGTTTAGCTGGCAACATTTAGTACAGCAGTAACAAAACCTTTTCTAACGTCGTGAATGTAGCTCAGATGGTAGAGCGGTAGGTTGATAGAGATGGAATTTTTCGCAACCACATGAAGGTTCCCGATCACCGATTTATTGTCAGAAAATTGTCTTCTACTTTAAGTAGTTCAGTATCACTCCGATGTGTTATATTATTCTCATACAGGAATTTCCCAGCGTTTATTCCCGGTCAAGTGCACCCAGCGATTGAGCCACTTTTCCTTGGTCTTCTTCTTCAGCATCCTTTGAAGCTTCTTGTCGCTCAGGTTCGTTGGCCGTCAGGAACCGGGCTTACTTTCGATGCTCTGATCGTTGTCCAATAGTTTCAAGATGTTGTAGATGCCGGAACGGGCATACCCGGCGTCCACAAAGAGCCGCACGATGTCCGTTTTTGACGCGGCGGGTGACCGTTCTTTGAACGCGCACACTTCTGAACAGAGTCGCCATCACAGTTAGAGTTTGACTGATAGAGCTGTCAATTTTTTTGCTAACTCATGGGTTACTATGATTGATAATGCATGAGTAGTTTCGTCAGTGCGATTAAAGGTAAACCCATGAAAAATCGGCAATTTTTGTTTTTTTTTACCGCAAACGTTATTACACTGCATTTAAAAAGTTAGAGCACCTTAACAAAGGCGTCGAAGAGGAGTAGAGAATAATAAAAAGGTGGAGCCGATTTCAGAACGCCCTTCGGTTATCAAAGTGTGCTTCTGGTCAAATAAGTTACATTCTTTTGGCGGAAGGTGTGATATGTGCACGACGGGGGGTACCCGGGTACCTTGGTAGGTTTCATGAGACGAAAAAAAAATTTATAAGACTCAGTGACATATCAAAGCTCATTAAAAGGCAACTTTTGATAACATCAGTTTTTATATAGTAACAAGGGAGGGCCAATGAAGGAGAGTTGAATTTTTTTTTACCCCTTGAATGCCCGACGGGGTACCCGGGTACCCAGAAATTCTAATTCTTGTAACTTTGACAATTTTCATCCGATTCCGATACTTTTAGCACCAAACGATTCAGTAACTTCTCTTCTTTGAAATGAGAGTTAGCGGTGCCTTGAAGGAATTTTTTCAGTGCCGGAAATCCGAGTTTTCGGGGATATGTTTCGAAACTTAGGAACTTCATGAGTATTTGAACAAAATCTTACAACTATTGGTCCAAAGTTCATAAAAGTACATGCACAGACCATATTTATGGTTTTGGATGTTATAGTGGTATGCCCTTAATATGTTTTTTTTCCGAAACAGATTCCACCAGAGCTTCTAGTGGCCATAGAATTAATTAAATAATACATCGTCACATCCCATTCAATATGGGTATTTCCAGAACCGAGATGATATCTAGAGACTGTAAATCGACCCCCGACGCCATTTTGGATTCCGTTTCCGGTTTCCGAAAAATAGCTAAAGCTGACCAAAAACCACCTCATATCAGTAGTTTCAGAATCGAGACGATGTCCGGATACCTGAGGACGACGACAGGGGCGATTTTTAATTCCAAAATGGCGGCTTCCGGTTTCTGGAAGAGAACCAAAATTGGCCGAATATTATCGAACATGAGTATTTCCGGAATCGGGATGATGCCCAGAGACCGGAAATCAACTCCAGATGCCATTTTGAAATTAGGAATGGTGACTTCCGGTTTTTGGAAAACAGCCAAAATTGACCAAATATCACCTTATATGAGTACTTTCTGAATCTAAATTATGTCCAGGAACCAGAAAAAGACCCTAGCGGTCGGTTTCTTGAAGAGATTTAAAAGTGCTACCCAGAGACCTCCAAACGACACCAGGCGAACCGGAAGTTACCATCTTGAATTTAAAAATGACGTGTACAATTGATTTCCAGATTTTAGGAATTATCCCGATTCTTGAAATACCCATCTTTGGTGGTGTGCGGCCATTTTTCATATTTTCCTAGAAACCGGAAGTCGCCATTTTGATACTAAAAATGGCTGCTAGGGTCGTTTTCAGGTCTCTGGACATTATCCCGATCCCGAAAATACTCATATAGGGTGGTGTTGATCAATTTTTGCTGTATTCCAGAAACCGGAAGTCACCATCTTGAAGTTCAAAATGGCATCTACAGCTGATTTACGGTCTTTGGGCATCATCTCGATTCCGAAAATACCAATTTTGGAGGGTATTTGGTCATCTTTGGTTCATTTCTGGAAACCGGAAGTTGACTTTTTTTTATTTAAAATGGCTTCTTGGGTCGTTTTCATGTCTCTGGATATCATTTTGGTTCCGAAACTACTCGTATGAGGTGGAATCTGGTCAATCTTAGCTGTTTTCTAAAAACTGTAAGTCGCCATCTTGAATTTCCAAATGGCGTCTGGAGTCGGGTCTCTGGACCTGATCCCCATTCCGTAAATACCCATATACATTATATTCGGTCAATTGTGATTCATTTCCAGAAACCGGAAGTCGCTTTTTTGGTATTCAAAATGGCCAATAAGGTCGTTTGCAGGTCTCTAGACATCATCCCGATTCTGGAAGTACTCATATGAGGTAACGATTGTTATTATACAAATAATATTATCAAATAATAAAAAAAATTCCGCTGGCTTTCCGAATTTGCTTTCGGCTCAAACAAATCACTTACCCGGTTGGTCACTATCTTAGCAGCAGCGCGGTATTTTTTAGTGAGTGTTGTCATTCCCCCATTGCACAATGGTCCAGAAACCAAATTTAGGGGGAAATTTGGGTCTAGAGCTCTATAGCAACATTTTAGAGAAAAACTTTTTTCTACAAAGTTGTTACATATGATGAAACGCTTATTAAAAAATTATCAAAAATTAGGGTGATTAACATTTTCGATGCAATCAAGTATCTAACTTTTTTTGTCTTCATAGATAGAAGAAAAATTTGTTCTACAATGTTATAGCTCCGTTATTTTTAAGTAACTTTGTTGAACAAAGTTTTTCTCTATCTTTGAAAACAGCCGATTTATATTGAAAAAAAAACACATTTTGCGCTCTAACTTTTTTATTTCAAGGTTCATCTCAAAACTGTCTCTGAACGACTTTTAGAGCTTTTTAAGAGAAACAATTTGCAATGCTGATATCGTAAATATCTCAATTTTACTCAAAGTTATTAATATTTTTCATCAAAAAATATACGTATTTCATTTGTATTTCATTCTTTTTGGAGCAAACATGAAAAATATCTCTTGGTTTCATTTTGAAGGGCATTTTTTTTTTCCGTGTTGGGTATTTTCGTCACTGCGACCAATTTTTTGATATTTTGTCACATATCCCCTCTTTTTAATTTTGCTTAGTCAGGATAACGTATCACTATTGGATGTGGTCGTTATAGTCTGGCCAAAAGCATTAGTCCAGTCCGGTATTATACTTCGTATGAAGCGCACAACCGTACTGGGATTTGTTCTCCAGATTTCAGAGGGTTCCAGAAGACCTCTCTCGAAGAACTTATATCTTTTGATAAAAATTGCCGGACATCGGCATAACAGTTGTTCCGAGTCTTCTTTTTCCATGCCACATACTCGACATGTATCATCTTGAAGTTTTTTCATAACCTTCATATGATAACGGCTCGACAATGCCCTGTTATTAAGCCAGTATACGTGCTTATATCTTTATTTGGAAGATCCAGTATTTTACGAGTCATAGAAACGTTCGGAGTGATGAACCGTTTCGACTGCCTACCGATGAAGGTGTTTGTCCAGTTGGATTCCACTTTCAGAGTTTCCCATGCTTTTAGTTCCATTCTAAGGGAACAAGCGGATAGACCACAGAAGGGTTCTGGTCCTATGAACTGATGAGACGATCCAAGTCTTGCCAATTCATCGGCTCTTTCGTTCCCATCTATTCCACAGTGACCAGGAACTCAGTATAAGTCTACTTGATTATTACAACCCAGTGTTTGGAGTGATTGAACACACTCCCAAACTAGTTTTGATGTGCATGTCGCAGACTTCAAAGCCTTCAACGCTGCTTGGCTGTCGGACATCATGCAAATGTTTGAGTGTCTGTATTTCCTGCGTAGGCATATTTCAGAACATTCTAGTATTGCTTGGACTTCAGCTTGGAAGACAGTTGGCCATTGGCCCATTGGAACTGACAGGTCTATTCCTGGGCCAGTTACTCCTGCTCCCACTCGATTGTTCATTTTTGAACCATCTGTGTAGAAAATGATTGATCCTGGGCGGAGATCAGGACCACCGCGTTCCCAAACATCACGCTCAGGTTCAAACGTTCGAAATCGTCTTTCAAAATTGTATCTTTTCTCCATCCGGTCTTCATCATCACTAGGGGATTGATACGAATAGTTTTTAGAATACCTAGATGACCCGTTAAATCACCCTCAAAGAGCCTTAATGATCTTTTGATCCGTAAGGCACTCTTTTCGGCTTCTAATTGTATGAATTGATGTAGTGGAAGCATAAACAGTAGAGCTTCCAATGCCTTGGTGGGTGTGCTTCTCATCGCACCCGTTATTGAGAGAGTGGCTAGCCGTTGAAGTTTTTCCAACTTATCTTGAGCACCTTTCTCCCTTGTTTTTGTCCACCAGACTAGTGAAGCATAGGTAATTCTGGGTCTCACTATAGCCGAATATATCCAATGGATCATTTTCGGTTTGAGTCCCCATTGTTTACCAAAAGTTTTATTACATATCCATAGAGTATTTGTAGCTTTTTTTATTGCCTGCTCTAGATGTGTATTCCAGTTAAGTTTTTTGTCAAGAGTTTTTTTTGTTTTTGTTTTTGTAAGATTTGGACCACTGCGACCATTATTTTGATCTTTTGTGGTATACCTCTTCTTTAGTCTAGGTACTCGTGGCAGACATATCACTATTGATGGAAGTGATCGTCGTTGTCCTATCGCACCCTTTCTCCCAATTAGGCACTGTATTTCGTATGAAATGTATGAAATGTATTTAAGCCTTCCCTATCGCACCACGAAGAAATAATGTTTAAGGCATGTTGCATTCGGTCTGTGGTGATATCATCATACTTGCCACGAACAATAATGACAATATCATCAGCAAATCCAACTACTTCAAAGCCTTCTTCCATCAATTTTTTTAGAAGATCATCAACTATTAATGACCACAGCAGAGGAGATATCACCCCTCCTTGTGGGCACCCTTTTATAGCTGTTACACTTATATTAGAGCTACCAAGGCTTGCTGCTATTTCTCTTTTGATAACATTTCGCTTATCCAATGAATAATGCAATTGTCAAAACCACGTTTCTCCATTGCAGCAGCCATTGAGCCATGAGACGAGTTATCAAATGCCCCTTCAATATCAAGGAACGCCGTAAGGGAAATTTCTTTTGCAGCAAAAGATTTTTCTAGTTTTGTAACTAAAGTATGGAGTGCAGTTACCGATGATTTCCTCTCCTGGTAAGCAAATTGATATTTACTAAGAGGAGTTTTAGAAAGATATGATGATTTGATGTGCTCACCGATTATTTTTTCCATTGTTTTGACGACTGACGATAATCTAATTGGCCTAAAGGATTTTGGCAGAGATTTGTTCCTTTTGTTGGCCTTAGGGATAAAAATAACCTGTACTTGTCGCCACGCTTCCGGAATATAGTCTAGAATTAAGCTGGATTGAAAGAGTTGTGTTAGAATGGGCATCAGAACTGTTTTACCTTTCTGTAGTAGTACCGGATAGATTCCGTCTCTACCAGGTGACTTGAAGGGTTCAAAGAAGTCTATTGCCCATTCAACTCTACTTTCGGTAAAAATTTGGTTGGCCAAAGTAATTGCATCATCCCTAGTTCTTACTAGCCCAGTCATCGTATTCACTGTTTCGTGAATTTCTGTCCTGGTTATAAGATTTCCAGTACTTGATACAGATGTACTTTGGCATAATGTATAAAATTATTGAAATTTTCGGCTTGTTTTTAAATTGAATTTACTCAAATTTAAAAAATAACATATTTTTAAAAGTTCCTGATATTTACGATATCAGCATTGCAAATTGTTTCTCTTAAAAAGCTCTAAAAGTCGTTCAAAAACAGTTTTGAGATGAATCTTGAAATAAAAAAGTTAGAGTGCAAAATGTGTTTTTTCAATATAAATCGGCTGTTTTCAAAAATAGAGATAAACTTTGTTTAACAAAGTTACTTAAAAATAACGGAGCTATAACATTGTAGAACAAATTTTTCTTCTATCTATGAGGACAAAAAAGGTAGATACTTGATTGCATCGAAATTGTTAGTCATCCTAATTATCGATAATTTTTTAATAAGCGTTTTATCATATGTAACAACTTTGTATAAGAAAGGTTTTCTCTAAAATGTTGCTATAGAGCTCTAGACCCAAATTTCCCCCTAAATTTGGTTTCTGGACCATTGTGCATTGTCGGGGCAGCACAAAAGTTGCGATCAGTAAATCCGATTTTGAACAGCGAACTGCCCTTCTCATGGCAACAAAACAAGTAATTCAAGATCGAGCATTTTTGCGATAGGTCTCATGCGCTAGATTTCAAAATAACTAAATGCCTTTTCGTTCTGTCCAGTCAGTAATATCGTATGTTTTTTATGCACTGCATGTTTATTTTTTGAATGTTCATTCGTTGTTAATCTCATTTATGTTTAGCTGGCAACATTTAGTACATCAGTAACAAAACCTTTTCTAACGTCGTGAATGTAGCTCAGATGGTAGAGCGGTAGGTTGATAGACATGGAATTTTTCACAACCACGTCTACTTCAAGTAGTGCAGTATTACTCCGAAGTGTTATATTATTATCATACAGAAAACTCCCAGCGTTTATTTAATGAAGAATTACTTGATTTGAGCAAGCATAATTGAGTCTTTATGATTTAATAATGAAACACTCTAAGCAATTTGTTTATTTGGTTTTTTTTTTGGTCTGGAAAATAAATCTTTGGCCTGTAATCCACACTTCATATTAAAAAGCAATGCATTTAAAACGAGAATACAATCAATTATTAATCATGAAATTGAATGAACAGGAATTCAGCTTTACACGTAGTGTTCGATTACATTAGTAGGATCGTAGCCAATCAATGTATTGTTGCAACGCACCAAGTCAAGAAAGCTTTAAAAAGTATTCGATGATCAATCCGACCAAAAGCTGTTGAATTAGTATAGATTATCGATACGATCCCGATCAGAAAGGAAAAACAAAAATGTAACAGAAATTGTTAGTTTGTTACGGCAAAAACCTTATAGGCTGCGTTTTCAATGTGGTCCCGTTAGGTGTTAAAATAACAGAAATTATAACAGAAATGATTCTACTAGTATTAAACACATATCAAAATTTGTTACTAATATTTCAACTTTCTAACAAAATAAGATAGTATATAGAGCAATATAATAACAAACATTGTTAGAAACAACAGGTTTTAATAAAAATGAGAAATTAGTTAGACTTGTTTCAGAACTACTTCATGTCACGTTTTGTTATCATAACTCATTCAGATTCAATTTTGTTATCAAAATTATATGGAAAAATACAAAAGTGTATTAAATATGTTATTTGTATCTCACGTTGATAGAATTTTGTAATTTTTTAGTTATGCTCTTCTGATCGGGATCACTTTTATACACAGAAAAAATGTAAAATTGCTTTTAAATCTTTTTCTTTTTGGTTTTTGGTTTATATTCTTTTTTTTCATCTATAATGCCACATAACCACACAATTCTTTCGAACCAAACTGTACTAGATTCCAATCGTTGGTGACCAAATCACTCACAACTCGCTCAATTATTGAGGGAGAAAAAATTGGTCGTTCCTATTCATTTCTATTATTCACCAATTCATCAATAGTGTATTTTTAAAAATCTCTTTAGATTCCTTCAAGAATCAAATCGCAGAAAAAAATGTGATCTAGTGATACTAAAAACTCACGAATCTGATGGACTGAGATATAAGCGCTTTAATTCTGATTCGTTTCACACCCGTGCCTTCCTGTAGAACTACGTCGAACGAATTTTCTTTCTTTGTATTAATTTTATTCAAATACTAATATCAATTCCTATGTTTGTTGTTTTGCAATGTTTCATTCAAATCGAAAATGTTAGTTTTAAATATTCGCATTTTCATAACAATCTCACTAATGACTGCTTTTCTGCTCTTCCAATGAAAAATCATTGTGTAAAAAACAAATCGATTAATCATCCATTGATAAAGTAAAATGTAAAACAACGAATGCACTGATGGATTTCCACTAACCAACCTGTTAACTCCAGACTTTCCCCTGCTGATGATAGTGAATGCATAGGACAACAATAAAAAATTGTCCTCCAAGCCATCTTCAGCTTGAATTGCCGTCGTCGTCGTAGTCATCGCGTCGGCCTTCGTTCGACAGATCATCACCCGGAGAAGACGGCGTCGGCAAGTGACGAGTTTGCTCGCATCGATCCGGCCGATGACGCGACGTTGACGATAATGATTATGAGATCCTTTTCTGTCTCACACAGGCCTCGGCTTCTGTCTCTGTAGCTGTGGCTTGGCCAGCCAGACGGCGCAAAATGGCAACAGGAAGGTATCACCCATCGGTAGCACGTATCCTTCGAATGGTGCTGCTGGTGCTGAACGACGTGGCAGCCGAGGCCAATCTTCACAGTCCCAGTACCGAGGTCCGTCGTTCCGAGGTGGATGAAGCGGAGATCATTGAGACGTTTCAAATGCGCGTACATTGCCACTCGCTTACTGGTAAATTGAAGTATTTTTAGGGTGTGAGTGTGTGTGTAATGTTTTTTTTTTCGATCCAATGGGCCTTATCTGGTTTAGATAGCGTGGGACGGCGGGTGGAAGGAAGGGTCTGATGATACAATGTGACATAGATGGGTGACTTTTTACGATATGACTTATCATTACTCTGCGACTCGTAACGTTAGCTTTTATTGAGTACACATTCGCTGCCTAATGGGTTGGGTTTTACGATAATGGAGTTGTTTCTGTTTTTTTCGTTCTTCACAGCTCTATTTGGTGAAGAAATAATTTTCATATTCTAATTGAAACGTGGGTCTTCTGTTCGGACGATGATCCTCACGAAAGCCACTAGAGGAAACCGTCGTCCGGAACGAGACTTTTATTGTGAGCAAAAGAAATAATTAAAACTGATGTTTTGAGGAAAGTGCATCCTACCGCCCAACATTTCTCGAGCCTGAAACCAGAAGGACGATAGAGCGCTTGATGACTGCTAGCTGCAGTTAATTAGATGACATTATTAAATTTGTCTTTCGGAACCGCAATATTCCACCGGTGTGGCGTAGAGAGCCTGGTGAGTTTTTTTCTCTCCCTCTTGCTCTTACCCAAGACAGGACACAAAGCATAAAGATATTCATCAGGGGATCTCTGCTGCCGGCTGGGATCATGGGCTGGAAGCACAATTTTGTTAACTAAGAGCCACCCGAACTTGCAAGTGTCTCATCAACTGCAACTACCAACCAGGAAGAATAATGGAACATAATTGAAAACTGCAAATTGAAGGATGGGAATTTTAATTGGACTGGTGACATCAGTCTGGACCGACAGCTCCGGAGTAAACCTTGTCAGCAAAGTAAGTAGCGGGTTGTTGTTTGCTTGGCCCCCGGAGTGGAACGGTAAAACTTTCCCCCGCCCCACTCCAGGACGCAAATTTATTCTTAAATTATACGTTGTTTACTTACAACTAACAGACAAAAAAAAAAGGTTGGCTTACTCAAGTGTGGGCTTTTATCAAATAGGGTACTAAGATTAATTGAATGCAAAATAAAGAGGAAAAACTGTCATAAAACTGTCAATAGCTGGCCGCCGGTGTACTGCGGTAAGAAGGGATTTGGATTCTGTCTGTCCGAACTGTCGCAATCCCTCGGTCGAATGCTTAGCGTCTGTACATGGCTTCCTCTTCGCGTTTTAGGGCCTGCACCAGGACTACACCCAGGACAACGTTGGTGGTCTGAAAGTGGAAGTGAAAAATTAATTTGTGATTAAAAATTAGTAAAAAAAAATATAAAAATAACCGATATAACAGTTACTATTCTACTGATGAAGTGATTATTGTCATGTAATCAAAAGATAGGGTGACCAACATTTTCGATGAAATCAGAAATATAACTTTCCCATATTTATAGATGGAGATAAAAATTGTCCTACAAAGTTGTAGCACCGGTGATTTAAAGCAACTTTTTTTTTAAAGTTTTTTTTTTTCGAAATTTAAAGATAACCAATTTATACTCAAAAATATTTTTTTTGCTCTAACTTACATGTCTTAATTTTTACATCATAACTGTCTTTGGACTACTTTTAGAGCGTTTGCGGACAAACGATTTGCATTGTTGAAATTGTGAATATCTCAATCATATACAAAGTTATTGGTGTTTTTCATAAAAATACGCCCTGTTCTTATAATTTTTTTTTTTTTTTTGAGGGCAAACATAAAAAATATCTCGTGGCTTAATTTTGAAGGACATATTTGACTCTACTCTGGATCACTTGGTATTTTGTCCTAAAAGCTAAAATTAATCACAAAAATTAATCCCAAAATTTCACAAATATCGGTCAACTGCTCAAAATTAATGAGCTTTTGAAAAAAATGTATATCGAACTAAGCTGTTTTTTCTGGTCACCGTATTACGAAACTGGTAACCTAAAGTGCTTCAATTGTGCTCAAAACTGCAGGGATTGATTTCGCCGAAAATAATTGGACCCGTATTATTTTGTTGAGTCGATAGGGTGACCAGCGCCGAAATATGTTGGCTAGAAAAAACGGCCTTATCCGACATATTCTATTTCCAAAAAATCATAAGTTTTAAACTCGAGTGAAAGGTACTTTTGAATGCAAATGTTATAAATTTGTTATTATTTTTATAATTGGATGTTAATAGAAAATTGAATTTATTTTAAGTTTATTTCAAGTTTTCTCTGTATGAATAGCCAATATACCCTTCAAAATTAGGCCAAAATATTATTTTCTTTTTACCCCAAAATGAACGACAAACAATTGAAAAGGGCATCATTCTGTGCCGAACACGCATCAGTACTGGACGTGTTTGGTGATCGGTCCGATAGAGTATAAAACAAAAGACGTGTGAACAAGTGTTGGCATTGTTTGCCTGGTCGAGTGAAATAAATCCGGGTTCAAGGTCGTTCCTTTGTGCAACTGTTTCGCATCGTGACTGCCAGCTGGTGCGTAAGCCGATTTGGCTGCTGGCTGGATTGTGCTACAGCAGTGGACGAGACACAAACGAGGAAAAAGAAGAAGCCATCAGTGTCAGCGAGTCGTATCGCTGTGTGGAGTGATCTCACACCTGGCTCGCTGCTGGTGGCTGTTTGGTGCTGCTGTATTGGTGCTGCTGGCTGTAACGGCTGCTACTTCGAACGATCGGACAACCAACCTTACTGGAAGGGAGAAATAAAAAGGTACGTGTTCTTGTCAGCGCTAGTGCGCTAAACATAGCGCGATGGATGTAGATCCCTCGCCTCCCGCGCCACCATCCCCGAACCCCTCTGACCCTGACCCTTCTGTTACCCCCTCCCCTGTTCATTCTTCAGTCCCCCCTCGCCCCAGGCTTTACCCAGACGGAGCCCAGGGCAGCTATACTGTTTATTTTCGGCCAAAGGCAGGACCGAAATCGAAAAAGTTGAACCTCTTGCAGATTTCTAAAGACCTGACGAAGGAGTACAAGGGCGTGACCGAAATTTCCAAGGTCCGGCCTAACAAGCTCCGTGTCGTGGTCGGTAACCTGAAAGAGGCCAACGATATAGCTTGCTCTGAGCTCTTCACACGCGAGTATCGCGTTTACATACCCGCACGAGACGTGGAGATCGACGGTGTCATAACCGATTCGAGTCTGTCCGTCGAGTGTATACTGCAAAGTGCCAAAGGGTGCTTTAAGAACAAAACGTGTCCCGAAGTAAAGGTGCTCGACTGCAAGCAATTGCGGTCAGCATCGATCATCGGTGGCAAAACAGTATACACTCCGTCAGACTCGTTTCGAGTTACGTTCGCCGGGTCTGCACTACCAAGCCACGTCTCGATCCACCGGGTTCGTCTCCCTGTGAGGCTCTACGTGCCCCGCGTCATGAACTGCCTGAATTGCAAGCAGTTAGGCCATACAGCCGCCTACTGCTGCAATAAGGCACGTTGTGGCAAGTGTGGGGAGTCTCATGCGGAAGATTCTTGCAGTGTTAACGCTGAAAAGTGTATTCACTGCGGAGAAAATCTGCATGAGCTCTCGACATGTGCGGTGTACATGCAGCGCAGGGATAAAATAAAACGGTCTCTCAAAGAGCGTTCAAAGCGTTCCTACGCTGACATGCTGAAGAAGACCGTTACCACTTCTCCCGTTACTTCGAACCCCTTCGATCTGTTGCCCTCTGAGGAAACCGATTCTGACGATTCACCAGCGGGAGCATCTTACGCCAATCCTGGGGAGTCTAGAAAGAGGAAAAGTGTTTCCTCTCCTAAACTTCCCAGAAAAGGTCCTAAGATTTCTCAAAGTGAAATGAAGGTTACAAACAAACCAAACAGTGCTGCGGAAAAACCGAAGCAAACTCCTCCTGGGCTGGCAAATTTAAAGTCCCAGAAGGAGTTCCCAGCACTGCCAGGAACATCTAAAACCCCAGTTGCTCCTTTTACACTCCCAGTTGATGAAACAAACTCTGGATTAGTGAAATTTTCTGACATTGTGGACTGGATTTTTGAAACTTTCAATGTACCCGACCCAATTAAAATTTTTCTTACAGCATTCCTCCCAACAGTTAGATCATTTTTGAAGCAGTTGACTGCCCAATGGCCTCTCCTTGCAGCGATTGTATCCTTCGATGCCTAATTCAACTGCGTATATGAAGGATTCTATCTCTGTCTTACAGTGGAATTGTAGAAGTATTTTACCAAAAATTGATTCGTTTAAAGTTTTGATAAATAAAAACAAATGCGATGCATTTTCCCTTTGTGAAACTTGGCTTACTTCAAATATTGATCTCAACTTCCATGATTTTAATATTATTCGCCTTGATCGAGACACCCCATATGGAGGAGTACTTTTAGGGATTAAAAAGTGCTATTCTTTCTATCGTATTAACCTCCCCTCGATTCCAGGCATCGAAGTTGTCGCATGTCAAATGACAATACAAGGTAAAGAGCTTTGTATTGCCTCAATATATATTCCCCCCAGAGCACAGGTTGGGCAACGGCTGCTCTTTGATTTAATAGAACTTCTTCCCTCGCCACGTTTGATTTTGGGAGACTTCAACTCTCATGGCGTGGCTTGGGGTTCCCCATACAATGATAACCGCTCCTCTTTAATCTATAACCTTTGCGATGACTTCGACATGACTATTTTAAACAACGGTGGAATGACACGTATCCCGAAACCTCCAGCGCGCCCAAGCGCTTTGGATCTATCCTTATGTTCGACGTCGCTACGGTTGGATTGCACATGGAAGGTAATCCTCGATCCTCACGGTAGCGACCATCTGCCTATTCTTATTTCAATTACTAACGGGTCAACTCGCATGCGACCAATTGACATTCCGTATGACCTCACACGAAATGTCGATTGGAAGTTATACGAGGAAATGATTTCAAAAGCGGTCGAGTCGATTCAACATCATTCACCACTTGAAGAATATAACCTCCTCGCGGGCTTGATTCTCGACGCCGCGTTGCAAGCCCAAACGAAGAAATATCCCGGCGTAACGATCAAAGAACGGCCTCCCACTCCGTGGTGGGACCAAGAGTGCTCCGATGTCTACACGCAAAGATCCGACGCGTTTAAGGCCTACCAGACGGGAGGTATACCTGGCGACTATTTACGGTATTCGGAGCTTGATACCAAGCTTAAAAGCTTGACTAAAGCAAAGAAACGTGGATATTGGCGTCGGTTCGTGAACGAGACGTCGAGGGAGACATCGATGAGCACTCTTTGGAACACAGCCCGAAGAATGCGGAATCGCGTAACGGTCAACGAAAGCGAGGAGTCTTCAAGTAGGTGGATATTTGATTTTGCCAGGAAAGTATGTCCGGACTCTGTTCCTGAGCAAAATATTGTTCGCGATGCGTCTCCGGGCCACGACGCGATAGAATCACCTTTTACGATGGCAGAACTTTCAGTTGCCCTCCTGTCCTGTAACAATAACGCGCCTGGATTAGATAGAATCAAATTCAACTTGTTGAAGAATCTACCCGGCAATGCCAAGAGGCGCTTGTTGAACTTGTTCAATAAGTTCCTGGAGCAAAACATTGTACCGCAGGATTGGAGGCAAGTGAAGGTGATCGCCATCCAAAAACCAGGGAAACCAGCTTCTAATCACAACTCTTATAGGCCGATTGCAATGCTATCCTGTATCCGGAAATTGATGGAAAAAATGATACTCCGTCGTTTAGACCACTGGGTCGAATCAAATGGTCTACTATCAGAAACTCAATTTGGCTTCCGCCGTGCCAAAGGGACGAATGATTGTCTTGCGTTGCTTTCAACAGATATTCAGCTGGCGTATGCTCGTAAAGAACAAATGGCGTCTGCGTTCTTGGACATTAAGGGGGCTTTTGATTCCGTTTCTATTGACATTCTTTCGGGTAAACTTCACCGACAAGGATTTTCCCCAATTTTGAACAATTTTTTGCACAACTTGTTGTCCGAAAAGCACATGCATTTTACGCATGGCGATTTGGCAACTTTTCGCATTAGCTACATGGGTCTTCCCCAGGGCTCATGTTTAAGCCCCCTTCTTTACAACTTTTATGTAAATGACATCGACGAATGTCTGGCAAATTCATGCACGATAAGACAACTTGCAGACGACAGTGTAATCTCTGTTACAGGAGCCAAAGCTGCCGATTTGCAAGGACCATTGCAAGATACCTTGGACAATTTGTCTGCTTGGGCTTTACAGCTAGGTATCGAATTCTCTCCGGAGAAGACTGAGATAGTAGTTTTTTCTAGGAAGCATGAACCTGCTCAGCTTCAAACACAATTAATGGGTAAAACGATTTCTCAGGTTTTGGTACACAAATATCTTGGTGTCTGGTTCGACTCTAAAGGCACCTGGGGTTGTCACGTGAGGTATCTGATGAAAAAATGTCAACAAAGAGTGAATTTTCTTCGTACAATAACCGGACAATGGTGGGGAGCCCATCCAGGAGACCTTATAAGGCTTTACCAAACAACGATATTGTCTGTTATTGAATACGGGTGTTTCTGCTTCCGCTCCGCAGCAAACACACATTTGATCAAACTGGAGCGAATACAATATCGTTGTTTGCGTATCGCCTTAGGTTGCATGCAGTCGACCCATACGATGAGTTTGGAGGTTTTAGCTGGAGTACTACCATTGAAAAACCGCTTCTGGAGCCTGTCTTCTCGTATTCTAATCAAATGTGAGGTCTTGAACCGTCCCGTGATTGAAAATTTTGAAAGGTTAATCGAACTTAATTCTCAAACCCGTTTTATGACATTGTATTTCAATCACATGTCCCAAAATATTAACCCTTCTTCGAATATTCCAAATCGTGTCGACTTATCAAATACTTCTGATTCTACTGTGTTTTTCGATACATCCATGATAGAAGAAACTCGTGGAATCCCGGATCATTTACGCGTGCAGCAGATCCCTAAAATTTTTTCCAATAAATATCGAAACATCAACTGCGACAATATGTACTACACTGACGGATCACTTCTTGATGGGTCCACTGGCTTCGGTATCTTCAATAACAATTTAACCGTCTCCCATAAGCTCGATAATCCTGCTTCTGTTTACGTCGCAGAATTAGCTGCAATTCAGTACACCCTAGGGATTATCGAAAAAATGCCCACGGACCATTATTTCATCTTTACGGACAGTCTCAGTTCCATTGAGGCTCTCCGATCGATGAAAGATGTTAAGCACTCTCCGTATTTCCTGGGGAAAATACGGGAACATCTGAGTGCTTTATCCGAAAAATCTACTCAGATTACCTTAGCGTGGGTCCCTTCTCACTGCTCGATACCGGGTAATGAGAAAGCGGACTCTTTGGCTAAGGTGGGCGCAACAAACGGTGATATTTATGAAAGACCAATTGCCTTTAATGAATTTTTCGCACTTGTACGTCAGAATACGATCATCAGTTGGCAAAATGCTTGGACCAGAGGGGAATTGGGAAGGTGGTTACATTCCATAATCCCCAAAGTATCGACGAACCCGTGGTTCAAGGGGTTGGATGTAGGTCGGGATTTCATTTGCGTGATGTCCCGGCTTATGTCCAATCACTATAGATTTGACGCGCTCCTCCGTCGTGTTGGGCTCGGGGAAAGTGGTATCTGTGCCTGTGGTGAAGGTTATCACGACATAGAGCACGTTGTTTGGTCATGCCCTGTACACCGTGACGCCAGGTCTAAATTAATAGCTTCCCTGCAGGCCGAGGGTAGACAGCCGGCTGTTCCTGTTCGTGATGTCTTGGCGAGCCGTGACCTATCCTACATGTCCCTTATATACGTTTTCCTGAAATCCATCCACGCCCCAGTCTAGTCCCGTTCCCCTCCGTCTACACCCAACAAAACGACAAGAACACGTTTGAACCTTAAGCACAAAACCAGCAACCAGACCCCGCACAACAGAACCAGGACCCAAGGACTACGAGCCTCTGTCCCAACTCACGACATCGTGGCTCAGCAGAACGAATCCATACATGCCATTCGACGATTATCAGACGACCATTGAACAACAAAACACTGATTGGAAATCCCATGCTAGTTTTAAGTTAGACTTAATTTCAGCTCGTAGTCGGCAGCGAGGATAAAAAATTTGCTTTAGTTTTTAAGTCATCAGATATAATTGGCGCCGTTAAACATTAAATTGTATTTGTGCCGTGTCAAATAAATGTTATGTGAAGAAAAAAAAAAAAAATTGAAAAGGGCATATTCTTTAAAGAAAAAAAAAAACCATCAATTACTTTTGACATGATTGTGACATATACGATTTAAGCATTATAAAATGTTTGCCTTAAGAAGTTCTAAAAGACGTCTGAAACAGCATTGATGTGAAAATTGTAATGAAATCAATTCATAAATTTATAGAATGCTAGCCGACCCGGCACACTCTGCACACTGGGGCCAAGTATCTTAATGTTCATATCCTCTAGAAAGTTACTGTCCTTCATATGCTTTAATGGCATTGGTTTCAATTTTAACCGTATAGAGGGCGCCACACCTAACTTTTGAACGTGACTTGTTTGGTTTCATTCGCTTGATTAGTTCTTGAGTGATGCAGAATGTTCTAGAAGTTACGTGCTCTCCTTTCAGGGAAGGTTCTCAAACCATCACAAGGTTTTTTCCCGGCTCCAAAAACCCAAACAGACAGACAGACAGACAGACAGACAGACAGACAGACAGACAGACAGACAGACAGACAGACAGACAGACAGACAGACAGACAGACAGACAGACAGACAGACAGACAGACAGACAGACAGACAGACAGACAGACAGACAGACAGACAGACAGACAGACAGACAGACAGACAGACAGACAGACAGACAGACAGACAGACAGACAGACAGACAGACAGACAGACAGACAGACAGACAGACAGACAGACAGACAGACAGACAGACAGACAGACAGACAGACAGACAGACAGACAGACAGACAGACAGACAGACAGACAGACAGACAGACAGACAGACAGACAGACAGACAGACAGACAGACAGACAGACAGACAGACAGACAGACAGACAGACAGACAGACAGACAGACAGACAGACAGACAGACAGACAGACAGACAGACAGACAGACAGACAGACAGACAGACAGACAGACAGACAGACAGACAGACAGACAGACAGACAGACAGACAGACAGACAGACAGACAGACAGACAGACAGACAGACAGACAGACAGACAGACAGACAGACAGACAGACAGACAGACAGACAGACAGACAGACAGACAGACAGACAGACAGACAGACAGACAGACAGACAGACAGACAGACAGACAGACAGACAGACAGACAGACAGACAGACAGACAGACAGACAGACAGACAGACAGACAGACAGACAGACAGACAGACAGACAGACAGACAGACAGACAGACAGACAGACAGACAGACAGACAGACAGACAGACAGACAGACAGACAGACAGACAGACAGACAGACAGACAGACAGACAGACAGACAGACAGACAGACAGACAGACAGACAGACAGACAGACAGACAGACAGACAGACAGACAGACAGACAGACAGACAGACAGACAGACAGACAGACAGACAGACAGACAGACAGACAGACAGACAGACAGACAGACAGACAGACAGACAGACAGACAGACAGACAGACAGACAGACAGACAGACAGACAGACAGACAGACAGACAGACAGACAGACAGACAGACAGACAGACAGACAGACAGACAGACAGACAGACAGACAGACAGACAGACAGACAGACAGACAGACAGACAGACAGACAGACAGACAGACAGACAGACAGACAGACAGACAGACAGACAGACAGACAGACAGACAGACAGACAGACAGACAGACAGACAGACAGACAGACAGACAGACAGACAGATATTTTATAAATTTTATAGATTATATAAATTTTATAGATTTTATGGATTTTATAGATTTTATAGATTGTATAGATTTTATATATTTTATAGTTTTTTTAAATTTTATAGATTTTATAGGTTTCATAGGTTTTTATAGATTTTATAGATTGTATAGATTTTATAGATTTTATAGATTTTATAGATTTTAAAGATTTTATAGATTTTATAGATTTTATAGATTATATAGATTCTATAGATTTTATGGATTTTATAGATTTTATAGATTCTATAGATTTTATAGATTTTATAGATTTTATAGATTTTATAGATTTTATAGATTTTATAGATTTTATAGATTTTATAGATTTTATAGATTTTATAGATTTTATAGATTTTATAGATTGTATAGATTTTACAGGTTCTATAGATTTTATAGATTTCATAGGTTTTATAGATTTTATAGATTTTATAGATTTTACAGATTTTATAGATTTTATAGATTTCATAGATTTTATAGATTTGATAGATTTTATAGATTTTATAGATTTTATAGAATTTATGGATTTTATAGCTCTTATAGATTTTATAGATTTTATAGATTTTATAGATTTTATAGATTTTGTAGATTTCATAGATTTTATAGATTTTATAGATTTTATAAATTTTATAGATTTTATAGATTTTATAGATTCTATAGATTTTATAGATTTTATAGATTTTATAGATTTTACAGATTTTATAGATTTTATAGAATTTATAGATTTTAAAGCTCTTATAGATTTTATAGATTTCGTAGATTTTATAGATTTTATAGATTTTATAGATTTTATAGATTTTATAGATTTTATAGATTTCATAGATTTTATTGATGGTATAGATTTTATAGATTTTATAGATTTTATAGATTCTATAGATTTTATAGATTCTATAGATTCTATAGATTTTATAGATTTTATAGATTTTACAGATTTTATAGATTCTATAGAATTTATAGATTTTAAAGCTCTTATAGATTTTATAGATTTCGTAGATTTTATAGATTTTATGGATTTCATAGATTTTATAGATTTGATAGATTTTATAGATTTTATAGATTTTATAGATTTTATAGAATTTATGGATTTTATAGCTCTTATAGATTTTATAGTTTTTATAGATTTTATAGATTTTATAGATTTTATAGATTCATAGATTTTATAGATTTTATAGATTTTATAGATTTTATAGATTTTATAGATTCTATAGATTTTATAGATTTTATAGATTTTATAGATTTTACAGATTTTATAGATTTTATAGAATTTATAGATTTTAAAGCTCTTATAGATTTTATAGATTTCGTAGATTTTATAGATTTTATAGATTTTATAGATTTTATAGATTTTATAGATTTTATAGATTTTATAGATGGTATAGATTTTATAGATTTTATAGATTTTATAGATTCTATAGATTTTATAGATTTTATAGATTTTATAGATTTTACAGATTTTATAGATTTTATAGAATTTATAGATTTTAAAGCTCTTATAGATTTTATAGATTTCGTAGATTTTATAGATTTTATGGATTTCATAGATTTTATAGATTTGATAGATTTTATAGATTTTATAGAATTTATAGATTTTATAGAATTTATGGATTTTATAGCTCTTATAGATTTTATAGTTTTTATAGATTTTATAGATTTTATAGATTTTATAGATTTTATAGATTCATAGATTTCATAGATTTTATAGATTTTATAGATTTTATAGATTTTATAGATTTTATAGATTCTATAGATTTTATAGATTTTATAGATTTTATAGATTTTACAGATTTTATAGATTTTATAGAATTTATAGATTTTAAAGCTCTTATAGATTTTATAGATTTCGTAGATTTTATAGATTTTATAGATTTTATAGATATTATAGATTTTATAGATTTTATAGATTTTATAGATGGTATAGATTTTATAGATTTTATAGAATTTATAGATTTTAAAGCTCTTATAGATTTTATAGATTTCGTAGATTTTATAGATTTTATAGATTTTACAGATTTTATAGATTTTATAGAATTTATAGATTTTAAAGCTCTTATAGATTTTATAGATTTCGTAGATTTTATAGATTTTATAGATTTTATAGATTTTATAGATTTTATAGATTTTATAGATTTTATAGATTTCATAGATTTTATTGATGGTATAGATTTTATAGATTTTATAGATTTTATAGATTCTATAGATTTTATAGATTCTATAGATTTTATAGATTTTATAGATTTTATAGATTTTACAGATTTTATAGATTTTATAGAATTTATAGATTTTAAAGCTCTTATAGATTTTATAGATTTCGTAGATTTTATAGATTTTATAGATTTTATAGATTTTATAGATTTTATAGATTTTATCGATTTTAAAGCTCTTATAGGTTTTATAGATTTTATAGATTTTATAGATTTTATAGATTTTATAGATTTCATAGATTTTATAGAATTTATAGATTTTAAAGCTCTTATAGATTTTATAGATTTCGTAGATTTTATAGATTTTATAGATTTTATAGATTTTATAGATTTTATAGATTTATAGATTTTATAGATTTTATAGATTTTATAGATTTTATAGATATCAAAGATTTTATAGATTTTACAGATTTTATAGATTTTATAGATTTTATAGATTTTATAGATTTTCTAGATTTTATAGATTTTATAGATTTTATAGATTTTATTGATTTTATAGATAATAAAATTTTTATATATGAGCAATTCTCGCTGAAACCGTCCCACTCATGAGGTCTTTCAAAAAGGATTTTTTTATGTCTAAATGATTGAAAGTAGCGAAAAAATGAGAAAACCACTTTGGTTAGTTCATATTGATGGACCCCTCGGGCACGAATCGGTAAAACGGTTATTACAAAAATTGATTTTTGAGCAATTCTTGACCATTTTATTGATTTATTTCTCTTGAAATTGTCATTGAACCCCCTGCAACCAACACATCGTTTTCAAGAAAAATGATAGAGCTTTCATTTGAAGCAGAAAAAAATTGGCCGCCATCTTGGATCCCGCCGCCATCTTGGATTTCATCAGAAAAACGTGTTTTTAAGCAAGTTCGCAACCACAAATTTTGAATTTGACATCACCATTGGGAAGCTGAGAAAAAATGCTCTAAGATACATTCAAAACATTAGGTGAGCATTGAGTTTACCTCGTCATTCTGGTCACTTTTCAAAATCGACCTTCAAACAGTACAACGCATGACGCGCAGCCAATATCAAATCATGCTGAGCCTGTGGTGTGTGTCTGTGTGTTCCACGTGGACAGATTTTTAAGGATTTTGTTAGGTATAGTATGAATCAAGTATATCCCGAGTAATCTGGAGAAGATTTGCGTATGCCAGCGTAAATAAAGTAAATGTAGAATCATCACTTTTTTATCCCTAGCAAATTCTTATCGACGAAATGGGTACTTTTGCTACCTAACGAAATTCAGCCAATTGATCAAAGGCTATTCAAAAATTACGTTGCTTGGGTGCACTTACTACCTGTGAACTAGGAATACTGTCCACACCATACGCACACCACAGGCTCAGTATATTACGTTGATTTGATATTGGACGCGCGTCATGCGTTAAACTGTTTGAAGCTCGATTTTGAAAAGTGATCAGAATGACAAGATAACCTCAATGCTTACCTAATATTTTGAATGTATCTTAAAGCATTTTTTTTCAGCTTTCCAACGGTGATGTCAAATTTAAAATCAGTGGTTGCGAACTTGCTCAAAAACACGTTTTGTTGATGAAATCCAAGATGGCGGCCAATTTTTTTTTTTCTTCAAATGAAAGCTCTATCATTTCTCTTGAAAACGATGTGTTGGTTGCAGGGGGTTCAATGACAAATTCAAGAGAAATAAAACAATTAAAAGGTCAAGAATTGCTCAAAAATCAATTTTTGTAAAAACCGTTTAACCGGTTTGTGCCCGAGGGGTCCATCAATATGAACTAACCAAAGTGGTTTTCTCATTTTTTCGCTACTTTCGATCATTTAGACATAAAAATATCCTTTTTGAAAGACCTCATGTCACCAGTGGGACGGTTTCAGCGAGAATTGCTCATATACAGATTCTATGGTCAGATTTCATAGATTTCATGGATTTTATGGATACAATAGATTTTATGAATTTTATTGATTTTAAAGATATTATAGAGATTTTACAGATTTTACAAATTTTATAGATTTTATAAATTCTATAAATTTTATAGATTTGAACGATTTTAGTCTTACAGATTTCATAGATATTATAGATTTCATAAATTTTATCAATTTTATGGATTTTCCGGATTTCAAAGTTTCTATAGATTTTATGGATTTCATAGATTTCACAAATTTCATACTTTCATTCATCAATTTTATAGATTCCATAGAATTACAGGTCGGACTCGATTATGTATGGTCTCCGATTATTTTTCACTATATATAATCGAATTTTATATATAATCGAATCAAGGAAATAAATATATTTTATCTATTTTCCATAAATAATTTGTTGTTTTCGAATAAATAAGAAGAATTCTTTTTTTAGACTCTTCCCTCTAAAAGTCAGAAAACACATTTCTTACAAAAAATTATATATTTTGTAGTTGTTTCTAATGTAATTGCAGTCAAATGTGAAGAAAAATTTTGATCAGTGTATATTGATTTGTCAACTCGTTTGTATTTAATTTCTCAAATTTTTGAAAATTCAAATATTTCAAATTTTTTTTATATTATTTTAAATTTTTTTTTTCTTGAATTTTTTTTTTTTTGGGAATTTTTTTTGGTACTTTAATTTTTTTTTATTGTTAAATTTTTTATTGAATTCCGGAGTGATTCACGATTAGGGCGCAACTAGCAAAATGTAAACAAATAGTTTTATTACACCATTGGTTTCGAAAAGACTTACAAAATTTATGGAATTCTTTTGAATAAATCGATAAAATTATTAAAATCAAGTTTTTAGTAAAGGGCGAAAAAACAGTCTACCCAAACAGAAGATATTTTGGAACTAGGTCCTGTTCATTGGTTTGAAACAAAGGGCTTATTTGCGAAATATTTCGTAAACAGACTGCAGTAGAGGGCGGATCAACATTGTTTTCAAAATAGAGGCGCATTTAAACGGGGCGCAACTGAAGAAAAAATAAAAATAAGGTGAAAGAAAGGTGGGCGAATCTCGTTGTCAGAATGTTTTAAGGCTCATTTGAAAAGTGTTAGAAGAAAAGCGCAGATTTTAGTCATAAATGCACAAAATTAATGTAGTATTGTTAGGAAAATATATGACAGGTTTATTTTACGTCGAGTTTTGGTATTGATGTTAATGTTAGTCACTTCCTTTGAAATTACGATTTGAAATTGTACTTGCAAATTTTCAAACTGATATTCCCTTATGTTTATCTTTTGCCAGTTGCGCCCTTATCGCAAATCACTCCGGAATTTTCTATATTTTGAACATTTTTTAAATTTCGTTCTCTATTTTTCTTTTTTGCATCAAGCGTTACGTATTTTATGGATGTTCTTTTACGACATGAAAGCTCTTGACAAGCCATATTTGAAATTTAAAATTTTTTTTTTGCTGCTCGAGTCTAAAATTTTATGAAATCGAATCATATATAATCGAGTCAATATACAATCGAGTCTCTATATAATCAAGTCCGACAAGTATGGATTTCATAAATTTAATTGAAATAACTGAATTTATTGATTTTATTGATTTTATAGAATTAATAGATATTACAGATTTTTAAGATTTTTTGCATTTCATAGATTTTACAGAGGGTATCGGCTCTATTATCGTCAGGTTTAATCTATTGTCGTTGGGGATAAACGATGTCCTAGAGCTTTAGTTTCTTGCGTGATGGTTCTTTTTAATGCGGAGCATTTTCCTGCAAAAGATTATTTCTTTATGACTTCATTCATCCCCAAAACCTGACGATATTATATATTCTATTTATTAAATAAATTTTATAGATTTCATAAGCATATTAGATTTTATTGATTTTTTTAGAGACCTATTAAATTTTTTTTTAAAATTTCATTGCTTCAATGAGTTTTATAGATGTTATGTTATGGATATTGTAAATTTTAAAGATTTTTTTTATAAATTCCCTAATAATTTTTTTCATCATTCTGTTTATTTGCTGTTGCTGTTGATTTGTATAGATTGAAAATATATTTACTGCTATATAAGTGCTGGATTCCACGATTTATTTTCTAGAATGCCACATTCCGTTTTTACTATTTTCGCCGGTAAAATTACTGACAAATGAACCAGATTGAATTGTGAGAAACGCCCCAAGCTTTTCGGCACAGATATCATCGAAGCATCCGGTAGCACAATGCCTCGTTTTAGCAATCATGGAAATAAAGCTTCACGAATCTGCACCCGATTCCAATATCCGTTTCGATACGGAAGCCCAAGAAGAAAGGCAACTCTCTCGGAACGACGGCACCCGTAGTTGCTGTGGATACAAAATCAAAAAAAAAAAGATGCGTCCAGGGGATAAAAATGGCGAATGAACGATGAACGTTAATCCATCCGTTCGCTCTGTTCGGAAGTTGCAGTCCGTTACAGGAATTAATTTGACAAATGCAACAAGTTTTTCTGTGCGAAAAATTCGTTAGTAGATCCTTCCAGAGTATATCTGCACTCAAAAGGGGAAAGGATCAAGACAGCAAACGTGAAAAAAAAACCTTTCCTTTTAGTTCTGAATATGTAACGCTGGCTGGACGTCAAATCGGAAGCGTCACTGCGAGAGAACGGAAACGCAATTAATTTAAGATGTTTTCCATATGCCTCAAAAAACAGAGGGGTGGATTTTGAGCTTAAGCTCAAAGCTTTTTCGGATACTAATGGATTCGGAAGGAATTGCCAGTTATAAAGAGCTTTAGAGACAGATAAGTAGAAGCAAAGATAGCTTGTACTTGTGCGTTACATGTGCGCTGCTGGGGCTTTTAATTTTATGTTTTACAGGCCGAGGCAACGTTATTCAGTATGCATATCAGAGATTGTTTGCTTCACCTACAGCTGTGAAAAGTTATAAATCTTCGCCGTATTGAAAATCATCTGCTATTTCTATGGAAAAGCCTTCCGCTCCAACGCCCGGCACCGTCTAATTCCCATTCACCACACGTACGATTACTTTCCCATTAACTTGTGCGTTTTCATTCGACACCGTGCGCTGCAGAAAAGCTAAACCGGAGCTGTTGCCCGCATTTGCCGTGTCAAATAACAAGCAAATTAGCCACGCATTTTTGCCTTGCCGTGCTCGGGGAAACTTTCCGATTTAATCAGCACTCGAGGAAGGCAGAATAAACGCACACCCGAGCGAGCTCGCCTGTTATATTAACAATTCAAATCTCATGTCGAGAAGCATTTATTCGCGTGTTTTATTTCATCCCACGAGAGCGCTCCCATTTCAGGATCTACCATGCGTGAACGGAAAATCGTTCAAATAACTCATGAACGTCATCTGTCGACACCAGTGCGGGTGGAATCAGGCTCTGCTGATTGTTTAATGGGGTATGCCCCCCCAGGGCTGACTGCCCACGTAAAGGTTTCGGAGCTAAAATCCGGTAGTGGGAAGGTGATGTGTGTTTGTTGTAGAGAAAAGTAAACTTACGTGAATTGCTGACAGAATCATGGCCATAACGGCAGCCCAGATGGATTTGTCCTCCAGGAACCAAGTCAATTCGTCTACGCAACCGTGGAAGAAGGCGTTCCCGGTGACGGTGTCACGACATTCCAGCGGAAGTGGCTGACGAAGGACCATATAGTCGTTGGGACCGTCCGCCCCGCAGCAACCGATCTATCGGAAAAAGAAATAAAATAGGTCACCGCCTTGTTTTCGAGCAGAATTTACATAAATCTAAGATAAATCTACCGATAGCGAGTTAAGGAAATAACGCAATACGCTAATATCGTACGATATTTTTCAATTCCTCTGTATTTTTATTTTGAGGCTGGTTTCGAATTCTAAAAATAATAATAATACGCACAAAGAACGTAAGGTAAATACTTCACCATTTATTCATTTTCCCGTAAAGGTTGCCTCAACGAAAGCAACACAAATGTCCCATCGCAAGCGATTCGCCATGTAGATCAATAAATAAACATTGAACTCATGTGTAGCGCATTCCTTTCCGAAAAGCAAGCCCGACACTGTGGAACATGCACCTGTTATTTTTGCCCCCTGTAAATATTTTCGGTCAACATGTTTTTTCACTTTCCCCAACCCACTGGGCAGACTAGCAGGGTTGTTGGATCCTGTTCAAAAATCTTGCTTCTCTGTCTGGACGATAGTACCGCTCTCAGTTCGATTCACCGCCCTTGCCATTGCGCCATCTTCAAGCGAAGAGCTGAAGGAAACTAGGTACAACGAGAAATAATAACCTAAACCAAACAACAAGCGATTCCTGCTCAAGCAGAAGTCCCGTCTGATAGCATTGTCCTGTTGTTGGTTCAATAATGTCTTCGCCTCTGGTTTAGGGATCCTTCGGCCGAGGCTGGCTATCGTCTTGACCAGGTTCTAGTAGCTGCTGTATGTTGGGATATTGCTTTCTTAGCTGAAACGAACCGAGTGCTTCATCGTGCATCTGATGCACGTCGCTAGAAGCTTTCGCAAAATGATTTTTTGTGTTTCGTCGAAGGACATACGAGAAATGAAATTAATCTTTGCTAGAGTTGGTTTTCTTCTAAGAGAATGATAATCTTCTAATTGCTAAAATGAGACGAATAAATAACGTGATAAAAAAGCTTTTAAAATTCGAATTAAAACCTGCATCTCTCAAGTTAGAAGGCATGAAAAATCTGAACTAAAGAATAGAAATCAAAATAACAGGAACAAATGAAAAAAATGCCAAAATGCCAAAATGTCAGAAAATCTCAGAAAAGGAAAATGAAAAAAAAGTTGAAATATGATACTCGAAAGTATAACGTTCTAAGCTATTATCCGAAATAAAATATAGGTATGGGCAAAACTAAAATAAGCCGACCGTCCAAATTAGAATTAATAATTCGAAATTGAAAAGCCAAAACTCGGCAGGTAGGAAAACTGAAGTTCAAGCCGCAATTTATAATTGAAATGTGGAAACACCTAGATTCAATAAAAGACGTTCGGAAAACCAAAGTTTGTACTTCGATCTTTGGAAGTGAGCTCTCACTTCGTGTACGAATTTTAATAATGAAAGTCATGCTATTTTCGATTTTTTTTTTGAATCACTAATTTATTAAGTACAATCTCCGCTAAAAATGGAAAACTAAAATGTTTATATTCACCAGCAGAAATTTGAGAGTATGAATTTAAAAATAAAATTAAAAGAAACGACATTCAGGAAATAAAATTCAAAGTTTGAATCAAAAGACGGAATTTAACAGTTGTATTTAAAATTCGAAATTTGAGGAGCGAAATTCCATTGTAAAAGTTGGAAAGCCGTAAATGAGCAATTCCTATTGTTGAGAGCGGACCACTGTTGACATGTAGTTGTTATTACAGATTTAAATTATGATTCCTTGAAAGCCCATGTTGATTTAGTAAATAAACTACCCAAATTTAATTTTATAAATTTATAATTTCCTCGTTAACTGGAAATTATTACTTCTCCCCCTCCGTAACCCTCCGTAACTTTCTTTATAAAATTACTAAATCAAACATATCATTAGAAAGGGGAAAATTGGACCTTTTTTGCAAACCTCAAAGTTGGTGTTCGTTACATTGAATTGGACCAATATAGTAGATTTTGTTAGAAAAATCTGTTTTTGTTATTCAAAAGTTCGACGAAACAACGAATGACGCAATTTGAAAGCTGAATTTTTGAACAACTTGAGAATTTCATGCATGATTTACAGGGTGGCAACATAGAAGTGATTCACATATTCGAGTGCCCCTCGTTGTATTTTCTGTCACAGCATGACAAACATCTGAGCAAGTTTTGAAAGAGTGACGTGTTTACATGTTTCCATGCAAAATGTTATCGAAAAGGGCCTTGAATATCCAGTTTTTAGGCACAAGAAAATGCACGGAATAATTCGTAAAAATATTGCTAGATCTCGGTTGCTGCTGAAGACGCACGAAACGAAACGGTCGAACGAAAAATTGTTTACCTACTCTGGAGGCAATATTGACCAAGCAAAATTACCGTGTTTATGGGGCCTGTCTTCCGATTAAAGAGCAGTCAAGCTGTATTAACGGCATTGATCTTCCAGAAATGGTGTAAGCAGAGTTTGCCTTGTTTCATCAGTTCATCTGAATGGCCTGCAAGATTTGAACCCGCTAGACTTAAGTATGTGGGAATACATGCTAGGAAAATTGGAAGACGTTAGACATTTTAGTTTGGATTCATTTTAAAAACGTTTGGAGAAGATTTAGGAAGAAATGCCGAACGAAGTTGGGACATAAATAAAGTGTATCTCATTCACGTTGCCACCCTGTAAATTTCTGAATTCCAAATAAAAAAGCAAGCAATTTAGGAATCTAAATTTAAAACCTGAAAATAGCAGTCTAAAAGGGCAATTTTCAGAACCGTCGATAGCAAGTTTCAACAAAAAATCAATTCGAGGGGAAATTCTAATCAGTTTTTGATGGTATGTGTAATTTTTCCAATTTGAATTCAAAATTACTTGAAAACGAATGCATATACAAAATTAATTATCATGAGCTTTTCCATTTGAAGTATCCATTCAAGTTGTCTAAAATCATTGGTATGCAAATATTTTGAAAAGTGTCGAAATTATATATACAGTGATCACCCGATTATATCTCACCCTGATGATTTTTGGCGTGATAAAATAGGGAAAGTGATAAAATTGGGAAATTTTTAAAATTTCATTTTTTTTATTGAAGATGTTAAATCAATAACTAAATACGTAAAATCAGCGATTTTACCTATGAAAAAGCTGCAGTTCTTATGTCCAATGTCAAATGTCAATTGTGAAATGTCAAATGTCAAATGTCAAATGTCAAATGTCAAATGTCAAATGTCTATAGTCTAATGCCTAACGTCTTATGTCTAATGTCTAATGTCAAATGTCTAAAGTCTGAAGTCTACTGTCTAAAGTCTAATGTCTAATGTCTAATAACTGATGTCTAATATTTAATGTCTGATGTCTAATTTTTATGTCTTGTGTCTAATGTCCAATGTCCAATGTCTAATGTCGATTGTCAAACATCAAGTGTCAAATTTAAAATGTGGAATGTCAAACATCTAATGTCTAATGTCTATTGTCTAATGTCAAATGTCTAATGTCAAATGTCAAATGTCTAATGTCAAATGTCGAATGTCTAAAGTCTAATGCCTAGCGTCTTATGTCTAATGTCTAATGTCAAATGTCTAAAGTCTGAAGTCTACAGTCTAAAGTCTAAAGTCTAATGTCTAATGTCTAATAACTGATGTCTAATGTCTATTTTTTATGTCTTGTGTCTAATGTCCAATGTCCAATGTCTATTGTCGATTGTCAAATATCAAGTGTCAATTAAAAAATGTGGAATGTCAAACGTCTAATGTCTAATGTCTATTGTCTAATGTCTAATGTCTAATGTCTAATGTCTAATGTCTAATGCCTAATGTCTAATGTCTAATGTCTAATGTCTAATGTCTAATGTCTAATATCTAAAGTCTAATGTCTAGAGTCTAGAGTCTAATTCTAATGTCTAATATCTGTTGTCTAATATTTATTGTCTGATTTTTGTGTCTTATGTAAAATGTCTAATTTGTATCACGAAATGTATACCCAAGTAACAAAACTGGTTTTATCAAAGTTTTATAGCGCTGTTTTGGCTGTATTAGGCGCTATAAAATTTTGATAAAACCAAAATTGTTACTAGGGTAATGTATATTTTCTAATGTCAAATCTAATCTAATGTCTAATAATCTAATAATTTAATTTCTAATGTCTAATGTCTTATGCCTAATGTCTAATATCTGATATCTAAAGTCTAATGTCTAATATCTAATGTCTAATGTCGATTGTCAAATATCAAGTGTCAAATGTCAAATGTCTAATGTCTAATGCCTAAAGTCTAATTTCCAATGTATGATTTATGATGTCTAAAGTTTAAAGTCAAAAGTCTAATGTCTATTGTCTAATGTCTAATAACTAAAATCTGAAGTCTAATGTCTAATGTCTAATGTCTTATTCAAATGGTTAATATCTGATGTCTAATATTTAATGTCTAATTTTTGTGTCTTATGTCAAATCTTATCTTATGTCTAATAATCTAATAATTTAATTTCTAATGTCTATTGTCTAATGTCTAATGTCTAATGTCTAATATCTAATATCTAATATCTAATATCTAATGTCTAATGTCTAATGTCTAATGTCTAATGTCGATTGTCAAATATCAAGTGTCAAATGTCAATTGTCAAATGTCTAATGTCTAATGTCTAATGTCTAATGTCTAAAGTCTAATTTCCAATGTATAATTTATAATGTCTAAAGTCTAAAGTCTAATGTCTATTGTCTAATGTCTAATGTCTAATGTTTAATATCTTAAGTCTAATGTCTAATGTCTTATTTTAATGTCTGATGTCTAATGTTTAATGTCTATGTCTAATTTTTGTGTCTTATGTCTAATGTCTAATTGCTAATGTGAAATGTTTAATGTCAAATGTCTAAATTGTAACATGTAATGTATAATGTTTATTGTCTAATGTCAAATCTCATCTAATGTCTAATAACATGATAATCTAATTTCTAATTTCTAATTTCTAATTTCTAATTTCTAATGTCCAATGTCTAATGGCTAACAACGGATGTCCAATGTTTAATGTCTAATGTCTAACGTCCAATGTCTAATGTCTGATGTCTAATGTCTGTTGTCTAATGTTTAAAATCTAATGTCTAACGTATAACGTTCAATGTCTTATGTCTTATGTCTTATGCTTAATGTCTAATATCTAATATCAAATATCTAATGTCTTATTTATAATGTCTTATATCTAATGTCTAATGTGAAATGTCTAATGTCAAATGTATGATGTCTAATGTGTAACATCTAATATATTTTTTCATGTCTAATTCTAATGTCTAATGTCTAATGTCTAATGTCTAATTCTAATGTCTAATGTCTAATGTCTAATTCTAATGTCTAATGTCTAATTCCAAATGTTAAACGTGAAATGTCAAACGTCATACGCAAAATGTCTGCAGAAGTTATGTTTGTTGGATAACTTGCATAGAGATAAACTCGAAGCAAATATCTCTTTTTCAAAAACACCTGTGACAAATATGGGAGATTGATGTTGTTTACCCATTCCTGCTGGTACCTCTAGCCAATTTGGAAGTGCGTCAAAAGGCCGCAGACTACGATAGACTATCTTGTATCATATGTTTGTATGAATAATCATCTTCCATGGAGCGATCCTCACCAGTTGCCCAGCTACGAAAATCGCTCGCAGCTCATTGGTTTCGACTCTTTGCAAGTAAGATGTGATCTTTCGCGCGCTATGGTAGTAAATTACGACACAATCATTGAGACCAGATCGAGTCTGTTGATTTTTCATGTGAAATAAAATAAAAATAAAAAAAGAAATAAAAATAAAAAAAATAAAATAAAAAACTTTCATCCAACGCAAATAAAATAACTCACTAAAAATAATGCGTTGGTCCTGAGAAGATTTAAAATAGCATCTCAGATCGATTGCCGACCTCTGGATATCAGTTCGATTCCGGAAATACTTATATTACGAGGTATTTGGCCTATTTTGTCTGTTTTCCAGCAACAGGAAGTTATCACCGGTATTTGGAGTCGATTTCCAGCCTCTGGGTATCATTTTGGTTCCACAATAATTATATTGGGTGTTCAAATAAATTTTCTTTTTGAGCGTCTTAGTAGATATTCATCTGGGTGATTTCAGGCCGATCGCGGTTTCATTTTCGAAAATCGAAAGTCGCCATCTTGAATTTCAAAATAGCGTCTGATTGGATGGTATTTGACCATTTTTTGCTGTTTTTCGGAAACCAAATTTTAAGTCAAAGTTTAATATCCGAAGTTCGGAGATAGGAATTTGGAAGTTTTTATTCAAAAATTTAAATTCGAACCTCGAAACAACAATTTGAAAGATAATGCAGAAATCATACCCTAATAGCCGACACTCGAAAAAACCTGAGAGCAGATATTAGAAATCATATATTTTTGTAATGTGGTTGTGTTGAAGTTTTTCGGCTCTCGACATCATAACCCTCTGCTGCTGCGTCGTTTATTTTAGATGCATGTTGCAAGTGGCCCCACCTTTTTTTTCAAATTATGTCTATCCCAATTTTGTCACATGCAAAGAGGTTATTCATCCTGACGGGAATCCGTTGAAAGCTATCCGAGTTATAAACAATTGACAATGGACAAATTTCATATACTGTTTCATTTTTAGATTTTCATTTTACACCTCTGTAGTGAAACTTTGACGTAGCTTTGTGTTGAAAATCGAATGTTTAATTCGAGATTCAATTTCTAAATCTTGAAACTCTAGAGCAAAAACTTTTATAACGAATTGTAGAAATCGAAACTTTAAGCATAAAAATTGATATTCGAAAGTTCTCTGACTACAAGAAATCACTAATCGGGTGTACATTCAAAAACTATTCAGCTTTTAGATTATGTACTCAGACTCACAATATATCGAAAATCGAATTTCAAAAAATAAATTTCTTAGCAGCCCATATAAGCACTGATGATGGGTTTTATGTAGCAACTGAAATACGTACGTATCTGCGAACGGTGTAGGAGGATCGAATACCCTTTTGGTAGAAGTATCAAATGAAAACTTAACCTAAATTCGTATTTCAAGAGCCAGAGATTGAATTTTAATTTACTAGCAAATCTGGAAATTTCATGACTAAAGCATTTTAATTGTGATCAAATAAATTTTGAAAATTTCACAATTTTCAATCAACATCTTCATTGAACAACAAAACAGTACTTTTGTAACAATATTTACGTATGGTTCATGTATTCAGAAAAGGTTGATGAGCAAATTATCAGTTTTCTACTGGAATCAGCTTGGGAACCACTGTCCAAAACCATCCTATAATATTTCGTGGCAATTACAAAATTTACTAGTTTATGGTATTTTTGAAATAGTTTTGAGTATATTTTTTTCGTTTAAGTATTTTTAAACCACCCTTTTCATGGTCTAATATTGTCCAGAATCCATTCGACAAGTTTCGCCACCGCAATAAACGTCTCCGGTTTGGAGCAATATGAAATCCCCGTTTGAATGCCGTACAGGAAGTATCGATTGGCCTTCTTATCGATTGTCTGGATTACCGTTCCGGGTTGATAATCATCGCAGAACGGAGCACGACCTTTAACGCCAACATTGCGTACACAAATTTTCGAGTCAGTGATATTTTTCTCATATTCGGTAGCGTACTCATATTCGGCCATTTCTTTGCGGCATTGCTGCAGATTGATGCGGTCAACTATCTGTCGCTGCAGGTAATACGAATTGTTACCCGACTCCTTCCAACCGGTCAAGATATATTTCGGAAAAATTCGTTCCCGTTGCTCAGGGGTAGTCGGCAAACAAATTGCTTGAATGTGTGGCTGACGGCCAATGTAAGCCGGTGACGAGAGGCGTGCCAGAATGAGTTGATCTTTCTCAAAATACTCTGTTACAGTAACACTTTGTACCGGACTTGAACATGTATCGTATTCACTGTTTCGTTTCTCGCAATCTCTAGTTTGACTGGTAATATAATCGCCCAATACTACGTTCACATCATCACTGAAAATAAATATTATTAAGCAAAAACAAAACCTGATAGTTATTTGAAACTCACTTCCAGTCGAGACAGTTTGTGGATAGGACATAGTTTCTATTAATCAAAACTCCGTTGCATGGGACGTACTTCGGATCTTGGAAAGGATGGCGCAGTGCTGCCATCCACAGATACTGTAATATCATCGGTTTGCTTTCCTCCTGAACATCGTACGCATATTCGTTCTTTCCACAATCGCCCTGATTGATGAGACGAATGTTTGGATGCCCAAGTATCGGATCGGAGTTTTCGTTGATCGGTGCGTTTTCATAAATCCATTCCAGATACTGACCGGCATCGGTAAACCCTACGAACTGTTGGAGATTACAAATCGACGTCGTGCTTTGAGTAGTACTGAAAGAAACAATACCACGCAAGTACCATTGTCCACCATGTTCGAAGTACATTCCACCACCGCTGTCTCCGTTACAAACTCCGGTTCCATTCTTGAACCCAGCGCAAAACATTTTGGCATATAAAAATTTCCCGAAAAAATTACGATCACTCTCCAAACACTGCTGAGTGGAAACTACCGGCATCTTGGCTGTATTTAACAGTGAAGACGTTACATTTTCATCTGTCAATCCCCAACCGACCACCGTGCCGGTGAGACCGTAGATATTTGGTAATACGATTCCGTCATCTCGCTTCCATAAGCATATAGGTTGAACAAACTGCGTAAAAATGGCTGGAACTGACAGCTTCAAGATCGCAATATCATTTTCCCACGTTAGCGGTTTATAGCTGCGGTGCGTCACAATTGTTTGCACTTTATGTTCTCGCCCTTGCTCCTCACGTTCTTCCGCTATGTTGAAGCGACCGACTTTCACAAGTATATCTCGAGCTGCTTTCGGTTTCCTGCTCGACTGTAGTGTTACGCAATGGGCTGCGGTTACTACTAAGTATTTGTGTACTAAGCTTCCGCCGCACTGGTAATCGAAGGCAGAACTAGCGCCAATGCGGTGAAACAAAGCTACATGCCAAGGCCACTCACCAGCACGAGCCTTGAAGCCTCCTTTCACTAATCCGCCCAACTTCACCTTCTGTCGGCCACAAGTGTTATCATCAAAATCGGACTCCTGGGCAGCGGTTCCGATCACCAGAATTACGAGCACTAACCATTTGCAACCAGCCATTGCAAGACTGAGCGGCTTTGAGATGATTCGAGGAGATGCGAAAAACAAGTTTGACTGGCCCTGACTAGTGATAGTTGATTACTGATCGACAGCATCGTCTGAATAAGTATCAGAATGGAAGCGTACTGCTCAGCTGATTGCTGCGCTGTAAACAAAGTTTGTTTTTGTTTATTCTCACGAGAGGTTACTGATACTGCAAACGCTAAATGTTAAGTCTCGTGCTGTTCGTCGTTACGCTGATTACGTTACGTTGGGGAGTCCCAGGTTGAAAAATCACCACGATTTCATCATGATGAAATCATGAGAATTTATAACAGAAACGTCAATATATCAATTTCACCAGCCGAGAGACTAATATTTTTTTAAAAAATAATTACAAGCCTTATTCGGTTTTGGCAACGCGTCCAAATTTAAATATTTTATGATGCCTACCGGCCTGAAGAGAAAACATATAGCCAATCCGAACAGTGATGTCCGATGCCTACCGGACTGAAGCGAAAATTCAATTCAACGATTGGATGGTTGTTGACTTCTGCTGTTGACAACTTGACTTTTAGACTTTCAATTATATACCGTAAGAGAGAAAATACTTTTTCTTAAGAAAAAGTTAAAACGATCATGATAAATTGAATCTCTACAAAAGTCTACGTTTAAAAGATCTGAATTTTTTTATAAGAATTATTATCTGATAGAACGAAAACAGAGAAAGTTATGATTTATTAAAAACAACAATAATTTTTTTTTTCAATTTTTTTTCACAGTGTATATTTTTTTGGTAGGATGAAATTATTATCTACAACTTCGCCGGAGACACTATACCAATCAAATAAACCGTTTAAACGCTAAAAATATTTCAATGACAGACACTCGGTTCAGGCGATTATCTCATAATTTGATGTCCCGGGTTTTGTGATGACATAAATCGAACGGTTATGGGCCCAACACGCTCACACTGCGCTTCATGGGAATTTATATTGGAAACATATTGTGTTTCTAAAATTTCGATCTTACTAGCCAAGAAATTAATATTTCGAAAATAATGAGGACTAAACAATTATGATTTGTACTTGTGACAAAGCGATTTTCGGCATTTCCATTTTAGATTTTTTAATTCTTGACATTTCAAATTGTTGACTTGTTGACTTTACGCTCTAAGGCATTGAATCTAAAAGTTCAAATGTTTAATAGTGTTAAACTTTTAAATTTAAGGCTTTGGATTTGTAGGCTTCAACTCTTTTGGACTTTCAGACTATCATAATAAACTGGACTCTCTTAAACTGGAGTCTAAAAACTGTTAACCCATTCACCGCGGGTGATGCAATATGGCATTACCTGACATTTAATCTTTGATTAAAGTTCAATAATTATGCTCGAAATTTAGAACAATGAAACAGCTCAGTAGGTTAGAGAACAGATTGATCTTTAATATGCAATGCAGTTTGTGCCAATTTTGCATGTAGTTGCTGAGTAATAAGAGTTTGAAGGTCGTTTTTTAAGGTGAAAACTGATTTTTTTCCGCGGGGAGACGGTTAATTTTTGTATATTGTTTTCTTAACTTGTTAATTTGGCGAATTATTACTTTTCGTTTATTTAACTTTTCAACTTTTCAAATTAAGATTTTTTTGGTTTTATTTTGACCGTATATAACTTTTTAACCTTAAGACCTAAGAATTCATTAACCTTAAATATTTTACACTTTAACTTAGAATCTTTTAAGTGTGTTTATGTGTTAAGTGTTTTTATGTTTTTTTCACATTTTCAACAGATCTATAAAATTACAGCTCTATAAATTTGTCACTTTTCAACTTTTCAACTTCTTAATTTCTTTACTTTTATTCTTTAATTTTTCATATCCCAATTTTTTTATTTATGTTTATATATTGAAGAAATGACAACATTGGAAGTTAAAATTCGAAAAAAAATTTAAATTTCACAAGCTTCTCATTTAGTTTTACTTTCAAACTTTTTATCTTTCTACTATTTTAACTCTTTAGCTCAGAAATAACTCGATAGCTGCAAGGTTATAGAGTCCGCTCTGGTAAGCGGGTGGTCGTGGGTTCAAATCTCAGTAGAATTAGGCCATTTGGTGGTTGTCAAAGGACTTTTAGCATGAATTAATTCTCAGGCTCCCCACCACGTACCTTTCCTTCAATCTGGATTCTACAGTACCCCAGTTGACTCTCCTCCTAACAAAATAAAGTCCCTTTTAAAATTAAACTAGTGAGAGTAACATGTGAAAGTTTTCTCCAGGGAATTGTAATTAGGCGGTATTGTTGGGATGGACAGAGGCTCGGTATAGTAGAGCTGTAAGTTTGAAACGGAAAGGTAAAAAAAACTTACACACAAGCACTGATATGAATGATAAACGTATCGCTTACTTCAATAGTTTTACTGCTAATAATATGAAGTAAAATACAAAAACATCTGGGCAATATCACAATAGATCTAAGCTTTGGTCGCAGTGATGAGTCCTCACAGAAAAAAAAAACTCTTTAGCTCATTTAATTTTTCGCTTCTCAGCTTGATTTTTTTTATATTTGAATTTTTCTCAACTTTTTAGCTCTTAACTTCTGAAATTTCTAACTAACTTTATTCGCCCTCTCATATTCTCAGTTTTTCCCATCTCTGATAATAACTACTTTCTGTTCTAGATTTTTACCTTGGTATAACCTGATAATAACTACTTTCCCTTCTGGATTTTGGTAAATTCTTAATTTATTCATTCCTTTACTTTCTACCTCTTGAACTTTCTGATTGTTTTCCCTTTTTGTAGCTTTAACATTTTGTATTTTAGAATTTTGCTTTAATTTTTTTTTATTTTTTTATCGTTTTAACTTTGCGTCTTTAAACTTTTTACTGGTAAATTTTGTAGATTTATCGGCTTAATCAGCCCGTGTATAGAAGCAAAAACGATTTTTTGTTTCTTAATCCGACAGTTTCGGTGACTGTCGGATTAAGAAACGTAAAATCGTTTTTGCTTCTATACACGGGCTGATTAAGCCGATAAATCTACAAAATTAACCGCTACAGTCGACAAACAAACAAGTTTACTGGTAAACTTCTCAACTAACCTTGTATTTTTCTATTCCTTATTTTAAACCTTTTCCTTCTGTCGAATTGAAATATTGATTCATGTTTTGACTAGATAACTTTTTAAGAGGTTATTCAATTTTTACCTCTGAAATCTTTGTCTTTTATTCCTTTTTGATTTGTTGATATTTTATTGTTTTCAGTTCTGTGACTTTTCAACTGTCTCTCAACTTTTTAACTTTTCGACTTTATACCTTTTCAGATTTTTAACTTAAAGAGCTTTAACTTAAAGAACTTTTTAACTTGTGGACTTTTTAATTGTTCAATTATACATTATTTCGCTACAATAGTTATGGAAACTGATTGTTTGTTGTAACTATGTATTTACAACATGTATTACCATAGATTTAGAAACCACATAAAAATATCATTTATCATTGCTTAGAATGGCCAAACCACAGAACATGCTAGTTCTATTACTAGTATATCTCCAATAGGTTATGGGCCCAGCAAGCTTCCACTACGCTCCAAATTGTTGGTCTTAGGTTCTAGATTTTTTTCCCTTATGCTGGGGTGTCAAACTTTCGATACCTTTACGGCCACACAAGAAAATCCTAGGTTCAATAATTTGGAGCGTAGTGGAAGTGTGCTGGGCCCGTAACCTATTAGAGATATACTTGAAATCGAACTAGGTTATTCTGTAACACCTTCATCTGTAGGCAGTCAAAGCGTTTCATCACACCGAACGTTTCTATGACTCGTAAAATATTGGATCTTTCAGATAAAGATCGAAGCACGTATACTGGTTTAATAACAGGGCATTGTCCGAGCCGTTATCATTTGAAGGTTATGAAAAAACGTACATATCATACAGACTCGGAACATCTGTTATGCCTAGTCCAGCACTTTTTATCAAAAGATATATAAGTTCTTCGAAAGGGGTCTACTGGAACCCTCTGAAATCTGGAGAACAAATCCCAGTACGGTTGTGCGCTTCATACGAAGTATAATACCGGACTGGACTAATGCTATTGGTCATACTGTAACGACCACTTCCAAAAGTGATACGTTATCCTGACTTAGCAAGATTAAAAGAGGGGGAATATGTCACAAAATATCAAAAAATTGGTCGCAGTGACGAAAATACTCAACACGGAAAAAGGCTTTGCTTTGCTTTTACCTAATTGAAATACTGATTCATGTTTTGACTAGATAACTTTGTTTATTAGATTTTCTACTATGTTTATAAAATTTTACCTCTGAAATATTTTTTCTTCTTTGTTTTTTTGATTTGATGATATTTTATTGTACTTAATTCTGTAACTTTTCAACTTTCTCTCAACTCTCTAACTTTCTAACTTTATAACTTGTTGACTTTTTATTTGTTCAATTTTTGGAATTGAATACTCGACTACTTTTTTATGTTTTTGAATGTGTTACTTCCTTGTTTTGAAACTCCAAGATACAACACATCGCTACAATAGTTATAGAAACCGATTGTTCATTGTAACTAAGTATTTACAACATGTATTGCTATGTATTTTTTAAACCACGTTAGGATACAATTCATCACTGCTTAGAATGGCCCAACCACAGAACAAGCTAGTCCTATTTCTTGTATATCTCTAATGAGTTATGGGGCCAGCACGCTTTCATTGTGCTCAAAATTAGCGGTCTTAAGTTCTAGATTTTTTACCTGTCCTGTGGCGTCAAACTCCCGAAACTCATACGGCCACACAAGAAAAAGCTTAGGTCCAATAATTGGGAGGCCCATAACCTATTAGAGATATACTCGAAATCGAACAAGTTCATTCTGTGGTTGGGCAGAGAATGATCTGTTCTAAGCGATGAAAAATTATATCCCAATGTGATTTTCCATTTCAGATTTTTGAACTTTTAGGCTTTTGAACTTTCAGATATTTATATTTCCAGATTTTTCAGCTGGTTCACTTTTTTACAATTTAGCTGTTGAATTTTTCAATTCACCTTTTTAACTTCGAAGCTTTTTCAAAATTCAGAGCTTTAACATTTCCACTTTCAAATTTCTAGTTTTTCATTTTTCCACCCTTTTCTATTCTGCTTTTTGAACTTAGTAACTTTTGATCTATTCACTCTTTATCCTTTAGGCGGCGTTTGTGAATTACGTAACCTCATAGGGGGGAAGAGGGTATGCTTGAACGTTACGATTTACTACGCAGGGGAGGGGGATGTGAGTTCAGCGTTACAAAAAATCTTCAACCCAAAAAATTGGGTTTTTGTATTACGTAATTTATGGATGTCGCCTTAGACCCATCAAATAGTTTATTTTGCATTGTTCTACTCTTAACATTTTTTTTCTTTTTTTTCACATATTTACTTTTTAATTTTTATTTTTGTTCACTTTAACTTTTTCAACTTTTCAACAATTTCTTTTTTGAATTTCTAAATTTTGAATTCAATCCTTCTTTTATGTTTTAACTTATTTTTTTGTCATCTTAATTGTTTTCAATTGTTTTTTCATTCATTTTTTCATTTTTAAAGTTTCCTCTCTTTACTGTCTCTTCGACCTCTTTTAAACTTTTTACTATTTTCAACTCCTCTCTTCGACTTTTTAGAAGAAAAAAAAACTTAATTTTTTTCAATTTAAAGTTAAACATTTAATTGAATTTCATGCTTTATTTTAATTTTTTTTAGTTCAAAGTTTTTTTGTTTTAAATTTTTGATTATGTTAACCCTTGAATTTTCCTTCTTTTTGACTTAATTTTTCAATTATTATTTTTTTAATTTTCAACTTCTTAAAGTCTTGTCTTTCATCTTTTCAATATTTGAATTTTTGTTTGAATTTTTTCCCACTTACCTCTCTATCTTATTTGTTTTGATTTTATAATTAAATGGGTACCGTTTTAAATTTTTATTTTTTTTTCAACTTTTCTCAACTTGCTAATTTTACACAATGTTGAATTTGTATCAAATTTTAAGACTTTCAAAATGTTCAACTTTACGAATCAAGATATACTCACTATCTTTTTACTTTTTCCCTTTTTGATTTTTCAACTGTTAAACTGTTCGACTTAATACTCTACTGATTCTTTTACCCTTTTAATTTGTTCACTTTTTGGCCTTAATGACTTTTTAATTCCTGACCTTTTAACTTATCAACTGTTTTTCGCTTCGACTTAATAATTTTGTGACTTTTGAACTTTTGTACATTTACTGTTTTTGTTCTCTTGACTTTTTATCCTATTAGCTTCAACTTCCTCTTTTGAATCCTTTTTTCTTTATTTTTTTTATTTTGAAAAATTCCCTTTTCAATGTTTTTTGTCTTTAACTTTTTAAGTTTTTATGTTTCAACATATTGAAATATTAACTTTTTCCCTTCTTACCTTATCAATTCCTTATTATTTATATATCAGTTTTCGAACGTTTTACCTTTTTATCTATTTTAATTTTTGAACTTGTTGACTTTTTAACTGTTTGAGTTATTGAATTTAAAAAATTCTTACCATTTAACCTTGAAACTTATTGAGTCATTCTATGCTACTTTCCAAATCGATTCCGATCGACCATTTTCGATTTGACTGAAACTTTCAACAGTTGTTCCTTCTTGATAATAAGGTCATTTTATGATATCCGCTGTTTATGTTGGCTCTCTACTGCTGGCTTTCCCTAAAATGTTACCGATAGATAAAATTTTCTATATTAGTAAAACGGCTTGTTTGATTAAAATTGTGTCCTCAGCAAAGTTGTGGGTAATAACACTGCGGTTTAACAAAAAATATATACAATGTAAAAAAAAAATTTCCCCTGTGCCAACATTTTCAGAATTGTCACCAAATATTAAATATTTATTTATTTTATTATTTTCCAATTTACTTTTTTTGTAAGGTTTTGAATATTTGAATAACATTTCCACTTCCCAACTTTCAAGCTTTTTATCTTTTTCACTCTTTTCCTTTTCCGTTTTTCAAATGTTCTACTTTTAACTTGATCAAATATTTATTTTATGTTGTTTTACTCTTTCTACTTTTTGACAAAATAATAATTTGTCATGTTAATTAACTTAAAGTTCTCTTTTCATTTTTAAACTGTTCTCTCTTTTCTTTCTTTCTTAACTCTTTTAAACTTTTTATTATTTTAAGAGGTGAGCTTCGACATTTTAACTTGAACGATTTAAATTTCTTCATCTTTTTATCTTATTGTTTTTTGATAAATTGATAAAAAAGAATGCTAACATAAAGTTCAAAAAAGTCAAAACAGTTATATCTATATAAGTCTATCTATGTTAATAAATATATAAAAATATTCAATAGTTGAATATTCCATTGAATGTTACTTTCAATTTCCCAACTTAAATAATTTTTAACTTTTTCATTTTTAAATTTTATGTGGTTTTAATCTGTTAACTCTTGAATGTTACAACTTACGGACTAATTTTTTAAATTTTCATTTGATTGTTAACTTTTAAGCTTTTTTGTTTTTTCATCCGTCTAATATCTCAGTTTTATTATAAATTTCCACAGACTTACCTCTTGATCTTAATATGTTTCAATTTTTCCAATTGAATAGTTAACTTTATAATATCTTTTTTTACTCCTCTTTACTTGTTAACTTTGTGCAATGTTGAATTTTTATATAATTTTTCAACTTTCCAAATTTTCAACTTTATGATTTCTTGACTCGTTATCATTTTACTGTTTCCCTTTTTCAATTTTTCATCTGTTGAACTGTTCGGCATAAAACTCTTCTGATTCTCGACCTTTAAACTTTTCACGCTGTTTACTTTTTGGCCTGAAAAGTTTTTATTGTTTTAACTCATAAACAATTTATTGCTTTGGTTTGATGACTTTTTTTAAACTTTCTTACATTTGCTGTTTTTGTTTTTTTTTTGCCTTTTTATATGTATAACTTCAACTTCATCTTTTGAGATTTTGTAGTTTACTTTTTAAATATTTCACTCTTCATGTTTTTTCCTTTTTTTACTTTTCCAATTTTAATTTACAATATATTAAAATAATAACTTTTCAACTTCTCAACTTATCAACTCTCTACATTTACATATTTCAATTTTCGAACTTGCTACTTTCTTAACTTTTTAACTTAAATTTTTATTCCGTTATTTTTTTTGCGCAGCTTGTTACACTTTTAACTTTATAATTTCGTTACTTGGGACCTTTTTTCCATCTTCAATTTTCCTATCCCCTGATCACGTAACCATTTTGACTGTTTTTGTTTATTTATAAATACCAAACTTTTTAAGTTTCTTAAAGCTGTCTTTTAATATTTTCTGTTTCCAATTGTTAAGTTTTTCATTGTATTATATTCGAACTTTCAACTTTCAAACCGTTTCTCTTTTCAAAACCAATAGAGTTTAGAATAGTTTTCAATTTCAGAGAGATCTAGATTTTCAACTTTTTATTTTTCACTCAACTTTTTAACTTTATTTGTGATATCATAACTTTCTTAATTTTCAATTATTCAACTCTTCAACTTATAAACTAATGTTTTACTAAATTTTTAGAATTTTCTTTTTTTTTGGTCTTTTTACTTTTTGCTGTTGGATCGTCATAACTTTTAATGCCACTTTTCTATCATTTCAGTATGTTTTTATGAATGAAGTTTGTATAGAGTGTCGTAAATCTGGTGATAGCTCCAAACTTTTCACTTGATTTGTCTGCTCATTTCGTCATAAAATACTTACGACAATGGTGCTCGGTCAACCATTTTGTTTCTTTTGCTGACAGTATCGCTCATCAGTACTCAAGGATAAAATATCAAACTTTCGATACACAAGTTTTTGTTTTCACTTCAAAACAAACTTCGTAATTAATACACCTCCCCTCTGCCAAAGTTGTTGACCTTTCTCAATAATTGTTTTGCAAAACTTTGCCAACCGATCGGAACCATTATTTTGTTGCGCATGTTTTGCAAATCGGAATTCTACCGAAATTATCGGTACCAGGTTTTGTTTGGTTAATGCGTCTGTTAGATAAATATCCTATAAATCTAGACATATTTTTTCCATCCTTTTACCGTGTTTATTCGACAAGATCCATTAGCGGGTTTGGTGTCAATATAGGCGTTTAATAACAGTGGATTGAATTTCAAATTGTTTGAGCTAGTGGTAAAAAAAAACTTACATTTTCCTGGATCAGTTTGAGTGCGGCAGACGAGCGTGGATCCTCTGAGGTCATAATGAAGCGAATCATGGTTTGGCGGATCAGCGGCTGGATGCTGGAGTTCACGGTTGAGAAGTCCAAGATGATGGCCGATCCGGCCACGGTTACGATAAACAGAAACACTTGGGTGCCGATAAACTGAAATAAAAGCGGAGAAAATATTATCGGATTATTTTCACGCTCCAGAAGCATTGTTCACTCTTTCGTTTCACCAACATTGACCGCATACGTTCACCGAAGATAGGCTATTGAAAATCGGCAATGCAAACCATATTTAAATTAGCCTCCATAATTTTTCATCTAGGAATTTTGCTCTCCCATTCAGTTCGATATCCTTTTCAGAAATGGATCGCTTTTGAAGAACGCTTTCTGCCCATTCAGGTCGGTATAAAGTATTCATCGAACCATTATCCCGAAAACTAATTCAATTCACCTGAGCTGCCAGCTGCGGTTCTGTTCGGTTGTGGCTGCCTGCCGTTTTCCTTCTACCGGGAGGCTAACCACAAAAGCCAAGCAGGTATAACAGAAACCACTCGTCTCCATCGGTGCCCGTGGAAATTCAATTTGACCCCTTCGGATGTGATCTCCCAGCTGCTGCAGTTCTCCGATATTGGTTCTGCCGAAGCGTCCCAGCGCTGCACCGATTTTTGCCATACTTAAGAGTGTAATCAACTGGCGCTAGGCAGAAAAAAAAACCGGGAAAAGTCGATTCAAGCGAGGATATTTACTGAAAGGCAAAGTGCACTCAAGGATCGGGCGCGCCAGTCCCAACCGACCGAAGAGGCCCACACAACTGCAAATGTGCCGGATTTTTGTTCCACCTGGCCGGAGGAGAAGTGCAACGAACGTTCGTTATTCAGCATTTCCATCTCCATCATTATCGATGACGGGCGGCGGCTTGAGAATGCATACAGGTAGCAGCTGCAGGACGGCATGAGAGAAAAGGGTGGATCCGGTGGGTGAGTGATCGAACGCATCGCTGTCGAGCTTTTCCCCCGGTTGCTGAAGTGCTCGACTGGAAATGGATAGCCACGCATCAGCAGCGTACTCCAATCGGGATGCTCTCCGGAGTGAATGGAAAGGATTTTTTTTTTCAATAATGCAGAAAAAACTACGTTTTGTTGCCATTTGGCTTCTGGTGCTCTCGAGAACGGCTCATTGAACGGTCGAATGAAGCCATCGACCATTCGACTGTCTGCTGTGGGGTGGTGGTGTACGGAGGATAAAACCAGAATCGGATTTGGAAGCTCATAACCGTGCATAGGATTCTGCCAGATGGTTTCGTTTTTGGATCCATAATGTTTGGATGAATTTTAAATAATAATAAGAATCTCGGAATTTAGTTGTTTTAAATACCTGTTTTGTACCTCAATGCTCTGATGTTTATTTTCAATTTCAGGCTCAAGTTCGATCACTTTCCAACAATATCGACAACCTCTTTTTGGAACTTGAAACCTTTGCGGCCCCATTCCACGGCTGTCTGGAAGCTGCCAACGTGAATCGACCAGACAGAACAAAAAGCATGACTGGAGGGAGAAAATATGTGTTTAAATATGGATTCATTGGAATTTCAATCAAAACATTTTTGATTTTAGCTACCAGCAATACTAGCAATCTTTAACGTTAACAGCTGTGCCGCATGACAACCGAAAACATTAGAAGAAGTATCCCTCGTTTCGGCGAAGGAAATGTCTTAAACAGCCCCAAGCTGATGCTGCGGACGTCTCAGCCAGCAGTTCCCAGATCGTCAATCGTTGGTAAAAATCGGAACTGGGCCACCTGGTCTGACGATGAGCAAAGAAATAGGTGTCCGGGAAATTATGTTGCTTCCGTCGGATGAGCCAGAGCGCAATGCACCATGGGGAATTACGCTCTTTCATCACTAACGGCACCGGCAGCTTCCCACGTGCAGAATTTTCCTCCGTGCTCACCTGTGCGCTTGCCATTTGCTGACCGCCGTCAGCAGCCAACAGCCGCAAACGAGTGCCAAACCATTGCCGTCTTGGCCGGATGTTATGAAAACCAATTTCCGTGATGTGATTGGAATTTTTTTTGCGATCATTTTTCACCACGTCGTTAGTGATGTACAAATTTCTGCACTCCCTAAGACATACCGCAGCAGAGCAGCGATGGATGGTCCCTCGCCCGGCGGCGTCGTGTCGTGGCGAAAAAGGCGATGGGCACTTGGAAATCTCGCACCGATTTCCGGTTCATTCGGACGACAACGAGCCACCGTGTTTGCCAAGGTTTTGATTTAAATCAGTGCGCTCGACTGTCGTCGCTTTCGAGAGCACTGGATGCTGCTGGTCCATTAGCTAGACACCGACTGGGGTAGAAGAGTGAGAGAGAGAGAGGGGGGGGGATAAATTGCAGCTGATTCCTTCTGTTTGCGGAAATCCGACGAACACGGAGAGTTTTTCTGCTATTTATCAGCTGGTGGTACCACGACAGCCGCTTTGGACGGGTGGAAGATAATTATGGCACTCAACTTTAAACGAGGGATGAATTTTTGCCAAATGCAGCTGTTTGCAAGCAGCTGCTCCCTTGGTTTTGCGATATGGGTGGAGGGGGAATAGTTTTCCACTTCGCAGCGCGGTAAACTATGACTCAACGATTGCGGACAGGTCAATAAGTTGTGGAAATTATTTTCCTGTTGACATTCGCATACGAACGATCATCGCTGGTGTAGCTTTCGGTTGGGTTGTTTGCGACATGATGTGCATAAATGAAAAATAATTAATCATCATATCCATTACTGGGGTAAAATATGACATGAATATGAGAAATTATCTTTGCGAATCTGACAGCAACTGCTGTGGACATGAGTTTTGTGTTGGCAGCTAACGTCTGTGAAACAAAAAACACAGTTTGATTCTTCTGTTTCCAAACATCCATGAATGTTCTGAGTCAATAATTTAGATAGTTTCAAAGTCGTCAACCATTTTTCAAGATTGATTCTTTACAGGATTTTGAATCATCAAAACAAAACAAATAATGCTAGAGATTCAATCAATATCACTAAAAAAACAACAAAATTATAAAAATGAGAACCTTGCTAAAATTTGTGAAATGTTGGAATCGAGTTTTAAACACTGAAACTCCCTTCAGCATTGCATGGCCGTTCGCATTCCATGCGGACAGAAAAATCGTCATTTTTGTAATGCGATGTTGTGATAAAACAAATTAAAGATCTGTAGAAGTGAAAAATTTGACAAGCAAAAAAGCGTAAATTTTCGCTAGCGAAACTGCCGTGAAAATCAAATGTGGAACACACAGGTATTTCCTCAGCCTGCAAATTACAGTTTATGCGAAGCAAAATTCATAACGCATCAACTGTATGGAAAGCATAATGCACTTATTGCACATACTGAGTGGAAACAAGGAACATGGAACTGTAGAACGCTGAACATCCCGGGTGGCGACAGGATCCTACTGGATCAGTTGGAACCCCGTCACTTCGGCATCGTAGCGCTGCAGGAACTTTGTCGGAAAGGAGAAACTGTACGGAGGATGTGTGGCCGCAGGGCCCAGTACTACCAGAGCGGCGGCACAACAAATGAAATTGTGTTGGGCAAGATGCAAAGTCGTGTGATCAAGTAGCAGGCGATCAGCGACAGGATGTGTGTATTGAGAATTAAAGGCCGGTTCTACAATTACTCCATCATCAATGTGCACTGCCCGCATGAAGGAAAACCCGATGGCGAAAAGAAAGCCTTCTACGCGCAGCTGGAGGACGTCTACGACAGCTGCTCGCAGCGGGACATCAAGATCGTCATCGGGGATATGAACGCTCAAATCGGAAGGGAAGACTTGTATAAACCGGTGATCGGACACGAAAGTCTGCACACCGAAATGAGCAACAACGGCCAAAGATGTGTCAACTTTGCAGCTTCCCGAGGAATGATAGTCCGAAGTACATTTTTCCCCCGCAAGGACATCCACAAAGCCACTTGGAAATCACCTGACCAACAAACAACGAACCAAATTGACTATGTGCTCATCGAAGGACGATTTTTCTCAGAAATCACCAACATTCGCACCTACCGAGGTGCGGACATTGACTCGGACCACTACTTAGTAGTGGTTTGTATGCGCTTAAAACTGTCGACTGTCTACCAGTCACGACAGAGCCGATCCCCGCGGCTCAACATCAAGCAGCTACGGGACCCGCAAGCTGCCGAAGTCTACGCACAACAGCTTGAAGCGGCACTACCCACGGCAGAGGAGCTCGGCGCAGCTTCTCTCGAGGATGTTTGGACCATGATCCGCACGGCCATTAGGGAATCCGCGACAACGACACTAGGAAAAGAGGCGCCGAGTGGCAGAAACGATTGGTATGATGGAGAATGCCAGGCAGCGGTGTCAGAGAATAACCGGACCTGGGTAATTACCAAAGGGTAAGGACGAGAGAGAACCTGGTCAAATACAGACGGGCAAGGAACGACATGACCACGATCCTGAGACGTAAATAGCGCCAGCAAGAGGATCGTGACCATGAAGAGCTAGAAGAGCTGTTCACTGCTAATGAGACGCGAAAGTTCTACGAAAAGGTTAACCAATCCCGTAAAGGCTATGTGCCGCGAGCCGCCTTTTGCAAGGATATGGAAGGTAACCTCATCACGAACGACAGCGAGGTGGTCGACAGGTGGATGCAGCACTTCGTTGAACATCTGAATGACGATGCAACAAACAGAAGCGGAACTGGAACGGACCTGGGAGTGCCAGCAGTAGATGACCGGGTATTAGCCCCCGATCTTCACGAAATTCAGCGGGAGATTGGGAGGCTGAAGAACAACAAACCCACCGGCAAAGTCGGCCTGCCAGGCGAGCTCTACAAACATGGTAAAGTAACGCTTGCTAGAGCACTACACTGGGTTATTTCCAAGATCTGGGAAGAGGAAAAACTGCCGGAAGAGTGGATGGAGGGAGTCGTCTGCCCCATCTATAAGAAGGGCGACAAGCTAAAGTGCTGCAATTATCGTGGCATTACGCTTGTAAACGCTGCATATAAAATACTCTCCCAAGTTCTATTCCAACGTCTAACACCTTTAACAAGGAGGTTCGTGGGGCAGTACCAGGCGGGTTTCATGAGAGCCCGCGCCACCACGGACCATTTTTTTTTTTGAATCCGACAGATTTTGCAAAAATGTCGTGAGTAGAACGTGTCCACGCATCACATTTTTATCGACTTCAAGGCAGCCTATGATACAGTTGATCGAGAACAGCTATGGCAGATCATGCACGAGAACGAGAATATCTCCCCGGATAAACTGACGCGGCTGATCAAGGCTACCATGAACCGTGTGATGTGTTAAGTGCGTGTCCCGGGGATGCTCTCGAGTCCCTTCAAGACATGCCGAGGGTTGAGACAAGGTGATGGACTCTCTTGTTTGATTTTTAACATCGCCCTCGAAGGTGTTTTACGAAGAGCGGGCATCGACACGAGTGGTACGATTTTTACGAAACGGGTTCAGCTTTACGGCTTCGCTGATGACTTCGACATAATAGCACGAAACTTTGCGACGGTGGAGGAAACCTACACCAGACTGAAAGCGGAAGCTAAGCGCATTGGACTGCTGATCAATGCGTCGAAAACTAAGTATATGAAGGGAAGAGACTCCTAGGGGAACAATGTCAGCCTCCCACCTCGGATCACCGTAGACGGCGAAGAGCTTGAGGTGGTGGACGAGTTCGTGTACTTAGGATCGCTGGTGACCGCTGACAACAACACCAGCAACGAGATCCGGAGACGTATTCAAGCGGGAAATCGTGCCTACTTTGCACTTCGTAAGACAATGAGATCCAATCGAGTGCGCCGCCGTACAAAGTTGAAACTTACAAAACACTAGTTAGACCGGTAGTCCTCTATGGGCTAGAGACGACAATACTGCTCCCAGAGGACCTCAACGCCCTTGGAGTTTTCGAACGGAAGGTGCTGCGAACCATCTACGGTGGAGTACTGAAGACGGATAATGGCGTAGGCGCATGAACGATGAGCTGCACGCGCTGCTAGGAGAGACCCCCATTGCACATCTGATCAAAGTTAACAGATTGCGATGGGCCGGACACGTCGCAAGGATGCCGGACGACAACCCGGTTAAAACGAGCCTCTTCAGTAACCCCTCCGGCACCAGAAACAGAGGAGCACAGCGTACACGATGGCTTGATCAGATTGAAAGTGACCTACGAGTGATAAGACGCCTGGGAGCATGGCGTCATACAGCCCAGAACCGAGTTGAATGGAGACGACTTCTTGATACAGCACGAGTCACCCCGGCTCTAGCCTGCTAGTCTGTCTGTCTGTCTGCACATAGACATGATTCAAATCCAAATGTGTATCATTACTACACGGCAAGGCAAATCGTCATGCGCCGTTATCCACGTTCACTACAACCAGAGCCTCAGGCCTCTGCCAAGCTGAATGCCAAGCTGAATGCCAACGTGAGCGAACGGGCGAAATTCTTGCCGTAGGTCAATTAACAGCCGTGAGTAAAGCTGTTCATTAACCTGCGGCAAAAATCTCGCCAGATCACTCTGCAACGCACTAGCTTGACGAGAGCAGCAAATCGTGCTGAAATATTTCTCCAGAGAGATAGCAAACTGGTGTGATCTTTTTCACACGAAAAGACAATACGCTTAAACACAACAGAGATCACTGCAAAACGTGCTTTTACTGTGAGAGAAACATATACCCAGGTAGGAAAGTAAACAACGGTGTTTACTATGCATCTCGAAACTGAAAAAAAAAATCCAGCCGTACGTCACGCATGTTTGCTCTTTGAGTTATATCGAATTGATCTCAGCAGTGTATTCTGCGCGGCGTTCTGCTACGTATTCTCTCAAGAGTGATACACCACTCGTCTCTCGCTCTGCTGTGGTGTAAGCAGAATTGACACAATTATACCTAAATTTTTTTTTCGACAAAATCAGTTTCTCTGTAATTTTTTGAACATATCCAATGTCTTCTGTTATTAATAATGATTCTATGTTGTTTTTTAATGATCGGTTCTTGAAAATGAATCGATCAGGTGATGTCTCAATAAACTTAAAAGTACCTCAATTATCAGCAACCAATGCTGGTTACACTGCATCAACGAGGGCAGTCTCCTGTAAAACGTTACCAACACCACTACAAATCATTATAACGATACCTACACCGATGAAATCGTTCTAAGCTAAGTGGTTCGGAGCTGTCAAATACATTTAAAATACGCTAGAGCATCAAATGCGTTATGCTCAACGCACATGCGTTGTACTGGTTTCAAAATAGATCATTAAATGCTCTGTAAAAGCTCATAAATGGTCTGGTTACTCACACTCCAACTTTTGCGTGTTGCTTTAATGATAGTGGGTGGTCCAGCAACACGCCAAGATCTCTGACTTCATTGCATCGTTCAAGCACCTGATCATCTACGACGTAGTTGTAGAGAATTGAACTTTTAAGTCGTCGATATGAGATCACGCAACACTTCGACACGCTCAGTTTTTCAGAAGTTTGACTCACACCAATAAACGAAGCTTCTACAGCTCTCTGTAATCGGTTTCATTTCGTATGATAAAGAAGATTTTGAAATCGTCAGCATAAATGAGTATTCGCAAGAATTATCGTTACATCATTGAAAAATAATACAAACAACAGTGGGCCCAAATTACTCCTTTGAGGCACGCCATAGGATGGCATAAAACTGCCAGATACTTTGGATCCGACTGGTCACGTAAATCTGTCTGTTCTATTGGGAATTACTAGACAGTGTAGCTTAGCAAGAAGAAGGTTTACCACGAAGGTATCAAACGCGACCCTAATGTCGGTGTATATGGCGTCAACCCAACAAATACAGATTAGTCGAAATATTTCATAACAACTCTAAAAGGCAGAAGTTGAAAGGAGAATAACTCCATATTTATAAAAAGTCAGCGAAGAATAACAAAAATAATTTTAAATTCAGCCCCAAACCACCTAGACCAAAAAAGCCATATATAAAAAGATTCGCATCAAAATTCAACAGAAAAGGAAAAAGTAGAAATCGTTTTCACATTTTGTTGCAAATGGTTCCGAAGTTGGAAGAGATAAAAATAAAAATGGCAAAAAACATTAATAACTGCTCTTCAAACCAGCAAAGTAATCCATGTTGCAAAGCAACAAAATATACTAAAAAATCCACTCTAAAACGTTTTAAAGCTTAGCAAAAAAGAACTGAAAAGAGGTTCCAAAATACAGAAAGGGCCAAAATTAAAATAAAAAGGTTTTAATATAGCTGAGAACTGCTCTAAGAAACCAAATAAGAGAACAAAAACAAAAAAGTAAGATAAAGAAGATGGAAGATGAAACTATGAAATCTTTTGTACAAGCTATAGAATATTGAGAAAAAAAAAACCCACTCACTCACAATGCAAAAACACGCTCTAAGGCCGCGCATACAACAAAACCTAAATTAATCCACCTAGCGGTCGGACCCAGCCTTTCTCATTCAAACTTTTATTTGTTTAAATAGATTCACATGAACGCTTCAATCTAATAAATGTATATTCACTCTTTAGGCTCTAAAATATTGATGTTGTAATCTTATGCATATGCAGTCCGGTCTGTCTGTCTGTCTGATCCATATAGGCTCGAAAACTACCGAACCGATCGACGTGAAAATTTGTATGTAGGGATTTTTGATGCCGATAAAGGTTCCTATGATAGTTTGAGACCCCTCCCTCTTCTGGAAGGGAGGGGTCCCATACAAATGAAACATAAATTTCTGCACAACTCAAGAACAAACCAAGCAAATGAAACCGAATTTGGCATGTGGATGTTTTAAGGGGTAATAAAAATGTCCATAATAGTAGGACGCCCCTCTCTTTTCTGGTAGGGTGGGGTTTCATACAAATGAAACACAAATTTCTGCACATCTCAAGAACTAATCAACAAAATGGAACCAAATTTGGCAGGTAAATGTTTTTAGTAGTAAAAAATATGTCCATAATATTTTGACACCCCTCCTTTTTTTGAAAGGAAGGGGTGCCATACAAATTAAACACAAATTTCTGCACATCTCGAGAACTAACCGAGTAAAGGGAACCAAATTTGGCATGTGAATGTTTTTAGGGGTAACAAATTTGTTCCATAATCGACCTCAGGCAACATTTTGGATTGTAAGATTGCAACTTCCGGTTTCTGGAAAACAGCCAAAAATGGCCGATTTCCACCCAATATAATAATATCCGGATCTAGAATGATACAAAGGAGCTAAAATCGATCGAAATTGTCTTCAAATGCCATCATGAAATTCAAAATGGCGACTACCGGTTTCGGAAAAACAGCGGCGAACGACCAAATATCACCCAATATGGGTATTTCCGAAAAGCCACAAATCGACTTCAGACAACATTTTGAATTGTAAGATGGCAACTTCCGGTTTCTGGAAAACGGCCTGAAATGGACGATTCCCATTAAATATGAGTATCTCCGGAATCAGAAAGATGGACAGAAGCTAAAATTGATCACAGACACAATCTTGAATTTTAACATGGCGACTTCCGGTGTCTGGCAAATAGCCGGAAATGACCAAATACCATTCAACATGAATGTTTTCGGAACCAAAGTTACGCCCAGATGACAGAATTTAATTTTACAGGCAAAATGACGACTTTCGGTTTCTAAAAAACAGCCCAAAGTGACCAAATACCACCCAATATGAGAATCTCCGGAGCCAGAATGTTGCAAGAAGCTAAAAATTGACCTCAGACACCATTATCAATTGTAGGATGGCAACTTCTGATTTCTGGAAAACAGCCAAAGATGGCCGATTCCCGTCTAACATGAGTATCTCCGGATCTAGAATGATACACAGCAGCTGGAATCGACCAAAGACCCCATTTTGGATTCTAGGTTAACGACTTCCGGTTCCTGGGAAACAGCCGGAAATGATCGAATAACACCCAATGTGGGTGTTTCTTCAACCAGAATAACTTTCAGGGGCCAGAAATTATCTTAAATACCATTTTGAAATCCAAGATGGCGAACACCGGTTTGTGAAAAACAGCTTAAAATAAACAAATACTATCCAATATGAGTATTTCTGGAACCAGAATGATGCAAGGAGCTAATAATTGACCTCAGGCACCATTTTGAATTGCTCAATGGAAACTTCTAGGAAACGGTCGCAAATGACCGAAAAATACTCAATAAGAATATTTCCGCTATCGAGATGATGCATAGAAACCAAACATTGACCCTGGATACAATTTTGAATTCAAAGACGACCACTTTTAGTTTCTGGAAAACAACCAAAATAACTAAATACCTCCCTATATGGGTATTTCCGGTGTCAGATTGATGCCAGAAAATCTGCTAAAATGACCGAATACCACCCAATATGAATATATTCAGAATTAAGGCGATGTACAGAAGCCAAAAGTCGAGGATGTTGTCATTTTAAACGATTTGTTATTCGACTTTGATTATATCCTATGACCGATTCGTCGTGCATTTGCTGATTTTAAACACATCGCAAGTAATCAATGAATTTGGTAAGTTCAAATTGTACGATACCACATTTATATTATGTTGAGGCCGCATATACTGATCAAAGCAGGTATAGCTTTCAATAGTCTTTGAATTTCTTTTCTTTCCATAACTTTTGAGCCACATATCAAATTGTTATGAAGTTTGTTATTTGTAAGTTTAAGAGATGACTCGTTCGTATGGCACTAGTCAAATAAGTCACGTAATCTTTGAGATAATAGACTTTCGTTGTTTTATTGAGAGTTTAATTCATAACGGTAGCTTAAGTTCGATTATAATCAAATTAAATGGGAACGTATAGGGCAGCCAAAATTTGAAACCACGTGTTCAATCATAATTCATCAGTTAACTCTTGACTAGCCCGCTCATCTGATAATAATATTGATCAAACCGGTTTTGTAGTTTCTGAGATAATGAAGTTTCGTGGTTTTCACATCTCGGTACATTACAGACGAAGTTACAGTTCGATTAAAGTAAAATTCAATAGGGTGTTATGCGGCAGCTAGACTTATTATTTGACACTAATTTTGTAGAAATCGGTTCAACCATCTCTGAGAAAAGTGAGTGAGTCCAAGTAGTCTTTGGAATATTTTCTTTTTCATAGCTGGATTTCAAATTTTTTAACATAACAGGAAAAGTAACAGTCCGATTGCAAAACAAATCAATAGGGTCTTATGGGGCAACTAGACCTTCCATTTGACACTGATTTTATGAAAATCGGTTCAGCCATATCTGAGAAACATGAGTGAGATTAAACAGTCTCCAAAACACGTTTCTTTTCATAACTTTTGAATCACAAGTTCAATCTTTGTGAAATTCAAAAGTTAAGGGTTTTTCAAGTAGCTCGTTCTTTTGAAATCAATTTTGTTCAAATCGGTTGTGTAGTTTTCGAGATAATGATGTTTCATGATTTTTACATTTTGATACATAACCTCTAAACTAAAAATCCGATCACAATGAAATTTAATAGGGTCTTATGGGACATCATTTCATTTGCAATTAATTTCATGAAAATCGGTCCAGCCATCTCTGAGAAAAGTGAGTGAGAATAAAAATCTGCACATACACACACACATACACACACACATACATACAGAAAATGCTCAGCTCGTCGAGCTGAGTCGAGTGATATATTCGGCCCTTTGGAGCACTTTTATACTTTCGGTTTTACAAGTGATTGCTATACCTTTCTAGGAGAAAGGCAAAAAGTACGAAAATTGTATTGATGCAACGTTCAGATTTATTCCTGTTCCCTTCATTCGCACATAAGCACCTTTGTTTCATTCCCAAATATGATATTTTTTCAGCACTCTGTTCGTGATACACTATTTTTACAGCCAGTGTCTTTGACTAGTAATTTTGTACTTTAAAAAAAAATCTCACATTCAATGCTTGGAATACACCTGAAATGAAGCAAACTTTATACTCACTCTCACCCTTTGCAGTGATACTGAATTGAATCTAGTTACCCTTACCCCAAATTTAACGTTTTACTGATTCGGCTGGTGTTACTTTTTGTCATGCTTTGTCATTCATTCGTTCAAGAAAGTAATGAATGATATCAAACTTATTGCGCCTATTTAGTTTTGTCAGCCTACAGCAAGCATTGGGTGCTCTACAGGATGAAACATGATTCTTTAAATTAGTGTTACTATAAAACCATGTTACAAGAAACCAATGGCTAATAGTTATTTCAGCACCAGAAATTGGAAAATCACTACCAATCCAGCGAATTGATAAAACTTTGAACAGAGACTTCAGTCAAGCAAGCGCGAAGTAGTTGATGTTTGAACGAACGAGAGATTCAAACCGCTATCGGCATGGTTAAAAGTTTTTGTCAGAGCATGCTGTATGAGGGATAGAATAGATTTAAATAGCTGGGAATATTGTACTATGAATGCTCTTGTTATTCGCCTTCACACAGTTTTGTCACTTTGACCGAATTCTGAATACCAAGTAGAAAAAAATTGAAAAATATTTTTTTTATAAAAATTATAACTTTTTTTTCTTGATTTCCCCATGATCGGGCAGTCATCAAGCTAATCTTTTGTGGTTTTCATAAGAAAGTCCGACGAGATTTTAGATTTTGAAAAGAGCTTATTTAGATAATTAATTTATCGATTTATAATTAATCTCTTGGAAAGAAGAAATTACGGAAGATTTCAAGTGCAATTGAAAATAGCTAAAAGCGTTCAAAAGAACAAAAAAATCAAAAAGGTCATAATTCAGCTTATAATACCTATTAAATATTGCTAAAGCAAAAATTAAACAAACGCGCCGAAAAGCTACCGAAATTGTTTAAAAGTAAGCAAAAAAAATTATTGTCACCTTGTTTCAAAAAAATTTATAACACTCATAAAAACCGGAGCTGACATGAAAATTTACCGAATTCAACTGGAGCATTCTCAGAAACTAGAAAAACCAAAAGCAGAATAATAAAAAATGAACGCTGTAATAACTGGAGGCCCTTTTTTGCGGCTTAGTTAAACAAAACAAAAATAAACTATTCGGCTCCTAAGTTGCTTTAGACAGCTTGAAAATAAAACATCCTCAAACATATTCAGAACGGCTAGTAAATTCCATGGTCAAAATTAAAAAGTAAAAATGTCTATAAAACGTGAAAAAGTTGAAAGGCCACAAGAGATAATAATTCGAAATTAAGAAGGAAACCGGTCAAACGAGCATAAAATCGCCTCTAAGCCCAAAAATTGATCTCAAATCAGTATCTGATAACTGAAAAAAGCAACTACAACTTCAGAAAAAAAAACAATATCGAACTTAATTTGAAATGCACAAAAGCTTAAAATATTTGAAAACACTTCGAAAAACTTGAAAGAATAAAAAATAATAAATTACTAATTAAACTTAAAATAGATAAAAACCGTCTCTGAAGGCTAAAAAAGTCAAAAGTGAAAATAATGGTTTAAATCGATTCCAAATTGAATAAAAATGCCTGAAAACGTTCCTGGAATCCAGAGGAAGAAAAAATTATTTTCAACTTGGTTTAAATAAATAAGGTAATTGTAACGAGAAAACAATTTTTCTTCACGTTATATCAAAGCTCGAAAAAAAAAGGTTTATCATTATGGTTACTCAAAGGTGCGCAAAAACTTATTTCCCTTCACCTAGTAGTATATATAAACCTGTCTTATGCCTCTTAATTTTCGTAGACAAACATAAGCAGTCCCAAAACATTAAAAAAATATCAATTTTACACCATTTTACGGTACTAATTGGTTTAGAAACTTACTACAACTATTAATCGGGAACATTATACACCCCAAAATCAACCAACTCCTCCGTGGAGACTGGGAAGGGGGATCGTACGCGGCTGTATCCTCATGTTAGGGGCGGCGTACAACAGCGTCTAATTCGGAGCGGGCGGCTGAATCACAAACGTGGTGCCTCGTCAGCTATATTTAAGACGGCAGCTTCATCGCGAGACTAGGTATCGCAGCCTAATAAGGCAGCATACCGAAGGTAAAATACTACGAACAATCCAGATATAAATACGAAACGGAATATTCGGCATCGACCTAGGCGAATGAAACAGGACAACGATTATTGGAAACTCGGTGGTGTCCAAGATTCGCGCCTGGTTGTCCAACGTGGTAAAATCCAGGACGACAAAGAGGGTACAGTTGAACATACAGCGGCTATCAACTGGAGAAGTGGCTACAGAGTACCTGCGGAAAGTTGATGAGCGGGTTAAAGGATGAAGTTGGAGGTAACCTGAATAAACAGTGGAAGCATATCCGCAGTACAAGCAGCACCACAGCGGGAAGAAGTGTTGGGTACATCTGCGACAGCCACGTCCAATGAGTGGTTTGACGCAGAGTGCCAGCGAGTGACGGATGAAGAAAGAACCACGCCTGAGTGCACATGTTAGCCTCGGCTGAGATTTTTCAGAGCGTGGAAAGATACCGGAAAGCTAGAGCTGCTGAAAAAAGGTTCCATCGCCAAAAGAAACGACAGCTTTGGGAGCGTATTCTTGCGGATGCAGAAGATTGCTTTTCCATTTACGATGCGAGAAGCTTCTACAGGAAGGTTGATGGAATCAGGAACTAAAACTTGTCAGCCCCTGTCATGTGCGATGATTGGGAGGGGAACCTGATTACCGATAGAACTGAAGTGGCCAGGTGTTGGAACACTTTAGTGTGCTGTTGAATGTTGAAGAAAACAGTGTAGTCGAAAGAAGCAGGATGGTGATTGAGGATGATGGCAAAGCTGGGGACCCACCATCCATGGACGAGGTTGAGAAAGCAATGAAAGAGCTGAAGAACTGCAAGGCAATTGCAATTTCAGCCGAACTCTTCAAAGTCGGGAGCGAACAGCTGTATCGTGCTTCACATCAGATCATACTGAGAGTGTGGTCCGATGAAAAATTACCCTCGGACTGCTTTGAGGGCCTCCTATCCCCGATCTACAAGAAAGGCTACCGTCTGGACTGTAGCAATTATCGGGGCATAACTCTTCTCAACATCGTTTACAAAACTCTCTCCCGTATTCTGTTCATAGACTGAGGCCGTTGTCGGAGACATTTGTTGGCGATTACCATTGTGGTTTTCGAGGGAGACGCTCCACTACGGACCAAATGTTCACACTGCGACAGATCCTCGATAAATTTTGAGAATTAAACTTGCAGACTCACCATCTGTTCATAGAGATTAGGGCAGCGTACGATACAGTTAAGAGAAATGAGTTATGGCGAATTATACTCGAGCATTGTTTCCAAACAAAACTAATTAGGCTGATACGTGCCACCCATGAAGGGTCTATATCATGCGTCAGGATAGCCGGTGAGATATCGGACTCCTTCGTGATGTTAGATTGTTTGAAGCAGAGAGACGGGCTGTTAAACTTATTGTCCAAAATCGCAGTGGACATGCTTCTAGGTTTTGCGGACGTTATCGACATCATTGGTATCGACCGTAGAGCAGTGGAAGAGGCCTTGGGACCTCTCAGAAGAGAAGCTGCGAGAATGGGGCTCATAATTAACTCTGCTAAAACGAAATACATGGTGGCCGGTAGAGAGCGTGGTAGTCCGAAGGATGTTTGTGCTGAGGTGGTATTAGATAGGGAAACTTTTGAAGTAGTCGACGAAGTTATTTACCTGCGTACATTAGTGACATTTGACAAAGAGGTTAGCCGTGAGATAAAAAGGGCGAATAGCAGCTGCAAAGAGGGCCTTCTACGGATTTCGTAACCAGCTGAGGTGCCGCAGTCTACAAACCCGTACTAAATATTAATCCTTCCCGTGGCTCTCTACGGCCATGAAGCATGGACGTAGAAAGAGGTCGATCGGCGAGCTCTTGGTGTTTTTGAGCATAGGGTTTTGCGTTCAATTCTTGGCGGCAAACTAGAAAATGGTGTTTGGCGCAGACGCATGAACCATGAAGTTTACCAGGGGTACAAATCGGCGGATATGGTCAAGCGGATAAATCCCGGCAGGATGCAGGGAGCTGGGCATGTGGCTAGAATTTCGGACTATATTTAGCAGAAACCCCGACAAAGGCCGTCGACTTCGAGGTAGGCCCCGTACTCGTTGGATGTGTGCTATCGACAAGAATGCCCGCAAAATAAGTCTTAGGGGAGATTGGAGCAAAGCAGTTCGAGTGACATGGCGATGTATTCTGGATACGGCATTGGATCGATAATCGGTCTGCCGCCGTAAAAGTAAAGTAAGTAATATACAATACATACATACATAATTGTTGTAATTTAATTTCATAATATTTAAAAAAGTTACGTTTTATCGAGGATGCCTTATATCCCGTGTGACTGTATAGTAATCTAAAACGATTTTAAATTTTTAATAACGAGATAATGAATGATGATGATGATGATGATAATGATGATGATTTTGAAGATGATGATTATTATGTTAGTAATTTTCTTTTCTTTGACATCAATTTACCCCAGGAAGTCATGCCATTTTCTTCAAATGACTACGGCTTATTTCAACTGCAATCGTGACGTCTACACACCCCACTTCAGCAGGTCTGACATCCGCAGGTATTTTCGTATCGCGATAGACACGAGTGCTACTTTGCAAACCCGCCGCCGCCGCCGACATGAACGCAAATACGAAAATAAAAAAAATCTGTAAAATTTATATCTTCCGTGGTTGCATACATCCGCATCGTTGCACATCCCCCAGCGGGCACAAACTATCGCACGCAACCATCATCTACCGTGCCACCGCGAGCCGTTTAGTAATAGTTTGCAATATACCATTACCAACTGGCGTCGCGACGCAACCCCCACCAGGCTGAAGCAGAAGGCAGTTGACAACTCTTCACATTGTACAGCTGCTGTTGCTAGCAACCTACGAAGTTCTCGAGGCTTGTCCTGTGCTGCTGTTATCAACCGAAGCTACAACCGAGGTACCACCGATGACTGGTTCACTTTCTCCGTGCAAAAGTTATGAAACGCTCGCTCCATCGGAGGAAGCCCACTTTACTCGCGGGGACTCCCGAACCCGCAGCCGACAGCGCGGCCACAGCAGGCGCAAGCAAAACTGTTATAACTGGTCGTAAATTAAGTTTAAATATGGAAATAACATAGCACTAACGTAATAAATATTTTATAAGTTCTCTATGTTTATAAAAGCGGTGGAGTTTTTTTCTCTCTCTCCCGACGCTTTCGTTTTCTTGTACGCTGCACGAGGCGGGTCCGTGCAAGACGATGTTAGTGCATATTGTTTGGTCATTGGCGCACGATAAGGAACAATTTGCTGTGCTGTTTTATGGGCAGACCGAACGCTCCGGCGGAATCAGTTCCTACCATTTTCCTGAATGTTCTACCCTGACAACTTGTTGAAATATTACTTTTTAATGACATACCTTGGACGTAACTTGGTTAGATTTTTTTTCCCTAGAATGGAAATTTATCATGATAATCAAAAGAAAGAAAAAAGCGCACTTATAGCTGCACACAATTTGAACAACTGGAATTCTTTTAATTTTGTGCAATCTGTTTGTTTTACCGACAAAACGTCACCCCACCGGAGTGGGACAAATCATTCTAACCACTTGTATCCTCTCCCGATGTTCTAGTATCGAAGCAAAAAAAAATACGTTCGTGTTGTTTCTTCCCTGTCGTATACCACTTGCTGCTGTCCTTCCGATTATTCTATTGTGCTCGCGCGCGCGATTTTCTCATTGTTGCCATTTCTCAAGCTCAACGGTGCGAATCCGCACGGAACCGTACGCTTACTGGCCGGAACAGAAGAAAGTCACCCCACCCGGACGAGTTTAGCCATTTTTATGGGTTTCCGTGGTCAAAGCACTGGACTAATCCGAGCAAATCGCCCCATCCTGACGAGTGGGGGAGGGTAGAAACATACGAAGGCCAACGACGGCAATCAGTGTAGAATCGAATGGATTTGTCTTTTGGATGTGATTTTTTAGATTGAGCACCAGAGATATAAGCGGTTGTGTTTGCTGATTTTCGCTTATCGCTTCTGACAGAACTTGCATGTTACTGATTTACGCCTTTTACAACAGTCTCTTGTTTTAGTTCACATACTAGACTACTCTCGCTTGGGAACAATCCGTCCGTTCATGACACATCCCCCTACTATCCATACTCAAGTACCTACGAGCAAAACAACATCTAATTAAATTGACAAGTTTTCAAGTCGACTTTCTGAAGCAGCTTTATTGGCAACAGTGCAGTAAAAAGAGCGTATAAAGCTTCCGATAATACTCTCTTCTGTAAAGAATCTTTACATACCAACTGTAGACAAACTCAGAGTAACCAAATCCACACTCATGTGAAGAACAAAAAAACTACAAAGTACCATTCGCCTCCGTACTTCGAACGTGGGTGAAAATCAGACGAAAAAAGATCCTCAATGTAAACAATGTAAAGTCCTTCACCAAACTGGCCCGCATTAAGCGCGTCTGCTGTCGAAGTGAATCCATTGTTGGTAGTGTGTACAGTGTGACCCGACCACTCCGATAGACCCATGAACAGGAGAAGCAGAAGAAGCACAAAAAAAAAAGACGAAAACGTAACCGAAAGAAAGTTTAAATTACTTCGGTGGTGCGAGCGCATCGAACCTGTCAAATCCGCTCGTTACCGCTGAGCTGCATTCATACATACTGAAGCCGGTCTGCTGCTGTTGATCGAACGGAGCCGGGCAAAACGGGGGGAAATTTTCCGGTCCACACAGCATCCCATCCACCCACAGAGGCGCCGCGGCAGGTTGGATTCAAATCAGCGGCAAAAGTGGATAGTGGCTGGCTGATCCAATTTGGACGAGTGAATTCCGTTGCTCCCTTCGGTTGAGGGTTGAACGATTTTTCCCATTTTGTATACGTAGCCATGCGAATGTGTGTGTGTGTATGTAGGAGTTCACGCTTCAGTTTTTATTCACTTAAAAGATGGGCCAAAATGCGCGTGGAATTGGATTGTTGAATCGGTTGGTTGATTCGCCAAGAAGATGGGAGATTTTTCTTGCGGGAGTTACTTTGGGCCGAAAGCAGCAGAACCTACTGCACGGATCAAAGATACGGTTCGGAAGCAGTGCGGGAAAAAGACTCGAGCTGCCTGGTAAGAGCTCGGATCAGAGTGGATGAATTTGAATTTTAAAATTCAGAAAGTAAAGAATGAATAGACGATTGAAGTTTCTGAGCAGGATGCGTAAGGATTATGGAAATCAAATTCCACCGGTTCCATAGTCGGGATGGAAACGGATCCGTACTCGGGCTTGGCTCGCAAGGTTACCCTTTTTTCTAGCTGGGTACCAGAAGAAAGGCACTCGTACTTACGAGTATTTTGAATAAATTTCTGATAAGAATATCTTACTGGAGAATGGATTAAAGATGCGTGTTCTATCATTGTTTGTAACGCAGTCTCTAGGAATGTTAGATTTTTGTACATGAAGATTCCAATAAAAACACATCAGCTCGATACAGTAGTAATTTAAAAATATTGGTAAAAAAATATTGAAAAAAAACACATTCATCAGTTTTTAGAAACACGTCACTGATTTAATATTATATCTCTATGTATTTCTTTTGAAGAATTTCAGATCTTGTTGACTTTAGAGCTATTTTGAATTATTTTCTTTTATCGTTTTGCTGGTTTTGCTTTCAACAAGATTAATAGTAAATTTTATATATTCTGACTTCGATCTATATGAATGTATTTTTTTTACAAATCTTGCATTATGCATTTCACACATTTGTTGTGCAAAATCAGAGCAAAAAGTTGTGCGTATAGAGACACATATATTAATTACCATTATCAAATTAGACTTGTTGAGCCTATAAAGTGTCTGTAATAATTTCTTCTCTTTTTAAAGTTTTTCATAAGTTTGGCCAGCCTTTAAGACGTATAACCTTTGTAAAAGATGGGTTGAAAAGTTGAACAATTTTCTGCAGCTTGCGGTAGTGTAGATAATTTTACAACTGATTGCTGAGCAAGTCCACGCTACTTTGCAAAACGATTCTAATCGACCATTTCCGATTTCGCTGAAACTTTGCACAGTTGTTTCCAGTTAATAAAAAGGGCAGGCTTTGTTTTGCTCATCTTCATCTTAAAGAGAAAACAGTTTTCTTCCCTCTTAACAACTTCGAGTTTACATTCAATGTGCATCACACCATCTGCTGTAGAGGGAGCGCAGAGTAATAATAGTTTCTCTGTCGAAAAAACGCTCCTAATTTGACAGTGCAAAACTCAGTGAAACTCTTGTAAATTGCTCATCCGTGCACACAAGAAAAGTGAAATAAATTGCTCGGCGATCAACTGAGCATTGCGTTACCGTTCTCATCGCTCGGGGGTGCGGCAAAAACAGTATAAAATCGAGCTTTCTGCAGAATACGCACCCATGGTGAGTTGTGAATTTTCCTATAATATCAAATTTGAAAACGGTTCAAATGTGGCTTCAATGTGAACCTAAATGTTTAGATATTTGGCCAACTTCTCTTCTAGTGAAGGAGAAGCTAACGAAAACTACTCCCTCTTAAACTGAGAGAGCAAACAAATGTTTACCCCTCACACGCGATGATTAAGAGTGAAAAGGAACTTTGCGACTGAAACACTCTGCGCCTAAATGTGGATAATTACTCACTCTGTGTGAGAGAAAGACTAGTATTCCAAGGGGTTTGGCAGGTAGAGAAGGAAATTTGAGCAAAAATCAAGAGAACGGAAGAAAACTGTAAAGAGGTCATTCTATACTATCAGTTCTTCATGTAGACTCACGACTGCTGTTTCAAAAGGGCCTATCCAAAAATGTGACTGATGAATGAAACATTTTTATCAGAAAAATGACTTGTTTGATTGAGATGGTGTCTTCAGCAAAGTTGTAGGTAGTAAAATTGCGATTTTAAAAAAAAAAAATATACACTGAAAAAATATTTTTTTTTAGGCCAAATATTCCAAATTGTCACAAATTCCTTTTACCTTTTTACCTTTTTTAAAAATCTAATTTTTTTACACATTAAAGACGACAATATTATATTCCCAGTTCGCTTAGTTACTATCTGTCTGGCTTATTATTACTATTTGTTAAAATTTGGTGATGGTAAAATGGAAAACAAAAAAATTATGGACATTTGAATATTTTGTTATTTGCACTCAGAAATTTTTTTTTGAGTGTTTTTTTTGTTATTGTTATAAATTATCGCTAAACGCATGATAAAAATCCAACGCGCTGTTTTTGTAACATAATCAATCATTTTGATACTGGACCTATTGAAAGCTAATATGAGTAACTCAGCGACGATTCCCGCTATCAGACGGTTTTAAAAATAAGACGTGTATAGAGAGCTAGTTTTTATACATGCAGACGACATGAAGTACAAATACGAAACATGTTAGTTAGTTGCGATGACTTGGAATACTTTATCGCTCTCAAGTTTTGGATATTATTATCCGATAGTTTCCGCAGCTGCTTCGAACACTTTTTACCATCAAAAGGTCGAATACATTTAATTTTGTACGTACTGTTATTCATGTTGTTTGCAGGACCTCAACACCAACAGTTATTTCACTTAACCACTTGTTTATTCACTTCAAACTGTTTTATGCATAGTTGTTGCTACTGCTAAGATGCCAATAACCAAAAAGTAATAAAGTTACGCGCTTGTATGCATTTTTGCAGGGGAACATACAAGGAAGAGCCGCGTTGCATGTGTAAGCGAGATATCATCTGCTGTGTTTGTATTGATGCAGCGATCTAATTCATTTAAGTCAAGACAGTGTGTGTTGTAAATCGACTGGAGTTGAGGATAATTTTTCATTTACCTTTTCAAGTACAGTCGTATCGCTGTATAGCGACATCGCAAGGGACCGTCGTTCTAGAGAAATGTCGCAATAAAACGAATAATGTTTCTGAATATGAAGCAGAAGGGACCATTGAGAATGTCGCTATATAAGTTGTCGTAATAGAGGGCTTCAACTGTAGTGAGTAGAAGTTTTGCAAGTAGTTTTTTTTTTTTTCTATAGTTTATTTGACACGGCACAAATACAATTCAATGTTTAACGGCGCCAATTATATCTGGTAGCTTACTTTCTAAAGTATCTTAATATCTAAAAGCAAATTTTTTATCCTCGCTGCCGACTACGAGCTGAAACTAAATCTAACTTAAAGCTAGAATATTTTGCATTAAAAGCACAGGTTTGCTGTTTGATGGTTTTCATTGCCATAGGTAAGCAGCATATTAAATTTGTTCCGCTGCTGGGCCAAGATATTACGGACTGGCATATTGGGTTGATTCCATCGGGCCTTGAGAGTATCGTGCGGGTCTGATTGCTGTTTCCGGATCCGGGGTCTTTTTTTTTTTTTTCTTCACATAACATTTATTTGACACGGCACAAATACAATTTAATGTTTAACGGCGCCAATTATATCTGATGACTTAAAAACTAAAGCAAATTTTTTATCCTCGCTGCCGACTACGAGCTGAAATTAAGTCTAACCTAAAACTAGCATGGAATTTCCAATCTGTGTTTTGTTGTTCAATGGTCGTCTGATAATCGTCGAATGGCATGTATGGATTCGTACTGCTGAGCCACGATGTCGTGAGTTGGGACAGAGGCTCGTAGTCCTTGGGTCCTGGTTCTATTGTGCGGGGTCTGGTTGCTGGTTTTGTGCTTAAGGTTCAAACGTGTTCTTGTCGTTTTGTTGGGTGTAGACGGAGGGGAACGGGATTAGACTGGGGCATGGATCGATTTAAGGAAAACGTATATAAGGGACATGTAGGATAGGTCACGGCTCGCCAAGACATCACGAACAGGAACAGCCGACTGTCTACCTTCGGCCTGCAGGGAAGCTATTAATTTGACCTGGCGTCACGGTGTACAGGGCATAACCAAACAACGTGCTCTATGTCGTGATAACCTTCATTAAAGGCTATTGGTCTTTCATAAATATCACCGTTTGTTGCGCCCACCTTAGTCAAAGAGTCCGCTTTCTCATTACCCGGTATCGAGCAGTGAGAAGGGACCCACGCCAAGGTAATCTGAGTAGATTTTTCGGATAAAGCACTCAGATGTTCCCGTTTTTTCCCAGGAAATACGGAGAGTGCTTAACATCTTTCATCGATCGGAGAGCCTCAATGGAACTGAGACTGTCCGTAAAGATGAAATAATGGTCCGTGGGCATTTTTTCGATAATCCCTAGGGTGTACTGAATTGCAGCTAATTCTGCGACGTAAACAGAAGCAGGATTATCGAGCTTATGGGAGACGGTTAAATTGTTATTGAAGATACCGAAGCCAGTGGACCCATCAAGAAGTGATCCGTCAGTGTAGTACATATTGTCGCAGTTGATGTTTCGATATTTATTGGACAAAATTTTAGGGATCTGCTGCACGCGTAAATGATCCGGGATTCCACGAGTTTCTTCTATCATGGATGTATCGAAAAACACAGTAGAATCAGAAGTATTTGATAAGTCGACACGATTTGGAATATTCGAAGAAGGGTTAATATTTTGGGACATGTGATTGAAATACAATGTCATAAAACGGGTTTGAGAATTAAGTTCGATTAACCTTACAAAATTTTCAATCACGGGACGGTTCAAGACCTCACATTTGATTAGAATACGAGAAGACAGGCTCCAGAAGCGGGTTTTCAATGGTAGTACTCCAGCTAAGATCTCCAAACTCATCGTATGGGTCGATTGCATGCAACCCAAGGCGATACGCAAACAACGATATTGTATTCGCTCCAGTTTGATCAAATGTGTGTTTGCTGCGGAGCGGAAGCAGAAACACCCGTACTCAATGACAGACAATATCGTTGTTTGGTAAAGCCCTATAAGGTCTCCTGAGTGGGCTCCCCACCATTGTCCGGTTATTGTACGAAGAAAATTCACTCTTTGTTGACATTTTTTCATCAGATACCTCACGTGACAACCCCAGGTGCTTTTAGAGTCGAACCAGACACCAAGATATTTGTGTACCAAAACCTGAGAAATCGTTTTACCCATTAATTGTGTTTGAAGCTGAGCAGGTTCATGCTTCTTAGAAAAAACTACTATCTCAGTCTTCTCCGGAGAGAATTCGATACCTAGCTGTAAAGCCCAAGCAGACAAATTGTCCAAGGTATCTTGCAATGGTCCTTGCAAATCGGCAGCTTTGGCTCCTGTAACAGAGATTACACTGTCGTCTGCAAGTTGTCTTATCGTGCATGAATTTGCCAGACATTCGTCGATGTCATTTACATAAAAGTTGTAAAGAAGGGGGCTTAAACATGAGCCCTGGGGAAGACCCATGTAGCTAATGCGAAAAGTTGCCAAATCACCGTGCGTAAAATGCATGTGCTTTTCGGACAACAAATTGTGCAAAAAATTGTTCAAAATTGGAGAAAATCCTTGTCGGTGAAGTTTACCCGAAAGAATGTCAATAGAAACGGAATCAAAAGCCCCCTTAATGTCCAAGAACGCAGACGCCATTTGTTCTTCGCGAGCATACGCCAGCTGAATATCTGTTGAAAGCAACGCAAGACAATCATTCGTCCCTTTGGCACGGCGGAAGCCAAATTGAGTATCTGATAGTAGATCTTTTGATTCGACCCAATGGTCTAAACGACGGAGTATCATTTTTTCCAGCAATTTCCGGATACAGGATAGCATTGCAATCGGCCTATAAGAGTTGTGATCAGAAGCTGGTTTCCCTGGTTTTTGGATGGCGATCACCTTCACTTGCCTCCAATCCTGCGGTACAATGTTTTGCTGCAGGAACTTATTGAACAAGTTCAACAAGCGCCTCTTGGCATTGCCGGGTAGATTCTTCAACAAGTTGAATTTGATTCTATCTAACCCAGGCGCGTTATTGTTACAGGACAGGAGGGCAACTGAAAATTCTGCCATCGTAAAAGGTGATTCTATCGCGTCGTGGCCCGGAAACGCATCGCGAACAATGTTTTGCTCAGGAACAGAGTCCGGACATACTTTCCTGGCAAAATCAAATATCCACCGACTTGAAGACTCCTCGCTTTCGTTGACCGTTACGCGATTCCGCATTCTCCGGGCTGTGTTCCAAAGAGTGCTCATCGATGTCTCCCTCGACGTCTCGTTCACGAACCGACGCCAATATCCGCGTTTCTTTGCTTTAGCCAAACTTTTAAGCTTGGTATTAAGCTCCGAATACCGTAAATTGTCGCCAGGTATACCTCCCTTCTGGTAGGCCTTAAACGCGTCGGATCTTTGCGTGTAGCCATCGGAGCACTCTTGGTCCCACCACGGAGTGGGAGGCCGTTCTTTGATCGTTACGCCGGGATATTTTTTCGTTTGGGCTAGCAACGCGGCGTCGAGAATCAAGCCCGCGAGGAGGTTGTATTCTTCAAGTGGTGGGTGATGTTGAATCGACTCGACCGCTTTTGAAATCATTTCCTCGTATAACTTCCAATTGACATTCCGTGTGAGGTCATACGGAATGTCAATTGGTCGCATGCGAGTCGACCCGTTATTAATTGAAATAAGAATAGGCAAATGGTCGCTACCGTGAGGATCAAGGATTACCTTCCATGTGCAATCCAACCGTAGCGACGTCGAACATAAGGATAGATCCAAAGCGCTTGGGCGCGCTGGAGGTTTCGGGATACGTGTCATTCCACCGTTGTTTAAAATAGTCATGTCGAAGTCATCGCAAAGGTTATAGATTAAAGAGGAGCGGTTATCATTGTATGGGGAACCCCAAGCCACGCCATGAGAGTTGAAGTCTCCCAAAATCAAACGTGGCGAGGGAAGAAGTTCTATTAAATCAAAGAGCAACCGTTGCCCAACCTGTGCTCTGGGAGGAATATATATTGAGGCAATACAAAGCTCTTTACCTTGTATTGTCATTTGACATGCGACAACTTCGATGCCTGGAATCGAGGGGAGGTTAATACGATAGAAAGAATAGCACTTTTTAATCCCTAAAAGTACTCCTCCATATGGGGTGTCTCGATCAAGGCGAATAATATTAAAATCATGGAAGTTGAAATCAATATTTGAAGTAAGCCAAGTTTCACAAAGGGAAAATGCATCGCATTTGTTTTTATTTATCAAAACTTTAAACGAATCAATTTTTGGTAAAATACTTCTACAATTCCACTGTAAGACAGAGATAGAATCCTTCATATACGCAGTTGAATTAGGCATCGAGGGATACAATCGCTGCAAGGAGGGGCCATTGGGCAGTCAACTGCTTCAAAAATGATCTAACTGTTGGGAGGAATGCTGTAAGAAAAATTGTAATTGGATCGGGTACATTGAAATTTTCAATAATCCAGTCCACAATGTCAGAAAATTTCACTAATCCAGAGTTTGTTTCTTCAGCTGGATGTGCAAAAGGAACAACTGGGGTTTTAGATGTTCCTGGCAGTGCTGGGAACTCCTTCTGGGACTTTAAATTTGCAAGCCCAGGAGGAGTTTGCTTCGGTTTTTCCGCAGCACTGTTTGGTTTGTTCGTACTTTTCATTACACTTTGGGAAATCTTAGGACCTTTACGGGGAAGTTTAGGAGAAGAAACATTTTTCCTCTTCCTAGACTCCCCAGGATTGGCATAAGATGTTCCCGCTGATGAATCGTCAGAATCGGTTTCATCGGAGGGCAACAGATTAAAGGGGTTCGATGTTATGGTAGAAGTGGTCACGGTCTTCTTCAGTATCTCAGCGTAAGAACGCTTTGAACGCTCCTTAAGTGACCGCTTGATTTTATCTCTGCGCTGCATGTACACCGGGCATTTGGAGAGCTCATGCTGGTTTTCCCCACAGTGAATACATTTTTCAGCATTAACACTGCAAGAATCTTCCGCATGAGTCTCCCCACACTTGCTACATCGTGCCTTATTGCAGCAGTAGGCGGCTGTGTGGCCTAACTGCTTGCAATTGGTGCACTTCATAACACGGGTTACATACAATCGCACAGGCAGACGAACCCGGTCGATCGAGACGTGGCATTTTGCAAGTAGTTGTAACGGTTATTATTAGATACTCGTGATCTTGCAACATGTTCAAATTATATAACAGTAAGGGTTGCTACTGAACAGGAGAATAATTTTATTACTTGTAAAATAATAGATTTGTTACACGAAGGAAAATATTTTTTTAATTACCCTCCAAGTAGGGTGTAGGACTACTTCGGCAGGGGTTTTCTCCGTCATATTTTTCTCATTAGAATGAAGCAAAAATTATGACGAAGAAAACCCCTGACAAACTAGTCCCACACCCTAATAAGTTAAAGTTCATTAAGCAGACAATGTGTGCAGTAGGGAAAGCGAAAAATAAGCGAACTGGAAATATGACAAAGATTTTGTGGCTTCAAGTTGGGAGAGTGCAGGCTCAAGTCCCGTCGCTTATTTTTCACTTTCCCTACTGCACACATTGTCTGCTTAATGAACTTAAATGTTAACGGGTAAAAGCCGTTGTTAAAAATAAAAATTTAATTCGAATAATAAGTTAAACTTTTGCGTGTAGTTATAGCAGCTATTTGACTGGGAAATAATACAGGTAGGTATGATAGCATGGCAGGTATAATCGATTAAATAGTTAATTATACCACGAAAACAGCGCGTTGGATTTGTATCAAGCTCATAGCGATAATTTATAACAACAACAAAAAAATCCTCAAACATAAGTTCTGAGTGAAAATGATAAAATATTCAAACGTTCATAACATTTTTGTTTTTCATTTTACCATAGCCAAATTTTGACAGATAGTAGTACATATTGTCATCTTCAATGCGTAAAAAATTAGGTTTTAAAAAAGGATACTTTTTTAGAACATTTTAGATTTTGTGACAATTAGGAATGTTTGGCCCAGAAAAAAAAATTTTTACAGTGTATATATTTTTTTAAAATCGCAATTTTACTACCTACAACTTTGCTGAAGACACCATTTCAATCGAACAAGTCGTTTTTCTGTTACAAAATATGTCATTCACCAGTCGCATTTTTGAATAGGCCCTTCTGAAACAGCAGTCGTGAGTCTACATGAAGAACCGATAGTGTAGAATGACCTCTTTATCAACTGGGAACAACTGTGCAAAGTTTCAGCGAAATCGGAAAGAACATCTTTAAAAAAATGTTTATTTTCATTTAATTTCCATGGAATGCCTCTGCTGCAAATAGTAGGTGCCTCTGCTGTGAAGTCAAAAGAGGTTAATAGTGTTTGCCAATGCCATTTATTATGACTCTCCCAGCTCGAGGTACGATGCTGGCCTAACAAGCAGAGTTGCCATTTTCACAGATTTTTCTGTAAAATCACAGTTTATTTTCCTTTTTCAAATCACAGAATCTGTGATCACAGATGACAGAATTTTTTGGAAAATTACAGATTTTCACAGATTCATCCCATAAATGCCGGAAATAATAAATTACCTACATTTTTTTCTACAGGTCAAACTCAATAATTCGAAGGTACGAATTTCCGGTAGCTCGAATAATCATCCGTAGAAAATAGTTCGACTCTCCGGAGTTATTCTTCTCTTGAATTTCGAATTCGTTTACAATTCCGACATTTGCCTTTTTATCGATTCCATCTAGGAATGCTAGTTTTTCGCGCTATATGCTGCTTAGTTAACTCAATGAAGTGTGCAGAGAGGTGACCTGTTTGAATCACCTCATTATGATTCAATTTACGATATTTTGACGTTTACCGTATCTAACGTATGAATAGGTTTCTTCTGACGAAATCATGGCCACTTTCTCTGATACGCAGCTTATCTGGTCTCAATGCCAACCTTAAAAACACTTCGTTGAGGAACAAGTTCCAATGCAATTTAAAAAGCTAAATAGTTAATTCAATCGAGTGGAGGAAAATTTAATGTTAATAGAAAGCATTTCAATCAATCTCGTTTTGTTTTTAAACAAATATTCATATCCCAGATTTTTTTTTTCTTTGGTCACAGATTTTCACAGAATTTTGTCGTCAATTCGTCGATTTTGAAACGGCAACTCTGCTAACAAGCCAGTTCGAGTGTCGGCTCGGGAGAGACTGTTAGTGTCAGTAGAATCGTAGCGCTAGCCCCGCAATTATCCTGCACACTTAACAGTTGGCTGCGAAGTCTGTGAGTTCCGATACGGAATGTAGCACCAAGGCTTTGTCAACATCTGAATATTGTTTTTTCAACATGGCAATTTTTTGATTTAGTTCTGAACGATTTACTGTGATATTTACATGAGGCGATTTATTTGCAACTATATATGATAATTTTAATCGCTATACTGCTAGCCACACACACTATAGGCATGCAAACGCGAGCCACGCACGCTGTATAGCAAGCCACGGACGCTATAGACATGCACAGACACGCTGTGGACATGCGTACGCAAGCCACACACGCTATACATATTCACACACGTTATGTATGTGCACACATCCTATATATAAATACACGCTGGATGATGGTAGCTTCTCAAACCACCTTGCCCGCTGCTGCTCCACGCCGCCATTGCCCAGTGCCATCGCTGCTACTGTCCACCGTTGCTGCCTGCTGCTAGTAAATTAAGCCCCAAACGGCCATTCGTCCCTAAGAGCTTGCTTGAGGAGAATCAGTCTCTTATATCGCCCAACGAGTGCATTCCCGGCTAACTAGGTACTTCATTTTGTCGTCCTTTTTAGGGAAAGGCAGCAAGCTACCAATCAAAGGTCGACATTTACGTTTCGACAAGGTTCAACGATTTTCAATAGTACAATAGTTCGAACAATCAGATTACAACTGTCTTCATTTGAACGGGTGCTTAGATGATTTTTCAATCGATTGCTGCAAAAATGACGGAAATCGATTTGAAATTGACTGTGTTTAAAACGTTTGAAATTGGACAATTTTCGTGACACTTTCGATGTTTTGTTTGATATATGAATGTTTGATATTTGATGTTTTGAAATAATTAGTTATTGTTGAATACGCAGAGATCACTACCAAGTAAACATATTTGTTGATGATGGCACGCTCCGGTAAAAAATTCGACTTTTACTGCGATAGTCAAGAAAAACCATCTGAATCCATCACACGCTTCATTTGATTTCGATTTCACATTCTATATTTGTCCTCTTCACCACCGGCGTCGAAGCGGGATCCGTCTCAGGCGATACGGTACGAATCAACTTCGAGAAAATGGTCATGCATCCTTATTTAATAGCAAACACTTAATGATATTCTAGGTAAGAAAATTTTCTTTCATTCGTAGACGTAGAAAAAGCCCAAGATTTGATCAGGAAACGAATTGCCTCAAATGACCAGTCAAAGCTTAGCGAAACATTGTAATTCACCAAACAACCAACCTAAATCCACCTCGCTGGATTTTCACTTCGAGCGATTCGAATCCACACAGCAGGAACCGGGGCTTGTGGTTATGTAAAAACATCAGCATAATCTGCTCTGCCCAGCTTAATGCGGACAAAGCCTTCACCAACCGGTTTACTTACTCCCGGTGTTGCTGCATTCAGTTGCGCCCACTGCCGCTGAAGCAAAAACGGACGATGAGTGCGAGCCTGGAAGATTAATTAGTGCTTGTGAAGCACACCGTAGAGAAATTGGAGAGTTCTCCGATGGAAATAATGATGTCGATGATGGACGCGCCGTACCGGAACCATCCTCTAGTGCCTTTGGAGCATTCGTTTCACTCCACGATGGATGAGAACTAAGTGAGATATTCTCTGATTACCTGTACCGGTGGTAGTAGCAGCAGCAGTTTTATTTATGGACCTTCCAACTAAGAACGCAGACCATTCTTATTGCTTCTCTGTGCGTGGGGGGCGAATAATGCGTATCAATTAATGGTAATTCGTCAAATCGTAAAATTTCGGTGTAGCTTCCATAGTGCTCCTGGAATGTGGGCAACATGTTGCGAGCTATTTCGATGCATGTAGCTAACGTTACTTTTTACCCAGCAAGAATTATGAACTTCAACCTTCCTGTGTACTTTCTGTTTTAATGTTCTTCCATTCAATTCTCCTACTTTTAGAGAAAAGACCTATAGTACGGTCGGAGTCGATTATCCAGCACGATTATTCAGATGCTCGATTATTGGGGGCTCAATTATACAAATTACAAATTCGATGCAGTATTTTGCGATATTTGTAGCGTAGTTAACTCAATGCGTAAAGAGAGCTGACACAATTGATTCATTATGATTAAATTCTCTGTATTTGACAATAATTGATACACAGTTTCTAGTTATTTTTAATATTTTTTTTCGTCTATTTATCGAGTACAATATTCTTATTTTCAACGAAATGCTTGTTTTTGATGATAAAGAACAATAAACTATAAATATAAAAACGACTCGATTATCCAGAGAATTTTCCGGTTATCCGGAATGAAATATTTTTCAAAATTCCGGATTATCCAGTCCAACCTGTATCTATTTAATTATTACATGGTGATTATTTCGAATTTTTAATGTCGATTGAGTTCCAGCTTCTGATATTTGTCTTGTGATTTTTTAGATTCATGCACTTAGCTTCATATTTTTAGCTTTGGAATTTGAATTGCGATAATATTGAACCGCGTTCTCTAGAAATTGTTATTCGGTAAATTTATTTCCGGTGACGAAACAATTTGAATAGAAATGCCAAAAATGCCTTCTAGTTTGTCTTTTTCACCTCCATCTTTTTCAACTGTGTCGTTTGCTTGAATTATCCTTATAATTTAAGGATCAAACATACTTTTGTTGTATATTCTTATGTATATTTGTTGGTAATTGTATTATTTTTCAAGTGATTCTGTCATTGCTATCTTCCATTATAATTATGTAAGTTAATTCTGAGTTTGGGGTGAGCTGGAAATATGTTTGTCTCTCTGTAAGTGGTAGAGATACTTAGGAGTACATGAAGAAGCAGTGTTTCGTGAAAGCATTGCTACACGCAGGCACTTACTGAAAGAGAAGTGCGAGGTGAATTTTTTTCTTTGCTCTTTCGACATACTGATGAAAATGGCAAGCATGCTTTTTAGTGACGTTCACTCACAGTTGTTAAGTTAAATGTACTAGGTACTACGAATCCACAATATTTTATCCATCTCTGTTTTGTATCTATGCTGCATATTAAACTGCTTTATATATCCTACTCACATTCTCTATCAAATAAAATAGTCGTAATTTAATTTTATTAATATAGAGCATAGTTTAAAAACATTCAGGTTTTTCGCTGTTATCTTTAAGTTATTGTACTGTGTATTTAAATTTATCTTTATTTTATTTAACCAATTATTCAAATTTGTCGTCAAATTTTGTTTCACTTAACTTTTCTAGTTGTTATTATAATTTTTATTACTATTTTTTGCATTTTTTTCACTCAAAGTGTAAAGTTTTACCCAAGAAATCGAACATCGTCTCCTAATTCTAGAGTTATTTTTTGTTCTGCATTTTCTGGTATCGGTTTAGTTGTTTCTCGTGATACAATTATGTATAAGCTTTTTGCCAATCTAATGTTATAAATACGGTAAAATCGGTGAATACGGTACGGTGAATGCGGTAAAATCATCAGTAATGATTTTATGGAAATTTTCAGCTTAGCTTTGTTTGAAGATGCTAGCTTATGGTTGTGATGCAAAATTTACAATGTTTTGAAGTAACGTGATAAAATCGAAGTGATCACCGTATTCTAATAGAGCGCGAATTGGGCAAAAAGTCAGCAAAATACATCTCAAGTGAAGGTAAGTGACATTTACTGCACACTATTTTACGAACTGGTAGAGTAGGATACACGGTATCTGCCGATGTTGATGTTGCTTTTGGGTGCGTTATGCCAGCAGTTCCCTGTTTTCTTTTAAAATTTTATTCATAGATTCATAGAGTTTTGATAAGTCTCGTAAAATGGTCTATAGCCGTGTAGCGTCGTTTTTGTTTCACTCGACTTGTGAATCATCGTATCTCTGTACTCCGATTGTAATAGATGCGTGAACGGGTGGTTGAATATTGTGCCGTGTCAAATAAATGTTGTGAAAAAAAACGTGTGGTTGATCTGTTTGGATGATATTATGCGGTGAATTGTTGTAGAAAGGAGCGATGCCCCCATGTTCATCACACTGTTAATCATGAATGAATCACATTATCATGAATGAACGTAGCCGCAGCCCGTCGTAGTAGGTTACCTAGATATCGGCTGTAGTTGTTTACGTGCAAAATGGGTAACCTAGGTAACCACTGCAGTGCTGTCGATTTATGTCATTTATGTTGAAATAATTTAACATTTTCAGTATGATTTTTTCGTATTAACAGAAACTGATTTGGGAACTATTGATTTTCTTCAAGGCAGTGAAAACAGATGAAAATACATACAGTTGAAATTTAGGAATTGTAGAAATTCGTCTCATATATTTCTGCTAATTCAATCTTGATTTTGGACATTTGAAGTGAACATTTCAGAGATTAAAGTATTCTTTGTGTAGTGAGTGACTTTGTTTAGTGATTAAAATGAAGCTAGTGATGAAAGAAACTTTGGTTGGCTTCTGAACGAGTCCCGTTGTAGCCGTATTGAGCAATGCGCGGTTTTTGTTTTCTGAGATAGGTGATTGAATTAAATGAGTTTTCGAGTGCAGGTGCCCGACTATAATATCAAATTTATAGCTTTTAAGCGAGTATTTGAGGTTTCTACTTTAAGAGAAATCTAAAGTGAACTACGAAGAATCAATTCCATGGATTAGTAGATTGGTTTAGTTAGAAAATATGCTTTTTTCCTGTTTGCACTTGTGTTTCCATGTTGTATGAGATGAATATATAGGCGGAGATGAATAATGGAGCAGTTCCCCTATGCCGTGGAAGTTCATCACTTTTTTTGGGAACACAATATAACGGACATTTTCCCCATGTTTTTTGAATCTACAGTTATAGTTTTTTACTTGAAAAATTTGAAAACTTCAATTATGGAAGATAGTCAACCAGGATCTTTTTTACATGCCCTAATAATTCTTATTGTATTTTGTAATTTAGTTTTTATTAATCTCACATTATATGTACATGATCATATCTGTATTGTTTGGATGACTTTATACGGTGAATGGTTGCGCTACAATGTTGTCGTAATAACTTATTTCAATTCATGAAGCACACAACAACAACTATTGATATGTCGTGAATTAGTCTACGTTGGAGTCTACGTCTGATGTTGGAATGTATTTCCGGCTGAAGTGTCTCAAGAAAGTAAAACAGCTTATTTGAGCCGCTGATCGTTAATAAATTGCAATAGTTATCCCTGAAGATGTCACTGATCAGCGACGAAACGTTGGATAGCATAGGATTAGCCTTTTGTTGGTTTAGACTGCTTCCTTGACGTTTAGATTTTTTCGGAAATTTTTGATGCTTATGACTAATTCAACATTTGAAACACATTTTGAATGTTTTGAATTGTTTCAAACATTTTTGCCATCTTTAAAATTTTTGCCCTTCTTCAAATGTTTGCCCATGTAAAAAAAATGTTTTGTTTTTTTTTGGCATTTATTACGTTTTCGATACTTTTGACATTATAGTTTTGAAAATTATTTTTGACATTTTTAACATTGCTTGGCATTTTTGGCTCCCAGGTGGTCTCGAGGTACGATGCTGGCCTAACAAGCCAGTCGTCGTATGTTCGAGTCCCGGCTCAGGAGAAACTGTTAGTGTCGGTAGGATCGTAGCGCTAACCCCGGAATTGTCCTGTCCACCTAACAGTCAACTGCGAAGTTTGTGTATAGTACAACAGAAGGGCGAGTTCAGATACGGAATGTAGCACGAAAGCTTTGTTTTTTTATATTTTTGGCTTGTTTTGGAATTTTTCAATTTAATTTGTTTTGATGTGTCAATTTTTTTCTGACAATTTTGAACATTCTCAATAATTTTGCAACTTTTAATACTTCAGACACTTGGTAAATATTTGACATTTCAAATATTTATGACACCTTGTACAATATTTGAGATTTCCAATGTTTTTGATATTTGTTATTATTTTTAATATTAATAACATTTTTGAAACTTCTGAATTTTTTAGATCTTTGACATATATGTAAATTCTTACAATAAAGGTATTTTTGAAAGCTTTGACATATAACATTTTCATTTGTTTTCGACATTTGTAACATATTTGATATTCCCGACACTTTACATATTAAAACATTTTGAAAATTTTTAATTTTAGAATTTTTGCTGAGATTACGACTATTGGAGTGTTATGTGCGTTGGATGTATCTTGGGTTGAGCAGTCTCAAAAAGTAGATCACTGAACCGCTAACCATTTATAAATTCCTTCAGTTTCCCCTGAAGATGTCCCTAATCGGTGACGAAACGTCGAACAGTATACAATAAGTCGTTCTACTTTTCTGGAGACTAATCAGCTGACAATACACTCACCGCACATGTATTTTTCGATACCATTGTTGTTTTCTTGATATTTAGGATTTATTTTTTTATTTTTGAATTTTTTTTAACATTTCTGACAGTTTTAAAATTTATGCTCATATCCGAACTTTTGACATTTTTGTCTGTTTATTTTATTATTCATGACATGTATAACGTTTTTGACACTTTTGACATTTAGGACGATTTTGACATTTTAGACGATTTTGACATTTAGGAATTTTTTTAATTTTATTTTTGACATTTAAGCAATTCCACAAAAACCGGGCAACCAAATTAATCGACCATTTTTGATTTGCCTGAAACTTTGCATAGACGTTTCTATAGGTAAAAGATGCCATTTCGTGCTATTGCTAATTGTTTGGAACACGACTCATTTTTGAGAAGCTATTGAAAAATGGGATTTTGGGAAGGTATTGATGATTACAAATATTTTTAGGGTCAAAACGGTTCGTGTGACGTTCTCGGCAAAGTTGTGGAAAATAATTTTGTCTTTCCGAATGGTATACACTCTGAAAAAATTAATTATATTTAAAAAAAAATTAAAAGGGAAACTAAAAATTAATTATCTAAAAAAGCTCATATTTTAAAAATCCTATTTTTTTATAAAAACTACAAAAGATTACCCAAGCAATGCAAAAGGTCCGATACTAGAGGAATCAAGATAAACATGTTATTAAATTTTTAAAATTTTTTTTTTTAATATTTTGTAAGAGGGGCATATTTTTGGGAGGACAAAATTGCTACCTACAACTTTGTTGAAGACACTATGTCGGGGCGCTGAAATTAATCCAAGCACCATCCCAGAATCATTACAACGCGCTGCCATAAATAAATTATCCACCCCTGATTTGGCGCCTATGGGCATGTAAATGTCATACAATAAAAGACATTGTTTAAAACGTGGTGCAGCTATAGTTGGATACTGTTTCATATTGTACGAAAGGGAGGATTAAATCGATCGTGTTTGCATAACGGAATCACTCAAAACACTAAAATGTGAGTTATAAATCAATGAAAAGGTTTCGGAGAAATAATTATTAAAATAAATTTACAGCTTAAAGTATTTTTCACTCGCTAAGAGATCGTGTTTCATTTTCTAACCTCGTCGTGAAATAGTTTCCCGACACACTATGCCAATCATTCAAACCGTTTTGGCTGTAAAAAATATTTGCAACTTCTAATAGACCAATCTGTGGAGAATTTAAAATATGTTTGCAGTCAAAACGGTTTGTTTGAATAACATTGGGTCTTCAGCAAAGTTGCTGATGACAATTATGTCCTTCCATGGTAATATGCATCTTGTGAAAAAAATTTTTTTTTTCAAAATATCATAATTTTTTTCTGATTTCTCCAGGATCGGACCGATTGAATTTTTTAGATAATCTTCTGCAGTTGTTAAGCAAAAAAAAATAGTTATTTAAAAAATGAGCTTTTTAGATAAATAATTTTTAATTTTTCTTTAAACTCTTTTTCAAAAAATAAATAATTTTTTTGAAGTGTATATTTCTTTCAGAAAGACAAAATTATTATCCACAACTTTGCCGAAGACGTCACACCGATCAAACAAACCGTTTCGGCTTTAAAAATATTTGTAATTGTCAATACCTTCCCAAAATAGTATTTTTCAATAGCTTCTCAAAAATAAGTCGTGTTCCAAAAAATTAAACCAATAGCACAAAAGGGCATTTTTAGCCTATAGAAACGTCTATGAAAAGTTCAGCCAAATAAAAGATGACAATTTAAAAAAATATCTAACCTGGGACATTTTTTTGTGGAACTGGTCATTTGCTGACTTTTTCTGTCATTTTTTAAATTTTAGTTTTTTTGACGTTCTATACTTTTTGACATTTTTTAATATTTATGTTGTTTCCGATATTTTGACCCTTTTCAATATTTTTGAAACTTTTCATTTGACATTTCTAAGCATTTACCACATTTTATACAATATTTGCTATTTTCAATGTTTTTGACATTTATTATTATTTTTAACATTTTTGAATTTTTTTAACTCATTTTTGTTTTTTATTTTATATTATTATTCCACGCATTTATAACACCTTTTACACTTGTGACATTTTTAAAATTTATGACATTTGTAATTTTTATTCAAATTTGGCATACAGAAAGTTTTTGACATTGCTGATAATTCTCACTGTTTCAACATTTTTAAAATTTTTGACTCTATGATTGCTGAGATTCTGACTGTTGGTGTGTTTTGTTCGTTGAGGGTGTGTGCGGTTGAACGGTCTCAAAAAGTAGAGCGATTTATTTTACACTTAAACCGCTAATTGATAACACATTCCAACAGTTTCCCCTGAAGATGTCACTGATCAGTGACGAAACGTCGGAGAGTATGAAGATTAGTCGTTCAGCTTTTTTAGACTGCTCAGCCGAAAATGCATTCATCGCAGATACATTGTTTGACTGTTTTTTTTTCTTGACGGTTATTATTTATGACATTAATTCGACATTTTATGAATTTAGTTATAAATGACAGAACCTCCCTATCCCCACAGATCAATTAATGTATGCTTCCATGAACTCAGACTAATTTGATTGCTCGTAGGTAGAGGTTCTTGCTCGTAGGTAAAGGAAATGTTTGAAGCAGCCCTCTTGCATAAACAATTTGTTAAGGAAAAGGACAGAAATGATAAAAAATATTTCAAAAGGGACAGAAAAGGTGAGGAACAAACAGGAAAATAGAATTATTCCTGATAATTGAATCCCGGATAATCGAGTCCGACCGGTCTTTAAAAAATTGTAAACACTTTTTAATATATATGACTTTTTTGACATTTTTCAAGTTTTGACCATTTTTTTTACATTTTTGATTATTTTTATCGTTTATAACATTTTAAGCACTTCTGACATATTATTTCCAATTTTTTTATTTTTTATTTTTTATGGCAACTTTAACATATTTTTTATATTTTTTATTTTCGATGGATAAAACATTTCATATTTTTGGAAATTTTTGATAATTTTGATTCTAAGTTTTGGCATTTTTTTTCTGATATTTCCAACATCTTCAACATTTATGACATTTTTTATATACCTATCTAAAAATATTGACATGTTTTTTACATATTTCATTGTTTCAGACAATTAAAACATATTTGACATTTCTGACATTCAAAGCATGTCTGTTTTGTTATGCTCATTGTTTTTACATGGTTATAAATTTTTTTCATGTCTAAAATTTTGTTTGCTGTTCTAATTATTTTCGAAAATTTTGACATATTTGTTGATATTGGACAATTCCGATAATTTTGACAAATTTGGATACCTAAACAATTTTGGGAATCTTAACAATTTTGGCTAATTTAAAATTTTGGAAAATTTGATCTGATATTTTTTACTTTCTATTCTAAAATTTTTCAATTATCTCTATTGTTTTGTTTTTATTAGTATTTAACATGTTTAATAAAGGTAGAAAACTGTTTTTTTTTGCTTTATTATGCAAACCTGCAAAAGTAGTTTACTTCCATAAACGGTTTTCCCTTCCACAGATTCCTCACACCTCATTAGGTTGCAATTCGTTGTAACACACATCCAAGCTTCTTTGTAACCATTTGCCGTGGAATTGAATTCCATTATTCAAATATCGGCAATTCGTTGGAGCGAAACTATCTGCCAACGACTAGAAATATACTTTTATAAACTGCTCCAAGTGTTGCTTTCACACCGACCGAGCAAAAGCAATCAACTAGCGGTCTGATCACCACTCGACCCGCGGTACCCGAGTAAAGTCCAAAAGTAAATCTTATGGAGGTGAAATTATACCGCGATGCATAATCAAATTGATATCCGCTTGAAGGGTTTTGAAATCATTCGTCGCAACATTTTTTTCTCCGATTTATTCAAGATCTAAATTTATTCTTTTCGTTATTCCACTTCACTCGGTCGAACGCCCAACCGAAACCAACTGGAGTCCTGACCCGGGCGCAAATATTGTTGGGAGAAAAATCATACCAAACAGTACTTTGCAAATAAAACCGACACTAATTACTGCTTCTCAGAGTACCCTCCTGCTTGCTGCCAGGAGAACCCCAACGACAACGATGGCAGAAATAGCGAGAAAATAAAAACAAAAAAAAAGAAATAAAGTTCGACCGACCGGTCTTTGCTGGTACAGCGCAAAGTGCTGTCGATGTCGGTAGGATTTTTCAATGTATGCACAGCTGGAAATAATCTTATTTGTAAGTTGAAAGCACCGATTTCAAGTAGGCAAAAAAAATACAAACCCTATAAAGGTGAAAATGGAGGCAGAATATTTATGAAATTGGAACCGAGAGACAAACCGGTTTTCGCTAAACTTTGTTCGAACTTACCGCGTACAGGGCGACCGAGTGCTCCATAAGGGCGCTGCAGCAGCCGAGAAAGGAGAAAATCATGACCAGCGCTCCGGCTCCGATCAGGATGTACACACCGATGTAGTACTGGTAGATGTCCAGCAGGGCAATCCATTCGTCGAAGCCCGGCTCGGCCCGGATGTAGATCGTGAAGGCAAACAGTCCCGCTCCGATGATCTGTAATCGTTGGGAAACAAAGAAACAGGAAAAAATAAAGTGAAAACAAGCACGGCATCGGTGGGCTGTTGGGAATTGTAAATGCGCTACGAGTGGTTCTTCGTTGCTTTTTTTCCCCTTCAGAACGGAACTGAACAGGCCAGTGTAATGAGAAAACAGGAAACAATTTGAATATTCTTCCTTCGTTGGTGGATTTATTTTTGCGTTACGTTAAGAGCATCCTCGGCTAGGGTTGCCTGGAAAACACACGGAAACGAAGTGATTTGTTGCCGAAACTAATGACGGAATGTGGAATGTATGCGACCGACAACCACGCGTTCCCACTGTTCACCCACCGCCGATGGAGACGCACGAGCATTGAATGCCGATCGATCAGCTTCACCCTACGGTTAGTGAAGTGCTTTAACTTTCTTTTTTTTTGCTTTTCTTTACCTCGCTAAGGAATCAACATAATAGACAATTTATCAGTTCTTTTTGTCGAGAATCGTATCTCAACAACGCCGTGTCCATCCGAAAGAAAGCATTAGTCTTCCTTACTGCTCTTGCTCCAACCCAGCGTGGTTGGCCACGGTCCCGTCCCCGGCACCGGCAGAAAGCCAACGATTCGCCTGCGCCAATCTGCCAACAACGATAAACGTGAATGTAAAACATTATGTAAATCAGCGTGAAGTGAGCATTTTCATGCTTTCAAACAAATGATGCACAATTTGGTTCGTTTCTTGCAATTTTACCTTTCCGTTGCCTGCGGCGGCGGGTCGCCCTTCCCAGCCTCCCCAGACAGTTCTTTGTTGGTTCAACTGGCAGGCGATGGCAAATGTGGCAATTGCATGCCGCACACCCGAAGGAGTACATTTACCTTCATCCATTTCCCTTCGCTGCAGAGGGAAAATACGACGTTTCATTGCGCACAGTGACCGCCGTGCAATGGAGAAAAGGGCCGTGAGACCGGGACATCCCTTTTGGAGGATAGCAATAAAAAGTCTTTTGAGACAAGAGAAAAGAATTGCACTGGGATTTTCCATTTAAGATATCACCCTAGATCTATGCATCCCCTAGATGGGGTTGAGGGCTGGGAAATTATACTCCTTTCGTTCACTTTCCGTATGTTTATAGTTCTACGCCAGCACGCGAAATGAAGGCTTCCACTTCGTCGTCGTCAGCAATCACGATTGCGTTTCTGGGACCGGGAAAAAATACTGTTGGTGCCTTTCTATAAAATTAGCGCTTCCTAAGCGCATTAGAAAAAATGGTTCTACGGTATTAAAGTTCCGCTGGAGGCATTAAGGAGAAAAAAAACACACTCGAGTTTTGAGTTCTATCTAATGCTGGCTAATGAAGGCCAATTAGTAAGGGTACAAACTTTCTCAAAAGACGGAGGATCCATTTGACACGGATTTCAAATTTCGACAAATAACCAGCGCCTGACGGATGGATCTCATTTAGTCGAACATTGCTACCATAAAATGAACCTTTACTTAATGATCCCAACTGGGCCCGGGGGTTCCCGTTTCGCCGTCGCAGCGTTACAGATGGGCTCATTTTTCATCACCTTCTCAGACACATTTTCTCGCGTGCCATTTCGCACCAACCATCACAAGCTTTCGTATTTTTGGGAAACGATGATTAAAACAAGTAACGAATTGACCTGTGAAGCCTACAGGAGAGTGCGGAAAGATGGACCACACCGTTTTGGCTTAGAGTATGGTTCCGTTTCCGTCGTCATCTTGCATGCCTTTCTCGTAGCGCTCGCAGAAAATCGTTTTGCTACCGTGAAACCAGTAGCTAAATGGTTTATGACACCCGGCTGGGTGGCCGAGAAAAGACTAATTGGGGTAACAGGCGTAACTCGATAGCATCACGGAAGGCCGCCGTTTCACTTTGGACGCGAAATGGGTAAAATTGCTGTTTCTGGTGTTGAAACTGGATAACCGTACCTGTGACCTGGTTTTCGATGTTTTTTAGAAACTCTCTACAGGTTGTTTTTATATCATTTTCTGATAAATTGCTGTCAGTATGTTACCCAAAAAGCAGAACAACCTCTATTTCCATACCATTTTTTCATTTCATGAAAAGGGTAGTTGTAGTTTTTCGAAATTTTGCTCAGGTAAAGTTAACTTCCAATTATATCAGAACGCCTTCGCAAATGTGTGGTTTTGATTCGAAAACCAAACATGAAAAAACAGTTTTAAAAGTTTTTTTCCAAATGTCCAGTCTGAATATCATGGCTCAACATAATCAGAGTAATATATATATACCTCAAATTCAGAAAAACAGAAAAATCCAATAAAACAGAAGAACTGAGCTTAAATTTACCTTACGTCAGGAAAAAGCTGAAAACTACAATCAAAAATTTATCTCAAATTTATATCAAAAATTTTTAAAACGTCTTAAAAAAGTAACGCATTTAAAAGTTTATGCTGAAAACATTCCTAAAACCCAGAAGCAGTGCTGATAAAAGTCATTTTCCCCAGCAAATTTTCACTTCCAATGATCGCAGCACTCTTTCAGAAACACTAGATTTTCGTCCTAGTAACGTGCTGTTATACTCAGATGAAATAGATCGCGCGCATCGTTTACGGTTACGGAATAAAATTTGACGACAAATCCAACCAAATGATCTACACTTCAAAGCGAAAAAGAAAAAAATAGTCCACTCAATCAAAATGAACCTCACCGAAACACTGTTTCACTGACACTGATGATCTTTGAGCTGCCTTGATAATCTTCGTTAACTGATAAACTGCTGTTGTCTTGCTTCCATCGCATGAAATATAATGAGGTGTTTTGACAGTTCACTTCCATGCGAAAAGCGGGAAAGGAGAACTCTGAAGGGATTGTAAAAAATAACGTTTATGGATGCTTTTTTTCACTTTCACTCAAGAGTGTCAACAAATATCAACCCTGCCCAGAAGACATTGAGAAGAAAATAATTCCAAATATACCTTTAAGTGACTGAAAAAAAGAAAAGAAGAAAGCATACATAAATTTTTAAACCTTTTCTAAACAATAATAAAATCTAAATTACTTTTGAAAACAGTTGAGACCAACTACGAAAATAAAAATAGAGCAATAAAATGTACATATTATTAACAAATTCGATTGTCATTTCCAAAATTTTCATGCAAAATATATCACGCAAAGAAAAAAATCCAAAACAAAGGATCTCGAACATATCAATAACTTTTAAAAAGAAAGATTACATGAAAATTACATGATCGAAATTCAGCCAAAATGCCTGAGCAACTTAAAACAGCGGGAAAGCCACAATAAAAATTAATTGCAAATTGAAAAGAAAACCGTTCGAATGAGCAAACCGAAAAAACAGCTGAAATATTGATCTTAAATTAGTATCTAAGAACCTTAAAAATCAACTACAAATCAGAAAAAAAACAATCTTAAGAAAGTTTTATTTAAACTGCATAAAAATTCTAATCAATGAAGCTTGAATGTTTAACTTTTTTCAAATAAAAAAGAAGAATTCTGAATTCAGTTCAAAGTGGCTGAAAATCGTCTCTGAAGACTAGAAGAAACCAGCAAAAGAAATAATGGTTTAAGTCACCAAAATTAGTGCTGCGAAATTAGTGCTGTGAAAATGCTTCTTAAGTAAAGAAGAAACAGAAAAAGAAAAAAAAATCATCTGAAAAAAATTCCTCAGAAAACTAAAATCATAAAATTATAAGGTAATTTTAACGAGAGGGAAAGACCAAAAAGAAGAAAGCTTCTAAATGAAAGAAAAGGGCGAAGCAGGAAGTGATTCCAAATTTAGCTATGGGTGTATCCATAGGTGGATGAGACTCAAGACAAAACTGATTCCAAATTGAGCTTAGTTTAAAGTGCCTCAAAGAGCTAAAACAAAGTTTATTACATTGGCGTACCCCTACCTCCCTCTAAGCTGTCCACGTGGAATGATCTTTAAGGATCACCGGTGGCAAACGTTTTTCATGTCATTAACGCTAGAAATATTTTAAAGTTGTAATGTACAACTACAAGTTCATTAAGCAGGCAATGTGTGCAGCATGAGAAGCGACCCAAGCAGCAGTTGAAACATAATAAAAAAATAAATTGTGATCATTTGTTGCACTAATGAAGTTCCGAGGTTTCAAGAAACATTTTTTGTTACTACGATGAAATTGTAAAGAAACAAGCAACAACTAAAGTTGCATCGCTGCTTCAAAAATCTTCACACCAACAACGTAATTCACGAGGTTGGATTTGTTGTTGAAACGTGTAAACGGCATTTGAAAATCTAACTTTCACTGAATAGGTCTAGTGGGTGGAGCATATAGGTTGCCAATGTGATGCTTGCGAGATACGAAAAACAAACACAAAAAAAAATACTTCTAAAAGTTGCTGTCATGCTCTGAAGCCATGTAACAGCAACTTCTGCTCGATCGTTCGCCTTATATTTGTTTTTGAGATGCGGTTATTTACTGCGTTGTAACTTTTAGGTACTTGGACTAAAAGTCGTCCAGAAAGTGTGGGTCTCTAAAACGAAATGTGATAAATTGCTTTGAATTTCATTATCACGCTGAGGTACTGATAAATTGAAGAAGCAAAATTAAAACTGGAAATGACCAGTAGCATGATAAGGGAAGCAATATTTAAAACTGAGCCATGAACTTGCAAGTGTTTCTACAGCAAATGACGTAAATAGTACAAACGAGAAAAATGAATAGAAATTATTAACTGGAGTTGAATCCTCAAATTTCTGGAAATAATCAAAGTTAATTCGTATACAGACAATCTCTTTCCATTCCGACCATTTGCCGTTGTACAATCTCACCACAACGCCATGAAGTTTCTATTGCGCCCTAGTTGCTGTTACGATGCATCTTCGTAGCTGAAATTTTACCATGCAGCATTTACCATGTTGTTATTAAATTTCATGCATTAGTTCATACACATTGCACATACATTCATTCTTGAAACTTGTGTTGAAACAACGAAAATGTTGCAATTGGCTCCACCTCCTGCGCTTTTTTGTCATTGTATAAGAAACTGAGATGTAACGGCAACTTGATTTCGCATAAGAATTTGTTGCTGTGATGCACAAAGTTCATAATCGAAACAAATTTTGCTGCTTGGGGAAACATAAGCGAACTGGAAATATGATACAGATTTGGAAAAATATACTGCATCCCGACGGGACTTACACAAACAGCACAGACTGATTTTGGTCTCGATCACACAGGTCTGTAAAAGTTATCAGTATCAGCTGACTCTTCTGTGTGTGATGAGACATTCCTTTCAGTCGTATAAATAACGCTAGAACAGCAGTGTGTGTAGTTAAAGATGACCAATAGAATAAGTCGGCAGTGGAATGTGATACGCATATAGATTACGAAACAGTACCACCGTCCTCCGTGGTTTAATTGGTCAAAACACCATGCCGAAGACAGGGAGATTGTGGGTTCAAGTCCCGTCGGGATGCGGTATATTCTTCCAAATCTATATTATATTTCCAGTTCGCTTATTTTTTGCTTCCTCTACTACACACATTGTCTGCTTAATGTTAACGGGTAAAAGCTGTTTTAAGAATAAAAATTTAGTTCGAAAATAAAGTACATTTATACCTTTCCCCTTTTGGAGGATGATGTAATGTAATGGTTAAAGTAACTTGTGTTTTCTACTGGAATTGATGCAGTAATGCAAGGGATTGATATTTCGGCTTGCAGTCTAATGAATTGCATTGATTTCTAATCACCGACGTTTCAGTCCTTCTATGGGACCATCATCAGGACCTACAATATATTTAATATTTTATGTACAAATTAACTAACATTAGGACAACATTACACCATACGACATTGTAAAACTACTCACTCGAAATGGTAATCAACAAGTTAAAGAGGTTGTGCGAACCTAAAAACGGTCGGGTCGTAAAGAATTCAAAGCCGTACATCCGAAGCGCAGATACAAATTAGTTCAAAAAACAAAGCAAAGCCTTAGTGCTACATTCCGATTCGGAACTCGACCTTCAGTTTATTTATACACAGACTTCGTAGCCAAAAGTTTTGTGTACAGGACAATTGGGGGGCTAGCGCTACGAGACTCAAACTCACGACGGCTGGCTTGTTATGCCAGCGTCGTACCTCGAGACCGTCTGAGAGATATACAAATCAGTTCATTATGGTGAAAAACTTATCTGTAAATTTCCCACTCGAACGGTTGGACTCTAGCCGAAAAAACCTGTATGTTATATAAATATACTGTGTAGACGAGTAGCGCTGATGCCATCAGTATCCGTATGTCGAATGACCGTATGAGGAGTGGTATATATGTGGCACATCTCCAATACCAACAGTGCCTGTGTTTTAAAACTGGTATCGACGATCGCTGAATTGTTTATATCGAACCGGTGTTGTTGGTCTTTAGCGTGCTCCAACAGGGCAGACTTCTCTCTGAGCTGCTGTATCAGCGGATCAGAGTATTCGTGACCGGTCGATAGGTGCTGATCGAGAGTGTTCACTAACGACTGGTGGCCCTACATCCCCGTTCGCAGCTCATTGTTGGTCATACTGATGTAGCATTCTTCTCAGTCAGTTCATGCAACTCGGTATACGGTATAAGATCTCACATAGACTTTTACCTGTGTGATCGTTGCTGCATGCGATTCCCACCGAAGGCATGTCCTTTTTTTGAATGCGTGTGTGAGGCCTGGTATATGCACCAACGATCGATAACAGTCTAGCTAGCTAGTTTCTGTTGTCTCTGGCGGGCAGCCGTGTCGAAAATTCTGTTGATAAGCTGCAGTGGATAGTTGTTAAGTAGTACCATTTTAGTAATCATCTGTTTCATCTCGTCCTCCGTGCGAAAGGTGCTCAATGTTCGAACCCGATAAATGAAATTGAAGACAACCCCAATTTTTTTGAGCCATTAGATGGAACGAGAAAAAATTTAGCATTCTGCCTGAGGCCTGATGAAAATTTGTTGATTACTGTTTCGAGTGAGTAGTTCTTCAATGTCGTAGTAGTTCTTCATGACTAAAAGTAATTTTGTCCTAATGTCACTCAATTTGTACATAAAACGTTAAATATATTGTAGGTCCTGATGATGGTCCCAAAGAAGGGCCGAAACGTCACTAATGAGCACATAGAAATCAGCGCAGATCATAATGTTTAAACTTGCACACGTATTTGGCTCAGCAAACTAAGTATTTTTCACAGATGGAAAATTTTTCAGACCCAGGAGTTTTTTATGTAAACGGGTGTATGGTTTTTGGCATGGTCATTCATTTTGGAGCATTCAAAGCATTGTATGTAGCTCAGAAACCGTTGGTTGTATGAAAAAATTGCTTGAGAGTAAGTTGTAGAGAATTATCAGTGCCTAGTGAAAAAATATACACCGTGAAGACAAAATTTTTTTGGCTGAAAGAAATTCAAAATTAATACTAAATTTTTCATTTTTCTTTTACCTTGTTTTTAAAAAAAAAGTTTATTAAGAGTGCATATTTTTTTCGGACAGACAAAACTACTATCTACATTTTTGCCGAAGACGTCACACCAATCAAACAAACCGTTTTGGCTCTAAAAATATTTGTGATTATCAATACGTTCCCAAAATAGCATATCTAAATAGCTTCCAAAAATGAGTCGTGACCCAAAAAATTAAGCCAATAGCACAAAATGGCACCTTTTGCCCATAGAAACATCTATGCAAAGTTTTGAACAAGTCTAAAATGACAATTGGACATTTTTTGTGGAACTCCTTATCTCTACTAACGGAAGAAAACGCCAAAAAATATCTTACATGAAACACTTGAATGTTCTCAACACGTGCTCGACATCTCTAATATAGCTGATGACACTAAAAGTAGAACAGCTGCAGAGTTTTTAATGCAGTCCACGAGACCATTATCGTGTCCACGAGACCATTATCATGACCTCCTCTCTTCATCCTAGACATGCGCGTATCCCTTTCTTTCTTCTTAGTTGTCCACGTGGATAGTGGGCGGCCCCTTTGAACATGTGTGAAAGGTTTTTAAGGTTCATGAGTGGCATACAAGTTACATGTCATCAACGCTAGAACTATCTTAAAGTGTTAATGTACTACACCTCTCTCCTTTTGGAGAATGATATAACGTAGTGTTTTTTTTATTCTCGCTTATTTTCCGTCGGTCTAGCTACGCCACTATTGTTGTGCCAATCACAGACGCCCGGGGAGGCGACTCCACTCAGGACCCTAACTTATGACCCGGTTTTTCGCTCCCATGCACTTTTAGTGTTCCTTATGGGTTCTTTAACAACTGTATAACTTTTCAGATCGATCGGTGAAATGCCCGATTTTTAAAGCTTCCATACGATTTTATATGGGAAAAACCACCTTTTCGAAACTTTTTACACAGAGATGTCCAGTTGGCTCCTAAAAATATATCAATACATGATATTTATAGAAAATTGTACTGGGAAAAACTTTTGAAGACCGCAGGCGCTGCTTTGCTTATGAAAAAAGATATTTACCCCAGACTGAATGAATATCTGACGAACGGCTCACCATTGAATTTTACTACCAATACTGCTGCAGCATGCTGCTGTTGCAAATTCAAGCATGTGATAAGAAACGATATCGCTTAAATTTATCTTGGAGGCTTCCCCGAAGATACTATGAGCAAAAATCACACTTTGAAAACTAATTCCACGAGAAATTATTTCTCATACTTAAGCAAGTTTGCAATAGCAGCATGCTGTAGCAGTGTTGCTAGAAAATTTCAATGGTGGCCGTCCGTCAGACATTCAATCAGTTAGGGGTGAATAGCTGTTTCTACAAGCATCGTAGCGCCTTACGGTCTTCAGAAGAATTTTTCCCAGGAAAATTTCCTACAAATATCATGTATTGGTATATTTTTAACAGCCAACTGGACATCTCTAAAGAATAAGTAGTGAAAAAGTAAATTTTCCCATATAAAATCGTATGAAAACTTTAAAAATCGGGCACAAATCGGGCGTTTCACCGATCGATCTGAAAAGTTACACAGTTGTTATGGGACCCATAAGGAACACAGAAAGTGCATGGGAGCTAACATTTATTTTTTGTCCCACCCTAATACGTATTTAGGCTTCGCAAACTTAGTATTTTCCACAGACGGAAACATTTTTTAGATCCAGTAGTTTTTTCCTAAAAGGGCGTGTGGATTTTGGCATGGTCAGTCATTTTGGGGCATTCAAAGAGTTGTAGCCTTTTTAAGTCTGAAAATGAGCTGCAGGGAAAAAAAATTTTTTTTGACTAAAATAAATTCAAATTTAACACTACATTTCAATTCACAAAAATTCAAGTTGGATTTTTTTCACTTATTTTTTAAAGAAACTTGAAGTTATAACGGAATTTCTAATAAAAAGGCCAGAATGGCTTAATGAAAATGAATTTTTTCATAGCAGGTTGAGGATTCAAAAATAAATTCTATTTCGATATTTTACAAAATATTTGAACTTCAATGATTTGAAACAATTCGAATTATCATTTCGAATCGAAACACTTAATTAATTTATGCATCCGCTTCCTAGCTGTTTTGAAATCAATTTGAGAAAGTAAAAAAAAACACACTAAATTGTTCATTAAATCAAAAAAAAAAAAGGATGAAGTTGTCCCTTCAAATTATTTGTTGTTGAATCTTGACATTATTCCAAATTAAAAAAAAAATCTCGGTAACTATTGGTCGATAATATTTTGTGACGAAATTTCAGTCAGGTTGAACCGAGATTTACGGAAAAAATGACTGCAAATTACTGAGATTTGGCAGTAAATGTTAAGTGTGTAGGTTAAATAATTTGAAGGACGGAGACAACTTCTCAATAATTAATCCGATCTCTTTGATGCTAAAAAATGAATTGTGTTACACCGATTGTGTATTTTGATAAATCTATGTTTGTTTTTGGAAAACTACAAATAACTTTAAGAAAACCGTCTAAAATTATCCATAACTAACAATAAAACTTCTCTAGAACGGATGCATGTGAGAAGTTAGTTGCCAATAACTTTATGATTTGAAATTACTAATAAAATCTTACTGTATCATGGAAATTAAAAAAACTTAACTTCTAAGATGTTATATTAAAAAACTGATAATGAAACTCCAATTTAGCGAACCGAAAGAAAATGGTTTGGCGCCCATCAATTTCTGTAATGACTCCTAAATTTCAAGAGAATACCATAACTGGGGTGGATGTGTGATTTTCGAAATATGGAATTCAGTAGCGACTCATACATATTTAAGGCTCTTCTATCTCTTAGAGGAAAAGAGAAAGTGGTCAAAATTATTATAAAAGCTTGGAAATCTCATAAAAAATGACATTGGACGGAAATTTGCGTAATAATGAGGGACAATAGTTGTGCAAAAATAAATAAAGTAGCGTGATACACACACAATCAGTGACAGAAAATAAACATCATAAATATAGTAAAAAATAAAACAATCTTAGCAATTCTTACGTGGTTCGCTGGACTTAGGCTTGTGTTGTTCTAATTAAGAAAAAATTAAACAAAACAAAATAGTCGACTATCTCTAATCGAGTTTTTTACTATTTGTTTTACACTACAGTAGGCCCAAATGTGCAAAAATGCTTGCAGAACATTGATAAATAGTAGATAAACAAATCGTGCCGTTGAAACTGATATGTTTTTAGCCAACCTACTGATACATTTATCCCCTTTTGTAGATTGGTGTAATAAGATGAAGTCATTCGTGGTGAACATTTCTCCAAAACGTTTTTACAAGTTCGGTATTTCTCATTCTTACGCAAGTTTGTAATAGCAGCATACTGTAGCAGTGTTGCTAGAAAAAATTAATGGTGAGGCGTTCGTCTGATATTCAATCAAATCGAAGGAAATAACTTTTTCTACTAGCATCGTACTGCCGTTCTACGCATATTTGTCCCATGTTTCAAACCATGCAAACGAGAAAAACGATGTTAAAGTTTTACAATACTTTTACGCATTGCTTCAATGTGACAAATGCAATTATGGGCTTCTTACCAGTTTTACCTTGCAATAGACTGTTTTCAATAAATTTATTTGAAGGTTTTTCGATTTAACACTCTTTTCCATAAAAATACCCAATGGGACAATAATGCCGAGAAATTTGCCTCTCAATATGTAATTTTTACGCATATCAGTCCCACCACGTGCATTCGATGTTTCCCAATATAAAGTCCTACTGGGGATACAAGGCTGTTTAACCTTTCACGAAAATGATCACGTTGATATTGTTGTCTTTATACGCAAGTGATGATAGTCGAGATGAAAGTTTAGTTATCATATTTGAACGTTGTTGGGCTTTCACCATTTTGGCTACATACAAAAGACAGTTCTTACAACTTTCAATTAGTATGAATCTCATGCGTTTATCTTTTTTTATGCTCGAAAAGGAAGAGCATTCAGATTACAAACCAGCGAACATGGCGCAGTTATCACTAACAAAGATATGAACGTACCGCATTTAAATAATCAAGCAAAGTGATTTTCGGTACCGAATTTCTGAAACCTGTAATGTACCAAACGTTGTTAGGAGAAGTCTTTAGTGCTCTGTAGCCCTTCCCAAGCTATAAATGTGGGAATTAGTAGTAGATCTAGGATCTAGTGGGACAAATATGTGTAGAAAATCACCGATGGGACAAACAGACTTGGTATAGTTTTCCAAGATTTTCGGAACAAACAATGTTATTTTCAAAAGTTTTTCAAAAATATACGTGAAAATAGACTCATTGGTGATCAAAAACGAAAATCGACCAAAAGTAACATGGGACAACTATGTGTAGAACGGCAGCGTAGCACCTAACAGTTTTCAGAAAGGTTTTTCCCAGGAAAATTACCTCCAATTATTTTGAGTTTTAGGGCAGCATTTATTTCGCTTTTGTCGATCAGTGTTATGGTTTCATTCCAAAATGTTCTCATATAGATAAACTTTGTACACCATTCAAACTGAGTAAATATATCATACTGATTAAATGTACATTTAATCAAATTTAAATATGATTAATTTTACCTGCTTTAGATTTTAATATTTAAATTTTTAAAAATTTAAATTTTAGATTTAAATTTTAATGATAAACCACTATTGGAGGTCATGTTAAAACGATCAATAAACGTGATAAAATGTTTTGAAGTGAGAAAGTGAGGGTAGATTGAAATGGGTGTTGTGATTGTGTATGACTCAAACCGATTTGAAAAAGCATCCTTGCTTCTTCATTCAATTTTTTCCAACGTTTTTTAATTTCAAGTCTCTTTGAAGTAACTCAAAGCTTGGATAGTATTAAAACGGCTTACTCGCTCTTACGACGACTAAAATAAGTAATTTAGAAGAAACCGGTTAATTTGCCGGACCTCGGTTACGCTAGGTAGAAAGAACTCCTAATGTTAAATAAACCGTTATCAAACCGTTACAAACCGTTTACACCAGCAGACTCAACGAATGATTTAATATGAATTGAAGAGCTAGGATTTCGTCATGAGACCTTTGTGCTTGACCTGAGGAGGCCAAGCAGAACCAAGTGTATTTGCACTACCCAAAGGCAAACACCCTGTACACCCTGGATGCCAGGAAGAACGCCTTGGAGAGCAAATACTGGCGGAGGGGTTGCTTGAAGGAGGATTTTTTTCCCGTTTCTCATGCTGAAGTTGATTTACGAACCCGAAGTCGTAAATGTTCCTCATTTTTCGCATCGCTGCTGGTGTACATTCTTCAATGTGTTTTATTACTTCGCAATCGACGAAATTATACAGTTTTCTAGAGTAAACAGTTTTGTTGACGTTCTGACTTTTATTATCGCGTACCTATCATAACTTATGCACTGCGTGGGAATGGTAATTACGGAAAGTGATGCATGCGTTTCTTCTCGTCTTCCTTCTATTCAGGGTGAGAGGAATTTTTACTTTGCATGAAATGACTATTTATTACACTGTGCAATAAGCGGAGCTATGTTTTTGATTCGATTTGACCTATAAAAATTATTATAAAAAGTCATGTCAGGTTAGAGTGATAAACATCTCTATACGGTTGCTGTCCAATGGCCAGCAGGTAGCCGCATTAACATTCCACTAAGAGCGGTGCGAGACACCCCGACGGAAGAAGCATTGCTCTACAACATCTACAAGACATTTCCTCGACAGATAAATTACCGCCCATTTTCCCAGTCCGGACACGACTGCCACGCTAGTGACTTCGAGACGGACACTCGAACAGGAAAACCGAACGCCAATAATCCGCAATAAAGCACCCAACCTCGTTTTGTGCTGGCTTCCGCGTTGTGTAGCCGCGTAGCATCTCCATCTCCATATGTATTCGTCGATATTCTAGCCATCCGGCGGCGGCGACGGCGGCATTCGATATGTCAAGAATTGCGACAGGAGCAATATGTACGAGCTCTACCTGCCTGGCACGGCATGGTGCCGGGTGTAGCGCACCTGACCAGCACACAAGACCACTGCACCACCTGAGGAAAGTCGAGCAAACTTAATATGCGTGTGTTACCTCACAGCTTCATTCGCCCGTCGGATCTGGCAACTTTCACCGTCTGTGGGCGGGTGGGGCGATTAAAACAGAGAAGTCATATAACCCTGACAAGTTAACGAGGAAGCTAATAATAGACCTCACAGAAGACCTTCACAGCTATCAGTAGATATTTTTGTAAAGTTACATATTTACGAACGATTGAGTTGCCGTTTGATCGTCTTTTTGACGCAATATTTTCGCCACCAAGTAAGTGCTGCTGGTGTATTTCACACAGAGTGACACCGTTGCGAAGCCTACAACTTCATTTCTCATTCTCACGCAAGGTACGTCGCTGCCATCCTGGCCTGTTCTGGTCTAACATCGACAAAGGAGTGTGCAAGCCATATAAATTGCCACGGAATGATGCGGAGAAGGATACACCGCCGGTTGCATGTAGGGAGGAAGGGATATTTGGTATACGGATAGCTAGCAGACTCTGAGTAAGTGGGTTCCATTACGGTGGAGCATTTTTTTCCTGTCTACACGCTACTAAAGCCGATTTCATACGTGGCGCACAGTAATACGAGCATGAGTAAGACGAATAGCCGATAGTATCATCACGCGGTTTCCCAGGAGCACTGATGCGCTATCGGAAAATGTTCTGGCTGGGAATAAATTTCCGACTTTCGGGTGTGGGCCCGCCCCGAAGCGAGGAGGTCTCCGCACTCCGGAGTGACGCGCACGGTGACAACGGGCATTGCGGCAAGTGCGATTGATGCCCTGCCAGGGTTCTGATGGAAGAGTTGGGATTCGACGGCTGATAATGAACGCTGTGGGAAAAAGTAATCTGCTTTCCACGGGGATTTCGTACGCTCAATTTCGGCAGCCGGCAGTAGTCGGCGCGCATTCCTTGCGATGGTGGTGATAAACGGGGGAAAAATCGTTTCGCATTACCGCAGATGGATGGATAGATGGAGCAGATATTGTGTGCGTGGTTGATACGAGCCAGGAAATTTGCATTCCCACTGGGGACTGACTAATAATAGGAGCGTTCGAATTGTATGGTACGACCATTAACATTAACTAATTTTCCTTCAGAGATATTCAGCGATATTGATCGTGGCCGATTTATTACGGAATGGAAGTAATTTTCTTAAATGTATTTTTAAGTTCATTCTAGTAATTTTTCATTACCGAAAATTGTATGAAATAAATGCTTCGTTACATATAATCGAAGGTAAAGCGAGTTGAAAGGGACGCAGTTTTGAACTCAAAACCATGGCCCGCGATTTAATCTCTAATGCGATTTAGATTTTAATCTGGAAAATTGCATAATTGTAATCTAGATGTACTTTTTCAAACAGATAGAGCTGATATCTCAAATTTGAAAAGCGATTTCATAAAGCAAACAAAAGGCAAACAATATTGATTCGTTCGTCATTAAATGAAGCACTGATGATGGTTGTATGTAGCAACCGAAATACGTATCTGCGGACGATATAAGAGGGTAATTGATCTTTTGTAGTAAAATTAAATGGAAAATAACCTCTTCTCAATATGCATTTGGTCACAAATATTTTATTCAGTATACGTTTTTTGGTCATAATAAATCGATGATGTGTGGACTAGCGATAATTTAATTTTAGCACAATCACTAAGCGTTGAAAAAACTAATAATGTTGCAAAAATAACTGCAAAATAAGACCCGAAAATCTTGACACAATTTGTGTACAATGACACATATAAACTGACTGGAAAACATCCAAATGCTGAAAATGATGAAAAACATCAAAATACAAAAACCTAAATTGAAACAAAAATTTAGTATAATACAAACAATAACTTAAAAAAAAACAATTGAATTGCATAAAATATGTTACATAAATTTTTTTTTGTATTTTAAAAGTAACGTACAAATACAGCAGAACAAAATTTCTAACGAAAGCAACGTTACTTCTTTGAGGTTCTTATCAGTTCTTCAAGACCTTTCGTTAGATGTCCAGGAGGAGTAAAAACAGTTTGAAGTGTGTCACTTCTCTTGAAGGGGTAATATTCACCAAATGCTCAAAAAACAAGGCTTTTTTCATGATTTTTTGAAAGGACATTTAAGATGTAAGGTATGTGAATAATTTATCATTGGATTAAGCAACTCTTGCAGAGTAGGAAAAAAATTTATTGCTATTTTTGTTATAAAATGGCGGCTGTGCAGCGATTGCCGTGAACCGCTTTTATTAAGTTCTTCCACGGCGAGCAGTAGAAGTCGTGCCCAACTCCACCTATCACCAAAACAAAAAAATTCTCATTACCTACATAAGTGTCGCTAGTGAAGTACACAATCGCTTAAATCGTGTGTAGGGTAGAGCGGGGCTAGTTGGTCATTTTTGGTCAAAATGTTCTGTAACTTTTTGTAGGAAATATTATGGCAAAAACTCATTACATGAAAATATTGTGTTAAGTCTATAGCATCTAGAAAAACTGTAAAAAAATAAACTGTACAGAATAGTTTATGATTTTGCGGATATTCTATGTTTTTTGAGTGGATGTCAAATTGGCCAACTAGCCCCTCAGCTGGGGTAAGTTGGTCAGGGTGTGGGGTAAATTGACCGTTTATGTTTCGGAAGGACAATTCAGTTTTCTTTCCTCACTGGATTTGCGGCAACCTGTAGCGTCTCAGCGGTTTGACGCATCCGATTTTTTGCTTAATACGCTTGCTTCCCGAAATACCAAACCAAGAGAAAAATAACTCAAAATTACATGATAAAAATCGTGTTACTCTTTCATACCTGACGAGAAGTATATGTTGAAATCTCTCTAATAGTTTGGTTGGGAACTAAATCAAAGACAATAAGGATTAAATTGAGAACCAGAGCCAAACTCTAGATTCGCATCTGCAATCACAAGCACAAAACTATAGCTACATTAGTTTTTTATATTGAAAGCTTGCTTTTGCCGAAATTTTCATCAGATAGAAGGCATTTGTCGATGCATTAGTGTACGTTATAGTTATTTTAGATCAATGACTCAGCATTTATAGTGTGCAATAAAATAATCATCAAAATGACGATGTAATGGAGATAACTTTTACCTAATAGTTTATCGCTTCAAATAAATGGTTTTGCTAAACAAAGCATATACTGTTTTTGCTTGGATTAAGTTTGCATCACGAAATGCACTGTTACTGAAATCGTATTTACTTGTTTACTTGAATTCATTTATGATGTGCATATGACCAACTAACCCGCTAGTATGCGACCAACTAGCCCCTCATGTATTAAATATGTAAATTACTTGAAATATATGAAAATAAAATTTTGGCGAAAGTTTGCTATACACAACTTAAAACTAACGAAAATCACTTTCATAATGCGTTGAGCCATGTTCATTTCAATTTGGCTAGCTTTGTTAGGACAAAAAATTTCAACTTAAAAACCGAGTAGAATTGATTGCCAATTTGGCACCAACTTGTATTTATTATACGTCCTAATTAAAACTGTACTTTATTTTGTCATTTGGTTTCTCTGATTATCTACTTCTTATCACCCATAAAATACGATTTTTTGGAAACGTAGATTCGAATATATTCTCATTGACCATCTTACCCCGTAACCAACTAGCCCCGCTCTACCCTACTTCACTAGATAATCTAATGAAGAAGCTACAGTTAAAATTTCAAGTCAATCGGATGTAAACTTTTTCAGTTCTACTGCTCGCCGATTTTGAAAACATTGTTTTGAGAAAAACGCGTTTGAAGTTTTAGAATACTTTAAATCTTAAGAATCGCAATAATAAAGCCCCTAATAATCCCTGCGCCGTAAAGTTGTCCTTCCTGGGCCTTATTTGCCTCTTCTTCCTTTTTTTAGTCTGATGTAAAGCTGAGCCTAGACTCTTTCGCGATATCGGACATGTGATGCTCAGCGACTTTGACGCGGTCGGCGTCCGATCCCAAGCAAAACTCGTACATGTTCGGTCCAACGGTTCACCCAAGAGCGTGATTATGTAATAGAGAATAGTTAAAAATATCGGCATCACCGCAGTTCGAAAAAGACTTCAGAATCTTGAAGCCTAGTCCACGCTTGTTCGACTGTGAAAGCCGCACATCCTTACTACATTTTTTACACACTCCCAATTCAAAAAGGGCAGTAAATACAGCGAAAAATGTTTGAAATAGTAGCCGAAATCCCTATCAACAGCACGATCACGGTTTAAATCAGAAGTTTTTAATTTTTTCGCCTAGGTACTAACGTACACCGAATCGCCTTTGAACGCATGGCAGTTAGGCGGGTATCGGTTACTAATTTTACCCCGGGTATTTCTGGTACTTCTTCTTTTACTGCCTTTGTGGTCACTGTACACCTTGTCACTCATATTCAGGTACTTTTGAATATGACTCACAGTTAAAAAGTATAAAAAAACTTACACAGAGAACGTACACAACGAGAACGGCTGATCGACTAAACAAAGGGAAATTATGAGTAAACACGTGCTGTAGAAACGCTGTAACGGTCGAAACTTGATGAAGCGACATCGATCATAGGAAACTTTGTAAGCCGAGCATCGCCAAATTAAACGAACTTTGAGTTTAGATCTGTACCTGGGCGATGTAGATTTTGATTTTAGGATAGTTTTAGCATCATTTAGGCCAATAAAAAAAATGACAAAACAAATTTTTATTTGGTGGATATTACCACTTAGGAATCATTGTAATTTGGCATAATAAATGTTTATTTAATTTTTCTCTTTTTAAATTTTTCTGATACGAGAGTTTATCAGAATTTCACATCATGCCTTAAATTGGATGATATGAAGATCACGAATAGTTTGAAAATCCTCAGAGTTGGTTTAGATACGATAGAGTTCGTACCTATTTTCTAGTCGTTACGGTCGTAAACTTAAGAAACCAAACAATTCTTTGATACTTCTGGAAAAATTGGTATATTATCCGTTTTCAGATTTAAAACTAAATGCAAGGAATGTTATACGATAAATAAAAGCGCTTTAAAAGTAGAGACGATAGGGACAGCGAACGACGCCATATTTTTTCCCGCTCTCTTGACATTTTTCTTCAGTAAGGTTTGCCATTTCCTAGTGTAAAAATACACGATTCTACAAAAAGTAGAGATTATTAAAGTTTACTACCGGAATTCGGAGCCACAGTACTGTGCCTGTGGATTCATTTTTTCCACTAGACGCTCAACTTTTTATCTGTTTATGTCTCCCAAATGGCCTCGAGGTACGATGCTGGCCTAACAATCCAGTCGTCGTAGATTCGAGTCTCGGCTCGGGAGAGAGTGTTAGTGTCAGTAGGAACGTAGCGCTAGCCTCGAAGTTATCCTTTACGCTAAACAGTTGGCTGCGAAATCTTTGTATAAATAAACAGAAGGTCGAGTTCCGAATCGGAATGCAGCACCAAGGCTTTACTTTGCTTATGTTTATGTCAATAACTTTTATCTAACACAAATAAACAAAAACTCTGGAAATATGATACAGATTTGGAAAAATATGCTGCATCCCGACGGGACTTGAACCCGCAATCTCCCTCTCTCCAGCATGGTGTTTTGGCCGTCCCCCATAGTTTGATTGGTCAAAACACCATGCCGGAGAGAGGGAGATTGCGGGTTCAAGTCCCGTCGGGATGCGGTGTATTTTTCCAAATCTGTATCATATTTCCAGTTCGCTTATTTTTCGCTCTCTTTACTTCACATACTGTTTGCTTGATGAAATTGCGTGTTAACGGAAAAAAGCCGTTGTTAAAAATAGAAAGTAAGTTCGAAAGAAAAACTCTATTAAAATTATATCGTGGCCCTGAAAAGATTGATTTTTAATTTCTGTGCAATATTCAGTGCATATTCAGTTTGAATTCAGTCATCTACGGCTGTTCTCTGGAAACTGGAAGTCGCCATCTAAGAATTCAAAATGGTAATCCAGGTATTTCTTTCTAGAGCAGAGTGGGGTGTCAAACTACCATAGAAATATTTCTTGCTTCTGAAATCATTCACATACCAAATTTGGTTCCATTTGCTTGGTTGATTCTTGGGTTACGGACAAATTCGTGCTTTATTTGTATGGAGGACCTCCCTTCCAGAGAAGAGAGGGGTTTTTAACTATCATAAGAACCTTCCTCGGCCTAAAAAACCCCTACATACAAGTTTTCATGCTGATCGGTTCAGTCATTTCCAAGTCGATATGGATCAGACAGACAGACAGGCAGACAGAAATCCATTTTTATATGTATAGATATTTGGTGCGCAGATAAGTTCCCGCTATTAGTCAATAGATGGCGCCAGAAGTAAGTGATGTGATAAATCAAGCTAAGTCACTAAGTCAAATCATTTTTTATATAGAGACGTTACTTTCAGTTGTGTAAAAAGATCTGATTTGTGCCAAATAATCATCATTCACCGGAAAGGTTACTTTCTCATTATATTCAAAGAAAACGATGGCTAAAACGCATCGAGAGTTAAAACAGTTTAAGGAAATGCTGCTCTAACTGGAACAACGTTCCGTAATAGGTTTCATAGATTAAAAGACGGTAACTTCGATGTTGACGACTGTCCGTTTTTTGGAAGATCAGACACCTTCGAATACGCTGAATTGGAGAAGCTGCTCGATGAAAATCGATACCAAACGCAGGAACAGCTTGCAAAAACGTCCGGAATACGAGCAAAGTGATTCTTCTATATGACCACGCTCGGCCTAATACTGCCATTAAAACTACACATTAACATTATCATTTTTCAAAACGAAGTTGCATTTTAATTTTTAAAAAACAGCGAGAACTTAGTTGCGCACGTAATAGCTGAGCAGTTCCTCAAAAAATGTCCCAGTTTTAATTTTTTTTATTGTCATTTTTGATTTGGCTCAAACTTTGCATAGATGCTTTTATAGGCAAGAGATGCGATTTTTTAATATTTTTAGGGCCCAAACTGTTTGTTTGATCGTTATGACGTCTTCGACAAAGTTGTAGATAATAATTTTGTCTTTCCGAAAAAACTATACACTCAAAAAAATCATGTTTTTTGTAAAAAAGTTAAAAAAAAATTAATTATCAGAAAAGCTCATCTTTTAAAAATCTATTTTTTTTATATAAAAACTACAAAAGATTACCTAAACAATGCAACCGAACCGATCATGGAGAAATCAGAGAAAAAAAGTTACCAATTTTAGAAAAAAACAAACCGTTGCGACTGTAGAAATATTTGTATTTCTCCAAAGTGCGGCTCGCCCTCCGAAAAAAATGAAGAAAGATTTTTTTTCTTCAAAAAATCGTAATTTTTTTTTCTTGATTTCTCCATGATTGGACTCCTTGCATTGCTTAGGTGATCTTTTGTAGTTTTTTTTTATAAAAAAATAGATTTTTAAGAGTTGAGCTTTTTCAGATAATTAATTTTTAATTCTTATTTTGACTTTATTTCACAAAAAAAAATATTTTTTTTTTAAGGTGTATAGTTTTCTCAGAAAGACAAATTATTATCTACAACTTTGCCGAAGACGTCATAACGATCAAACAAACAGTTTGGGCCCTAAAAATATTTGTAATCATCAACACCTTCCCATTTTTTGTTGAATTGCTCAGCTGCGAAATTTTGGATTGAAAGATTCCAACACGATTTCCAAACAAAAAAAAAACTGAAAAGGGTGGAGAGCAAAATCATTTCAAATCGCCTGGAAATACGCGAAAATTCAATCGACCATTTTTGATTTGAATGAAACTTTGCACACGTATTTGGCTTAGCAAACTGAGCATTTTTCACAGGTGGAGAGATTTTTTACACCCATGAGCTACTCTAAAAGGGCGTATGCCTTTTGGCAAAGGTTTTATTCGAAGCATTGTAGCCCAGAAACCGTTGGTTATATAGAAAAACTGTCTGAGAATGAGTTGTAGGGAATCAAAAATGAACCATGAAAAAAATATACACTGTACAAAAAAAATTTTCTTTTTACTAAAAAAAATAAAAATAAAAATTGAATTTCAATTTAAAAAAAAGAGTTGAATTTTTTTTTATTTTTTTTAAAGAAGCTTGACGTTAATACGCAACTTTTTAAAAAAAAGTCCAGGATGGAGAAATGAAAAATAATTTTTTATGGTAGATTATTTTTTTTATAAAAATTCAAATTTAAGATTTTTAAAAATAATTGTATTCTGATGATTTTAAAAGATGCAGAGAGCCGTTTTGAATCAAAAAGCTCTTGGTAGTAAACATTCTAAAGGCATCGGTTTTCGAGTTATTTTTACTTTAACCTCGAAAAATTATTATTATTTAGGAAAATACACGTTTTTCTTAGTTTGTCCATGGTTCTCCAGCAAAAACCATACGTTCATTGGAATGCTTGATCAAAAATATACAATTCATTCTTTGACAACAAAACGATTGGGCGAACGGTACTCAAGAAAAGAGTTAAATGTTCTAAGTGATATATAAATATATATATATATATATATATATATATATATATATATATATATATATATATATATATATATATATATATATATATATATATATATAAGAATCAAATATTTATTTTTGAGTTTTATTATCTTAGGAACATATTTTTTATGAAATAGATACTTTACAGAACTAGTTTCACCTTATATTTTATATACATCATAAGTAAATGATTCGTCATCTTTTGAAAACAGCTTCGTTTGTATCTTATTTTCTGAAATCGGAACAAAAGAGTAACACTTTTGTGTGGCAGCTATTATTATATGCTCAATTTGCTAAGCCAAATACGTGTGCAAAGTTTCATTCAAATCAAAAATGGTCGATTTTCGACCATAGGTCATTTGGCGCGATCTTGCTCTGGAACGAATAGCAGAAAAAAAGACGCGGATACTGCCACAGACAAAAATATTTAAAAAAATACACAACAGTGGCAAATATTTTGATTAACGTATTAATAAAACTGACAAAAAATCCTAATGCTAAAAAACATAAGAGTAATAATAAAAAGCAGAAACCATACATAACCGATTCGGAAACGAAAGTAAAAACTGAAAAATCAAAATGAAGCTACTTCAGAAGTGACCTACAAAATTAAAACCAACATTAGTAAGGAATTACATCAGAAGCATTCTGATAAGAAAATGTTGCAACAATGACATAAACTTTAGATGAAAGAATACAAAAATTGCTGGAATTGGAAACAAAGTAACATGGAAGACAAGAAACAATTACTTACCAAACGAAAACCCAAAATTTAACAAAAAGGTTCTCGAAAAGGTAAGTGAATGACCAAAATAACACAAAAATTAAAAAAGCTGCGGGAACTTGGTGATTCGGAGAATCAAAAATATTGTACCTATTTTTTTATTTATTCGAATTAAACACGAATAGATTTTACTATCAGACTAGAGACTACGGATGTATTTTTTTTTTGTTTTTTACGCATCTTTTTGTTGCTGTGCGTTTGTCCTAATCAAATTTATTTGCAAAAAATCACAGTAGATTTACTATTTTTTACTATTTTTTCACTGTTTTTTACTAATTTCTTTTGAGACTAGTACCCAATAAAAAAATATGAAAGAAATGTATTAAATTGAGAAATGTGTGTTCAGAGCAGAATCGGGGTTTTCGGCATTGTTCTCGTTGAGCACCACACAGGATTTATATTAAACTATCTATTGATGAGAACAACGTTTATTGAAGCTCCGAATCGTTTCGCGTTTTGATGGGAACCAAAACCTTCTTTCTATTTCCAGCCGCTATGTACCCTACGTTGTGACAAATTTTATTTTTATAGCGCGAGAACTAACTTTGCAGTGCTATAATTGCATTGACCACTGACAGCCTCCTCATATTGAAGAAACGCTCCTTATTAAAAACTGTTAATATGTTTGTTTACAAAATTTTCTTAACATTTAAGAATTTATTAAAAATTGTTCCATTTTTAGATCATGTTTTTACCTAAACTTTTTTCCATTTGTTGAAATTCCTTTAATTTCACCTTTCTTTTAACGATTTGGTTATAACATACAGTTAGCACAGCATACGGGATTGTACAAATCGTAGCCTTTTGTTAAATACCTGACTACGTTCATTCGTGGTCCCCGTGGCTATGTGGTTAGCGATGTCGGTCGGCTAGCTCTCCCACACGGTTATGATATCGGGTTCGATTCCCGATCGAGTTGAGGATCTTTTCGAGCTGGAAATTTTCTCGACTCAGCACTGGGGCACGGTGTATCGTTGTACTTGGCCTACACATACAAAATGTGCCAAAAACAATATCGATAACGAATTCTCTCAACTAATCTAGTTGATCGAGACCACTATTAGCCCCAAGGCTAAGCGTGCGATATTTTTGTGTTACGTTCATACTACCTTCATAGCTATTATAAAATTGTGATATTCATTTTACTTATTTTATTCTACGTTGATCTTGCAGTCGTGTCTCATACACAACCGTTTGAACTTTTTTAACAACTATTTTCGTTCATTATTACATATCACTTTTCATGCGATTTTGTCTGTTTTAATTATCGTTCAGACTCGACCAATATCTATTTTTGGTTAGAATTTTTCCCTAAGAGGTTATTTTTTTTGTTACTCGGATCATCAGATTACAAGCGGAAATAACTGTTTAACCAAATTATGAATCGCAAAAATCTCAGTGTCGTTGTATAGCCAAAATACAGAACAACTTTCAATGATCAGCACCAGAAGTTAATGGGAAGCTTCTAGGTTGAATAACCTAGTGTGTACGCAGCAAAGATGTCGAGAAGAAACACCAACCTTCCACTGCAACCTCCTTTTGGGACATTAGTTTGATGTCCTAAAGGTAAAGCTTGGTTGAAAAGTTTTTTCTTTCCTCTGCTGTCTTGAAAAAAACACGCCTTAGAAAAATATTATTTTTTGATAGTTGGTTAAACTAAAATGCAATAAATGTTTAATTCTCACTTATTCATATATTGCATTTTTTGGAATGTTAGATTTTTAACATACCATTAAGAATTAATCATCTAGTTATTGATTAATTTAAAATTGGGCTCAGTAAATATTTCTTAAAACTTGTTGGTTTTGCTTTTTTGCTCATTTTGGTGCTAATATATCCTTCATATTATTATTTTTTGTTTTCTAAATACTTTCAACACTGCTGTACAAAATTTTAGTCAGGCCATAATGATTGATTTCGTTTTTGATAATACTTTATTTTGACCGGACTCCAATGGAAATGGTATGAATAAGCCAAAAACCTGTGTAAGTTACTACTATACTAAAGGCATTAAGCCTTGAAAACAGTCATTTTTTTAGAAATTATTGAGAATTATTCAAAAATCTATTAAAAAAACTCAATTAGGCACACAAGCACCGAACCATCATTTTTGGCTAGTAAAATTCCATTTTAATTTAATAATGTTTGGTTTGAATTTGCTCTCAAACGAAAACATGAGGCGTGAGGGTTTGTTAAAAAAATCGGCACGTTGATTCTTTACGGAATTAACATTGCAACCTTTTAAGTTATTGGGCTAAAATCATCGAAAAATCTTCACAGCATTATGTCAAAATCACTCGTTAATGCCACTCCAAGCACTTGTTCAATAACCATCCGGATAGGTTCGATAATAATCGAACATAATCTTCAAACATATTCAAACAAAAATAACCATGACACGCACGTTATGACAAATTCGATACCGAACCAAACAGGACGAACCACGGAGAATGATTGATTGCTCGAGCTTTTAACCCTAGAAATGATTGCTGAAAACCAGTGTGGCATCTTTGCGGGCCCGAGGCATGCCGTGTAGGAAAAACCGATATCCTGGTGGGCAGGTCGATCATTCAAATGGTGTACGTTTCTAGAAAGTATCATCATATTTCCTTACAACGACGAATTCCGTTCGTTTTAACGCCGTAAAAAGCCCACCCGAAAAACCAATTATTTCAAATACAGCCCTATGCCAGTGATAGTGTGCGGCATGTGTGTGTATGTGTACGTACAGTGCTGCCCGGAATGCGGGTGTCATTTATCATATCATTTCATTTATCATTCCGTAAACCGCACAAATATTGCGATTTTTGGCTGCGACTGTTTTTCCGATATTGCCGATCTGTTGTAGAGCGGTTCGTACAATCCTTCTTCGCAGTCGGAACCGGTGAGCCACTTTTAGCCGATCATTGCTACTGGTGGTGGATTGTCGAGTGGTTTGTATCTTGCTGGGCGAAAGCCAAATCCCGGAATGGTCCATCAATCAAACTTTTGGGGATGAAATGTGTTATTTCACCTTCTCATCCGTTTGATCCTTCGGCAGGGCCTCGCCGGGCTTAGATGTGATATAAAATGTGGCAAACTAATATTCGACTGCGGTCGGATAAACACAAAGTTCGGCAAGGGACGATCATCGGAATCATGCGAAAAAGTTGTCACAAAAGCATTCGAAAGGAAGTTGGATTTCGAATTCATGTTTGCGTTTCCGCTAGGGTGAAGCATTTGCTAATGTTGCCCACTCCAATCTTCCCGGGGCGAGAAAAGTGATGAAAAATGGTACGACATTGCAGCAGGAGCCATTCGGTACATGTATTGTGAAAAGAGCAAGTTTTGATGAGAGTCCATTTCGGAAGCTACTGCCGAGATTGGCCTATACTGATGGTGAAACCCTAGTTCACGCGTACCCGGCACTGGTGGGATTCGCACAAACACACCAGCGTTCCCACACCCACATGAAGTAGTTTTTTGATTAATTACTTCTGGCAACGACGGTTGTCTCCTCGGGACTGCTTCCGTTCGCCGCATTTGCCGCACAGAGCTTGCAGTTTTAATTAGGGGTCATTTTTGTGGTTGGTGAACTTTCTCCTGTGCAAATGCAGTGAACAACGAATGTTTTTGTTAGAAAAAATTATGAATACATTCGGTCTGGGGAGGAACTTTTTCCCTGCGGATCCATTTGTTGAGCCATCGCTCGAACACCAAACGAATAAACCTACCATAGGAACAATTCAAAGTCTAACTTCTAACCGCACCTTGGCTTGAGTGAAAACGCCTACACACAGCAAAATATAATAATACAGGAAAAAAATTGTGTTCATTTATTTCCTGTTGATAAAATTTAGTTTCGTTAGGCAGTTAATCCTTGGCGCCAACAAGCTTGTGGTTTGTGGACTATAAATCATCGATTCCGGTCGATGTCGGGCGAAAGTTTGCCCTCGCCGGGACACTCTAGGAAACCACAGACCACAGAGACATGCAGGTGGTGTTGATGGTGGGTGGCAGCTCAGAAGTCGGATATCAGTAAAAAAAAAACTCCAGCAATTAATTTATTCATTTGCTGCCAGCACCGAAAGCCAAAAGTTCCTAATCCGGGGGATCCGTTTCCACGGGGAGAACGGTTAGAGACACGGTACCGGAGCTGGAACACTTGTGGTAGGGTGGGAAAAAAATTTGAACGGGAAAGATTAATGGAAATGAATTGTCGTTGGGTTGTTCGCTTCCGTACAATCGACCTATGGAATTTCTTTTTTTGTTGCTGGGCGGAATTAGATCCAGAACTTTGAGATCGACTGTTTCGCGCTGGGACAAGGGTTTGTAGCGATTCAAATTGCCTAATGGAAAAGTTGTTTCGAAAAGTTTGCGAGATAATAAATTGTAGTTTACTCGGAAATGCTTCGATAAGAGCCATGGTTTAAAGATAAAAGTTACGGAAATTATTCCATAGAACCAAAAATTCAGGATCTGAGCAATTATGACCGAGCCAACCTGGAAGGGATGCCATAAATAGTGTTCAAACTTTACCTGAATTTTCCATGATAATATCAACCGGCTTGACCCTCCAGTTAGGGGACCTTTCCGTCCCCGTTTGCTCTGTCTGGTAACTGCGAATTGCAAAAGCTCTATGCAAGCTCTACAACGTTGCTCCGTGGAATTAACAATTAAAGGCGAGATTTTTTCTTTTCTCTCTCTCCTTCCCGCCCAAAACAGATTAATTTTCGCTTGCACTGTGTTGCGATGTGACCAAGGGATGTGCGAATAATTGCGGTGAGAATTCGGGGTCAGCCACCACGACAGAGAGGCGGAGGACATCGTGTGTGTGTGTGAGCATTTATTAAATTCCTCGCAGCGGCTTAGAGAATTCTCCGTCCGTCCCGGTGAAATATTTGCTAATGAGAAATTCTTCCCGTGCGACAAGGATTGCCAATCTGCTGAAAACTGTCTGTTTTAATTTGAAATCATGATTTGTATGTGACGATGGAAGTATTTGAATAAACAACCGAAGCCCAGTGTTTTTGTGAAGGCTAGGGTTTTTTTTTCAATTACATCGAATTCATTAACTATTTTCAAGCACCAGCACCTTATGTGACATCACATAATTCCAAAAGTCACAAGTCATAAATCGAACTTCAACAGACGATAAGTGCAAATAAAAGGCAGTGACAATTTCATCAAATTGCTTTTGTCATAGTGTTTAGTATTCGAAAAAAAACAAAAGAAAAATCTACCCTGAAAAATGTACCATAAAAAAACTATGCTACAATTTTCAGGGTAAACTTTTTTGTTTTTTATTCCAAATTCTAAATAAAGCCAAAAAAATTTACTCTCTTGTGTTGAAACTAGGAGTTTTTAACATCTGGTTCGAAGAAATACTATTCACACTTTTTATTTTATTCTAATTATTTATTTCTTATTTTGCCTGACAGTATTGTGTCATTTTCAATGTATTTTCGAATTTACTTTTGCTTTAATTTCACGCATCTAAAGAAGCGATCCTTTCCGAAAAAGCGTAATTTTTAGCAATGCAGTCAGGATCGAAAAAGTCCTTACATAATTTATGGATGAAGCCTTACTTTCTTATTTCTTCTCTCAAGAGAAACAAGGTGTCTAGTATCAGTAGTTTATTTCGGCGAAGGAGTATGGAGAAAATATTCATTTTTAGACTACTCAGCAGAAGGCTACTTCGAATATTTGTCTGTTTGTGGGAATGGAATTTTATGACTACTCCTGATTCTTGAAAGAAGGCTCTTGTACGATGAAGTAGGAATTTTCATGTGGACTCTTCTCGAGGAGACAAAACTTTAGATACGAAATTTGAAAAGTCGATTTTCATTGGCAGCCTACTGTACACTAGGGTGTCTCAAAATTGCTTAAGTCTGGAATCCCCGGGGGGTCACACTCCAGGTGATAGAAAATGGTGTAACGAACAAACTTTTGTTCGGCGACAGCTCTAGAGAATGATGTTTTCAACTGGCCCCGATGACTTTTTTAAAAAAATCGGTTTTTCTTTTGTTAAATCCAAAAAACATGTCCAGTTATTCAGTTTCCCACGAAACTTAATCCTTTTATATTTTTTACAGGCTCCTTAGGGTCCAAACTGTGAGGGAAAAATTCGTTTTGGATTGATTACACTGTGCTACAAATGAAAAAAAAAAATGCAAGAACTTCTGAAGTGACCTAGTATAGGTTGTAGGTCTTGTTGAGTGTAACATTCGCTCATACTAGAAATTTTCCAAACACCCCCAAAATCTGAAGTTATGGTCAAAATACGGTTTTTTGGACCTCAGGGCATACATTTTTTTTAACTCAGTCATTTCTCAACCGATTTTCAATATTTAGGCAGTTTTGGAAAGAAGATAAACAGAGCTTTCAAAACATCTACTGTTTGTACTAATGTTACTACTGTTACTACTGTTTGTACTAATATTTCTGAAACATGTTGAGTTATTTGAGTTTCAATATATTTTTTTTAGATTTTTTCACACAATTTTTCAATGTGAGGTCTGAGAACTGGGTTTTGATCATAACTTCAAATTTTAGGGGTATTCGAAAAACTTTCAGTATGCGCGCTATTAACACTTGACTAGAGCTATTTCCCACACTAGGTCACATCAAAAGCTTTTGCATTTTTTACCATTTGTAGCACTGTGAAACAATTGTGCGTTAGATGCCAAAAAATCTGGTTTTCTTAAAAACTCTATAACTCAGCCAAATATTCACCGCTTTTCACTAAACCACTTTTGTTTGATTCGTCATTGAATATTATTTCAAAATTTTATTGTATTTGTAGTATCTTTCTTACAAAAATAGGTGAAAAATTTCAAGTTATGTTGAAAAATAGCATGTGAAAGTCTAAAAAATTATATTTAAACTCAAATAACTCAACATGTTTTAGTGATATTAGTACAAACCTGTGAATGTTTTGAAAGCTCTGTTAACATCTTTCCAAAACTGCCTCAATATTGAAAATTGGTTGAGAAATGACTGAGTTAAAAAAATGTATGCCCTGAGGTCCAAAAAACCGTATTTTGACCATAACTTCAGATTTTTGGGGCGTTTGGAAAATTTCTAGTATGAGCGAATGTTACACTCAACAAGACCTACAACCTACGCTAGGTCACTTCAGAAGTTCTAAATCGCTGTAGCACAGTGTTATCGTCAATTTATTTTCCTAAAAAAATTTCTATCGTTTAGAAAAGAGATTTTTCAAGTATATATTATTTGACATTCAATCAATAAAAGTGGGTATTTAACCTTATGCTCTCACCAACTGAATACCATTGAAAGTTGGGAAATTTCATGGAGCAGAAATTATGTTTTCCAATACTAAAATGTTCATTCGCCGTATCATGTAGTATTATAATTTCAACTACTCAAAGGGCCCATGCTGCAGGATCATTGAAAACTATTAAGCTTCAACGTTTTGATTTGACATCAAGATAATTATTCTTTTCTATCCAGGCCTTGGGATCTTCCTGAATAAAAAAAAAACTTGATATCAAGCCGCAGTCTATCGAAAAAACTTTAGTGACTTCTCTGTGAGTCCACTAAGTTTTTTACAGACGAATATTTTTTCACTCTTGAATTGTCGTTTTCACTGCTCAGTTTTTTCAAGTTTAGTACCAGCTTCCTCTTCGAGTCATCATTAACATTTTTATCGAAAAATACCAGGCTAACATTGACCTCCGGAAGATACCAGTGCAGTCTGCAGACCCGGCACCGTACTGAAGTCACCAGAGATTGCGGGTTCGAGTCCCATCTAAATAAGCAGTTTCTGTTCTTGTTCATTTTTCGCACCCTCGTTAAATTACATACATTTCCTCCCCTTTTGTAAACTTGATAATATTTATTCGATTTTTTTTACTTGACCTTGATTATTGTAGGAAAACATTAAAGTTCAACTTTTTGTTTTACAGTAAATCAAGAATAATTCAAAATCAAGTTATTTTAGAGCCGTGTAGTCATGTTCTTCCCATGAAATTTCCCAACTTTTAGTGGTATTCAGTTGGTGAGAGCATTAGGTTTAATACGCACTTTTATTGTTTGAATGTCGAAGTTTACTTGAAAAATCTCTTCGCCAAACGATAGAATTTTTTTTAGAAAAATAAATTAACGATAATCAATCCGAATCGAATTTTTTCCTCACAGTTTGGACCCTAAGGAACCTGTAAAAAATATAAAAGGGTTAGGTGTCATGGGAAACTGAATAACTGGACATGTTTTTGGATTTAACATAAGAAAAACCGATTTTTTCAAAAAAGTCATCGGGGCCAGTTGAAAACATCATTCTTTAGAGCTGTCGCCGAACAAAAGTTTGTTTGTTACACCATTTTCTATCATCTGGAGTGTGAGCCTCTGGGATTCCAGACTTGTGCAATTTTGAGACACCCTACTGTACACGCTATTGTAAGCACCCTATTGTATTGTATTGTACGCAGCGGTTTATTTAGCAGCACGTGTGTTGCACGGTAAGCTGTATCGCTAAAGATAGCAATGCGGGTTGTGTAAAGACACACCATTCTCTTCATCTTTTTCGTTGTTTTCTTTTATTATCTCTCTCCAATATTCTCCCGCACTCATATTTCTGCCCAAGTAACGAAACTGGTTTCATCACAGTTTTATATCGCCGTTTTGGCTTTGTTTAGCGCTATAAAACTTTTATAAAACCAATTTTTTTCACTAGGGTGCACTCTACAAAGTAAGTTATGTGGGCGCGCTAAACCACTGATTCTTCAATCCAGTTTTGTTAAAAACAGAGTAGCCTAAATTAATAACTGCTCTCAATTATTAAGGTTACTCTTTCTTCAGCATGTTCAAAATTCAAATTTGTTATAACCTGACTCTTCTCCCCTCAAAGGGATTTCTGGCTACATCACTGCATCTCTGTGTTTTTGACATGCTGAGTGAAATATTTTCAGCTTTTCAGAAAAAAATAAATAAAATAAGAGAAATGTTTCTGCGTTCAAACGAAAATTAAAACAAGAATTCCCAATTTTCTCTGCAAAATCGTTTCAAATATTTTCCTTTTGCAGTCAAAATTCTAAAAATCAGTACGGTGATTTAAAGGCTTTGCTTCTCTTCTCTTTTTCACAGGTCTGTATGTTGAACGGCGTTTTTCGTGACCTTCCGGACTACGAATAAACGCAGTTTTAGTTGTGTGAAAATGTCTTAATTTGTTCCAAATAGTCATCATCTTTGCGATGTGTTACTTTTCTCATTTCATTGCAAGAAAAACAGTTTAAGGAAATGCTGCTCTGAGTAAAAAATAGTGCCTTAATTGATTCCATCGATCAAAAGACTGCTCCAGCGCTAAAAAGAAAGCGATTGCTTTATGGCACCGTGACGGCTGATAAAACATGAACTCATTAATTCAACCCAAAGCGAAAAGGAAAACAATCGGGACCACCCTGTAATGCTCCTACGTCGTCGACTATACGACAGTTATACAGCGAAAGTTATACAATGTGCAAAAGTTATACTATATGTTTGGAAAGTTTCGATTAAAATTGATGCGATTACACCGAGCACTACGCAAAAAATGGTAAGGAATAAAAAAGTGATTCTACTGCATGACAACAATTGGCCTCATACTGCCAAAATCATTAAGATTCAACTAAATGGGAAATCATTCAATTTTTACTTATTTCGTCAGAAAAAAAGCAGATTGAGATCTCAGCAAACCTGTGTTGACAACTGGTTGACAAAAACGAAAAAACCGTTCCTATAAATTTTGGTGCTTTTAGCCTAGTTGAGAGTGCTTTCAGTTTTCGGAATCTCAAATGACGTTTTACCGTAAACGAGTTTGTTTTTCTTCTTAATATGTGAAAGGAGCACTTCTTCAGCACATCAATTCTTGCCCAGCATGAGTGTTGCGTGTGGCAATTTTTTGCACCAAATTTATTTCTTCTGCTCTGTGCTGTGCTCCTACCGCTCGCAGAAAAACTAAAACACTTGCTGCTTACACCACAGCTGAGCGAACCAAGAATGGTGAATCACTCTAGTGAGAAAGCACAGAAGTTCAGCGCGGTGCGCGGTGCGGTGGTAAATATGTTGTTGCTTTTATTTTGACTAAATACCTCCCTTATAACATTTTCAACGATTATCCTAAAATATTTCAAATCGCATATTAGAAAACTTCTCTGAAGACACCTATATGCTAAAACGTCGAAAAAGACTTTTGTCCGTTTTTTTTCTGTTTGGTCCCACTGTGCGGTGGTTTTTGTAAGCTCCTCAGATCAAACAATTCGCTGCTCTCTTCAAACATATGTGTCGCTTTCTTCCCGTGTAATAATATTCGTTTTATCAAAGTTTTATAATACTTAATATAGCAAAAAAGCACTATAAAACTATAATTAGTTTTGTTAATTGGGCTGTGGGAGAGCAGCTATTTCCACAGTACACGATATTCTCCCACGTGCTAGTGATTCTTCCAGGAGAAACAACAAGCCTGCTCGTAAGCAAACGTAGAAGCAATTACTCTGCGGCCTTTTCACGCACTTCTAATTAAACTAGGAACACCAAAAAGAAACGGTTAGAAAAATATAATCTACCATATTTTTTCAGATTTAGCTCTAGAGCAAAATTTGTATGCACTTTGGCAGACCAGAGTGTATAACTACAAACATTTTTTGATTACTTAGCAAAAATTGATGAAAAATTTCATGGTTTTCGAATACATCTGAATAAAGTTGCGTAACCCCAAGGTTACAGAGTCCGCTTTGATAAGCTTATAAAGAGCAAAAGGACACACAGTTGAATCCTCTCCAGAAAGTTATAATTGGCGATACTTGGCAGGAAGAACAAGTTTCGGTATAGTAGAGCAATAAGCGTAAAAAAACCTAAATTAATCCACCTAGCGGTCAGACTCAGCATTTCTCATTCGAACTTATCATTTGTAAAAATAGATTTACATGAATGCTTAAATCCAAAAAGGTATATTCTCTCTTTGGGTTCTAAAATATTGATGTTGTAATTTAAGTATAAAATATGAAATTTGACGTAATGTTAGTGTTTCAGAAATAGCGAAATATAAGAAATGACTCTTAATTTCGAACAATTTAATCACGAGCGATACCGGGAACGTTCAAATAGTACGATACCACATTGAAATCATGTTGAGGCCATATATATTGATCAAAGCAGCTATTGTGTTGAATAGTGTTTGAATTTCTTTTCTATACAAAACTTTTGAACAGTATATCAAATTTTTATGAAGTTTGTTATTTGTAAGTTTGAGAGATGACTCGTTTGTATGACACTAGTTATGTTCAAATAAGTCGTGTAATACTTGAGAAAATAGACTTTGGTTGTTTTACAAATTAAAACATAACGGTTGCTTAAGTTTGATTACAATCAAATGAAAAGGGAACGTATGGGGGAGCCAAACTTTGGAACCACGTGTTCAATAATAATTCATCAGTTAACCCTTAACTATCCCGTTCATTCAATATCAATATTGTTCAAATCTGTTGTGTAGTTTCTAAGATAATGAAGTTTAGTGATTTTCACATTTCGATACATTACAGACGAAGTTACATTCCGATTACAGCAAAATTCAATAGAGTGTTACGAGGCAGCTAGACCTTTCATTTGATACTGATTCTGTGGAAATCATGTCAACCATCTCTGAGAAAAGTGAGTGAGCCCAAGTAGTCATCAGAATATGTTTCTTTTCATAGCTGGATATCACATTTTAAAACATAACAGGAAAAGTAATAATCCGTTCGCAAAAAAAAAATCATTAGAGTCTTAGGGGGCAACAAGACTTTCCATATGACACTGATTTTATGAAAATCGGTCCAGCCATCTCTGAGAAACATGAGTGAGATTAAACAGTCTCCAGAACACGTTTCTTTCTGTAACTTCTGAACCATATGTTCAATCTTCATAAAATTCAAAAGTTGAGGTAGCCCGTTCATTTGAAACCAATTTTGTTCAAATCGGTTGTGTATTTTCTGAGATATTGATGTTTCGTGATTTTTACATTTTGATACATAACCTCTAAACTAGAAATCAGATTACAATAAAATTCAATAGGGTCTTATAGGGCAACTAGACCTTTCATTTGCAATTAATTTCATTGAAATCGATTCAGCCATCTCTGAGAAAATCGAGTGAGATTGGGAGAGCGTTACACATACACACATGCAGAAAATGCTCAGCTCGTCGAACTGAGTCGAGAGGTATACGACATTCGGCCCTGTTGAGCACTTTTATACCTTTAGTTTTGGCAGTGATTGCTATACCTATCTAGGAAAAAGGCAAAAAGTGAAATGATAGAAATGACTTTTTATTTCAACTTCAATCCCGAGCAAGGCCGCAATCATTGAAATAGTGCAATATTAAATTCAAATGATGATGAGGCCACATATTTTGATCGTAGCTATAGTTTTAAACAGTCTGCGGGTTTCGTTTCTTTCTATAACTTTCAAACCACACGTTTAAACATTATGAAATTCATTGTTTAAGGGTTTGAAAGCCCATTTATTTGAATTCAACTATGTTCATAGCTTCTGAGATATAAGAGCGTTTTTCACATTCTGACGCAGCGCCAAAACTATAAGTTTGATTACAATGAAATTTAATAGCAACCTAAGCGGCAAATAGACCCTTAATTTGACACCAAGATAGAAAGAATCGGTCAGACCATCTCCGAGAAAAGTGAATGCGAAAGAAAGGTGCACATACACACGTACACACCCACACACAAACATATACACCTATACATGCATATATGCAGAAAATGCTCGATTCGTCGAACTGAGTAGAGTATTATATGACATTCGGCCATTTCAATCATTTTTCTACCTTTTAATTAGCCAGTGATCGTTAGGAGAAAGTCAATATGTTTACTTTCATTATGTGATTTCACATTTTTATGAACAACGGGCACAGTTACAATCCGATTGCAATGAAATTCAATAGCAATGAAATTCAATAGCAACCTATGGGGCAACTAGACCTTTCATTTGACACTAATTTTGTGAAAATCGGTTCAGCCATTACTGAGAAAAATGAGTGAGTTTAAACAACCTCAGGATAACTTTTCTTTACATAACTTTTGAACCATATGTTCAATCATAACGAAATTCAAAAGTTAAGGGTTCTGGGGACAGCCCAATCATTTGAAACCAATTTTTTTCAAATCGGTTGTGTGGTTTCTGAGATATTGATGTTTCGTGATTTTTACATTTTGATACATAACCTCTAAACTAAAAATCCGATTACAATGAAATTCAATAGCAACCTATGGCGCAACGAGACCTTTTATTTGCAATTATGAAAATCGGTCCAGCCATCTCTGATAAAAGTGAGTGAGAAAAAAAAGTTGCACATACATACATACACACACACACAAACACACACACACACACACACACACACACATACACACATACATACATACATACAGAAAATGCTCAGTTCGTCGAAAGGGGTCGAGGGGTATATGACATTCGGCCATTGGGACAACTTTTATACCTTCGGTTTTTCCAGTGATTGCTATACCTTTCTAGGAGAAAGGCAAAAACATGCATATCAACGTTTCTGGTCCCAATATATTTTCCATGCGGTTAGCTCATTTCTCTAACGCAGAAATCGGAAAGGTAAACGAAATTTGGTGTCCTCCTCCGCCACCTCCGTAGTATTTTGTTTTTTTTTGCTACCCTGTGTATTGAAGAAATTTTGCAACCTTTCGGAAACATGTTCAGTTGTGTAAGCCGATAACACAATGCAACCAAAATTTACTTTTTCTTCTGTCTATGCATGATTTTTCGTTGTATTTTGACGCAAAAACAAATTTTTCCCAGTTTGAACAAATTTCACCTTGAGAAGCAACAGTGGCGCCATTTTGAATTCTTGAGAAATCCAAAATTTTCAATGTAACTTGGACGCCATTTTTTTAAAGCCAAATATTAAAATTCTAAGAGTTTGTCCACATACAATAGTAGTATCTTCTTGCCCATCTTAAAAAAAAAAACAGATCTTAAATCGGACATAAACTGAGCTTTGAACGGTGATTCCATGACAACGCTTTTGGCATGGTTTCAATATATTTCACAAAGCAAAATAATAACGAGTGTGTATTAGCATTAATGGTAATGCGCTAATATCTGAAATTGGTAGTCAAATCAAATCTAATATTGAGTAAAAAGTCTCAGAAATCGATTGGTAGGTGTCTGATCCACGTAAAATGTCAGCAACATTGCAATTTTGCCTCAATCCCCCTACAATACTAAAATAGGTTTAACTCGACGTTACATTAACTTATTTGAAATCTGTTTAATGTAATATTAAGAATGTAAGCGATACTCAATGATACACTAGGGGGTCGCATTTTTGGCCAGGACCGATCAAAACACAAAAATCTCACTTCAGCAATGAGACAGAATCACTGCGTCTTCGATAAAGTTGATTCACTACTCCGCAAACAATCGTCAATGATTCGTAAACATTTATTTACTCTCCTGTTTAAACTGTCCGCGGAGGCCCATAAATTACTAAGCGAAGTTATTGTGACACATTAAGCATGTACATGTACATTTCTTATTTTGAAACATCGGCAGCTTAGAACAAACAACTTTGATGATGAAACTACATTGATGATTGACTCGCTGCAAAAATAGCTTATAGACAACCTTGCGATAATTGACAAAAGAAATGTCAATAAAACATTCCAAATGAATCAACTTCATCGGAGACGCGATGATTATGTCTTATAGGCAGCGTTGCCAGGTCTATTTTCTAAAAATCTGGCAGTCATTTTGTTAGGAAAAAGGTAATTTTTTCGGATAAAATTCCTGGGGTACCCAACATTTGAAGTGACAAAATTGCAAAATTTTCCGTCAAATTTGAAGTGAATGGTGGCATATCAACCCTATTACATATATTTTTTTTTAATTTTATTTTTTAAAAGATTGTAATTGCTTCCGCAGTTAAGTAAATATAATGGTTGGAAAATTGTAAACCTACAAAGCAAGGCCTCGGTGCTACATTCCGATTTGAAGCTTCACCTTCTGTTTATTATACACAGACTTCGCAGCCAACTTTTTCTTTTTTATTTTTTTGTCCACACAACATTTATTTGACACGGATCAATACAAATTGATGTTTTACGGAGCCAATTAAAATCGCAGCCAAATGTTTGATGTACAGGACCATTGCGGGGCTAGCGCTACGATTCTACTGACACTAACAGTCTCTCCAAAGCCGAGACTCGAACCTACGACGACTGACTTGCTAGGCCAGCATCATACCTCGAGACCAACTGCAAGGTCCTACTTATTGTAAACCTACTTGTTGGTTATTTTACTGTGAGCTAATCGTTGTAATTGAGGATTGCAACGATCTTTGTCGGAACTTATTGATAATTTGGTTAGACATATTTTCTAACGTCTAACGTAAACCAGCGAGGATGCTTCAATATCATTCTCAGAAGTTCAGTCTGAATCCTTTGAAACATCTTGTACAACCACTTGTCCAGATGGGTCTGAATATTTGTTTAGAATTTGTGTTCATAGTGTGAAGACAAGTTGTTATTGTGTCTTAGAGTATTGCTTACATTCTCGATAACACATCAAACAGGTCTCAAATAAGTTAATGTAACGTCGAGATAAACCTATATTAGTATTGTAAGGGAATTTGGGCGAAATTGACTTGCTGCTGACGTTTTACGTGGATCAAACACCTACCAATCGATTTCTGAGGCTTAACTTTATTACTTGATATAAGACATAATTTGAATATTAGCGCATTACCATTAATGCTCTACATATTCGATATTATTTTGCTTTTGAAATATACTGAAACCATGCCAAAAGCGTTTTCGTAGATTCGCCGTCTCGAGTTCAGTATTTGTCCGCTTTAAGATATTTTTTTCAAAAGATGGGTAAGAAGATGCTAATATGCGGACAAACTCTTAGAATTTTGATAATTGGCCTTAACACAAAATGGCGTCCAAAAACATAAAAAAATTCCGATTTCTCGAAAATTCAAAATGGCACCATTGTTGTCGCTTAAGGAGAAATGGGTCTAAACACTGAGAAATTTATTTTTGCTTGAAATTGAAAACCTCTTCTCTTACGCTTGTTATTATTTAGATAAATTTTCGAGAAAAAAAAATGCGATTTGGTGTAGTTTAGAAAGTCTTATTAACAAAATTTCATAAAATTATGAGAGGTTGCTGCCAAGATCTGGTCGAGGATGTGCGAAATTCGTCTGATATAACATGAGTTTTCTTATAAAAGTAATCTATATAACTTTTTTTCTACCAACCCTTACAACACTGCTGAAACGAAATCGTATTTGATTTCGAATGTTTCATGAATAAAAAAAATCAGTTTTTATATGGCTGTTAGTTTAAATATCAGTATCGAGCGAGTTAAAACTCGCACAATTCACGGCACCACTTCCCGGTTTAGTTATCGCCTCCGCTGGGACAAACGTACAAAACTTAAATAAATATTACCCTGAAACTAACGCTTCCATGTGACGTCAATTAGTGGGCAAAAAAATTGAACGGTGGCTTGAAGTCGAAAGGTCAGTTCATTTTGTCGCGTTCAAATCTGTTCCCGTGAATCAAATTGCATCAATGATTTATTGGTGGTGGCAAAAATATTGTCACCCATTTGTCCACGAAACGCGCCGGTTGCCGGCTCACTTTGGCATCGGATTTGCAGCCGCAAATTTCATCTGACGATGCCGATGATGACACTGCTGGTAACAATGACGACGGTGATGATGATGATGATGGGTGCTTTCTCTACCACTGCATTTGTGCGGAATCGCATACTCGCGGAGTCGCATTCTGCACAGCAGATGGCGATTTGCGACTGCATCAATTGCTGGCATTTCCAGCAGATGGGCAGAACGAGTCTCGTTTCGGCACAAATTTAGTCAAAGCGAATCGGTGGGCTAAAGTATGAAAGACTATACAGCACCACTAGGTGCACCGTGATGCACGGACTTTCCACCCAGACGGGGCGGAAAAATAACACTTTCAACCATGCAATATTCTGACATGTGTGCGGCTGGAAAAAGTGTTATTTATGAGCTTTTATTACACACAACAAAATGCAGCGATTCTGACGATTCCCGCAATGCCGGTTCTGGGCTGGGACAAAGTCGCGACTGCAAGTCACGGCTGTGCAGTGGAATGTGCGCATCCGTCGGATGGTCAGAGGCCTTTCCCCCCGCCGAAAAGCGCTCGGAAATAAAAATTTAATTGAATGTTTTTCGTACAATTTCGTGCGCCGTTCTGCGAATAAAATTTCCCTCAGGAAATGCACCGGACCGTCATTTGGATCTCCAGTATCAGACATCTTCACTCGATGTTAGTAATGAACTGCGATACTAAAACACATCAGATTTCGCTTAAAAATCATAAAAAAAACAGTTTCTCATATCAGCAGCACCAAGGCTAAAGAACCGATGCAGGCTGTCGCCGTCGTTGACTGCAGTCGACCAACGATGTATGAAAAAGGGAAGAGCAACAATCTCGTAAAACTGGGATATTCAATTTTCCATTCTGCTGACTCAATACATCAATTTCGTTTACTGTTTCTTTGTCTTTTTTCCTCGCTCTTTCCCGCAGTCTGAAGTATACAAACTCACACACAAAACACTTAACAACGCCAACAAGAGCAGAAACGTGAAGGATCATCATTGCCTGCTTGAGAAGGACGTTGCGCAGTGTCGGGACGGGATTCGTTTGTACGATGAAAGGCTGAACATCCGCAGGGTCACATCATGTAGAAGTGCATGAAATAAGATAAAACAAAGGTCGTAACTGTTTGCTAAACGTTTTTCTTCGGTTGCAATCAGGGCTGCTGAATATCACTTCGTTGCATTCGTATTCATTCATTATTACCGAAGCACAACAACACGTGGCAACAGTGTATTCACTCAGCAATGGAAACAACGCCTATAGTGAACTGAACTGTTATGAGTGGCTTGTGGGCGATGAATAGTTATTAAAACGTTATATGATTACCTTCGTGTTTGATTCGTATTGGCTACGATTTACTCAAGTCATCCGAAGCGATATTGAGCGATCGGATGGAAATACATCGTTTCAGAAGCCTTTGTGACTCAGATCAATGCCGATGAATATTCACCGTGAATGGTATTACCAATGATGCTTCAAGGCGAATCCAAACGAAAAATGAAAATTGCCGAGGAAGAAGCTTATACTGCCGTGGGCTAGGATTTTGACGTAAGCGCTAAAAGCACAAAATCGCTACAGATCTAAATCGTTTGCAAATTAACAGAAGCGCTTTATTACGCAAACTGATCTGATAGAATCTGAGTAAATATGATGAAAAACATATCCCATTGCTTTAACATGTTTATTTATGTAAACGCATTGAGTTTTAATGCCAACGTCACTTCTCCTGCAAAACAGCAAAACCATTTCAAAGTTTTGCACTAAAAGTGACGTTGGTACGCCTGAACAGTCTAGTTTGCCATGCGTACTGGTCGGTTGTCAGCAGCAAGGATATAAATAAAATTATGCACTCCACAAGCATGATACACTATCGTATTCGTACCTCAACGTCACTTCTATATAAAGTAACGCTAACGTCACTTCTTATTTTTAATATTTCTCAGTTATTTATCAAAATTTTTGGAAACGGCAACAAGCATCTTGAAGGTGATTTTCTATATTATAGTAATATGTAAAAAAAGAAATTTGAAAATTTGGCGCTTATGTAAAAATGCAAGCAAACGGCATATATAAATATATATATATATATATATATATATATATATATATATATATATATATATATATATATATATATATATATATATATATATATATATATATATATATATATATATATATATATATATATATATATATATATATATATATATATATATATATATATATATATATATATATATATATATATATATATATATATATATATATATATATATATATATATATATATATATATATATATGACTATGTCCGGCGGGTTGCTTCTGATTGAATAAGTAGTATGTTCACGGCCTTAGTCATTTGCTTTGCTTTGATCCGTAGCTTATCTAGTTGGCTCTTGTTAGGCCAGGACGCGGAAACAGTCTCCAAGAAGATACAGGTAGAGGGTATCAAATTGTTCCGTTTAAATAAATAGAAAAGATTTTTACTTTTGAGAAAGGGTTTCTTCTTTTGATTTTTTATTTTTTGAGATGTTTTGCTACATAGTAGCAATAGAAGTATTGAACGTTGAAATATTTTTTTCTCAACTGTGGTAAAATTAATTGTCTTCCCGGTCAGAAGAGCACAACTAAAACATTACAAAATTCTATCAACGTGAGATACAAATAACATATTTTGATACAATTTTGTATTTTTCCATATAATTTTGATTACAAAATTGAATTTGAATATATATAATAACAAAACGTGTAATGAAGTAGTTCTGAAACAAGTCTAACTAACTTTTCGTTTTTATCAAAACCTGTTGTTTCTAACAATGTTTGTTATTATATTGTATTATATACTACCTTATTTTGTTAGAAAGCTAATATGTTAGTAACAAATTTTAATATGTGTTTGATACTAGTAGAATCATTGCTGTTATAATTTCTGTTATTTTAACACCTAACGGGACCAAATTGGACCAAACAGCCTGGAAGGTTTTTCCCGTAACAAACTAACAACTTCTGTTACATTTTTGTTTTTCTTTCTGATCGGGTTTGTAACAAATGTAAATTTGTATAAATAACTTAAGTAATTTTCCTATACACTAAAGTCGCTTTTTACGCGAGGGATACGTGTCGCGTAAAAAAAAACCGCGTAAATTCCGGAATTCGCGTAAAAAACCCGCGTTAAAAAACGCCTATGAAGCAACCTTAGTTTATTTATGCACGCCAATCCAGCACACAAGATTGTTAAAATATGCCATTTTGCGTTTTTCTTAATCACCATTTATTTTCTTATGCCCAAACCTATCTTTAAGCGTATGCAAAAGAATATTTCGCTGTATCGCATTTTTCACCCCGAAAATAAAACTAAGAAAAACCACCTCCGAGCACTTTGAAGAAAGCGCTATACCTTTTAAATAAAATCTGTTGGTTGCAAATTCGTTTTTTCATCTCCAAGATAAATAAATTAACCCTCTAGTACCCAGTGCCGCCTTTAGACGGTCTTCAGTTGAACCTCTAAAAAGCTTCAATCAATACTTAAAAAATGTTTATAAAGTTTCAAAGTGATTTTTTCGAAGTCCGTCTGAAAATCAATTTGGGCACTAGAGGGTTAAAGCTACAATTAAATTATTTACCGTATATTGCAAACATCGATTAAAAAATAATTTTTAAATATTTATGTAACCATATTTACCGAGTTCAAGAATTATTAGTAAGCACACTAACTGTTCGGTGATTTCAAAAATTTGGTTATTCGGATTGGAATATTTTAAAAAATTCTAGATAAATGAGACAGAACTCGCAAATTAAGCAAATGATTAGATGTATTAATTTACAACACAACTAACACGGCGCTGCCATGCATCTTCAAAAACCGAGAAAAATATGAACAATATGTTCCCCGTCGTCAGTCATAATAAATTCAACTAAATTTTGTATGATTTCCAACATTAATTGTTTTCTTAAGAAACTATGCTCGCTGTTTTATTGAATCTTCACGACATAGATACAAAAATAAAAGCTTTTTTGATCCCAGCCGTATGAACAAAAAAGTTTGTCCTGCTTGTCTCGTAGTATTTGCAGCGGCGAATAAAGCCAACGCTTTAAGGCCGTGAACATACTAGCGCCGTAGACTAATGTACAGCCCTAAGTAAAGCCCTGCCGCAGGTTAATGTACAGCTAACCCACGGCAAGGCGAACCGTCTCCGCAGTGCAAGACGCGCCAGTATATTTTCGGCCTAACTCATACGGCCTATTGTCTCATAGCACCAGCGAATGTACGAACAAGCTCAGAAATTCTGGTAAGCTTCAGTGAACGATTCGATGCGAATGCTATTTTGTCTTCGTCCCGATTTTATTTGCCATGATGAATCTATCAATGCCACGGTGAACCGATACAAATATTTACTGAGTTGCATCGATGTGATTTTGAACCGTATCCAATCGGCAAATAATGAGAAACAGCAGGAAAAGGGAAAGACACGAATCGATCGTTTCAGTTCATCCGAACACATGTACGCGCCCGATGAAGTATGCGTTCGTGTTACATTAACATTAGTCCACAGCGAACGGTTCACGAAGCGAATGAAGATCCAATGCAGGAAGCAGGAACCCTGGTTGCAATTCGCCTCACCCGCGAATGAACTTCATTGGTGCAACAGTGGAAAATGTGGCACGAAGCAAGGAAAAAAAAGCATGGCATAAATGTATTTTCAGTTTTTGATAGCTTTCGTTTCTTTGCGTTGTAGAAGAGAAAGCTCGCACTTTGCGATACAGAGATGATGGGAACGTATGCTTAATGTAGGGCGACAGGAGGTCCTTTCTGCTGGCGATGATGTCGATGCTTCAGTTATATATTTTTTTCTTCTTATAGTAAAATGGCTACTCTTGGGTCAGTCCGTTGAACAAATTCGCGGGATCAGCTCGGTCGGAATAAGTCGGAGGTCATCGTTGTGTCGAAAGATGTGAAAATAAAAGCGTAACCATCTTTGCATTGCCTACTGAATAGCTGCGGAAATGTCTATGAGATGATAGATATTTTTGATATTCACCAACAAGTAATTTGCCAAACGTAAAATGACTCTCATGATTGGACGATGACATCAAATTTAAGCTAGATTTTACCGGGGCATTAAAAAGAAATCAATTAATTTTGAAGATATCCCGAGGAAGCGTAAGTCCAAAAGCCGAATCGTCGGACGTAAAATATAGTATTCACAGGTATAATTTTTTTATATAGTCTGAGCTCTAGAGCAAATCCTGTGATGACCAAAGTATAAGATGTAAAATGTGCATAATATTTGTGAAGTGAAAAAAAGTGCATGAAATTGGTGAAGTGAAAAAAAATGAATTAAAAGAATACTAAAACCAAAAAAGACATTTGAAAAGTCCTCAATAATAAACAAAATCTAGGTGACCATTTTCGTTGGAAATTTACATCATCCAATACAAATATACTTCATAAACAGATCTTTTTCTATAACAACTAAAACAGTTTTTTATAGAAACAGTTAACAAATGACTCACTCAAAACACTCTTCTTCAATAATTCTCAAGAATTTTAATGGATACCGCCGAAATAGGATACATTGAACATTATTCCCGTTGTTCAACAAATTCTTTACTCCGATCAACCCTTAGCATGAAAACAGCAAAACAAATTTCCGACCTTCATTGTGGAGCGAGGATTGATTTGCAGAAAATCAGAACATGATCAACCACGGCCCATTTGACGGCACCCTCATATGAAGGGGGAAACCAGAACGAAAAAAATCCTTCCACATCTTTTGGAACAGAAATCCGCACCCATTCCATCAGCGCGCGATGTCTGCCTCGAATTTGATGGATTTATTCAGCGGCATAAAACGCTGCCCTTTGACGCCGTAAATCTTTGTGCGGTCGTAAAAAAAAATCGTAGCATTCCAAAACCCCGTACCATCTCCCGGTTGAGACGCAGGGAAACCAATGGATAACAATAACCAAAACGGAAATCATTCTTACGCTGAGAGTTTGGTAAAATTTTGTGTTGATTCTTTTCTGTCTTCCGTCACTGGGTCGGGTAGAAGAGGAACTTTGTTCGTCTTACCGGGAAGCAAAACCAACAATAAAATGGCGCAGCTCATAAATGGAGAAGAAAGATGCTTTTCTTTCTCGAGCTTAACTTCGAAACGATATTCTTGGCTTCCTCCAGCCGGGCTCGCACTGGAAATTGGAGAAAATTAATCACAGCTGATGTTTACGACTGTTAATGGTAATGCGACTTCCAACTGATTGCACTCGACTAATCTTGTGATATTGTTTCGATTTACGACAGGAAAAAAATCGAACTGTATGTACTCCTTCCAGAACTTTGTCATGTCACCCGGAGACGAGTCGGAAATCGTATTTCAATTTTCGTGCAAATGTTTGATTTCGCGGCGGAAATTGATATCGTAAATTTGAATTGCATTCCATATCAAACGAGGATGGCTCGAGTTGCACACACTCATGTCTTCGATACTTAATGGGTAGATCTATCAGCTAGAACGAGCGGCAACAAAGACTGGCTGTATGAATATTTCATCTTAATACATTGCCGCTGAACCAGGCGAACGATATTGGTCTACGAGAGTGGGTATTAGGAGAGGGAAAAATATCTTTTCCACTCTGCCTAGTAAGGTTAGGTGGCTTTTCTCAGTTGAAAATTTTATTTTCCCTAAACTGAATGTAGTTCTTAATTTTTAACACCGAATCTAATCGTACACACTTAAAACTGGATCAAGAGCTCCGTAAAAAAAACATCCGAGTTCACTCGGCAACTTTGAATTCAACCGATATTTCAGCAAAAAAATGCCGGTTGGCGAAAGTTGTCATATCATTTTGCCGAGACTTCGTCCAAAAAACTAAGCTTGACGAATCTCGTCTCTATTTTTGCCCAATTTATCGTTAAACACTGTTGATGCCGAGGTCAGTAAAAATATTACTGGTGACTCGGCACAAATTTTACTCGTTGCCGTGTTCCGGCAATACAGCTGTCATTCTTATGAACGAGTTGCCGCTATTTTTCTTAGTGCAAATTTATGCGTGTTACGGGTGAGCAAACAGGAAGCAGATACAAGCTTGGCTGAAATTTGTGCAAACTACAAGTGTTTACAATCCAGTAGCCGAAAAAATGTAGAGCAGATCGGTGGGAAGTGGCTGGAACTCAAAAAGTCTAGTTTCAAATCGTTTGAATACAATATTGTATTTGTTTTAAGGATAGGCATTAGATGTAGTTCTAGACTAGATGTTTTGCTGAATGTCCTAGTGGCAAGCAAGATAAAGATAAGTATTCAAGATTTAGTATGAATAAATTTCTTTACTTACTAAAACTCATCGAGTTTATAATTTATCTTTTGAAGAAAACTACCGAGTTCACAGCGAAACTATTCTCTGCGATTGGATTCCACTGAAAAAACGGCTTTTTACTGTGCCGAACATTCAGTTTATATAACCGAAAGGTCATTAGACTGAATTGCCGCTTCTCGGCTGGATTTGCCGAGAGCACAGTCAACTGTGTACCGCGATTCTCGGCATAAAATGACATCTGTCAAATATTGGTTTCCCGAGATTCTCGGCAAAAGAGATTCAGCCGAGATGGTTGCCGAGCACTCGGCTGTCCAAATCTCGGCACATACAATGTGATTCCAGCGCTTTTCCGTACGCGAAAGCAAACTACACGAGCTCTCATGTCCGATCCCGGTGATGCATAACCGGTATCGCGGAGATGCAGCGATATGTGCGGTAAAATTGAGTTTTCGGAAATATTGAAAAATTCCTCACTACTGCTGCTTGCCTGGCTTCGGTTCTGGCGGGATACTCGAGCGAGTGAAGTTATTCAAATTGCTTTGCTGGAGCGCACTTCCAAGGCATCAGCTGCAGAGGAATCGCCCGGGATGCGGAGCAGCAGCACATCACCGTTCGATCTCATCGCGCATTCCTTTCATAATGGGACTGAATGCAAAATTGATGCAAATAGCTCAATTGTGACAGTGTATTTATACGAGGATTCAATTTAGGCACATATTGTTCCAGTGAGAGTGGGAAGTATTTCCTTCTTCTTTTTTTCAGGCTATGGCCTTTGGTACTATCTTGTTAGTTTGTGTGATTCTGTGATAATTGACAGGCTTTCCGGTTGTTGAACATTTTGGAATGACGAATCATCGAATCACTCAGTTAGTATTAAAAGCTTACTTAACATGTTAAATATAGATTGTCGTTGGAAAAACAGGTCAAACTGGAAAAATATGAAAGATAACAGCTTTCCAACAATTTTTTTGTGAAATTTTTTGCCCCTAGCGAGCCCGAAAGTGCGTCGGATAGTCACTTCCATATTTGCTTATGGGAAAAAATTAGCCTGAGAAAAATGTCTCCGTCAGTGCTCATTGTAATTTTCAATTGAGTATCGTTTCGTAAGAGTGACACTGACAATCTCCACTTTCAATTGAAAATCGTTACTTTAATTTTCAAACTCTTCAGCTGTCAAAATCGAAGCAAGAGCTTTCGAGTAGTTCTGAAGTGACTCACAAAGTGCTCGAAAATGATAAAAATGCTTTTCAATTGAAGGCGACGGCTCAAAGCGTCACTATAACCCGATAATTGTCGATTGAAAATGACATTGTCATGTTCTGACAGTGGGGGTAGGACATTGAGCTGACGACTCCTCGTAACAAGTACTCGAAAGCATCTCCAACGGAGCGAGTAGTACTCCTTCCGTCAGGCAAACGCACCAACTCTACCATTGGGGCTAATCCCAGTAAGGTCCTAATTATGGCAACTGGTTAATGTACCACGTCTTCGGGCTGGCACCCGCATCGAGCTCCCGAAGTGAAGTTATGTGACAACGGCTTGAAACGATGATGTGGCACCCGGTGCGTAAAACCTGGCAGGCCTTCCAGTACGTTCCCAGTTCATTGCCTGGTGGGAACTAAACAAGAGACAGACGCCGTTTCGTTCGCAGGTCTCTAAGAGAATGAAGCAGTCCGCGGGAAAAACGGTTGGTTGTGCTACTTCCGCTGGAAAGCACACCAACTGGTTCAAGGTCCGCCGAAAAACCGGCCGAAGTAGAGACTGCAGGGAACCAACCAAGGAAGGAAAAACCAAGGAATGTCAAGAAGACACTAAGCAGGGGGGATGCCCTTATACTCAAGGCGGACACGTCGAAGTACTCAGAAGTCTTGAAGAAAATAAGGGCTGAAATCTAGCTCAAGAATCTGGGGGCGGATGTGTGAATACTCCACATCCGATCTCGCTTCAGATGCTTTGAGGGAGGGCATAAGTCGTGGGCCTGTAAGGCGTTGCGGTGGTGCTGCAGGAAGCCTTCCAGGTGCCAGGCATGTTCCGGAAAACAGGACGCAATGCCAGTACTATGCCACGGACGTAAGGGTGACACCGCTGAACCTCAACCACTGCTATACGCGGCTCAGCAGGTGTTATACCAAGCAACCTGTAAGTCGTTGTCGGGCTCCTACTGTATCCCTCGACCAGGTTCCCGATTTAAGAGGTTGTGTCAACCTCAAAAGAAGGATACGCTGTTGCTAAGGTGAACGGTGTATTCTACTGCAGTTGCTACGTTTCGCTACGTTGGTCTATCGAAAGGTTCGCTCAGGTGGTCGACCTCTTAACCATGGAGCTGACGAGTCTAACGCCGTTGATGGTGACGGATGATTTCAATGCTTCAGCTGTAAGTGAGGAAGTCGCTGACGAACCAGAGAGGTTAGATCGTATTGAAAGCTTTGACATTCAGCAGAAATGGTGCGATCATCGACGCGACGTTCCCCAGCCCAGTACTGATCACGAACTGGCGTGTAGACCACCAGTCGGTTCGCTATAGTGTGGATCACAACAAAGGGGCGGCGAGCGACGGGTAGAGCCTAGAGCCAACTGTTCGCGAGTGGAAGACATTGCATTTCGATGCCGAGGTATTTGAGGAGGTAATGAAAACAGAAGCTCGAAGGGGCATTTGGCTCCACACAAGTACTGATCAATTAGTAAAGTAGGCAAGTAACCAGCTTGGATCCCGGAAAGTTAGGTCCACGCTGGATGCTATTCTCTCCGTCATCAAGACGGCGGAGGTGGCAGTCCAGCACAAAAGAAAAGAAATTCGCCATTGCGCAATTATCACGCTTGCCATGACAAATGCGTTCAATAGCGCCAGCTGGGACTCTATAGCGTTGCGCTCAGGAGCATCCATGTTTCGGTGTAGTTGTATTAGAGAAATTCTCGCTGAAACCGTCCCACTGGTGACATGAGGTCTTTAAAAAAGGATATTTTTGTGTCTAAATGATTGATTGTAGGGAAAATATGAGAAAACCACTTAGGTTAGTTCCCCTGGACCCTGGACCCCTTGAGCAAAAATCGGGTGAACGGTTTTTACAAAAATTGATTTTTGAGCAATTTTTTATCCTTTTATTGACCCATGTCTGTTGAATTTGTCATTGAACTCCCTGTAAACAACACATCGTTTCAAAGAGGAATGATAGAGCTTTCATTTGGTCGGCGTACGACCAGTCCGAACCAAGCGCCATTTTTTTAAAAATTGAGTTTTTATCACCAGTCGATGTAAAAATTGATAATCTATTTTTCTTGAAAAAACGAAATCATTTGAACAGTTTATAATGGTATTATAACAAAGTTTCTCTGCAGCAACCTGCTGAAAATATACGAGGTGGTTAAACGTTAATCACTGATTACTCGAAATAATGTTTTTGGCGCTTGGTTCGGTCTGGTCGCACGCCGACCATTTGAAGTAGAAAAGTATTGGCCGCCATCTTGGATTTCATCAGAAAAACGTGTTTTGGCTCAGCATATTGCGTTAGCAATATTGCGTATAGCAACGGCAAAGTAAACGCAATGCTTATCTAATTTTTTGAGTGTATCTCAAAGCATTTTTTCTCAGCTTTCCAATGGTGATGTCAAATTTGGAATCGGTGGTTGCAAACTTATTCAAAAACACGTTTTCCTGATAAAACCCACGATGGCGGCCCATTTTTTTCTACCAAAAATGAAAGCTCTATCATTCCTTTTTGAAACGATGTGTTGGTTTCAGGGGGTTCAATGACAAATTCAAGAGAAATAAATCCATAAAAAGATCAAGAAATGCTCAAAAATCAATTTTTGTAAAAACCGTTCAAACGATTTGTACCCGAGGGGTCCATCAATATAAACTAACCAATGTGGTTTTCTCATTTTTTCACTATTTTCAATCATTTAGACACAAAAATATCCTTTTTTAAAGATCTCATGTCACCAGTGGGACGGTTTCAGCGAGAAATGCTCATTTGGAACCTAAAGCTAAAGATCCCTGTAGGAGTGTTACCAGATATTTCTTAAAATGGAACGATACTGAACATGAGACGTTTCGGTGTGAGTTGCTTAAAGTTAAATGTTAAATGTAAAATACTAGTATCTAAGGAAACTTAAGTCAAGTAATTTTCTTGTTTTTCTGGCTCTTTCCTGTTAATTGTTGTTAGTTTATTGTTGTTTGTCAAATAAATTTGTATTTTTGTTGAGCATAGCGTAAGAGTACTAATCTGTAAAATTTTCAACCAATATTTAAGCTTCGAAAATTGCGTAAAATTTTCCCGTTACTGTTTAAAGAAGTGAGGAGGCACTGTCTAAAATGTAAGCCTAGAGCTTTTAAAAGAGACCTTTGGTGTCCACCCAGGAATATCCAGACCATACTTAGGTCTTAGCACAGAGGCGTCAAAGCCTCAGTAAAATATAGCCTAGGGAATGACTGCCTCACTCCTTGGAGGGTAATAGCCCTAAAAATAGATATATTTGTAACGGAAAAACCGCAACGTTAAAGATGGCAAAAAGTCCGCACTAGAATACCCACCCCATAAAAACGATCCAGAAAAAGATTACACCTCTTTAACAACTGCACGAAAAATTGGTATCCGGTATGGTGTAGGAGAGTAAGAGATAGGACAAGAGAGAGTGAGGGAGAGGGTGAGAGAGAGAGGACAAGAGAGAGTGAGAAAGAGGACAAGAGAGAGTTAAAAAGAGGACAAGAGATAGTGAGAGAGAGGACAAGAGAGAGTGAAAGATAGGACAAGAGAGAGTGAGAAAGAGGACAAGAGAGAGGACAAGAGAGAGAGAGAAAGAGAGAGAGAGAGAGAGAGAGAGAGAGAGAGAGAGAGAGAGAGAGAGAGAGAGAGAGGCAAGTTCGTTCCGGGAGGGCTGGAGATTACCAATAGCCATACATAGTTAAGTATAATGGGCCGAACGCATAATGAATGCAAGGTTTCCGCTTTATGAGTAGGCCATCAGGCTGGCGTTGGAAGCAGCGGCCTCTTCGTCATATAACCTCAGATCATTAATATCTCTAATCAATCAACTTGTCTAACACTGTAGTTAATAATGTATTTATATTTCCATGTTATTATGTACACGAATGTATGGTACAAACATAACTAAATTTCATTTAAATTTTGTTGCCAATTTTATTTGATTTTGTACGCTTTCCCCGGTAAGCAAAGCCTTGGTGCTACATTCCAATTCGGAACTTGACCTTCTGTTTTTTTATACACAGACTTCGCAGCCGGCTGTTTAGTGCACATGACAATTGCGGGGCTAGCGCTACGATCCTACTGACACTAACAGTCTCTCTCAAGCCGAGACTCGAACCTACGACGACTGGCTTGTTGGGCCGGCATCGTACCTCGAGACCATCTGGGAGGGTTGTCTGTTTTCCCTGGTACTATGAGTAAATTAATAGTAAACAAAGATGACTAGGACAAGATACCTGACTCTTGAAGAATTCATCGGACATGATTGTCGCTGCGCGTGAGCAAAAGTCGAACTAATTTATACACTGTTAATATGATGTATACTTAACGTCAACGGCCAATACATGAGTGTTGAAAGGTGAAACAATTTTTTCAGTATCCATGTGGACGACTATACGGTGCTGCCAGCCGAAAAATGATAATAATGTGTACGAATGTTTAGTTCTCAAACATGAAACTTTCCGGAAGAATCAAGAATTACACAGTGCAACAATTTTTTTGCCTTGGCTTCAATGTATGATTTTTTGATGAAGTCTGATGCGAAAATAAATTTCCCGGAGTTTGAACATATTTCAACTTAAGAGGCAACAATGGCGCCATTTTGAATTTTTGAGAAACTGGAAATTTTTAATATTTTTTCGACGCCATTTTGTTTTAAGACCAAATATCAAAATTTCAAGGGTTTGTCCACATATTAGCATCTTTTTACCCATCTATTGAAAAAACAGATCTTAAATCGGACAAAAACTGAGCTCAAAACGGTGATTCTACGAAACCGGTTTTGGCATAGCTTTAGTATATTTCACAAAGCAAAATGAAATCGACATTTTGCTGACATTTCACGTAGATCAGACACCTACCATTCGATTTCTGAGACTTTTTTACTCAAAATAAGATATAATTTGACTACCACTTTGAGATATTAGCGTATTACCATTAATGCTTAGAAATAATCGATATTATTTTGCTTTGTGAAATATACTAAACCTATGCCAAAACCGGGTTCGTAGCATAACAGTTTTGTGCTCAGTTTTTGCCCGATTTAAGATCTGTTTTTTTCAAAAGATGGGTAAAAAGATGCTCATATGTGGACAAACTCTTAGAATTTTGATATTCGGTCTTAAAACAAAATGGCGTCGAAAAAACATCAAAAATTACCGGTTTCTCTAAAATTCAAAATGGCGCCATTGTTGCCCCTTAAGTTGAAATATGATTAAGCTCGGGGAAATTTAGTTTTGCATAAAAATACACAAAAGAATTACATATAGGAGCAAAGGCAGAAAAAAAGTCAATTTTTGTTGCACTGTGTTATCGGCGCATCATTAAAAATTAAGCGTATCATCAGAACTTCCTTATAACCCCTATGAGCACGCTCTACAGCCAATTTTTCCACACTTGCCGAGGTTAACCCGTAAAGACCCGGGACGGAACTTGCTTTTTGAAAATGCTCGTTCTCAGCACTGGAACGGCCGATTTGAGAAATCTTGAAATTTTACTCAAGGGGAATAGTAGCTCTAAGTTTTGGTAAAGGTGCCACCCCTCTGGACCCCTCCCCGTTTTCGTGAGACGCAAATATGTTTGTGTTTCTTTCTAATTTTTCAAGCAGATTGAGCAAACACTGGGAATTTTCATACGTATCAATTGCTCCATGTATCAAATCATGTCAGGTAGATGAAATATGGTATATAACAGTGAATTTTTGAGTTCCCAAATTATTTCAGTACAAAATCACAAAACTACGTATTTTCATAAAAATTCAAATAAGAAAATCGTTCTTCAAATTTTAAGCTCTACATTTTTGAGGTAAGGTCTCCTGAATCCATACGCGATGAAATATTTATTTTAGCATACAAATAATTTAAGAAAAACGAGCTTAAATTCACCAAAGTACGTATTTTTATGGTAACCTGATTTTCTCAGTCTCCCACAGTAGGTTTCAACTTAGCTTTTCAATTTTCAAGCTCTATATTTCTAGAGAAACGTCTTCTGAATCCAAAGATGCTGAAAGATTTTTTCTAGCATGCACAGATTTAGAGAGAAACGAGTTTGAATTCACTAAAGTACGAGTTCTTATTAAAAGTTGATTTTCTCCAAATCTGTGCATGCTAGAAAAAATCTTTCACCATCTTTGGATTCAGAAGATGTTACTCTTGAAATATAGAGCTTGAAAATTGAAGAGCTAAGTTAAAACCTACCGTGGAAGACTGAGAAAATCATGTTCCCATGAAAATATGTACTTTGGTGAATTTAAACTGGTTTTTCTCAAAATATTTGCATGCTAGAATAAATATTTCATCGCGTATGGATTCCGGAGACCTTACCGCAAAAATGTAGAGCCTAAAATTTGAAGAACGGTTTTGTTGTTTGAATTTTTATGAAAATACGTAGTTTTGTGATTTAGTACTAAAATAATTTGGAAACACCAAAATTCACTCGAACATATCATATTTCATCCACCTGACATAATTTGATACATGAAGCAATTGATACGTATAAAAATTCCCAGTGTTTGCTCAATCTGCTTGAAAAATTAGAAAGAAACACAAACATATTTGCGTCTCACGAAAGTGGGGAGGGGTCCAGAGGGGTGGCACCTTTACCAAAACTTAGAGCTACTATTCCCCTTGAGTAAAATTCCAAGTTTTCCCAAATCGGCCGTTCCAGTGCTGAGAACGAGCATTTTCAAAAAATAAGTTCCATCCCGGGTCTTCACGGGTTAATAAAGCAAAAATCGGGTGCCCCGGTGAACCTGACCATATGCACAATGGTTCTGAAACCTGGCTTGCGACATATCAAACTTTATGTTTTGGTAGAATGGGACCTGAAAATAAATATAACCCCTCAATATAAACCCCCACTCTGACAGTCAATTTCACACTTTTCATTCGTACTTTGAAGTACAAAAACCTAAATTAATCCACCTAGCGGTCAGACCCAGCCTTTCTCGTTAAAACTTATTAGTTGTAAAAATAGATTTACATGAACGCTGCAATCCAATAAATGTATATTCACTCTTTAGGTTCTAAAAAATTGATGTTGTAATCTATACATTTAAAAATGCAGTCCGGTCTGTCTACCTGTCTGTCTGTCTGATTTAATAGGCTCGAAAACTACCGAACCGATCAACGTGAAAATTTGTATGTAGGGGTTTTTGGTGCCGATAAAGGTTCCTATGATAGTTTGAGACCCCTCCCTCTTCTGGAAGGGAGACATAAATTTCTGCACTACTCAAAAACAAACCAAGCAAATGAAACCGAATTTGGCATGTGGATGTTTTAAGGGGTAACAAATGTGTCCATAATAGTTGGCCGCCCCTCCCTCTTCTGGAAAGGAGTGGTTTCATACAAATGAAACACAAATTTCTGCACATCTCGAGAACTAACCAACTAAATGGAACCAAATTTTGCAGGTGAATTTTTTTAGAGGTAACAAATATGTGCTTAATGGTTTGACACACCTTCCTTTTCTCTAAGGAAGGGGTCCCATACAAATGAAACACAAATTTCGCACAGCTCAAGAACCAATCAAGAAAATACAACCAAATTTGGTATGTGAATTTTTTTAGAGGTAAAAATATGTCCATAATGGTTCGACGCCCCTTTCTCTTCTGGAATCACATGTTTCTGTACAAATTTCTGCACATCTCGCGAACTAATCAACTAAATGGAGCCATATTTGGTAGGTGAATGTTTTTAGTGGTGACAAATATGTTCCATAATCGAGGCAACATTTTGGATTGTAAGATAGCAACATCCGGTTTCTGGAAAACAACCAAATATGACCGATTTCCACCCAATATAATAATATCCGGATCTAGAATGATACACAGGAGCTCAAATCGACCACAGATACCATTTTGAATTCTAAGATGACGGTTTCTGAAAAACAGCTGAAAATGACCAAATACCACCCAATATGAGTATTTCTCTAACCAGTATGACGTTTAGATGCCAAACATTGTCTGCATATGCCATTATGAAACCCAGAATGGCGACTCCCGGTTTCGGAAAAACAGCGGCACAGCGGACCAAATACCACCCAATATGGATATTTCCGAAACCGTAATGTGGCACTAGAGCCACAAATCGACTTAAGATAACATTTTAAATTGTAAGATGCCAACTTCCGGTTTCTGGTAAACGGCCTGAAATGGACGATTCTCATTAAATATGAGTACCTCCGGAACCATAAAGATGGACAGAAGCTAAAAATTGATCACAGACACAATCTTGAATTTTAAGATGGTGATTTCCGGTGTCTGGCAAACAGCCGGAAATGACCAAATACGAATGTTTTCGGAACCAGAATAACGCCCAGATGACAAAAATTGATTTCACAGGCAATTTTTAAGAATAAAACGACGACTTTCGGTTTCTGAAAAACAACCCAAAGCGACCCAATATGAGTATCTCCGAAGCAAGAATGTTGCAAGAAGCTAAAAATTGACCTCAGATACCATTATGAATTTTGGGATGGCATTTTCTGGTTTCTGGAAAACAACCAAAAATGGCCGATTTCCGTCTAACATGAGTATCTCCGGATCTAGAATTGATACACAGCAGCTGAAATAAACCACAGACCCCATTTTAGATTCTAGGTTAGCGACTTCCGGTTCCTGGGAAACAGCCGAAAATGATCGAATAACACCCAATATTGGTGTTTCTTCAACCAGAACGACGCTCAGAGGCCAGAAATTATCTTAAGAACCATTTTGAAATCCAAGATGGCGACTTCCGGTTTGTGAAAAACAGCCTAAAATAACCAAATACCATCTAAAATGAGTATCTCTGGAACCAGAATAATGCAATGAGCTAACAATTGACCTCAGGCACCATTTTGAATCGCTAAATGGCAATTTCTAGGAAACAGTCGAAAATGACCGAATAATACTCAATATGAATATTTCCCGAATCGAAATGATGCATAGAAACCAAATATTGACCCTGCACACTATTTTGAAGTTAAAGACGATCACTTTTAGTTTCTGGAAAAGAACCAAAATAACTAAATACCACCCAATATGAATATATTCAGCATTAATGCGATGTACAGAAGCCAAAAGTCGAGGATGTTGTCATTTCGATAAAACCAATCATTTTAAACGATTTGTTATTTGACTTTGATCATATCCTATGGCCGATTCGTCGTGCATTTTCAGATCTGAAACACATCGCAAGGAATCAATGAATTTGGAACGTTCAAATAGTACGATACATCATTTAAATTATGTTGAGACCACATATATCGATCAAAGCAAGTTTCTTTTCTTTCCATAACTTTTGAGCCACATATCAAATTGTTATGTAGTTTGCTATTTGTAAGTTTGAGAGATGACTCGTTCGTATGACACTAGTTATGTTTAAATAAGTCATGTAATCTTTGAAATAATAGACTTTCGTTGTTTTATTAACAATTTAATACATAACGGTTGCTTAAGTTCAATTATAATCAAATGAAATGGGAACGTATAGGGCAGCCAAACTTTGAAACCACGTGTTCAATCATAATTCATCAGTTAACCCTTAACTAGCCCGCTCATCTGATAATTATATTGATCAAATCGGTTGTGTAGTTTCTGAGATAATGAAGTTTCGTGATTTTCACAATCCGGTACTTTACAGACGAAGTTACAGTCCGATAACAGTAAAATTCAATAGGGTGTTGCGAGGCAGCTATTTGTGTCTCGACACTAATTTTGTGGAAATCGGGTCAGCCATCTCTGAGAAAAGTGAGTGAGTCCATATAGTCTTCGGAATATGTTCCTTTTCATAGCTGGATTTCACATTTTTAAACATAACAGGCAAAGTAACAGTCCGATTGCAAAACAAATCAATAGGGTCTTATGGGGCAACTAGGCCTTCCATTAGACACCGATTTTATGCAAATCGATACAGCCATCTCTGAGAAACATGAGTGAGATTAAACGGTCTCTAGAACACGTTTCTTTTCATAACTTTCGAACCACATGTCCAATCTTTTTAAAATTCAAAAGTTAAGGGTTTTTTAGATAGCCCGTTCATTTGAAATCAATTTTGTTCAAATTGGTTGTGTAGTTTTTGAGATAATGATGTTTCATGATTTTTACATTTTGACACATAACCTCTAAACTAAAAATCCGATAACAATGAAATTTAATAAGGTCTTATGGGGCCACAAGACCTTTCATTTGCAATTAATTTCATGAGAATCGGTCCAGCCATCTCTGAGAAAAGTGAGTGAGAATAAAAATCTGCACATACACACACACACACACACACACACACACACACACATACACACACACACACATACAGAAAATGCTCAGCCTGTCGAGCTGAGTCGAGTGATATATGCCATTCGGCCCTTTGGAGCACTTTCATACTTTCGGTTTTGCAAGTGATTGCTATACCTTTCTAGGAGAAAGGCAAAAATATGACAATAGCATTAAGTGCAAAAAGTGACAATATCATTAATCTGCATGTTATCTTAAGCGTCGAGCTGACCAAACTGCTACACCTTTTTCATATATAATCTTGAACAGCTCAGCGATCGATGACGGACTATGCACGATAAATCGGTTTTGCTCATAGTGACAATTTTATGAGAATTTAAGTCATCAGATGGCAGCACTAACCGTCGGAAGTCGGTCGTGTTCAAAATGTATGAAAACATGGAAGTTGGGTGTCTAGTTCTAGTTATCTTTGTAGTAAAGCAAACATGTTTTGAATAAATGCAGTTGAATTGCATCAAGAAAAATAACACAACAACCAACTAGATTCAAAGACTTGCGACAAATTTAATGTTCTAGTTATCAACAAAGAATTTTTGACTTCATTTTATTTGGTTAAAACGGCCTCGCTTCCATTTCGTATCGCGTCTGTCTGATCTCGCGTTCATTTGGCTTTATGTCCATATGCTCACCAACCTTTATGCTTTGCGTGTGTATGCCTAATAGAGTTTAATCATCTTGAATTTAGCAAAACAACACATTTTTCAATTATGTTTGTAACCAGTGATTTTAATTCTAAAATTACCGCCAGAAGGCTGAAAAAATTTTTTAAGATGCTCTCAAAAAATCAGACACGCATTTTCTTTTAGACTCACGTAATTTTTTGAATACGTTCTACAAGATTTTTATTATTGCGGACATGTTTAAACTCGCGTTTGTATAAAAAAAAAAATTGAAAGCGGCAGAAATTCTACTCCGCTCCGTTTTCAGCAGTTTCTGTTTTTTGTTCAATAACCTAATTAGTATGCATAACTGAAGCTGGAAAAGTACTCAAAGTTGAAACTTGAAAATGACATTTCTTATCTATTCGTGCAATTCTTAAAATCCTCTGACTTTGAAGTCGTGGATACAACTACGATTTTTAAGCACATTTCAATGCTTGCGTAGAGAAAGAAAACACTTTAAACAACCATGATTAAAACTTGAGCAAAATTCATAAACTGCCACAGATAGAGAGGAGAAAAAGTTTCCCTCCAAACAATGTTTTCGGTTGATGCTGCCAGCAAGAAATGAGCTAAGTTTCTAGTTACTCTCGATGTCCTCCTCTGGCTATAGAGCAGCACAAAGCATTCCCCAAATCTGTCGTTCAGTCAGTCAAGTGGCACTATTGTTGGGCGCATCCCGTACCACGCCAAATATCCTCCAACCAGATTCATGACGACAGCGTACAGTTAACCACTTCAGTCAACGAACGAAAACAAAAGCGCGTATAGAGTTCTCAATTTCTGCAAAAGTTTTCTTTGCATCAGGTTTTCCTCCTTCTCCCGTTTCACCGATAGACAGATAGCAATGGCAGCTCAGCGGGATGCTGTTTCGTTTCGACTAGAACAACATCATTACCGCGACAGGGAGGGCGACTGCCTGTCTGATCCTGTTGTGGAAAATGTACACGGATTCATCGGTGCACGTTGCTGCTGCTGATGCAACACAGTCCGCTCTAGCGTTTGTGTGTCCCCTATGTAGGTATGTAGCGCAAGCAAGGGTTGACAACTGCGGTTTCCAGCTCACTTGCCGGTGGAAACTCTTATCTCTTCACCCACGCGCGCGCTGCTGCTGGTTGCTGGCTCTAAAGCTGAACTCTAGCGGCACATTCCCTAAGGGAGCGGAAGGAGGGAGTCAGAAATTGTTTGGCTGAGTAATTCCGGTAAGTGGATGTTGGGAAGTTGGCAAATTACACTTTCGACCCGAAAGTCGCTTCAAAGAGTGATTCCATTCGCCGGCTTAGCCGGCTGGATAAACCCGGGTGATCAAAGCAAATTGCGACGTGATGAAGCCTGCTGCTGAAAGCGTTCGCTGTGGTTTGCGGTTATGTGCTAGTCTTATGACTTTTTAAAATTGCCTCGTGTATGCGCGAATTAGGTTGGTACGCATCCGAAGGGGGCATGCACGGGGAGTTAATTATGGGTGGGAAAAACTTGATTACTTTCAAAACGGGGGAGAATTGAATCACTTTCGTCCTACTTGGGGATGAGCAGTTTATTTCTCATCCGGGGCTACTTAAGCACGTACGAATTATAAATTTTCACACCCCGCATAAATTGCCACTATCGGAGAACAGTGAACTTATTTCCTGGTGGGTATACGGAATCGTCAAATGTGCGAGAAGGGGGAAAACAGTTCTCGCAAGACTTTTCATCATCTACTTTTTGCGTTCTGGTGCTTCTTTGTTTCGAGCTCGAGGGTGGCCCAGCACAGAAGTGTCGAGTTTGGCCGAGGAACTCCTGCTGGAGAAATACAAAATGCCACTTAAAACACGGAAACTATGAGTGTAATAAAAATCCTTAAACTTTTCCCCGCTTGACACTGCAGTTCCGGTTAGATTTCCGTTTCGGTTCTCGGGATTCTCCAGTTCGCCGTTTTTGAGTGCGAGACTGCAACTGCTGAAAAACTGTGAGCTGGTCGTAAAGTGCAGCGTAAAAAAGAGAAGGAAAAAAACTAGAACAGTTTTCCGATAATAAAGTCAGCTGAAGGTTTGTCAGAAAGGGGAAATTCGAATCTACACGTCGCGTCAGGCTGAGTTTCTCCTTGCGACGGTTAAACGAGGGGTTTTACGCAAACTAGTCAATGGTGTCAGATTTAAGTAAACTGTTGTGAGTTTCAAGACATCGTTGATTTGAGGAACTTTAAATACTCGAATTATCAAGAATAAAATCTAGACGACTTTTCTATATTTTTTACCAATTTGTAAAAATTAAACATAGACAAACTCTACTCTCAACGGCTGGGTGTATTGCCATGAAAACCCTCCAACGCGGAGGCAGTTTTCTCCTGACAGTTCGACGCGAGCTGTTCCTACGAGTTACGTGTTTCTTAGTTTAAGTCGACGGGCATGTGATTCACCTCCGGTAGTCCGTTGGATAGAAAGGACTTAGTTGCGAGAAGAAAAAAAAGACGCTTTATTATATGCCAGTAAATTGACGGGTTTAACTGAATGTAAAATACGAAAAAGTAGCTTTACATTCAGTCTCCGAAAGTCTCACCGTTAGTTAGGAAAGTTAGAGCGCAAATTTATATGCTCTAAAATGATTAGGTTTAGAAGCAGAGCACTAATTTTGCTTTGTAAGTGGGATAATAGTTTCTGTGTTGTACCACATTAAACGCTTTGCACTTTGAAAGCTCGTTCCAATTTGCTACCGGAACTACCCAGACCTAACTTTACCATCCCTATAAATAACCCAAACAAGGCAAACCAAACTAAAGAAAAAAGTGCTCACATTGCACGTTACACTTTTTGTTTGTTTCTACCAGTCTGAGCTCAAGGGGCAGCCATATTGGGCAATCAGACAGAAAGTTGCTTATCAGCAGCAAATGTGGCTTACGTTTGCAGGTGATAAGCGGTACCACACTCGCGGTTCCATCACCATTACTGGGAACTGGATACTATTTGATAATGAGTCACTCAGCAATTGTCGGACTCCTACTGATCATGAGAATAGTCCACTTGCTAAATTCCGTAGAATTCTTACGATGACGCATGGTTCTTCATTCATGATTTCACTTACCCACGCTACGATGTTGAAGCAGAACAGTGTATATTTGACGGCGGCAATCCGATTGGCCAGTTTGGCCATACTTTCACCTTTACCTTCTCCGCGAGCCATCGTTATTCGCAATATTTCACAGCAAAACACTCTGTTTCAACCAAAATTCAACTTGAAGGTCGTTTTTCACAACCAGAACCACTAAAAACACGGTTTAACACACTTTCACCACCAACTAGAGGAATATAAAAAACACTCACTGCTCCAGATAAAACGCGTCACTAACGCGGGATTACGCGCACGCATATATTACGATGGATAACGAAACACTGACGGTAGCTCGGTTCGCGAGCCTCGCCTATCCGTTGTCCGGAACGCTTTGTCTCCCGCTGTCCACCGTCGTCTCACTGTGTCTCAAGCCTTGAAAAGTGGAAGCGTTAGCGATAAGGTACACTCAACCTGCTGCGGCCGCTTCGATCAACCTGCGCGGAATCACACCTGAGCGGTTGGTTCTACTGATAAGCTTCCAGCAAAAAAAAATTGAGTAGGTATCCGAATTTCGTAAGTGTCGTCGCGAGAGTTCGAAAAAGCTTGGTGCTCAAAGCAGTTTGTTTGTTCTCACATACCAGAGAGCTCGATTGACTGCAGGGACTATCGGGAGATAACGATTCGGTCCAGGCAGATAAGAGTTCGGCGGAATAGATAAGCGTCAGGGTGAGTCTTACTGAGTGCCGTGTTAAGTTGGAAGCGTTAGACAACAGTCATTGGGTGAAATGTTCATACATAGGGGAATTCGATATATTTGGAATAGATTTTCGCAATGCACTTGTTGCGGCTCTCTGCGGATAGATGGCATTTTTTTTGTATCTGCTAAAATTACAATAATATATTAACTAAGCCTGGTGAGCTTTCATATTATTACAAAACATTATTATAATATCAGAAAACCGACTTATTAAAAATTTGAATTTTTTTACGAAAATTGCACAATGTTAGCTAAGCATTGATAGTTGGTTGAACTTGGAGAGGAAAAAAAATGAGAAAAAAAACATGGAAAAAATTACTGCTTTTTAATGAACAAAATTATTATATACAATTTTGCCGAAGACACTATACCGATTAAACAACCCGCTTTGGTTCTCAATATATGTCTATCAGTATTAGATATTCGGCTCAAAAATGACTATATGTCAGCACATAGTGGCGCTTACGGGCATCTAACTTTGGGAGTACCGTGCTGGATCGAAACCCGTACAGTATCAAAATCCGTACACCTTGATGTTTTTCTTCAGTTTTAAGCATAATAAAAGTGAAAATTCATATGACAGTTACATGTACATATCCGTTATGTTGTTGGCCTTCTGTTAAATTAAACTACACGCCAGTAGGCCATGAAATAAAAATATTAAAAATAAAAAATCAATCGTGTATCGGTTTCAGTTGTCATTTCGTTGTATCGTTAGAGAATTTACTAAGGAAACGTTCTTCAGATAAAAACAATTTTCAAGTGGGATATAAGTGTTTTACACTGTGAATCTTTTTAAAATTGATGGAAAAGGTAAGTTTTTGTCATTTTCGAGCTGTATATTGTCTAGTAAATAGTGTAAGTTGTATTTATTCAACAAAAACTGTGCCGTACGGATTTTGATTCTTGTTATTTGCTTGAATCGAAATCCGTACAGCGTGTGTATCATGCAAATATTGTTGAACTTTCTTCTTGTTTTCAGCATATAATGGAATAAAACAAGTATAAATATACGCAAACAATTTTAAACGATCTTACAATTTTAAGCTATCTCTGACAATTGTGAGAGTGAATTGTGTTGTTGATTTTGGCTCTACTCCTCGAGCTGTTTTTGTTATGTTTTTGGGCAATAAAAGTCATTTACGCTTGCTATAAGTTTCGTCGATAAGTGTCTGTGCATAGTCCAACGACTGTTAACTATTTGTGAAGTACTCAGTGCCGTAGAAGCAACTTTTCAGTTTCGCGTACCAGCGCTTTGTTTACTGCTGCTACCTACCTATACCTACGCACGATTTTTTTTTCACTCGAAACGCTATCTATCAGCAACCATCGGAAGCAGTGTCAACTTTCTACCAAGTTTCGTGCTGTATTATAGCATATTACATAAACTCAGGCGTAATATCTCTCGTATCTGAGAACCTACCGTTCGAAATGTGTCATATTTACCATTCATGCAACAGTGAAATCACGGAGGGGCAAGTTATTTGTCAAGGATTTTGCAACGCTATTTTCCATCCAAGATGCACTCGTATTTCGGCTGAAGCGTTTGGAGAGGTGATGAAAAATTGCCAAATATTTTGGCTGTGTCGAGATTGCACTACCTTGATGAAAGACATCCGTTACCGCAACTCTGTTCGTGCTGCTCAAGAGCTCGGGCAAGAGCATGCTTTGAACTCGCATAGTGACATAATGCGTGGTCTAAAATCTGAAATCCTGAGTGAGCTGAAAAATGAAATAAGAACCAATTTTGCCACACTTATAAATTCAAGCTCTCTTACACCGAAGAACACTCAACTTAGTGGTTTAGAACCACGGCTCATAAGAAGCCGGCGGCTTTTTAGTGTGACCAATGATATTAAAACTAATCGCAACCGTCCGATTCTACATGGCACCGGAAGTACTCCCTCGCCGTCTTTGGAAATAGAAGCCGTACCAGCAGTTTAACAAAAATTTTGGCTGTACGTATCGCGGGTTGCACGTGATGTTTCTGCTGATCAAATGTGTGCTTACGTTAAAAAACGCCTAGGAAGAAACGACATCCAGGTTACTCGGCTAGTCGCCAAAGGAAGAGATATAAGCAGTCTATCTTTCATCTCTTTCAAAATTGGTATGGACACGAACTTGAAATCAAAAGCACTTTCTACCTCGACCTGGCCGAAAGGCATCGTTTATCGTGAATTCTCAGACAATAGAGTGTCCGAAAATTTTTGGCGGCCGGTGATGCAACCAGCAGCGAACGACCCCCTGTGCACCCCAACGGACGCGGACATGATAGCGACGGATTAATCGATGACTGGACACTGGGACGCATATTTATTGCAAGCAATTTGGAAACCCCTTATCCCCCCGTCACAGTCGAGCCATGCCAGCCAGCGTTCAGCAGTCGTCCCGGTCCTGTGTTTGGAGTGGGAGAGGGGGTTCTCCGAAATGTAAACCCAGGCAAGTATGCAGACTTTCTGAGCGCTTCGTACCCTGAATCGTTTACTGTTTCTAGACCTCCTCGCCTACAACAACCGAGCCTTTTTTCCTCCTGTCTGACACCCGGACATGATTTTGCCGCCAGCACTGTCGAAGCCGTTGCCGTCCCCAACGCAACTGAGGAACTCCAGCCAGCGACCCGCAGTTGCTCCTGTCCTACCGTAACGCTCACCGCCGATGCTTCATCCGAACTAAAAATATACTACCAGAATACCAACGGCCTCAGGACAAAAATTGATCAACTGTTTCTATCATCCACTGAGTTAGACTACGACGTGTACGTGTTCACGGAGACTAATTTGGACGATCGCATTCAATCTTGTCAGCTCTTCAACAACGATTTTTGCGTTTATCGTGTTGATCGTTGTGCCTCTAACAGTCAGCGTCAATCGGGCGGAGGCGTGCTCATAGCCGTAAAGCGGTTATATGCGTCATCTGTAGTCCAGCTCACGGCTGCCGATAACATTGAGCATCTATGGGTAAAAATCGCCATAGAGCCACTGCCACTTTTCATTGGTGTTCTGTATTTGCCACCAGATAAAAGCCGAGACATTAACTTGGTGATGCTTCATATTGATGCTGTCTCTGAAATCAGCAGGAAGTTTAGCGATATAGGAAAACTCGTCTTGCTGGGTGACTTTAACCAACCGCGCCTAGCTTGGAAGAGTTCTGGTAGCGGGTATGCCTTTGTTGATCCTGTACAGTCACAGCTTTCCTTGGCCAGCCAATCCCTTCTCGATAACATGGCGTTCCTCAGACTACGGCAGCATAATTTAATACGAAACAACTTAGACCGTGTTTTAGATCTCGTATTCTCCAGAGACTCCGTTATAAAGGATGGCGCCGTCTCTTTAGCTGTTGAGGAAGTTGTACCAATTGATCCTTATCACCCACCTATTTGCTTCACTGTTCTTTGTGAGCCTACTGTTTCTTTCCACCAAGATATCGATCTAACTGAACGTGACTTTCGTCGTGGCGACTACGACACTCTAAACGAATTGCTGTCCGAGGTTGATTGGTCTGAGGTGATTCAAAATTCTGACGTTGACTGTGCAGTTAGCTGTTTCAATCGTACTATTCAGAATTGCATCGTTCAAGCTGTACCGCTAAAAAGGCCGCCGAAAACCCCTGTATGGTCCAACAAGCACCTTCGCATCCTGCGTCGACGGCGCTCCAACTTGCTGAAACAGTATTGCCAGCATAAAAGCTTGTATGCGAAGCGACAATTTGACGAGGCGAGTCGAACCTACCGTGGTTATAACCGTTTCCTATACAAAAGGTACGTGAGGCGAAGAGAGGAGGATCTCCGGCGAAACCCTAAACGTTTTTGGAGCTTTGTAAACTCGAAGCGTAAAGAGAATGGTCTTCCTATTCTGATGCACCTAGGGAATGTTAATGCCGCTTCTACGGAAACCAAATGTGCTCTTTTTTCTCAACAATTTGCTAGCTTGTTTGAAAACCGGGTGCCCACTGCTGTCAGTCTAGTACCAAGAGACGTGATAGATTTCGACGTATTTAATATTAACGCTACGATGGTTGGAGCTGCATTACAGAAACTGAAGCAGTCTTATAAGCCAGGCCCCGATGGTATTCCCTCTTGCATCTTCAAAAAGTGCAGCGCTTCTCTGACTGCTCCCCTCCTGGCGATTTTCAATAGATCACTTCAACATCAAGTATTCCCATCGGAATGGAAGATTTCCCATATGCTGCCGGTGCACAAGAAAGGCGAAAAGTCCGACATCGCTAACTATCGTGGCATGACCTCTTTATCAGCTGGATCAAAATGCTTCGAGATCATCATGAAAGATATGCTATTCAGCTCTTGTAGGAGTTATATCAGCATTGCTCAACATGGATTCTACCTTAAACGCTCCGTGGACACTAACCTGTGCGAGTTCACATCATTTTGTATCGGTGCAATGGATGGTGGAGCTCAGGTTGATGCAGTATACACCGACATCAAAGCCGCATTTGACACCGTTAATCACGATATCCTCCTTGCTAAGCTGCATCGTCTTGGAATGTCCGACAATATTTGCAGCTGGCTTCGCTCATACCTGAGCAACAGACAGCTCTTCGTAAAAATTGGATCAACAGTATCTGAAAGCTTGACCCCCTCCTCTGGCGTGCCTCAAGGAAGCAATCTGGGTCCACTGCTGTTTGTGATATTTTTTAACGCCGTGACGATACTTCTTGCGAATGGTGGAGTACTAATCTACGCTGACGATTTGAAAATCTACCTGATCATACGAAATGAAGCTGATTGCAGAGAACTCCAGAAGCTACTGGATAAATTCGTTCATTGGTGCAAGTCAAACTTCCTGGTAGTGAGTGTGGCAAAGTGTTACGTGATTTCATACCGACGACTTAAAGGACCTATCCTATACAACTATGTCATCGGTGATCAGATACTCGAACGGGTTGACGAAGTCAGGGATCTTGGAGTATTGCTTGACTACCAACTCACATTCAAGCTGCATTATTCCGTGATAATCCAAAAAGCCAATCGTCAACTAGGTTTTGTTCTGAAAATGGCAAACGACTTTATTGACCCCATCTGCTTACGTGCCCTCTATTGTTCCCTAGTTCGTTCGATACTCGAGTTCGCATCGGTTGTCTGGTCACCTTATGAAGCTGTGTGGAAATCCAGAATCGAATCTGTTCAGCATAAATTTGTCCGTCGTGCGCTAAGAAGACTTCCATGGCGCAATCCCAACGACCTGCCCCCTTACGAACATCGATGTGCCCTATTGGGTATAGAGCCACTGGAGTCCCGTCGAAATATAAACCAAGCTGTGTTTGGCGCTAAAATACTGCGCGGAGAAATCGATAGTGCCTGCTTGCTGGAGCGCATGAGAATTTATGCTCCCGCACGTGTACTGCGTCTACGGCAACTTATTTTGCCAGAACCGAGGAACACCGTATACGGTGATAACGATCCAGTCAACACAATACGGAGACGTTTTCAAGAATGTTATCACGTTTTCGACTTTAATGTTTCTTGTGTCAGTTTTAACGCTTGCGAACTGTATTTTTAACTTTAGACTAGTTTTAAAACCATTCATTAAGACCACGATGTCAGATGAAATTTAAATCAATAAATAAATAAATAGATCTGTGACTGAGGTGCGCAAGGGAGAGTCGTACCGGGAAGCTTCGAGAGGTTCCGGCGTTCCGGTTACTACGAAACGCTACGAAAATTGCACTATTTCAGCTGATATCAAAAATTAGAAAACCGTGTGAAACTTTAGGAGCCAGTTGATCCTCAAAATATACTTATTCGGTAATTTAAAGATAAATTATAAATAAAAGATGTTCATTTTTGTACTTCTTTATCTATACGGAGTTTGATTTATTGTTGTATGGACTTTGATTCAGTGTATATCGCGTGTGTACGGATTTCGATTCAAAAGTGTACGGGTTTTGATTCAGACAAAAAACTGTGTACGGATTTCGATTCAAAACATGTTCTATTTAAACATGATGTTTTCGAGTTTCGGAGTGATTTCAATCATTTTACTGGAAAATAGCAATAAAATATAAGTAGACCTATAACTAAACATGTCAGTTTAAAGCAATATGTGATTTCTTGATTTTATATTGACCGTCGAAGATCATCATGTGCTTAGGTGTACGGATTTCGATCCAGCACGGTATTTCTTGACAAACTTTTTCCTCTCTATGGAACCTTTTCAACATGAAACAGTGTTGGAGACGAAAAAGTTTTTTTTTCCTCAAAAGCGCCCACTTTGATTTGTTTAGAAGAGTTATTCCCTGTTAAATTGTCCAGAATTTTGTTTTCAATCTGAGATGACCAATTTTTTCAAAATTTCTTTTTGTTTCAATTCTTTTAAGGGCACAATTTCAAATTCAATTTTTTCAACATTTCAACATGAAAATTCAAACAATTCCCTAAAAGCCATCCCTTGACAACTTTTCTCTGACTTCTGTCATTACTGTACGTCCATGAGGTGCAAGCAGTTCAAAAGTAAAAAGTGTTGGAGTTGAAAAATATTTTGCTGGAAAAATTATCTTTTGCTTTGGAATACCCAGTTTGAATTGTTCAGAAATATTTTGGGCAGCTCAATTGTCTACCTAAATAACTTATTAACTTGTCTTTAAAAGTACAATTGTTGTTCAACTTGAAAACGCATTTCTATGCTGCCCCGACAATGAGAATGGGGCACTCTGACAACACAGTGAAAACCAGGGGTGGCATTGTGCAGCTCGATTCGAACGAATTTCGCTATTTTCGAGAACGTCGCATACTGCCAGTTTTGCTTTAAGCCCAAAAGGAGCTGTCATTGTCATTTGTCCTTTGGCTCATCGAACCCGCAAAGTCGAAAAAAATACGAAAAACGAAACATAACGCCCACCAGCGATCATTTAGTTAGTTTAGTTTGGTTCGAGGCGCAATCTCACCCCAGTTCCACACTGGAAACTAGATGCGGCCAGCAGATTGTGACTGTCAGGATCCAGGAAGCTTGCGTTGCCCAAACAAGTTAAAACTTCAATGAAGGTAATGCTGGCTAGTGCTGCTGCTACAGTTGTTGCTACTCGCTATTGCTGAATTATGTACGACGGTCGCACCATCCAAGAGTAAAATGATTTGTTTGAACTGAAGCAGGCCCTAATATAGCCCATATTTCGATCAAAACAAGACTCTTTTTTTCCGTGCTGGATATTTGCGTCACTGCGACAAGTTTTTTTATAATTTGTGACATTAAACAAAACTCAATGAATCTCATTTTCCAGCGAAAAAGGACCGAATATTGAGCTCTTATACACGCAAAAATATAATCCGTACCGTTTTGCGGCTTGGAATAATAAGCGTTTTCTTCTTTTCGGATCCTGTCGTTTGGAAGCAGATAGTTGCTGCTACCAGCTTATTATGCAGCGCAAAGAATGCATTCCCGATTAACTAGATATAATATTCTGTCGACCATGTTGAAGCTTGATCCATCAAATATTTGGTCGCAACTTTCTATTTACTGTGGCGTTTCTAGTAGCGGTTACGAGAAACCAATGACATCGCAGTGATGGGTTGATGGGAAGGTTTGTTTACATAGTGGTGAAAATTTCATCAAATTCGAGTCAGTGGATCAAAAGTTTTCGACGATGGAATGTGAAAGACGTGAGATAATTTTGCTCACTCATGTTGAAAATCCGACGTCGTCAGGTGCAAAAATTGCGAAGTGCCTTGAATTCCCCAGATCAACCGTAAACAGCATGCTGAAACGATTCAATGAAACTCTAACGCTGGATCGCGCTGATCACAGCAACCGCAGAACTGGAACGACTAACAAGCAGCTACGAATGAAAGCCTGTAGAGAAGTTCAGACGAACCCTGGGTTGACCCTGCGCGATTTGGCTAAGAAGTTCTCGGCGCCGCACACTGTTTCCAAAGCTACAAAAACGTGATCGAAATTATTTTGAGTGTCTTCACTAAAGTTGTTCCAATAATTATTCCCCATGTTATAGAACTTACAGTTTTGTACTCAACCCACTTAGCACTGAAAAGCGAATCTACTTTTTTTCATTTTTGCGTATAAAAATTCATCGTGTTCGGTAAAGTTGTAGCACATTTTATTAAAAACAACTTTGTCAAAGACACCATACTTCTATCTGCCTGTTTAAATGTACTTATGTGGAGTTTTCTACAGATTGCCACTAAAAGTCAGTTTTTTTAATATAAATTTTAGTAGTGATTTTCTACAATTTTTCAATGTTCTTTAATATTGTTTGCTATACTAAAACAAACAATGTTTGCGAAAGAAGTTTATTTTTTTTATCTCACATATTTTTTATAGTTATTGACGACTTCTACTTAAATAATGCACTAATTCACACTAATTACTTTTTACTCAAAAAAAAAAAAAAGATTTTGGAGCCAGCAGCAAAGTTGTTTTGTTAGTTACTCTTTATTTCATGAAAGTTAGAATTTTGTGATTAATCTACCCAAAAAAGAAAAACGAATTTTATTTTTCTCATTTTTGCATATAAAAATCCACTTTGCTGAGTAAAGTTTAAGCACATGTTATAAGAAGAAACTTTTTATAGTGATTTTCTAATATTTTTCAATGTTTTACAATGTTTTTTAGTATAATAAAACTCACGAGTTCACCAAAGAAAGCTTATTTCTATCTCTTATAATTATTTAGTTATTGAAGATTTGTTTTAAAATAGTGCACTAATTTACTTACAGATATAAACACAGGAGACAGCGAGAGACAAATGTCTATATCTGGATTGAATGATGTTTTAGTTAAACTTTAAGATAAAAATGGTTTAGTCTGCAGATATTTGCAGATTTTGAAAATATCTGTTAGTAAATTAATGCATTGTTATAATAAAAATCGTCAATAACCAGAAAAATATTTTTTTTTTTTTTTGTTCTCGCTTATTTTCCGTCGGTCTAGTTCCGCCACTGTTGTGGCCAATCACCGACGCCCAGGGAGGCGACTCCACACCCAGGACCCTAACTCACGACCCGTTTATTAACGGACCGGCGCCAACGGCTTTACTTCCTCATGCGATGGAAGGCGTGATCCCAGAGATTTTTCGCCTCAGAAAATCTCCCGGTGTCGGCTAGAATTGAATCTAGACCAGTTGGGTTGGTTGTGAGTGGATCACGCCACCTCACAACCATCGACACCTATGTCGGCGGTGGGATTCGAACCCAGGCGTCGAGCGTGGTTGGCGGAGACGTTACCAACCACACTAGGCCCCCGCTCTACCAGAAAAATATGTGAGATAAAAATAATATTTCTTCGCAGACATTGGTTGTTTTGTTATAGCAAACAACATTGTTGAACATTGAAAAATTGTAAAAAATCACTACTAAAAGTTAAATTGTAAAACCAGATTTTTAGTGGCAATCTGTAGAAAACTCCACATAAGTCCATTTAAATAGGCAGATAGAAGTATGGTGTCTTTGACAAACTTGTTTCTTATAAAGTGTGCTACAGCTCTGCCGAATACGATGAATTTTTAATAGCAAAAATGAAAAAAGTAAAATTCGCTTTTCACTGTTAAGTGGATTAATCACAAAACTGCTACTTCTATAACATGGGAAATAATTATTGAAACAACTTTAGTGAAGACACTGTGGCTCTTAAAGCAAGCATTTTGGGTCCAAATAATGTCGATCACGTTTTTGCAGCTTTGGAAACAGTGTGCGCCGTACAGCACTGTTCGGCGAATCTGTGGGCGTGGAGAATGGAATTGATATCATCGAAAAAGCTATCAGTTGCCCAGATTTTCGTTAAATTGAAAAATATTGGGCGATAATCAAGAGCAAGTTGAAGAAAAGTGGCAGAACGATAAAAAAACAGCTGATTTACATAGATGGTGAAAGAAAATGGCGGTTCAGGTTGACAGTTTCACTAAGCAGAAAATGATGGGCGTTGTGAAACGAAAAGTGCGTGAATTCATCCGAAACTTAGACGAATATTTTTCATGTATTTTTCCTTTAAAGGTCAATGAATTTGCTGCAAAACAATATCTCAAGATTTTTTGTACATGCTTTTTGACGAAGGTATGTCCCATTTTGTGCTGCCCAAATATTAAATGGATCAAGCTTTGGTGAAAGCAAGCGTTAAGCGGCCAATTAGAGGTCGAAACCTGCGTTTCAACAAGGCTTGACAATTTTCAATTTTACAATAGTTCGAATAACCGAATTGATATGTTCCTTATCTGTATAAATGCATGCAGATAATGCAGATGGTTTTCCTATCGACTGCTGCAGGAACGAAGGTCCTTTTCAATCAAGTATGGCACACTTTTGGAAAGTAAATGGATGGAAAGTTAAAAAACAAACACATTTGTTTAAATTAGTTCTCTTACTTACTAGCAATTATTAGCAAACTACGTTCTTTTCTTAACATTTAGCATTAACAACTATTTTCATATTATTTGTGAAGAAAAAAAAACAATTTTCATATCATTTTTTACCTTCCCTCCATCGTTTCTTGCCGGCTATAAAACTTTTTGATGCAGTCAAAAAATAAAATGGACGTACTTTACGAGAAACTTTATATCACCGGTAAGGAACACTACAGAGATAAGAATAACACATTTTACATAAACTCGTATATTTTCAAAATTTTATCAGATAGAAATTTTGAGTTTTTTATATAGTTTCCTAAAATTCAATGGTCCACAACTTTGTTGAAAACCACAAAGCGATATCGTGTAAGAGAAACTAGTTGGCACCGCAGCGGCATCCTTGCGGCCTAATCGCGAACTAACCGCAGCAGCGTCGAGCTTCGTAGCCGCAAGGTTACAGAGTCCGCTTTTACGAGTGAATGGTGATAGGTTCGAATCTTAGTAGAACCAAACCATTCGTTCGCAAAAAGGACATTAAGTATGGGTTTGTTCTCAGGCTCTTCCACACAAAAAATCTTCTCTCCACACCTAATAACCTCTCGTCTAAAGCTTCGATACTATCATAGACTAGAGCACGTCTACGCTGTTAGAGTGATAGCTTGCAGAGGATATGATAGAGTCGATAAGGAAGAAAGTAGGTTACTAAATCTGAATGAGAAGACAAAAAGTACTATAACTTCCCTCCAGACTTAATAACCACTGGTCTAAAGCTTCGATAATATCATAGTATATAGCATGTTATATGCTTTCAGAGTGATAGCCTGCAGGAGGATATGGTAAGGTCGATAAGAAAGGAAGTAGGTTACTAAGTCTGAAGGAGAAGACAAAAAGCACTATAACACGGAGCAGGTTACTTCTCAATAAGTAGCACTGCAAAATGGTAAAAAAAAACCCAAATTAATCCACCTAGCGGTCAGACCCAGCCTTTCTCATTCAAACTAATGATTTGTAGAAATAGATTTACATGAACGCTTGTACCAATAAAGGTATATTCATTTTTTGGGTTCTAAAATATTGATGTTGTGTTTGAAGTATATAATATGATATTTTACGTAATGTTAGTGCTTAAGAAATAGCGAAATAAAAGAAATGACTCTTAAGTTCGAAAAATTTAATCACGAGCGATACAGGGAACGTTCAAATAGTACGATACCACATTTAAATTATGTTGAGGCCACATATATTGATCAAAGCAGGTATAGTTTTAAATAATCTTTGAATGTACTTTTTTCCATAACTTTTGAACCAAACATCAAATTTTGATGAAGTTTGTTATTTGTAAGTTTGAGAGATGACTCGTTCGTATGACACTAGTTATGTTCAAATAAGTCGTGAAATCTTTGAGACAATAGACTTTCGTTGTTTTCACAATTTAATACATAACGGTTGCTTAAGCTCGATCATTATCAAATGAAATGGGAACGTATAGGGCAGCCAAACTTTTAAATCACGTGTTCAATCATAATTCATCAGTTAACCCTTAACTAGCCCGCTCATCTGATAATAATATTGATCAAATCGGTTGTGTAGTTTCTGAGATAATGAAGTTTCGTGATTTTCACATTTCGGTACTTTACAGACGAAGTTACAGTCCGATTACAGCAAAATTCAATAGGGTGTTACGAGGCAGCTAGACTTATTAGTTGACACTAATTTTGTAGAAATCGGGTCAGCCATCACTGAGAAAAGTGAGTGAGTTCAAGTAGTCTTCGGAATATGTTCCTTTTCATAGCTGGATTTCACATTTTTAAACACAACAGGAAAAGTAATAGTCTGATTGCAAAACAAATCAATAGGTTCTTATGGGGCTACTAGACCTTCCATTTGACACTGATTTTATGAAAATCGGTTCAGCCATCTCTGAGAGACATGAGTGAGATTAAGTAGTCTTCAAAACACGTTTCTTGTTATAACTTTTGAACCACAAGTTCAATTATCATGAAATTTAAAAGTTAAGGGTTTTTCAGGTAGCCCGTTCATTTGAAATCAATTTTGTTCAAATCGGTTGTGTAGTTTTTGAGATAATGATGTTTCATGATTTTTACATTTTGAACCATAACCTCTAAACTAAAAATCCGATTACAATGAAATTTAATAGGGTCTTATGAGACAACGAAATCTTTCATTTTCAATTAATTACATGAAAATCGGTCTAGCCATCTCTGAGAAAAGTGAGTGAGAATAAAAATCTGCACATACACATACACACACACACATACATACAGAAAATGCTCAGCTCGTCGAGCTGAGTCGAGTGATATATGCCATTCGGCCCTTCGGGGCACTTTCATACTTTCAGTTTTGCAAGTGATTGCTATACCTTTCTAGGAGAAAGGCAAAAACAGAAATGTGCAAACAGCAAAAACGTCCGGACATTGCCACAGAAGATCAAACAACTACTGTTCGCAGTGGGGTCCAAAAAAACCGCAGCATCCAAATTGAAGTTCTAGCTAAACCAAGAAATTTCGTAAAAGTCTGGAAAGTCGATTGGATACAGTCTGAGAACGCCAATAATTTCGTTCTGCTGGATTTTATTCCTGACCCAGAGTGCAGTGATACAAAAACGATAATTCAGGCGGAAATAAGTTTTTCGATACAATTTTGTGATTTTAGAGCCATAGCAGTAACTAATAACTGCCTATATTTGAATTGGAATTAAAATTAAGTTGTCCTACAACCAGTAAATCAAAAAACAACTGAAACACTATTTTCGGCGAAATGAATTTAAGTAACTTTGCAGAAAACCCTAAACGCACTCAGCATCCGGCCTTGACAGTAATTTTACCAAATAAATAAACTATATTAATAATAGTGTTACTTTTCTCACTTCATAAAAGAAAACAACGGCACACCTGAAGCGCATCGAGAGTTAAATTTGATTCGAGCATTTAAAATTACAGAAACACTGCTCTAAGTAAAACGTGATGTACAACATGATTGAATCCGTCCCTCTATTTGTTCATTGTTCATTAAATAAACATTCATTCTTCGTCTTCGATATTATCGTACAGACTGGATCACCTTACGCTGCATTTTAAATACTTTTTTTAAAACTATTTTTAGTGATTTTAAAAAAAAATCACAGACTTCGTTGAATTCTCTTAAGCAGAAACTAAGCGGATTGTTATGGTCATAGCATGTCCTGTGGCTGGGTATGAAAATCATTGTCTAGTATTGTAACTGTCACTGCGGAACGTTTATTTTAATTTACAGGAGAAGTTCTGAGCAGTCAATATAATTGGTTAGGACGCCTAATACAATCATTTGTTGAAGTTTTAGTCGCCTTGTTGAGAGCAATTCCAGAGTAATCAAACGACATCGTTGTGAGCAGCCGTGCAAATAACGGTAGATGACGAAGAGAAAAACTTAAAAAACATTTTTGAACTTACTCAATGCGAGAAATGGTGCGGGGCTCATATGAGAGTAACCTATTCTAGAACACTGCTTACTAACGGGTGACAACTAAAAATTTGGGATTTTTCTCTACAGCTGTCAAAACAAGGAGGTGGCTGACTTATTTTTTATGAAGATACATTCATTGTGAACTAGCAAAAAATATTGAACATTTGTGAAAGATCCGTTAACGGCCTTCCAACGAAATTTTCTTCTGATGCCAAAACAAGAGCTTTGTACGGCCTTCAAGTTCGCTTTTCAAATGCATATCTCGATTCTACCGATGAACTGTTCGCAATTCGTTGATCTCCAGGTATTTTTTCTCCGAAGAAACTCAAAATCCCAGAGAAATTTTCGATTGGACGACACTGAGGTGGATTTGTTGGGTTGCGTATTTGGGGTAAAAATGGAGTCGAATGGTTGTTCAGAAACGTTTGTTTTGTTTTGACGTGCTGTGATGATATTTTTTTTTGCCAAAACACATACTTTTCATCTGTATGGTGTTTTGGAAGAAATTGAATCATAATGTTGTTCAAACACTCGTTCTGGTATATATTTTGATTGATAGCCAAACCACTAGCCTTGAACCATGATTTGACAAAAAGGAAAAAGTCCTTTTCTGTCTACTTCTCTGGCCGGTCTTCCACTACCTTCCTGGCGGATTATGATTAAGGTTCGCACATAATAGAAACCGGAAGATTTTCGCTCTCAAAATGGTTCAAGAACTTTTTGACCAAAAATGTTGGGCAGTTCATAGCGAACTGTACAATGCACTTGCGGAATGCTCGTTGTTTGGATGCCATTTTGAACCGAACTGAGCATGCATAAACAAAACAAAAAAAAAAACTGGCGTAAAGAGGAAAGATGGAGCTTTGATATACATTAGGGCAGGGAATCGTTATATGGAAAAAACAAACTTGATAGCAGAAAGCCAGAACCAAGTTTTTTTTTGTTCCATTTGGGGCCCCAAACAATCCTAAATTTATTGGAAGTCGATTGGTTTTGTCTCCGCTTGGCGCATTGCATTTCAAATTTATATGGAGATTTGTATAGAAAAACCAACTTTTTTACATTTTCCATTCTAAAGAGCCCAAAATGGTCCAAACCATAGGTTTCATGACTTCAAATGGTAGGTTTTTTGATGCCTAACAACTTGGCCGAAGACACTAAAGTGCTAGGGTGTGCCAAAAAATACTAGAGCTGTTCGAAGTTGATTATGTCGAAATTTATGTTGCAAATCATTTTTTCTGCCAACACTGCCAGTGTACCGGCGTCAGTCAGATTTCCTTCAGAAGTAACCTCTGAAACACGTTGAAGATTCTATTCACGCCTAGAATATTGACCTAAATTTGTTTGCTTGGTCCAGCTGAGTGTATAAACTCGTTACGACAGGTTACTTCTGATGAGAATCCTGCTGACGACGGTACATTGGTAATGTTGGCAGGAAACAAGATTTTCTGCATTTAAATCGACATACCTCAGCTTTGAACAACTATTGCTCTTCTTAGGGACATTCTAACTCTTCAGAGTCCTCTGCAAAGTTGTTAGGCATCTAAAATACTATACTTTAACATAATGTAGTGCATTATTAGAGCATTATTGAGCTCTCTAGAAAGGTAAATGTATATACATATGTTTTACCATATGAATTCTCATACAAATTTGAAATGCAATGCGCCAAGTGGAGACAAAATCTATCGACTTCAGGTAAGTTTAGGGTTGTTTGGGACCCTAAAAGGAACCAAGAAAGCTTGGTTCTGGAAAATCGATTACTTTTCCTCACCCTAATATACATATTCTCATTCCTCTCTAACGTGGTTGTTGTGGTGTCAAAAAACCCCAAAAAAATTCCAGATTTTTAGTTGTCACCCGTTAGTCCAGTGTCTGCAGCTCCTTCACCTGGCATTCTCTTTTTTCGACGAACAGCTTTTTGGGGTTCTTGGTCAATTTCTAGTTCTGGAGACTTTTCTTCTGCGTAATTAAGACCACTTCCACAATTTCTTCTTGCATATCGGTCAAAAATTTATGTAATGCCATAAACTTGTTAGCACACTCCTGTATATTCAGACCCTTTTGCTGCAAGTATTTCTGAGTATCGTTGGTTTCAACTAGAATTGGAGCCTAAAAACCAAGAAACGCAATGAACGTTGAAGACCGAATGACTATCAAAAGACATCCTGCATCTAGAACATCTAAATTCTCAATTAAAATGGTTCACCACTCTGACAGTGTCTCCTCTAGCACTCCAATGTGTGTCAATGACTCTTTTCAGTACTGTTCTTGTTACTGAAACAAGCTTTTCCCTGCGATGGGTTGATGTAGAAAAAAATGTGTTCAAACGCCCAAGTGTCCCGAAAAAAGTTACTGAACTTACTTCAGCATGGACTGCATGGAAACCAGATAAATTATTACGCTCATTCACTCTGTCCTTGTGGATCACGGAAGCAGAGTGGCGAGCACAAATACATAAGGTTGAGTTCAGATGGGCATGTTGACCGGTCGGTGTTTGTTTGACTTTGAGGCAGCCCAAATAAAATTGACTAAATACCACCTCATATGAGCAGTGGGTAGGACAAAAAATAAATGTTAGCTCCCATGCACTTTTTCGTGTTCCTTATGGGTCCTATAACAACAGTAGAATTGCTAGAAAAATTCAATGATGAGCCGTTTGTCAGATATTTAATTACTTTGAGGAAAATAACTTTTTATACAAGCATCGTAGCCCCTTACTGTCTTCAGAACAGTTTTTTCCAGGAAATTTTCCTACCAATATCATGTATTGATATGTTTTTAGAAGGCAACTGGCCATTTCTGGAGACTAAGTTTTGCGAAAGCGGATTTTCCCATGTAAAATCGTATGGAAACTTGAAAAATCGCAAAAATATAGTTTCACCGATCGATCTGAAAAGTTACACAGTTGTTATAGGACCCATGAGGATCACAAAAAGTGCATGGGAGCGAAAAAATAACACCATCGCTTTTATCCCATATAATTATGTCCCCGTCTGAGCAGTTTCGAATATTGGAATTAATATATTATGGGTATTCATGTCGAGCTCGTAAACAAATACCCAGCCGTAAAAATACTCACCTCCATGACGAGTAATGGAAGATACACAGTTTACGGCTGGGTATTCGTATACGAGCTCGATGTGAAGACCTCTATTATAATATTAGTATTTCCGGAATCAGGATGGTGCCCAGAGACCGGAAACCAACTGTAGATGCCATTTTGAACTTCGAGATGACGACTTCCGGTTTTAGGAAAACAGCTAGAAGAAATAAAAAACTGCCGAACACCACCCAAGATGGTTGTCTCCGGAATCGGGATGATTTATATAGACCGGAAATCAATTTCACACGCCATTCTAAACATCAAGGTGGTGACTCTCGGTTCGTCCGGTGTCCTTTTGAGGTCTCTGGGCTTAGTTGCGCCCCAACAGTTAAACATAAATGTGTAGCGGGATTGTTTCTTTCACACATCAATGTATCATCATATTTAAAAACAATTTATTTTAAACCAGACTTTTATAATTTTTGATTAAAACCAAAAAGCACATAAATCTTTTCTTCGCATCAATTCCTAAGCTAACAGTATAAAATTACAAATTACACGAAACGAAGCAAATATTTACAACAGGGAAAAAGTACAGTGAAAGCATCTAGAGAGGTAAATTGTAGGATAGTGAAGATTGGAACATTATTCGAGTACAGTACACCCAATGTTTTCTTAAAGCTACACTAAAACTACTGCGGTTAGAGGGCAAATACTAAACTCTAATCTTACGGACGATTTGAGTATTGCGAACACGGTTTCGAACAATCTGTTGTGCTCCGAAAATTAAATTCAAACGAGATGAAGAAGGACACAAAATAAACGTCAATTTAACCTACCTGCAGTAACATAATTAAAAAAAAAAGTTAGGCAAGAATAATCAAACCGATCTGGTTCAGAGTAGATTATGAAAAGTGATGCATTATTTACAACAGAGCGGAAAAAGCAATCAATTTTGCCGCTGGCTTGCGCGCATTCAAATTGGCAATAACTTGCTAACTTCAAAGCTCGCCGGGCGCTGATTGAATCGGATGAATTGGCCGCGAGCCGGTTCGGAAGTCAATGAAGCGGAATTATGTGGCGAGCATTATCAGCTCGATGTCGCGCGTTGGATGGGGGAGTGATTAATTTTGGCGGAGGCGGCGAGGGGGTTAACGGAAAATGGGTGGAAAAATTACGTTATTCAAATTGCGGGTAATCCTATTCGTTAAATTATTTACAAAATTCATTAAAAAAATGATTCGTTCGGGGGATGCTTCTTGGTAGAGAGCGGATTAAAGGGTTTTTCTCGCATTGGAGTGATATGTTGTTAAAGGTGATGTTCAGCACTGCTGGTGGGATGGTGAATTGATAAGTCCAACAGCTTTTCAGCTTCGGCTTCGGAGGTCAAAAATCTGAAAATAAGAGCAGACAAAAATGGATTATTCGGAGTTTGACCTCAGAACATTTGATTCGCTGCAGGGCTACTTGGAATTTCACTGTCGTGATTTATCAATCTAATTTAGCAGGTGAAAGCTTCTTGTAGAACATATGTTTAATTTACCCCATCGTAGTTTGTATGTGTGTGTGTGTGTCTTTCTGGATTTTTCCAGTCTCGCTGTTGGATGTACATGTTCCCCATTCCCTAGTCTCCTGAACTCGGACCGACACTCCGGTTAACGACGACGGGAGGTCGGAAGGACAGATGGGGGAGACCGAAACAAAACTGTTGAATTGAATTCTCTTGTTCGCACCGTGTTCTGTAATGTGTTTTGTGGGTCGATTCTTCCCACCTTTTCATCCCGAGTGCTGTTGCTGTTCTTACTAACTTTTCTTTGTTACATTGTTGAGTAAACTTGTTGATTTATTTTCAAGGAGTTAACTTTGTTTGACTTCAACCGAATGGGGTTTGAATGGGCTGCGAAGGGGCATACAGAAGGGTGGTAGCAACTGTGAATAGTTTTTTTTCCTTGAAACGCGATTATCATCGTTAGAAAGAAAAAATAGGCTGTCAGAAGTAAAAACGATAAATTTCGATTCGAAATATTTTTCTGCCATTCTTTCGAAGAACTTGTTAGGCGGAAACTAGTTTTTCCTGTATGTACCATGTATTTCAGCATGAATTGAATTTCATTTGCTGTGAAAGCTAACTTAATGTATGAATACCTTCCAATTATGTTGGTCTCCATTAATGCTTGGAAAACTTATTTTATGTTGCGTAGAAGGTCAAATGTTTAAATTTTTTGCGTACCGCATTTTGTAACAGACGACCAATATTTCAGTGTTAGAAAAATCTGCACCGGCAGAAAACAATCGCCGCGTGTTTGTGTTCCATTTCAACATCACAATTTCCCGAGCTTTGTCTACGGTATTTTGTCCAAACTCCCCCAACAAGAGTATATAAAATGCATACCGTGTGCCCTAGTTTGCTTCGCTAGCTGTTGAAGTGCCTGTTTTGACGGACTGCCATTTTCCCATTTCACTTCGCTTCAATTTCCCTAGTACTGGTAAACATCCTCATTCGGTGCGTTCTGGTGCTGTGCTAACATCGCCCCGGGTCGGCCAGGCACGCACCGAGCGTTGTGCACTAAGCGTGAAAAGTAATATAAGTACCTGATGATACTGGCACTGGCGCCAAATCAGGGGAAACCGAAACCGGCGTTGGGATCATTTCTCACGCATACACCTCAAGGATATGAGCACATTATAGAAGTATATCTTGTGCCTCAACCGACCGTGGCAAACAGACAGCTATCGTGAGACACTAAAGCGCAGGATTTAGTGCCCACCTTTAGGCAGCCAGCCGTTCCGGAGCAACGGCACCCGTCCCAATGTCGGAAAACGAAGGTAGACGTGCATCGCGTTGCTTACGCGTGCCAACAGCGCCGGCAGTCTTCTTTCTGCCACTTTGTGATATGGTTCTTCAAACCTCGCTACACTTGGGAGGGATTTCATGCCAATTCATCCTGCCATTGCATTGGCGCAGTTTTTTAGATTCTAGTAAAAAAATTAAGTTTGGTGACTCGTTTGAAATCTTGAAAATATTCTGGTAGGCAAAAATTTAAAGCTTGTTTTTCAAAACAACTTTTTTTAATTTTGATTTTTCTCATAGTAATTCATATAATAATTTAAAAGTTAGTCATACATATAAAAAAAGCTTGCAGTGAAAAAATAGACTTTAGTGTTTTTTGTAGCCATTCTAGGTCATGGATATAAATGAGCAAAATGTTTTGAAATTTTGAAGACCTTTTTTGACGTGGAATAAGTTCTTACGCAACACTCTGAGGGAAAATGTGAAATTAAAATATAAACATCGAGTGCATTACGAAAATTGTACAATTCCAAATGTTTATAACTTAGTCGGGTTTTCAACGAATTTCCTTTATTCTTGAAACAATGTGTTGAAAATTAGCTACGCATCCATCAAAATGCGTAAACTTGTGATTTTATTACACTAACTATCGTACTATTGACAACCGGAGATACCAAAGTGAATATTTTTGAAACATGGATGATATCTAGAGGCCGCAAATCGACTCCAGATGCCATTTTTAAGTCCAAGATGACAACTTCCAATTTCTGAAAAACAGCTTAAAATTGTATTAAGCCAATAGGGGTATTTCGGAAATCAAGATAATGCCCATAGGTCGAAAATCGACTCCACATGTCATTTTGATATCTAGATGATGATTTCCAACAAGAAATGACCAAATAACACCCAATATGGATTATTCATGGAACCGAGGTGATGATCATATACCAGAAAACAACTTCCGTCGACATTTTATCATTCAAGACGGCGACTTTCGGTTTCTGGAAAACAACCAAAAATGGCAAAATACTAACCAATATGATTATTTCCGGAACCAAAATGATGCGCCAAAACCGAAGAGACTACGACTCCCAGTTTTCGGAAAACAGCCTTAAATGATAGAATACGGCCCAGTTCGGGTATCTCTGGCAGCAAGGTTATGCCCAGAAACCTGAAATCCAAAAGAACAAATTATTGTTCCTAGAAACAAGCCAAAAACAGTCATTCCAAAATCGAAATGATACCCAGAGACCGAATCCAGACGCCGCACAGTGGGACCAAACTAAAAAAAGACGGACATAAGTCTTTTTCGACGTTTTAGCATATAGGTGTCTTCAGAGAAGTTTTCTAATATGCAATTTCAAATATTTTAAGATATTCGTTGAAAATGTTATTAAGGGGGTATTCAGTCAAAATAAAAGCAACAACATCTAGTTGCAAGATATCAAATTTAGGTCTTCAGCAAAGTTGTAGAACTATAAAATTTATGAATTTTTCTCGGTCTATATTGTCAAACCATTGAACTATAGTTAAATTTCTGTCAACACCCCCTTAAAATCAATTTATTGAGTTTCTTGAGTTTGAATCGCATTTAATCGAGTTGAAATATTCTACAAAGTTGTTGATGTCATCAAAATACACAAATTTTCTCAAGACTTCAATATCGTATATCGAATTGTTTGCTCAGAAAATTAATTTTGAGTCGAAATTTTATTCATTTTTCAATTAATATATCTCAATGAGTGGCACTTTGTGCCAGCCAAAATTAGCATAATTTAATCAGTCGTTGTATACACTAGAAGTGTACGAAAAATCATGGCCGGGTATGATCGGGTATTATGGTTTTCCCAGCAATGTTTTCGATCATACTAATCAAATTTTTGATGACCTTGTATACCGATTTCACACTAACTCAACCAGAGGTTGGCAGCAGTCTCTTAGAATTCCATGAAACTTTGTGGATGTGTAAGCCTTTCTAAACTAATCTAGTTAGCAATTTACTTTACATTGATATATGCAAAGATATGAAAATTAAAAGCTTTTTTATAATGGATATATCTTAATAATTGTAAGATATAGAGAAAACTTATCAAGAGAACTTACAGGGAATTGCCTGAATTTTTATTAAAAATTCAAAAATCAACACACTGAAAAACTGGTTCTGAAAAAACAAAGAAGTTATTTGAAAAAAACAGATCAGCTCTGATTTCTTAGAACTTTAATTTTCATATAAAAAATTTAGCTATCAATAATTTTCTGAGCATTTTAAAAAGGTCACTTTAAAGGAAAAACGCGTTTCTAACAAAAAAAATATGACCAACATTGTTTCATGTTGAAAACATTCCATGGACACGAAAAAATTGTTAGAAAAAGTTGTTTTTTCTTAAAAGTGCCTATTTAAAAAAAATTCTATATAAAAACGATGTGTTAAAAAATTCGTGACGGCCTTTTTCTTCTCAAATCACTTTTTGTTTTTAAGATTAACTTCTTTTAGTGTACGATCTCAAACTCAATTTTTCCAATATTTTTTAATGAAAATTCAGACAGTTTCCCAAAAACTTTTCTCTATTTCTCTTCATTATTTAGATATATCTTATTATACAAAAGACATAAAATGTTAAGACCTTTTAAACAGTTAGTCTAAATAAATTATCGATAAAAAGTTTGCAAAGTTGCTTCGTTTAGGTAGGCTTGCATACTTACAAAGTTATAATGAATTCTGAGAGATTGCTGCCAACATTTGGTCGAGCTAGTTTGAAATCCGTATACAAGGTCATCAGAAATGTGATTGGTATGACCGAAAAGATTGCTAGGAAAACCATAATACCCGATCATACCCGGCCATGATTTTTCGTACACTTCTAGTGTATACAACGACTGAATTAATTATGCTAATTTTGGCTGCCACAAAGTGCCACTCATTGAGATATATTAATTGAAAAATGAGTAAAATTTTGACTCAAAATTAATTTTCTGAGCAAACAATTCGATATACGATACTGAAGTCTTGAGAAAAGTTGTGTATTTTGATGACATCAACAACTTTGTAGAATATGTCAACTCGATTAAATGCGATACAAACTCAAAAAACTCAATAAATTGATTTTAAGGGGGTGTTGACAGAAATTTAACTATAGCTCAATGGTTTTACAATATAGATACTTAGTGTCTTCGAGAAAAATTCATAAATTTTATAGTTCTACAACTGAAGACCTAAATTTGATATCTTGCAACTAGATGTTTTTGCTTATATTTTGACTGAATACCCCCTTAATAACATTTTCAACGAATATCTTAGAATGCTTAAAATTGCATATTAGAAAACTTCTCTGAAGACCTATATGCTAAAACGTCGAAAAAGACTTTTGTCCGTCTTTTTTCAGTTTGGTCCCACTGTGCGCCGTTTCGAAATACAAGATGGCGGCTTCAACTCTTTGAAAATGATCAAATACTACTCAACATGGATATTTCTGGAACCCGAATGATACCCAAAATGCGGAAATCGATCGCAGACGCAATTTGGAATCCAAGGTGGCCACTTCCATACATACAAAAATGACCAAATAGCACTCTTTAAGGGTAGTCTCGGAGCCACAATGTACCAAAAGCCCGAGAATCGATTCCAGGCGCCATTTTAGAATCTAAAGTGGCATCTTCCAATTTCTGGAAAACATCTAAAAATGGGGTAACAATCGACAAACGAATAAATAAAGAATTATTGAAAAGGAGAAAATAATGTAAAACGCTAAATACAACTTTTCTTCATCCTTCAGGAGGCTTCTGGATTCCTTGTTGTTGATTCCTCTTCTACAATTGGATTCCTGGGAGAAACACAGATTTGATGAGAGATTTGTAGTAACGAGAACAGTTACTAAAATAACGCAAATGAATAATAAAATCAATCACTTGTGATGAGTTCCACGCCTGATTTATTTTCTTATACAAAGAGAAAATGCTAAAGGGAGTGACAAGAATCATCAATTTATCATATTAATGTTGATTCGTAAACCACGGCTGCTAAAGCAAAGCATTGAAACTACATTCCGATTCGGAACTTGACCCATTGTTAATTTATACACAGACTTTGCAGCCGACTGTTTAGTGTAAAGGACAATTGCGGGGCTAGCGCTACGATCCTATTGATATTAACAATCTCTCTCGAGCCAAGACTCGAACCTACGACGACTGGTTTGTTGGGCCAGCATCGTACCTCAAGGCCATCTGGGACATCCGTGGCTGGTACAATACATAAAATGTGTTATGCTGGTTACCGTTCCATTTTCTGCATGATCCAACTTTTTCGTAAAATTTTTGATTATAAAAGGCAGCGTACACCGATTTTTTCCTTGTTACTTTAGAAGGAATAACGATAAATTCTTCATTAGGTAACAAATTTGTTACTGAAAAAATAATAAAATTTTTCTCCTGTCGAGTAATTAAACACACTGTCATATATTTCGCACATATTACGAGAGTACGACTATCTAGTAGCGATTTTGTTTATTCCCAGAGTTCACCTAGTTTGGACCTGGAGCCAACCTAACTGCTGTCAAAACCCATTTCTATTCGTTTGGTTTAGACCCAGTATTGAGCTGCCAACACCTCCGAAGCGCACCGTAAAATTTGTCAGCTTCAGCACACTACCGCCTTGGCTTAGGTCGTGTACAACTATCTGATATTTCTTTCTTACTTGCGTCGTAAGTCGCAATATTATTTTTTATTCTAGGGTAGGTTGGCACTGATCCAGTGAAATTATGAAATTTGCTATAACAATTTGTCGTTACAGCCACATGTAAAGTTTTCACCTGTTCCCTTAAACGCAATAAATTAATGAATTTGTAAGTTAGTTTGAAATATTGCGGGTTGAAATAATTCAACAGATTTTTTTAATATCAAAACTATAAAATGTACCCAAAATCTCCGCAATCAGTGTTGACGATAAGCTTGAAAGTCACAGACACAATAGTCATAGAAAATTTGCTAGACGATATTCATTTGTTCACCAGGCTATTATGTTAAAAGCCTCTGATCGGAAATAAATCCCCACAATTTTTCCCGAAGATGTCACTGATCAGTGATGAAACGTCGGACAGTATAAAAAAGCGGTTCTACTTTTCTTGTGACTGCTCAGCCAAAAGTACAACATACATAATAATAACAGTTTTATTTTTGACTAACCTCATTGAAGTCAGAAAACGCATTTCTCACAGAAACAAATAATGTATGTACATATTTTTGAAGCAGAATACTTCTCTCAGGAAGTTCGGCTACATAGGGATGTGAAATGAAAATCTAAAACCGAAAAAAGTGAAAAATATGTCCAATTTCAAATGCTAATAAATCGGTTAGTATTCGATGGATTTCCTTCGTCGTTGCAGTGATAGATTGGAAAATCTTCTAAGATTCTTCCCAAAAGAAGATAATTGTAATTTTATTATGCACACTATTGTACTATTGAAAATAGTCAATCCTTGTCAAAACGAAAAATTCAACCTCTGATTGGTCGTTATATGATTGCTTCCCAAGCACGGTCGACAGAATCATATACCTTGCCATTTAAAACATGCTATTTGGCCTATATAAGAGCCTGTTTTAGCCGAAGCTGCTCATAATAGTTCTGGACAGCGACAGGAGCAGTTGTCCTCCGGAACTTTCATTATCTACATAAAATTCAATTTTTCGCATAATCAAAATTTAAAAGCAACATGATGACGTTAACATGATTGCTTCCCAAGCACAGTCGACAGAAACATAGACCTTGCAATTTGAAATGTGCTCTTTATTAGTATAGGAGCAAGGATGGGAAATATCGACTGATATGGCTATCGATAGTTATCGATGATTTCTTACTCCTATCGACAAGTTTTTCCCTATATAAGAGCCTGATTTAGTCGAAGCCGCTCATAATAGTTCTAGACAGCGACAACAGCAGTCGTCCTCCCTTAGCAGCAGCACTAGCAGTGCAGTGGATACCAGCGATAGCGAATAGCGGCCACAGCTGTGGCGTAGCAATGGATAGCGCACTATTTGCAGCAGATCCCAACAACGATAGCAGCTGGGCCGGCTGATGCAGGGACAGCGGATACCAATGGCAGCGTATAGCGGCCACAACTGTGGCATGGCTATGGATAGCGCACTAGTTGCAGCGGATCTCAGCATCAATAGCGGCTGATGCAGTGAGGCACTTTAGTGAAATGCAGTCTCTGTGCGATAGTGGGCACTAGTAAATGCATGCAATGAAAAGTCGACTCATTTTGACAACACGTGAGCCGTCTAGTTTTGAGTGTTATATCAGCATTTCACTGTTTACTTTATCACAACGAATACTTTCTTCGCACTGTCAGTGATAACGCAAAGATATAATCGGCATCTTATCCGATACTAAATTGAACAACAAATTGTCCTTTTCAGGATGAAATAAAAACCTAACGATTAAAGCGTTAATGTTTTCTATTGAGCTAATTTATATTTTTAAATTTGTAAAAGTTATAAATTTTACTTTACTTCCGTGTCTTAGAACGTACTGAATTATCTGTTCCTTCAGTCATGAGCACGATATCCGAAAAAATTTCATCTCAAAATTTAAAAATTGTCAAGCCCCAACCATGAAAAGCAATTTACTATATTATTGAAAATGGTCAATTCTTGTTGAAGCGCAAAATTCGATTGATCTGATAAGTCAACGTTTATTTACTAGAAAAAATGACCGACACGCAAGCAGCCGGGTTATCTTTCTTGTAAAAGTATTCTACTTCAACCTTGCGGTCGTGGCTTTGCACACAACCCTCCTGTTATTTTTAACTAATAGCAGTCAAACGTAAAGAAAAATTTCGAACGGTGTAGGGTAGATGATCCAATAGTTGTGGTAACACCAATAGTTGCGGTATCGCTTTTAAATTCATCGTTTAAATTAATTAGAGGTGAATTGCTTATGCTACATGTTGAAGAAACAATAGATTAAACATGAGTACATACGTTACTATATCAATATGTACTGAAAATATCCAAACTACTGGAAAAAACTGTATTTTCCAGAAACTTACCTGGAAGGCACCCTTCACTACCTATTTTCTTATTTTGTCCACAAAGTTTTTAAGATATGTGTGTGTTTTTAGTACGATTAATGCTCATATAATTATTTTTCCAGATAGTAGATTATTATAGAAACTGTTTCACAGGTGAAGTTCGTTGATTGGTGATCATATTATCTATAAATTACTTCTTCCACTATTGGATCACAGGATATACTGTTCTCCTGTAGTTGCGGTATGTTCCGCATTTCTGATTTACGTTTATTAGAAAAGATTATGTGGGACTAATTGCGAATATTAAGGATAAGTAGGTACTAGGGGACATACTTAAATTATGTAACTTATCACTGTGGAAGGGGAAGGTTGGGTTCAAAAATTACCACACCTTCCCCTACCCCCGCGTTTACATGATCGGGCACAAAGTCTGCCGCCCTCAGCCCTAAAATGCTACGTAACTTATGCATGACCTCTTAATAGATGCTTACTCACTGCTTATGGTCTTGTAATTCTTTTGGCGAGCCTTTCGCAGTATGTACAGTCAGAAACTAGATGGCTCTTTTAGTAAACACTAATGTAGAAAATGTAGGCGCAGACATGGTACGAAGCAGAGGTGATAGACTTTAGCTTTTTTCAAGAGAAACACAAGAGAAAGAGACGTTTAGGAAAGTGTCTAAAGTTTCACTTGAACAAAAAAAAGTGAGTTAATATGGAAACTGTTATCTTAGATTTCCAAAAACCAAGGTTTATAGACAAACACTTTAGTCGCCTAAAATTCATCTAAGCATTTCAAAATGAGCGCTATTAGTCTTTTTTATGTCCAACATTGTTTTACGTTGAAAATGTTCCATAAACATGACTGAATTTTTGTTAGAAAAACTTTTTAAATCGTTCAAAAAAGATTTAGGTAAATTGACTATCCAAAAAATCAAAGTTTAAATCACTTTTTATTTTTCATGCATGTAGGATCTCAAATTCAATTTTCCAATATCTTTATATGAAATTTCAAGCAATTTTCTAAAAGTCATTCCTTTACAACTTTTTTCAATATCAGTCAATATCCAGATACAGATTTATACAAACAACAGATTTATAAAAAAACTGCTCAAAAACTTCAGCCCTTTTTAAATGTTAGTCTAGAGAAATGTTATGAAAAGCATGCAAAATTGTTTTGTTTAATAAAACCTACATACCCACAAACTCTCACTGAATTCTGCCAAAATCTGATCAAGTTGGTGCATAATCCGTCTCTTGGTTAACTTCGTGCATTTTTGTATTCACTTGCCAACCTACTAGTCGACCGATTAAAAACAACATGATAAATACTAAAACAATTAAAAACCACTTCAAGCTAGTTAAAAACCTTCATTTAACCAAGCAAACACGAATATTTTATATACCGCAACTATAGGAACACGCATTCGCAACTATAGGAACTCTACCGCAACTATTGGAGCAAAAGCGTATAGCATATTTTTGTTAATTTCAAGCCTCAAAACGTGTTTAAAGTCAATTTTAAGGTGCAAAACTATCAAGTAGAGCCCATTTCAACAGCAAATAATGAAAAGTACCAGCTAGACTCGTTTATCTTAGCCAAAACATGGCTAAACATGCATAACTCGTGCTTAGCTCCTCCACTATTGGGTCATTTACCCTACGGGTCATTCCATGCGAAGTGACCACGAAAAAGCACTAAATTGGCATCGACGATCACGGATTTGCCTCAAAGTTAGGAAAGTTGGGGGAATTATTCATCTAGGTTCATTTTGGAAACAATGGCGATTGTATTATCTTCCGCTTTGTGAGACCCCTCCTTGTTGCAAAGTCACGCATTTTTTGTCCTCTTTTTTTTCTCTTCTTTCTTTCTCTTACAATTACAGTTTTCGGCAAATCTAGCCTTTTTCATCTTAAATTTGAAAGTTTCATCGTGTTCCTTGGAAAATTTTACACAAAAAAACAATTAGAACCCCGAGGTAATCTGAGCCAATCTCGAGCTATAACATTTTTACGAAAATCGTTCTATGTTACTTACTTAATTTTTCTTACAATTTTTAGACGCAAGGCGTTCGAAAAGTACTTGTAGGTGACTTTATAAGAAAATAAACCAAGGAATCGAAAGAAAATATTAATTTCGACCGGGAGTGTCGCCAGATAGATTATTTTTGTATTTGTAAACTAAATTTGTATTTTTTGGCAAATTCCGCTAATTTTGTTTTTAATTTTATATTTTTATCGTGTTGCTTGGAAAATTTTACGTGAGAAACACATCACCCCGAAGCAATAGTTGAAAACTTTCGTGGAATATCGTTACTCGGCTGTCTGAGCAAAGTATTTGAAACAATCGTCCATGGTTTCCTGAACAACGCCGCTAAGCCGATAATCAGCGAGTTTCAGCACGGTTTTGTATTGCGTCATTCAACTACGACCAACTTGATGGATTATATCAACACACTGTTCCCTGCTGTAGAAGCCCGTTGCCAAGTAGATGCTATTTCTGTAGATTTTTCGAAGGCCTTTGATGTGGTCCCACACACTCTAATAATCGAAAAACTGCTACATATGGGCTTCTCATGCTGGATAGTTGAATGGCTGAGATCGTACCTTACTGGAAGAAAAGCTTTTGTCCAAGTAGATCTTGAAGCCTCTGTAACATTCGATGTCACATCTGGTGTACCACAAGGGAGCATCCTCGGACCTCTCATCTTTATCCCGTACATAAACGACTTCGTTTTCCGTTTGTCATCAGGAAAGCTATTTTTCACAGACGACCTTAAAATATTCCGAGTAATTTCATCCGTTCTGGATTGTGCATCCCTGCAGCTTAACATCGACAAACTCCTGTCGTGGTGTGACGAAAATGGGATGAACGTGAACATAAAGAAATGTAAAATAATCTCATTCCCGCGTCGCCAAACAGCCGTAGAATTTAACTACAAGTTCGTTCGATCGCTCTTGATCGGGTAGATTCTATACGGGACTTAGGTGTAATATTGGACAGCAAGCTAAGATTCGTTGAGCATGTTGCGTCAACTGCCACCAAAGCGTTTACCGTATTGGGATTTATCCGTAGCCACGCTGCATTCATCACAGATGTGTATGCTCTCAAATCACTGTATTGCTCGTTGGTGCGAAGTATCCCAGAATATGCAGCACCGGTCTGGACACCGTATCAGATTTCGCATGGTCTGACGTTAGAACGAGTACAGAAGCATTTCATACGATTCGCGCTTCGTCAGCTTCCATGGGCCAACCCTACAGATTTGCCACCGTACCCGTCACGCTGCCTATTGATTGGCTTAGAAACTTTGTCCGACAGACGTCCTGAGCTACAGCGAATGTTCGTTTTTGACATTCTCACTAGCCGTATGAATTGTCCAACTTTACTGCAAAGCATCAACATCCACGTCCTATCTCGTACTCTTCGATACCATGATGCACTTTGGCTCCCAGCTAGTAGGACAAACTATGGATTTAATAATCCATTTAGTGCATGCATCCGTACTTTTAACGCTGTTTACGACTATTTCGATTTCTGTATTAGTAGAGATGTTTTTGTTAATAGAATTAGGCATTTATTTTAAGCAACAGTCTATACGAAAATTTCGAAGGCAAAGAACAATAAATAAATACAATATAATATAACATTTCTATGAAAAAAGTTTTAAACTCTGAAATATTTTATAAATACTTCGTGGTGATACGTGTTTCTTACGTAAGATAATCCGAGAAATACGTTGAAACTAATAAATTTAAAATAAAATTAGCTGCATTTGCCGAAAAATGATCTATCTGGCAACACTTCCGGTCAAAAATAATATTTTTTCTAGATTCCTTGGTTCATTTTCTTCAGCAGTCACCTACCAGTATTTTTCGGGCGTCTTACGTCTTTCAATTGTAAGAAAAACAAATTAAGAAATGTTAAACTGATTTCATTAAAATGTTATAACTCGAGATTGGCTCACATTACCTCAGACCAGTAAGTGTTTCCTATGTGAAATTTTCCATGGAACTCAATGAAACTATCAAATGTATGATAAAAATGGTTACATTCACTGAAAATGTGAATTTAGTTTTCAAACAAAAAAAATCAATCTGGCAACACTTCCGATCAAAACTTATATTTTTTCTGGATTCCCTGGTTTATCGTATTCAAAAATCATATGTTAGTATTTTTTTTCGCAACAGTCTATTAGTATTTTTCAGACATCTTACGTGTATGAATTGTAAGAAAAAAAGAGAGATTTTGAACAGAAAATGCGTGACTTTACAACAAAGAGGGGATGCCACCGAGCGTAGGTATTCCGATCGACACCTAAATTGGGTTTTTTTTTTTTCAGAGTGAACCTAGATGAATATTTTTCCTAACTTTGAGCCAAATCCTCGATGGTCGTGTCCAAATGGTGTGGACACTTCGGATGGAACGACCCGGATGTTGATTTGTGCACTTTTGACCTTGAACTGTTTTTTTCTAATATTTTTTTTTATTTTGTTTGATTGCTTTTATGTTTTTTATGCTATTTTTTCTTATATTTTTGGGGTTTTTCATTTTTCTTGTTTTTATTTTATTCTCTTAATTTTTAATTTTTTCATTCCATGCATCAATTGAAGAACGTCCATTAAGGAGCTATATACGTTTTTGCTCGAAAAAAAGTGGGTAGCAACTTTTTATTGCATGAAAGTAGTAATTTTCTGTAAGTTTAGTTATTCAACAACAACAAAACACGTTTGTTCATAAGAAATGCCAATTATTTGGAGAGAAGTGGCCGTTTCTCCGAAACGCTGTTTTTTGGCAGAGGTTTGCCGTGTTTAAAATAGCGACGCATTAGCCCAACTAAAAATAAAAAACTCATATTATTTCATTATTTTAGAAATATGCCGGGTATCTGAACGATCGGTTTTCATAAGTATTTTATTTTCAGTGCAAACTGGATCGTTTTTCCCGCAAAATACATGTTTTGAGCCCTGAAAATTGCAATTAAATCGTTTATTTCGGCCAAGTATCAAAAATCGATCGTTCAACGACTGGGGAATTTAATAACGAACATTTAAACGGTTCAGTAGTTTCACCGCAATCGTAAACACGGCAGAGTAATTGAGAAACACCATTCCGAGTTTACGGCGTATAAAATTTCAAGTTTAGCTTATGCGACCGTGGCAAGGCGCGCTGCAAATCGCTCTTATTTTTTCCTTATTGCTCAGATCTTTACGAAAATTTGTAAAAATGTTCTCAAACTGTTGTACTTTAAGATAATGCAATGAACAATTTTTCGACATTTCGGAAACTAAAAGGTAAATAACCCCTGAATCACGAAGCACGAATATTATCGTCCACCCGTTATTTAGTATAGACCTTAAAAGTTTTCCGTATGGGTTGTAACGCTTTACCAGGCAGGTTCTCCCCTCTTTCACAAAAGTGAAAACAAAAAAAAAATCATTTTCCTGTTGTACAGTTGTCACAGAGAAAGTGTGTGTAGTTGAACGAAGTGCGTTATAGAACTGGTTTTACCATCAGTTTTGGGACGATATTGCTTGGAATTTTTGAATATGCAACAAAAATTCATGATTTCTCCATTTCATTATCTAAGTGACCCCGCCTGCACATAAAATTTCTTTTCACAGTTTGACACAAGTTTTTCAAGAGATACAAATCATTAAAAAAGACTCAAAACATTTAATTTTTGAACAGGTGAAAAATATCATAAAATCAACCAACAGTTTTTTTTTTTTCAAAGGAAGGTTCACAGCTACTAATTTATTAGAATAAGTTAACTTCACACGTGCTGCAATGAATAGAAGCAACAATGTCTGTTGAAACGTTATATACCGATTTAAGTAAATTATTTGGTAGAGTCGAAATAACATTGCTGATTTTCAAACTGCAACCCATTGGTTCGAACAACCAACTCGTGAAATAGATTGAATCTTATTTAACGAACAGAACACAAGTTTACCGTTTCAAAGATCATCTCTCTGATCCAATGAAGGTAACATCTGGAGTTCCGCAAGGATCACATTACTATTACTATTAATTTTGTTCGTTAATGATGCAACAATTTTACTTAACCAGATCGAAACTTCAATCTATGCTGACGATATGAAAATTTATATCGAGATTGAAAATCAGCCTTACCTCGCAATTTTTCAGCTACAGATCAATACTTTCTTTACAAAATAATGAAAATATCCATTTAGTCCATAGGAACATCTGAGTAAATTTATTCCAAATTGGTTAAATCGACTTTTATTTTTAATAGCGCGTATCGGTTTCAGATGGCTGAATTTTTGAAAAACAGTATCTCAAAGTTTTAATTTCTATTAAAATGTTGTCTTTGGAAAAGTTGTAAAGCATTTACATTTTGCAAAGCAGGCAGTTTGTGTAATAATAATAATAATAATAAAATAAACGAAAACTGGAGGATGTGACTTAGGCTTAGTGAAAAATATCTCTTTCAGAAGAGACATGTACCAGCATGTAGTTTTATCCAATTAATCTACTGGGGAGAGGTAATCTTCAAAGTCCAATGGATTATTTTCACGTAGGTTGTTTTTCTCCATTACTCAAAAATGATAAAATATATCGTCCCCATTTCAATCTTCGTTTTAGAACGCACATCATATATTCATTTTAGAAAAACTTCACAATTTTTGAGTAGGTACCGAAAATTTAATATATTGCATTTTGGCCTTTAGATTGTGGCTTCAAATATTCTAGGACGAACGGATGTGCTAATTCAGCAAACCCATTGCTGGAGCGCCTGGCCGCATAAAACTGTGATATTAGAATAATTAAACTCACCTTACCTTTAACTATCCCTTATACTATTTGCAACGATCGGGTGTTTTTTTTTTTTCAATATTTTCCTTCATTTGACTAAAAAGCTAGTGTTCTGAATCTAATTAATTTCCTTCGAATAATCCAGTTGTTGAAAGTTTATCCATATCTCAGCTTATGTACTCTATTAACACATAACATGTAATGCCAAATTAAAGAAAAATAAATTAAATTGAATTAAATTAAATTTTCATCTCAACATAGTTTTTGTTTACGCGGTGTCATACAAATTTGGAACGCATTCCCCCCGTAAAAAAGACCTTAGTGTAGTTTAACTAGGGCGATTCTAGCATTTTCAGGACGATATTGCTTTAAATTGCTGAATATGGAAAGTGTTCACTTGAGTTCTCCATTCGATTATCTGAGTGACCCTGTCTTTGCGCAAAATTTCTTTTTCACAGCATGATACAAGTTTCTTAAGAGGTACAAATCCATTCATTTATATCATTAATGGATTGGTAGCACCCATAAAGTACGTCACGCATATGGAAGGAAGAGGGGGTTAAGAGAACCGTACCGAAACGAAAGTTTTGTGACCTCACTGAAAAAAATAGTTTAGTTTACTTTCTTTTCATTGACAATCTCTTGATTCATATTGAAACTGAAACTAATTAGACAAAAACAGAAAGAGCAAAGAAAATTGCTCCGGAATAGGTCGTTTAAAGGCATCAGTAGGGAGTCTTGTATCTGATTCCCTGAATGAGGCTGACGACCTAGAGTTGATGCATAAAAATGACATGTACGGTATCATGATCGGTGCATTTTAGATTATCTTCATGGTGCATAGATTTTCATGTAAAATTCGAAAATATGATTATTATCACATAAAATTATACACGTTTTACGTTTATAAAAATAATTTATCTGTCCAGTTTACAGAAATAGCAATTTATAGCAAATCCTAGAATTTGTATTATGATCAGAACAAAAAAAAAATTCCAACCGTTTTTTTCCGATTCATTTGAAATAAATTTTTTTTTTTAAAGACAATACAATTGCCTAAAACTCTTATTAACATTTCAAAATGGGCACTCTTAAAAAAAAGTTATTATTACAAATACTTTTCCATGAATTATACCTACGTGAAATCCATCATTTTATCAAACACAGGCAAAGTAGAGCAGGGAAGTCTCAGAAGTAAACTGTTCGGATCATGATACAAAACAGGAAATCGCATTTCACCAATAATTCCAACTTTAAAGCAAATATTTCGCACAAGATGTGTTCCTACATAAAATTCAAAACTTATAAAAGCATTTTACTGAAAAATTTAGTGTATTTCTCGATTATTTTATTCCATTATCATTATTTGTTTTTGAGGCATGATAGCAATCGTAAGGGCGGATTGTGTTCGAAAATAAATCATTTTTTAAAGTTTCCTAAAACATCTAAATGAAACTTTCTGAACATTCTGAATAATTTCATCAATCATTGCGTGACAATTTGATCAAAATTTGCGTGGCGCGTAGATTCTATACTTTTTGTTTTTAGAGAAAATTATACCAACGCTCATCTAGCAATAGATACTCTGGTTCAAGGGTGTTGTATTGAACTTTCGAAATTGATATTTGTACCAAATTACGTTTTCATGTATTCATTTCAAATTTCTAAGTTTTTTTTTTAGGTTTTAAGGTATGGTAGAGCGGGGCTAGTTGGTCATTTTTTGTCAAAGTGCTCTGTAACTTTTTGTAGGAAACATTATGGCAAAAACTCATTACATGGAAATGTTGTATTAAGTCTATAGCATCTAGAAAAAATATAAACTGTACAGAATAGTTTATGATTTTGCGGATATTCTATGTTTTTTGAGTGGATGTCAAATTGGCCAACTAGCCCCTCAGCTGGGGTAAGTTGGTCAGGGTGTGGGGTAAATTGTCCGTTTATATTTCGGAAGGACAATTCAGTATTTATTCCTCACTGCATTAGCGGCAGTCTGTAGCATCTCAGTGGAGGTCAAACCGCATCCGGTTTTTTGTTTATACGTTCGCTTTCCGGAATCCCAAACCATGAGGAAAGTAACTCAAAATTGCATGAAAAAAATCGTGTTACTCTTTCATACCTGACAAGATGTATATGTTGAAATTTCCCTAATAGTTTGGTTGGGAACTAAATCAAAAACAATAAAGATTAAATTGAGAACAGGGGCCAAATTCTAGATTCGCATCTGCAATCACAAGCACAAAACTATAGCTACATTAGTTTTTTTTTTTTCGTTGAAAGCTTGCTTACGCCGAAATTTTCATCAGATAGAAAGCATTTGTCGATGCATTAGTGTACGTTATAGTTATTTTAGATCAATGACTAAGCATGCCCGCTAGTATGTGACCAACTACCCCCTCATGTAATAAATATGTAAATTACTCGAAATATATGAAAATAAAATTTTGACGAAAGTTTGCTTTACACAACTTAAAACTAACGAAAATGACTTTCATAATACGTTGAGCCATGTTCATTTCAATTTGGCTAGCTTTGTTTAGACAAAAAATTTCAACATGAAAACCGAGTAGAATTGATGGCCAATTTGGCAGCAACCTGTATTTATTATACGTTCTAATTAAAACTGTACTTCATTTTGTCATTTAGTTTCTCTGGTTATCTACTACGTATCACCCATATAATACGATTTTTTAGATACGTAGATTCGAAGATATTCTCATTGACCAACTTGCCCCGTAACCAACTAGCCCCGCTCTACCCTACTTTTAAGGAAAAAATGCAAAATATTAGAACTTCACCAATATCACCCAAATTACCAATGTTCGCTGAAACCTGTGAAGATGCGACCAATCCCATAGCCTGATTTAGCGTGAAATCCCTCTCGGCGCACAAAACGACGGTACGGGACGGCAGACAAACGTGCCAACCTGACACAAAGGAGCTGTCAATTAACTTAAAAGTCAAGATTTACACGCGCTCGGATTTGGCTCCGGGTCTAGTTGAGCTTTCCTCGGAATGGAAAATGCGTCGTACGAGGGGTTAAACTTAAACACCAGAAACATTGCTGGCTGGAGGAAGGATAGACTTAACGCAGAAGTACCCTTTAGCGGACCGTAGCGTTGAGTGTGCAAACGTCAAAAAATTACGCTAAACTACATCCTTTTTGCGTAATCGTTTTAACTTTTCTGCTTTGGTTTAAAATAAAAACAAAACGACGGAAGCATAGAGGCATAAAACAGCACCTACACTATTTGCATCGCTTTTATCGCAACAGGAAAACTTTGCTCTGCCCTGGTGACAAATGGCACTTTCTTGTTCTGCGGAGTCGGAGTGCAAAATTGCCTCCGGTGTGTTGCGCAACTTCGGTGGAAACGTGATGGAACCAAGAGCCGGGGAAAAGCACAGTATTGTTTTCACCCCTCAAGGACATCAAAAAGCTTTTTTGTATCGGTTGTTGTTTGCGGAGAAACGAATTGAACTCTGTAAGTACTGCGCCTAGGGTGTAATTGCATGAACAGGTTTAATCCGGGCAGGAGTTAAGTGATGTCTGTATTTTTTTTTGCCCTGCCGATCGACTGCGAGAAACGATATCAATATTCTAGACGTCGCATCGAGAGCTGAGTAACGAATCGTGCGGTTGCTGCCGGTCAGAGCCAATTTGCAGTAACGGAATGCGTTTTGCTCTTCTGCTGTTGCTGTACATTCAGGTGATAAAGTCCTAACGAGATGGACCCCTGATGTGAGCGAAGCTGGCTGCTGACTGAGTGACCGCCACTATCGTGTCCTTGGTTGCGAAAACTTTGCGTCAAGGTTCGCAAAATTGGAACTTTACTCGTTTCGTTTTATGTTACGATCCACCCCCGCCGACGATGATGACGACAGTTGGCATCGTTAGAGCGAATAATGGTCTTACTTTTGCCATTGTTTCCCTCTCAAGGATGAGCTTAACTATGTCCATAGATAGCTGATTTCGGTGCATATTTTGACGCTGGTTAGGATTGAATTGACTGCCGAAGGGTGCTTTGCGAACACCCTAACCCAAGCATCATTATTAGCAGCTATGGGTCGTAAAAAAGTCCACGCCTCTCGGATAACAGGGTTGAGGTGAACAACGGAAACCCATGAGCAAGTGATAATCGTATATCAGGAAAATTTATGCCTCTACATAACTTCTTAGGACTGTGCAATCAACCGGAACCAACCTAGTAAGCAGTAAACAATGGCGCTTCTTTATTACCACGGCGCGGGTCCCGGCTAGCGAGGGTTCGAACTTATACTTATTGTTGTTGTTGATGTTATTATTCCGGAAACTGCTACAAGTTTTGCCTTCCCCTTTGTTCCCAGGACTCGATAGAAGCAAACCGAGGGGAACTCACTTCCGGGCTTATTTTGCGTCCCTACAAAACGATGGGATATTTTGATTAGATTGAATTCTTCCAGCGGCGCTTCCCGCGTTACTTTCGTCGCTACGCGGGCACTCATCTGGAACAGACTTATCGCCAGTATCCGGTGCACAGGTCATTCGTGTGTGATGGGGGCAAATAAGGCAAACAAGGGTGGCGCTAATGGTTAAACTTCGAGCGAACGAAACGTGTTTGCACAAATTAATAGCGCTAGATTTAACAGTGTTTAATTTTTCTAAATATTTTCGCCTTTCTAGAAAGTTTCTTAATTTGTTACTCATTGACTCGAGCGGTGGTTCCAGTAGAATTTGTTTGTCCCTCACAAAAAATTACTTAATTCAGTGACCTGAACTTGGATGGGTGAAATGAACATAAGTTAAAGCATATTTTTACAGCTTTCACGTGCAGTTTGAAATATTGCTTGGAATTGCTCAATAGAGAAATTAAGAAAATATCAAAAGTAACAAAATCAAAATGATGCGATAAAAATGTTGATTCAAAAAGGTTATTGCTTTTTAACCATTCTTGTGAATTTTGATACCCCTAGTGTAAACAAAAGTGCATCAAAACGCTGCAGAGTAAATGCTCGCCAAGTTCGTCGCTTCTATGTTGGCTTAATGGAAATTGATGGGGGGGGGGGGGGTGAAAGAAGAAACGCTTTGTTTATCGCGTCTTTAATAAACGCGTTTAATTGTGATGCATAGTGCAAAAAATTGTGAAATTCGAGTGATAGTTGTAGTTGAGGGTATCCCTTGTTGATTACAATATGTTTGAAGTGAATTACGAGTGAAAATAATTCAGGAATTAGAATTTTAATACTGTTTTCTTGTAAAGTTTATCGCTCTGCAAATGGCTGTCTTAATAGCGCATTGTTGTGTTGGTGACATTCTTTAAACGCGTTCGTGTTCATGCGAAAAGTGTATTGTGAGAAGTTCATCGCAGCGAAACCTCTTCTCCAGTGTTACGCTATACATATGCTTGTCGCCGAAGGCAAGTTCTGCTGAGAGGCAGAAGCCGAGAGAGCGGCAACTGTAATCATGGAAACGGTTTGTTTGTGCTCGGGTGCGAGCGCGGCGGCGTGCTTGTGACTCACTGAATGCTGCTTCGGTGTCTAAGATAAGTGCACACATTTGCTGGTGGCTTTCTCTGACATGAATCAAATACTTATTTTTTAGTATCCGCGTGTGTGTTTTATCCCACGATTCTTGGGCTGATTGTGTGCGCAATGTGTTTATATATTTTCTCATTGTTGATATTTATATTTCTTTCCTGAGAAAAGACGCGTACCGCACAACTTGTTTGTCTGTTTCGCGATATTTTTGATTTGTTAAAATCTTTTGAAATTTTGAAATTAAAATTTGTCCGATTACTTTGTTCCGATATTCATCATTCATTAATTTTTCTTAGCTGTTTATGACTTCTCTGGCTTTTGAATGATTGTTCCTAGCTTCAAGCTAAATTTTTGTTATATATTCATATAGGCAACACAATTAATTCAGGACGTTTTGGTTTAGGTGTGTGTGTTTCCTTTTTTTTTCTAAATTTATCTTTTTCTCTTTTATTAGGTTTTTTTTGCGTTAACAATTGATATTGTGGATACGATCATACCCGCGTTTGAAAATAGTTTACTTTGAACAACTTGCATTCGAATATAAGTCACATGTCAAATGTGATGAAGATATCAACTGGATACCGTATAGTGGCCGCTTCAAACAAAGTTATCGCGATACATATTAAATGTTCACAATATTGTTTTTTATGGTGATCTGGAGATTCGTATCGTGTAGCTTACTCTCACAGGACATAAAATCGGTACCTGCGAATCAGCTCGTTGATTCGCGCTTAGCGTTTGTACCTGATGATTTATTATTTGGGTAAAAAAATTATTCGCGCGCGGGATTTTAAAATATCTGATCGTATTGCCTACCACGGCGAATCCTGATCTTTCTTACCCCATCATATTAACACAAATACCCTTCCTGTGACATCCGTAGAGATACAGACGTGGACTAGGTCCCATAACAACGTTTTTCGAACTAACAATCCTCTTCTTATTTTTATGGACGTGGCCGGTGCCGTTATTGATCTTTTTAAAGTGAGAGTTACTGAATTGTTTTACATTGAAGATGGTATGACATCCCAAAAACTATCTATGTGGTTCTCTGTGCAACTTCACTAGCTCAGGTCAATCACGGAGGTGCAACTACGATATGTTCTGTCGTCAATGCTCAATGCTCATGCTACGTTGGTTTATGGGGAAAGTCATTTAAGTCTCTGAAAGAGCTATCTTTACTAGGGGCATCAAAATTCACAGGAAAAAAAGTTAAAAAGCTATACCCTTTATTTCTAGTTTGAGCCCCAGGGTAAGGTCTGTGATTGCCAGTATAACTATTTGAAGTTTAATTTCTAATTCTGATCAAGATTGGGTTAAGTAAATGTACCGATTGAGTGAATGACTGAAAGATGTTATTGAAAATAATATATTATTCATATCAAGAAACCGCTCAGGGTTCCTATTTTGGCCATATCATTTCTATACCATCATTTAAGGTTCCTATAATGGAAAATTTACGAGTAACGTAGAAATCATCATAATTTGCTCTGGAACTTGACTATATTGTCTAGCTTGTTTCAGTGTTGTTATACTCGCTCGCAAAAATCATGCGATACTCCGAGTGGCGTTCTCGCTGTAACCAAAATCACACACTACAGATACTCCTGTCGAACTGTTTCTCATTCTTTTTCACTCCTTTCATTGCACACCACCGTGCGTTGATGCTTACGAGTTTTCTCGTACGAACGTAAGCCGACACGTTGTAGACACACATTCTCGCTCGTGTACTCTTCTACTCGCGTGCCCTCCCCTACCACAGCCAGCCGAAGATGATTGTCAAGACGCATTGCATTGTGATGATACGGAGTGACTAAGCACGACGAAGCGGAGTGGTAAAAAGGTATTTCGACGAGTAAGTAGTCCGATACCCTACACGTTCCAGCATGCGATACTTTATAGACTCTCCACAAGTGTTGCGAAATTTCGACATCGCAAAATGAAAATAATACAACAGTGGTTTCACTTTCACTCTCTTCAAACTGATATTAAGTGTCACCTGAGTCATTTATCAGTGTAAGTCAGGTCAGTGACATAAATAATATGTTCCAATTAATACCGAAATTATAAGATCTAAGTCAATCCATTGCATGAAGTCAATGAAGTAGGTAGGTGTCTTTATTCTCCACTGCATAGACATCGCTAAAACAACATAGCGTGTGCGAAATCACAGTAATGCTTGCAGTCGGCATTATTGCTGTCAACTGATTGGAGCTGCAAGTAATTATCACTGTCAGCTCGTTCGTGTTGAAAGTAATATTCGCAGTTCTCAGTTTCAACTGAGAATCTATCACTGACAGTGAAAATTTGCAACACTGCTCGCCACCCCACTCTCGGCCGTCGGTGCTCGAAACAAAACTGCTTGGAAGCAATTCAGAAATTGACAAATCGCAATTGCAAATCGTGTACTCGTCGGGAGTAGAAAGACAAAAGAGAATTTGCTAACGGTTGTATGCTGGCTGCTGCTCTAGCAAGTTCGTGAACAAAAAGAGTTTCTTTAAAGTGTGTGTGCGAACGATTGGAGAAGCGTACCACACATCTCATTCTCAAACCGAAAGGAGTAGAAAGATTTTGCTTCCCGCTCGCTTAGCAACGCTGATTTGTTTCATTAGGGTAACAACTTGTAAGGTAAATAGGGCCATCTCTCGTTTTAAGGGACCCCGTATTTTTGATAAAAGTGAAATTTTTTATTATGAGGTATCATGCGTAAAACTCGAGTAACAGAGTTTGTAAGAAATAAAATCAATTTTTTTTTGCTTTAAGCAATTTTCCTTTCTAAACTTTTTTATGACTCCGAATATGTTTTTTCAAAGGATGTTACAAAAGTGGTATTTTGCAGAAAATAAATCTAAAAATACCAGTTTTGAGCGTCATAAATCACGTAGCTTTCGAGGGGGGAGGGGGTTTGCAGTTTTGTGACAAAATGTGACGAGGAGTATGTATACTCCCTATAGCTTTTCAATCATTTCTGCTTAATACTTTTGAAAAAAGATCTTTAGCAGTGTTATTTTCACCTTCTAATTGAGCTGATAAACAAGAAAAAATATGAAAAGGACAAGCCAAATCAGTGAATATTCGGTAATTGGATTAAGTAAACCAAACGTTCAATTTTGGGACTTTCTCGTTAGGAATTTGACTTAGATTCTGCTTGACTTCGCGGACTATATTTTATTGATGTAAAGTACACCAAACAGAAAGAAGGACGATTTTGTTACTTTATAGCAACATTTTATTACTTTTTGTGTTCTATGACCTCGCAGTATACACAAAGTGTAATAATCAAAAACAATTGTATGTGTTTCTGCAGGAGAAAATGCAACCAAGAACCAAGTGTATCGAGACTTCACTCGCTTCATTTGTATTGATGCAGCGATCAGGTTCATTTCTGTCCCCTTTATTCACACATAATAATGAATCTCAACCGCCAACTTAAAATGCCTAATTAGAACACTTTCGTTTCGTTCCCCGGTGTTTACTTGAAATGGAAATATGTAATACCATGTGATCAGAGTTGCAGGAGTTGCGAATGTTGTTCTAGACGGGAACGAGTTTTTTTATCTTCAAACAAGTCCAAATGAGTTTCCATGAACCAATAAGTGTGTGTTTTAGATAGCTTGCCAGAAAGCAAATGTTTGTGTTTTTCTCTAACGCAGTTTACAGATCGTGATGTGATTGCAAAACGTATTTGAACTCTTTGAAATCATTAACGTTTGCATACTCTATGAAAGGGAAAATTGCTGCTTGGTAGCTCTTATCATGTTTTTTCTTCACTTCGCATGCATACAACGAGCAAACTAATACACGCACACCGAATGAATTGGAGCTCTACTTACGGCTGCTCATTAACCTGCGGCAAGAATCTCGTCCGATCGCTCGCGTTGGCGTTCAGCATGTTTAATGCTTTACATGTGCAACATATGCGACGGTAGCTGATTTTTCTTGACTAGAGATGAAAAGGGAGCATTTTTGACAGAGACAATTTTGCATGTGGTTGAAACGATCATTATTCGATAGTCGTATTCCCGTAACACGTGTAAAATATATGACAGTATGTGTTGGTACTTGGCTGGGGAAGAACTTTATTGCCTTTTAAGTAACAGATTTGTTACCTAAAGGGCAATTTGGCGCTATTGCTTTTAAGCTAATAAAAAAAAGTTTCGCGCGTATATAATTTTAGTGGTCAAAACACAACGGGATAAGTTGTCGATTTATTCTGGACTGATCTGTGGATTGTACACTCTAAATAAACGTTTTGAAAAACCGAAATGAAAAACCATTAAAAACATGCCGCGCAAAAAACCTTGTAAAAAGACTTCAGTTTATGTATTCTGATTTCAAATTTGACAACTTCAACGTGTACATGAGAAAGTTTTATATGAAAAACTCTTATCACTCAATGGTAATACAAGAAAAAATCGAGTGAGGTCTGAGAAATATAGTCAAATTCTTGATGAGTTGCCTACAATTTTTATTCCTATTTTTCTAACATCTCTGTGCTGATTTTGTAATTGCATTGGAATTGCACCATTAAGAAGGTCCTTTGATTACGAATATCAGCAAAATGAAAATAGAAATTAAAAAGCAAACCCGAGTAAAGTTTACTTTGTTTCCTGGAAATGCAGTAACTTTTTTCCGGAAACACGGCAAATTTGTTAAATTTGAAATCAAAATATAGGTACGTAAAAATCGCAAAAAATCGCAATTTAGCTTTTCAAATGTGAAAATGACATATCAGACAACACTGCTGTTCAAAATTGACATATTTTTTTCTTGATTTGTTTTGCTCAAAATGCAATTTTCAGAACGTTTATAGAAATAACATATCCGGAGATATAAAAAAAAAATTTGAGAGGAAGACTGTCCGACTTCATTTCTTAAAAATACTGCAACTTGAGTTTTACTGTAATGTAAGTGAGGGTTTTGCGTGTAAAATTTTTTCAGGAACACGATGAAATTGCAAAATTTAAAATCAGAATAGGGGGGGTGGGGGCAAGACGGACATGTTAAGGAAACAGTTGATTTCCATATGTAAAATAATATATTTTTTGGGACCTTAACCCATTACATTAAAGGTTGACAAAAGCACTTTGATGCCTAATATTTGGTTTTTCAATTGAAAATCTTTTTCTATGTTTTTTCAAACAGTCAAAATTGATTGCGAAATTCGTTTTTTTTTTTTTGAGTGTGCGGGTGAAACGGACAGGTGGTGTGGGTAAGACGAACATGTTAAGGAAATAAGCAATAAATAACGAGTTTAGCTTGTTTATGTTATGAATTAATAAAACGTGAAACGCAAACACACATGAAGAATATTTTGAGAGTTTTGAATCATTCTGGTCACACTCCAGAAACAGGGTTTCGAAGGGGCATCTTGTATCAGTTTTTCAGAGTATTATATTAGTTTCTATATTATCAAACTGAAAAGTTTTATAAAACAACAATAGTTATTTGTTATGCAGCGGATTAATTCTTAAACCATTATCAATTTCAGACAGAAGTTTTGAATTGAAAAGAAAAAAATCACGAACTGATATTTTGCAGTCCACTGCGTGTCTCACAGCGGCCACACAGTTGACTTTCGGTGCACGTTTGACGGGTACAATCGAGGCATACCTTAATTTGTGAAAATAATACTATAAACACAGTCCATCTTACCCACCCTGGTGATGGACCGTCTTACCCCACCAGTACACAAAGTTTTCAAACTCTCATAGTTTTGCAATAACAATATACTCTACCAGTATCTCTTTACGTATGAATCAGCCATGTTTTAAATAACCGGAAAATGGACCAACTCCGAAAAAAACGTGAGAAATTCTGAGAAAAAAATCTTATTTTCTGACACGCAAAAATTACATCCGCACGCGAACTCGTAGCCTATTTTCAAAGTTTATCAATTTTTAGCACATTTGACAGATGTAAACAATGGAAGGGTGGTTCGAAAATCATAAACTACCTTGGTTAAAAGGTTAGAACAAGTCACATGTCCGTCTTACCCACCCTGTCCGTCTTACCCCCATTCCTCCTATACTGATTCACCGAAAATGCTATTCAATTCCAAATGCATAAATAACATATCTGGCAACACTGCCACCCGAAATTCGAAATCTTTTTGAATTCATTATCTGATTTTTATCAAAATGAAACTCCTGAAATTAATATTGATATAACATAAGTAGAGAAGGTTACTTAAAACCAGGAAAAAATGTCTTTTTTTCTTAAAAACGCTGTAACTCGAGTCTTGTGTATAATACCTCTGAAGGATAAGGTAAAATTGGTTATTTAGGCTTTCCGGCTTGCTTATCAAAACGAAAATATATATTCTATTTCCAACGTGTCGATTTCAAATAAGGTCTTTTCGTTTTGATAAGCTGAAAAGCTAAAAATTCCAATTTTACTAAAGTAATAGTCGTAAGTTGTTGAATCTGAGTGATAAATGCTTTCATTTTAAATGCTTTCATTTTATAATATGATTTAATATAGGTCGGACTCGATTATAAATCGTTTCGTTCGATCGTTTCGATTTTATTTTCACTATATAATCAAATCCTATGTATAATCGAATCACATTTTTATATTCATTAAACATAAATATTTTATTGTTTTAGAATAAATAAGAATTTTATTTTTATTCATTTATTTATTTCGTTGACTCATCCCCCAAAAATCAGAACACACCTTTCCTACAAAAATAATCATACTTTGCTATTTTTAATGTAATTGCAGGTATAGACCGTTCCGATAATTATAAATACACTTACGATCAACCGTCATTTCAAATAACGTGCGGTATTCAACCAAACGTTGGCTGCGTCCTGTTGCTTATATACAAAAGAAACAGATGCTGTCATTTTTTCTAACATTTAGTGCGAAATTTTAAAAATGCGTGGCCTTTCTCCCGAGTAAAGAAAGCGAATTGTGCACAAATGGGGCACCGTGGGTGGTCTTTCTATAAGAAAATTAGCCAGAGAAGAAGGTATAAGTGTCGGAGCAGTTCAAACCGCATTGCGGAAGTATTGTGAAGAGTGCACATTTACTGATGCCCCAAGACATGGTAGAAAACCCGGGCCTGTTGATCCCACAATTGACAAAAAGGTTAAGGAATACTACAAGCGGCATCCTTCAGTATCAGTACGAGAAGTGGCGAAAAAGCTTGAAACCTCGACGAGTAACGTTATGCGTGCCAAGGGAAGAACGGGTCTGCAGACCCGTCGGAAGCAGAAGCAGCCAAAACGAAATCCTAAACAAGCTGAATCTGTGAAACTGAGAGCTCGGAAGCTTTATGACAAACTTCTGACCAAAAAAATGGGATGTGTTATCATGGATGACGAAACCTACATAAAACTGGACTATAAGACTCTGCCAGGACCGCAATTTTATACACCACCGAAAGGAAAGGATGTCCCTGGACCAGTGAAAGCCATTTACACCGAAAAATTCGGCAAGAAGGTAATGGTTTGGCAGGCCATTTGTGAATGTGGGAAAATATCTCGTCCATTCATTACGAATGGTAAAATTTACGTGATAGAGTGTTTGCAGAAAAGATTGTTACCCATGGTTAAGCAGCATAACAATCCACCAATCTTTGCCCTGAAATTCGCCCTATTGAAAATTTTTGGGCTTTGACCAAGGCAAAACTGAGGTAATATGTCAAACCAGCGGACAATGTTGAAAAATTTAAAAAAGATTGGTTTAAAGTGGTAAAAATGGTCGGAGAACACACTGCGCAAAAGCTTATGAGTAGTGTTAAGAGGAAAGTTAGAGAACTCGCGTATCCTACGAAAAATAATCCCAACTTGAATTGAAACTGGAAAGAAAACACTTATTATCTATATTTCAGAATAAAATGACCCGAAAAATCCTGTATTTTTTGTTTTATTCAAGAAAGAAGATGTATTTATAATTTTCGGAACAGTCTATAAACGTAACGAAAAATCAGTATGTATTGATTAGTTAATTTGTTTTTTTTTTATTTTTAAAATTTCTATTATTTAAAAAAAATTCTACAATTATTTTTTTTTATTATTTCAAATAATTTAGAAATACTTTTTGGATTTTTTTCTTAGGTTTCCTAAAGTTTTTTGACGAAAAACTACGTCTTTGTTTTATATACTAGATTACACTTTGTAAAATTGAAAATGAAACTGGCAAATGTTGCGTCAGATTTCAAACGATTATAGCAAGCGAACGACTTAATGCATCTTAGTCATTTGTATGTCGGTGTATAGATAAAATGTGTAACAATTTTTTGATATAATGTTCAACATTGTTGCTTTACTGCTTAATGGTGAAAATAGGTGGAAAGTTCCAAGGTCAAGCTTTCCCATACATTCCCCTCGTTATTGGCTTGCTTCCCGAGCACGGATAACAATAACATGGACGAAATAAATTCCACTGCCTAAATATTTGGCTCATCAAAGTGTTTTGGTTTGTTTGTTTTTCTCTAAGCTGTGTGGCCACGCCCTAGCGGCAAAAATCTACTCTGAACTCGATACAAAAGACTGCGTGTAGAAAATTCAGCTTCAGTCTAGTTTGTCACACAACAGCGAGTGGATTATAGCTGTTAGAGGTACGCGACATTGAGAAACGAGAGCTGTATAAGAGTCAACTTCCAGGCAGTGCGGAGCATGTTACCTTTATTTTTCATACGGCAGCAACAGTTACCATCGTACGCTGCAGGATATTTTGCTGGCACAGAGGAGAGCAAATTTTATGCGCGGCCAACAAAATATTCGATACTACCGGTGGTGGTGCGATCATCAGCGTTCTGTGGCACGAATTTCATACTGAAGATCATGGAATCGGTTCTTTTCAGAACTATAGATGCTTGAAGATAAGAGTTAGGAGAATTTTCACAACTACTACTAGGGTAAAATTTTCATGTATTCATGCATCGTTAGTTTTATAATAACGACCATCAAATATAAACGGTAGTGTTGCCTATGAACAGTTTATCGCAGCATATAATATATAGGGGAAAGTAGGTAAAGACGGACACTGCGGGTAACATGGACACTTTTAATATTTCACAAACTAGAATGTATTATGATAGTTGAGTGATGCGAATACCTTCTTTATAGTGTGTTAATGCTTTTGAGTTGCATTATCGGTTTTCAGCAAGCAAACTGTCAAATTTGTAAGTAAAACAAAGAACATTTTCGTGAACGCGCAATTTCATGTAATTTTTATTCCACGGAAAATAGTGAAGAACTCGTGAAACTTACGTGTTTTCATTTGTTCACAATAGTAAAGTGATTAATTAGTCTTTCCTCGGTTTTCTAGTGAAAATCCAGCAGATTTTCGATGTTCCGATGAAGAGCTACGATCGTTTGAAAAATTTACAACCAGGTCGGGCAAGACGGACACACTAAGGTAGGGAAAGATGGACACACAAATTTTCCAAGAATTTTCACATGCAGAATCTGTTGTATACTACAGATGTTCACAAAGTACACCCGCGAGAGAAACCAGCAGATATTAATCACTTAGCAGTTAGAACAGGCCATATAGGCGGAGAATTTTCGCCTTCATCGAAACCCATCCTCTCAAACTGTTCACGTGATGTATAGATGGACTCTAATAACGTAGAGTAATGTATGGCCATCACTTAACACATAAATCAAAAGAATACTTAACGTACTACATCTTTTTTGTGAGTGTCCACCGTTACCTTCGTAGTGTCCATCTTACCCACCCCAAGTGTCCGTCTTTCCCAACCATGTCAAAAAACAGCAATTTGTAGTCTTATTTTTGAAGACTCAAAACACATAAAACTTGGAGGAAGTTCACTAATACCAAAAATGATTATGAAAATAAATGACCTAAAGTTTCAATTTGTATGACTACTGCGATCTAAATAGCAATACCTAAGTAATTATTTAGATTAAACCTTAGGGTGTCCGTCTTTACCTACTTTCCCCTACATTTAGTCCTACGTCACCATTTCATACAACCCCTAGGGCTGTATACCTTGTAGTTTTTTTTGTTTATTTCTAACATTTTAATCTCTTTTTTATTTTTTTCTAAATTTTTGAATCAGATAGGGAACGTCCATCAATTAAGCAACAAAAAAAATATTTTCGAGCTCTTCTTTTTCTGTATAGATCTTGAAAATATCCGGAATGGATGCCCCATACGACCTGTCAGCTTTAGATACGTAACATTTAGAATAAAAATACACATTTTTTACTACAGTCATACCTCGATAAAAGGCAACCTCGATATAACGTTATTAGATATAACGTAACTTTTACCTCGATGTAACGTAACTTTTAAAGATGTATTGAAATTGAAAATAAATGATACAGCAACTGTTTTTGGAGTATAAATTGCTTCAAAAAATATTTGTAGTAAGTTTTAAAACCATTGAAACCAATGCGAAAATTGTCCTAAATGGGAATAAGGAAGGTTGAAAAATACTAATAGGTGATGGGAAATAGGTTTTCACGCAGCTGTAAGTAACAATTCACAGTCTTGCATAAATTTAAAAAAATTTTTTTCGCTTGTTGAAATTTTCTATAAATGGGCATAAGAATGGTTTAAAAATACTGATAGGTGATGGGAAATTTGCAAATACAGAGTTGGTATAAGAAAACTAATTCTATTCAATATTCAATACAACTAAACTAACATAGAACAGTTTGAGGAAAATGATATATTTGTTGGCTTCGAACCAGCACCATTGCGAGCTCTCCACTCTAATAATGTGTGCCTTTCGGTCGAAACGAAATAATATGTTATTCTTTTTTTTTCTTTTTAATAAAAGCGTTAAGTTACTCCGAATAACAATTAACTATAGTGTTTATTATATATATTTTTTTTAATCATTATTAGTTTCTTCCAACTCGTTCTTAGTTATTTTTGCTATTCAATCAATGATTTTTGAGCTGCAATACTTTCAAAAGTGTGCAGAAAAAGCACACGCCGTTTTAGAAAATTACTCTGAAATCTAAAATCTTGCATCCCGCGGGAAACTCTCAGATTGCAAAAGCCAAATATGTGTGTGAAATTTTATCTAATTGAAGACACTCGAGTTTTAACGATGATTGGTAATTTCGAGGGTTTTACATACAATGTTATTCCTAAACAACCATGCGCCTCCTTTTTCTATCGAATCGATGGAGAAAATTATGATTGTTCAGCCTAAATAGAACGATAAGTCGTTTCTTTCTATTATTAGATTTCAAGAAGATTGAGAACAAAAAAAACGAAACTGGCAATAAACTACACTTAATGGTGATAAGTACAAATAGTTAAATGGATACACGAGTAATATCAGTAATCATCGTTAGATCAACAAACCTGATATCGTGATGAAAAAATATCCCCTTTCAGTTAGTTCCTTTTCGTAAAGTGATAAATTTACAAAACACCGTCAGTTTGTCCACTTTTCTCCTACCCCCAACTAAGAGCCGCAAGCAATTTCCCAATATAACCCAGACGTTTTTTTTCGTTTTCCACAATCCCCACCCTGGGGGATAAATCATCCAAAAGTCGTTACTATGTCCAGTCCCTCCCAGGGCTAAGAATAGCCGAAATAACAGTAAACATAATTAGCCGTTTCCGTTTCGAGTGCTGATCACTACGTGTCACGCAATCCCACCCTCGAAAATGGAATGAGAAATCATCAACTCACCTTGAACTAATGCGCGACTTATCCCACGTACGGGAACGGAGCATACGGCGCCGGGAAATAACCTGGGAAAGCCGCCGTAGGTTGAATCGGAACCGACTGTGTCACGTAGGTGGTCAGCTGCGTTGGAACGACAGTTGTCGAGTACAGCGTGGTGTAGGCGGTTTTCGCTCCGAAGGTCAACTTCAGCACCTTGCTGTTCGTCTCCGTAACGACGGTCTGCGTGACCACCGGGGTCGACTGGAGCGTTACCTGGGGCTGCTGGAATGGATTCAACTGGGGAATCGGTGGGATCGGAAGGGCGGGTAGTGTCGTGGTGACGACTTCGTAGTTAGTCTTGGTGATGGTTCCGATGGGACGCGAGATGGTGCTGAGAATCGTGTTCTGCCCGTTGATGATCGGAAGCACGTGCGATTCGTAGACGGTTTCCAGTTTGACCACCGGCTTGGAAGAAGTGATCACCGATGGGATTTGCGCAGCAGCGGCTGGGTTTAGTAGCCGCAGGAGGGCTAACTGTTGAAGCTGATCGGGTGTTAAGCTAGGTGTGGTCACGGGAGCTTCCGTGGTGACTTTGTTGACTTCCTTGTGGTTGGCGACCTTCTTCTTCGGCCGAATGTTTACCGGGATGTTGGTTTTGTCGACTTCGGATAAATCGAAGTCCGAACCGATGTTCGAGAGATCTAGATCGGATGGAAGTCTTAATTTGTCGTCGTCGTCTTCGTTATTGTCACCGAACTCCAGCTCGAGGTGCAACTCCGAGCCGGCTTCATCAAGGCGGCTGTTGAATTCGTTCAGAGTTTTCGATGGTACAAAGTGATAGAGTTCCATGGGTGGTAGCGTTTTCGTGGCTGTTACCAGTCGCGTCACATGATATGTTTGAATTAGGGTATAGCTTGTCGTGTCCGTACCGTCCCGGATCACCGGGAGGATGTGCGTTTTTAGCATTTCCTGGGTGGTGCTGAACGTTTCCGTTAGCGTTTCCAGTGGGGGAGTTTCCGTTTCACCCGTCAGTGTGATTGGTGGCAGTGTGGCAATGCTTGAATCTAGCAGATTGCTCTCCTTGTCCAGGTGGGTTGTCGTTGCGAGGATATTTTCCGTTAGTGGTTCTGTTAGTGATGGCGTGATGGTGGCAGTTTCCTGCTCCAGGGTCTTCTCGAAGGTTGATGTGACGGTAATGTAGCGAGTGTTTTTCACTGTGCCAACCTGAAAATCAAAAGCCGTTGAGAACAAACTAAAGTTAAATCAACATTTGTGTAACTTACCTGGAAAGTGTAGGGTGACTTAATGGTAGCGATCTCGTAGTACGTATCCTTGAAGTCCGCCGGTGTCGAAATTTCCACCTTAATCGTCTCAATGGGATAGCGTCGCTCGATCTGGTTATCGTTCTCCGCCTCATTCAGGACATTTCCGTTCACCGATCCAGACTGATCCAGATCAGCATCGTTATCGATATTCTCCTGATGATCTGGGTTCTGCGAAATGTCATTGTTCTGAACCGAACTGTCATACACTGGAGCCGTGGCTAGGTTTTCTGCCGGGTCCTTAGGTTTCGGACTTTGCTTTCGGATATTGACGGTCGGTTTCGGTGGACTCTTGTACTGCCAGCGACCAGGCGAACGGTTCAGCTTGAACTTGTACAGACTGGTGCTGGTGGTGCTGGATTCGCCTTCCGGCGGTGTTGGCCGTAGATTGGGCTTGAACGAGCGCCGATTGGCTTCCTGCTGGGAGGAGTACGACGCCGATGACGCCGCCGGAATGCTGCTGTAGGTAAGGCTAGGCTTGAAACTGTTACGAGAAGCTTTGTTACGCCTGTTTGCGTAGGCAGGGGTGGTGGAGGAGGGTTCACTGAAAACGGACACCGTCGCCACTTCCACACTAGATGTAGAGAATCGGTTATAGCGAGTGCTGCAAAACACGGGTTAGGTTGTTTTTGTTTTGGGTGGTGGGAATAGTGGTGCGGGGTGGGTGGAGGAAAAGGTGAAAAAAATGAAAACATATGTACAATCACCGTGGGTGTATGTGTGTTTGTTTTGTATTATTTGCGTGGAAGGTTTTTGGGAATAGAACTCAATCTCAAAACGTTATCGTAATAAACACTATGTACAGGCATGCGTGAATGGAGAAAGTGTAAAATGGAATCTTTTTTTTTTTCGTTTCATGTATTGAAAGCCAATCAAAACACGTGCATTGTTTTCTGCCTATCAAAAAACCACACTCATACTTACTCGAGCACACTATTGTTTGTTTGAGGACTGAAAATAAATAGGTATTTGGCTTCTGCTTAGCAGAATTGTTTCGTCTTTTTATACGTCGTGGTTATGTTTTGAACTCAAACTCACCTATTAAGAATGAGTTGTCAGTAGTTGTAACTGCTAAAGAGTGACCGTTATCACTGTATGAATGTGTGTTACTTGGTATTGTTTTCACGAGTAGGTTGAAAAACAGTACAAAAGTGCTTAGTAAGTATCAATTCAAACCAAAGCTATGAAATGAGCAATATGAGTGGATTACTTTGGTACAATTTACATGCATGGTACTTTTTTCATTTTGTACAAACTGTTATAAATTCTCTTTTTATTTCTGGCAGTTATAGAATTGATGAATAATGATGATTTTCGTCCAGAGTTTAGGCGCGATTGCGATTCATTTTTACCACGTAATTCTATGAAATCCCAAAGACATTCGAGTCGTAAGCCTTGAGTAACCTCAATTGAACGTGTTTCGTAATTTTTAACCAAATTGATCTTAAGCGGTATGCATTTTTATTGATCATGATTTTGTATTTTATAAGTATTTAGTTAAGTAAACAAAAATTGAATAATTTGCTGTTGAAATTCAGCAATTAAGTTTACACTAATGTTAAACTATATGAAAATATCTGACTTTGTGTCCAATAATCTGGACGTTTTTTTTTTGAATGGTGCCTGCAGCGCATCGAGAGTTGCAAAAAGTTCACAAAAATGATGCTCGCAGTGAAATCACGTGCCCCGATTGGCTTCGTTGTTTAAAAGGCGGTAATTTCAATATTGCCAACATGAAGGAAACTCAAAAACCTTCAAAGACTTTAAATTAGGAGAACTGCTTTATGAGTTTCCATGCCAAACGGAGAACCAGCTTGCTTCCTTATAAAGGAGGACCCAAGCCATTTTAAAGCAATCGCATGCTTAAGGATGATTAAAAAAAAGAAACTTGGGTTTCTAACGACTTGAAAAGGGTTTTCTCTATTGAACCGTGACGGAAGGTTTTATTACAGCATCACAGCAACTCTCGTCATGAGGACTGCCCGATAATGCCTGTACGTCGTTTGCTTAACGAATACACGCACTGCAAAGGTTATGCTGTGTTTTTGGTGGACCCAGGTCAGTGTTGTTAATTATGATCTGAAGGAACCGAACGAAACCATCACTGGGAAACGGTATCGACTTTAACTGATACTATTAAGCCGAGAACTGCACGAAAAACGGACACAACACGAGCAGAAGCACGAAAAAGTGATTTTACTGCATGACAAGGCTTGGGTTCATACTGCCAAAGTCGTTAAGAATTACATTAAAACATTCAAATGGAAAATCCTACCTCATACTTCATATTTCCTAAATATTGTAACCATTTTTTCAGAATAATGTTGCATGTTCATTCACCAAACTGAATGAACTTAGTTGCGCACCAAATAAAAACTGTAAATTCATAACTGAAACAGATAGAGTACAGTTGTCCAGTAATGACTTTTAGTGAATTGTCTGAATTGTCATTTAAAAATGTTAAAAAAATTAGATTTAAAATACTTCGATGAAAAATGTTTGTTTAAAAACTAAAATGGTAACATGAAAAAGTTATTAAGCAGACAGTATATGAAGTAGAGAGAACGAAAAATAAGCGAACTGGAAATATGATACAGATTTGGAAAAATATACCGCATCCCGACGGGTCAACCCACCATGCCGGAGACAGGGAGATTGCGGGTTCAAATCCCGTCGGGATGCGGTATATTTTTCCAAATCTGTATCATATTTCCAGTTCGCTTATTTTTCGTTCTCTCTACTTCATATACTGTCTGCTTAATGAACTTGCGTGTTAACGGGAAAAAGCCGTTGTTAAAAAAATAGAAAATAAAAAAGTTATCTCAGGTTTTTTTTTAAATTAAGTATTTTTATACAGACTATTGAGTTGCCTTAATCTTTTCCTAACATTTCAAAATTGAGGAATTGGGGAAAACAATATATTTCCCTGTCCGACACTGCATAATGGTCCAGTAACCAAATATAGGGGTAATTTTGGGTCCAGTGCTCTATAGTATTATTTTAGCTTAGCTTGACTAACTGCACATATCAATGGTTGCACTCCGTGATTGATCTCAATTTGTAAAATTGCACAGTGAATCAACTGAATAGGGCTGGGAGTGACCGACCATTCTCATTGTACAAGTTTTAGTGACTCAATCCTTTGCGAGAAGGGATGTTAGTGCTATTTGGAGACCATGTTAATCTCTGTATCTCCATAAAGATCACAGAAAGGAAATTTTTATTAGTAGGGAAAGGCTCGCTGGACCAGGATTCACTTTGATAAGTGATGCGATCATAGATATAATTCATATCCGACTCTTTTGAGCTACTTTCGGTTTATCCTCCGTTCAGTCAAATGGTTAGAGATGCTCACTCAGCTTATTTAGATTTGGGACTGATTTAAACTAACATACATTAGTAATACTGTAGTGGCCGCGCGAGTGTGTGATTTATTACATTAGAACGCAAAATTGCTCAGTTTTTTGATTTGATGTCGATACAAACTAACAGACCACAGTATGCTGTTGGGGTCACGCCCAAAAAGTGGTTGATTTACTACAAAATATTATACGATGTGGATCTGATTTATACCGACATACCATAAGAAAGCTGTCGGAGCAACTCACAAATTTAATGGGTTTACCGGAGAGGAATTCAAGTTATGGTATATATTTTTTTACAGTCGAGTTGAATCTGTTATTGGAACCACACACAAGTGCGTGTGGTTAGTTGGGTAATGTTAGAGGTGCGTTAGACTCTATGATTTGAATCCGGTTCAAACCAATAATAAGAGATGGAGCCAGGCACACGTGTACGTGGTCCGTGTCATATAATATACAAGTGTTGTTTGTATTTGAATGGGTATTTAAAATACTTTTCGAAATGCGAATAAAAGAAGTCAACCGAAATGGTATAACGTAAAGAGTTAAGTGATAAGTTAATAAAGTGCTCTAAAGTATAATGTTAAATAAAACGCCACAAAAAGAACGACAAACAAAGAAAACGGTATATTTTGATGGAAACGTAAATCACTTTGAATAGAATTGAGATATTCACGATGCAAACTGTTTCCCCTCAAAAGCTCCGGAAGTCGTTTAAAGACAGTTTCAATGTGAAAATTGAAATAAAAAAGTTATAGCGAAAAATATTTTCTTTAAACCCAAATCGGTTATCTTCAAAGAGAGAGAAAAACTTGTTCTTCAAAGTTCTTTAAAATCAACGGGGCTACAATATTGTTGAATTATTTTCTATCTAAAAAGATAAAAATGTTGGAAACTTGATTCCTTCGAAAATTTGAGTCGCCTTAATTTTTGATAGTTACAACTTTGTAGGAGAAAGTTTGTCTCCAAAATATTGCTATTAAACTCTAAACTAAAATTCCCTCTAAATTCGGTTTCTGGACCACTGTGCACTGTTTCACGTTGAAAATATTTCATGAATATGATTACAGTGCTTTTTCGATTTTATCACGGTCAAAGAAAATTTTACCGTGAATTTGGCGAAACCGTGAATTTAGCGAAATGATAAAAATTGAATTTTTTGTGTTGGATTCAATTGAAATTTATGATATTTTGAGTAAAATGATGAACTTGAATAGTTGAATGGAATATGAGTTCAAGATACAAGTGAATAAACAAGAAAAAGTTAGTTTCTGATGTTTTTCTCTATTGAATTTTCGCGGGCTTTCTCACGGCTGCTATACATGCAATATCAATATGATTTGTACTGCCCATTCTTTAGCAGAGTCTAATGCTTGTTTATGTGAAATTGTGGAACCGCTAGATTTTAAAATTTTTAAAACCACGCTCTATGAGGACCGAACTGTAGGGATTTTTAAGTTGTTAACAGATCTTCTTTCTCAACTGCTCGAATAATGCGTAATTTTTGCTTCAAAAACAATGAAACACGTATTTCACGGTTTATTTTTCTCTAAATTATGACACAAACTATTTGTAACAGATATGACACTTGGTTGCCTCAGAAAATTGATCAAATAAATTGAGTTTATAAAACTATACACATGCGTGGACACAAGGCACAAATGAAAATGATGCTTCGAATACATTTTCTACAACTGGAAGTACCGTGCTGGATGGAAATCCGTACACCTAAGCACATGATAATCTTCGACGGTCAATATGAAATCTAGAAATCTGATATTGATTTAAACTGACATGTTTACTTATAGGTCTACTTATATTTTATCACTATTTTCAAGCAAAATGATTGAAATCACTCCGAAACTCGGAAAAATCATGTTTAAATAGAACATGTTTTGAATCGAAATCCGTACACAGTTTTTGTCTGAATCAAACCCGTACACTTTTGAATCGAAATCCGCACACACGCGATATAGACTGGATCAAAGTCCATACAACAATAAATCAAAATCCGTATAAATATGGAAGTACAAAAATGATCATCTTTTATGTATAATTCATCTTTAAATTAACGAATAAATATATTTGAGGATTGATTGGTTCCTAAAGTTTCACACGGTTTTCTATTTTTTTTTATATCAGCTGAAATAGTGCAATTTTCGTAGCGTTTCATAGTAACCGAAACGCCGGAACCTCTTGAAGCTTCCCGTAACGACTTTCCCTTGCGCACCTCAGTCACAGCTCGTTCGAAATTGTTTGCCGTATATATGCATGATACACACGCTGAGCGGATTTCGATTCAAGCAAATAACAAGAATCAAAATCCGTACAGCACAGTTTTTGTTGAATAAATACAATGTACACTATATACCAGACAATATACAGCTCGAAAATGACAAAGACTTACCTTTTACATCAATTTCAAAAAGATTCACAGATTAAAACACTTATATCCCACTTGAAAATCGTTTTTATCTAAAGAACGTTTCCTTAGTAAATTCTCTAACGATACAACGAAATGACAACTGAAACCGATACACGATTGATTTTTCATTTTTAATATTTTTATTTCATGGCCTACTGGCGCATAGTTGATTTTAACAGAAGGCCTAACAGCTCAACGGATATGTACATGTAACTATCATATGAATTTTCATTTTTATAATGCTTAAAACTGAAGAAAAACATCAAGGTGTACGGATTTCGATACTGTACGGGTTTCGATCCAGCACGGTACATTATTCTTGATTTGAAGTTATTTTTAAAAAAGCGTGATAAAAAAGAAAAAAAAACGTGATAAAACCGAGCGTGGATTTGGCGAGTAGTGATAAAAACGACTGTTGATAAAAGCGAGAAAGCACTGTATTACGATACGGGTTTTGAGGATTTAAGCTTCGAGGATTTAAGGATTTTCGGATTTCCGGATTGCACGATTTTAGGATTTTAGGATTTTGGGATTTGAGGATGTAAGATTTGAGGATTTAAGATCTTAGGATTTCAGGATTAGAGGATTTAAGATTTGAGGATTTTTGGATTTAAGGATTTCAGGATTTTAGGAGTTTAGGATTTTAGGATTTTAGGATTTTAGGATTTTAGGATTTTATGATTTTAGGATTTTAGCATTACAGCATTTTAGGATTTTAGGATATTAGGATATTAGGTTTTTAGGATTTTGGGATTTTTGGATTTTAGGGTTTTAGGATTTTTGGATTTTTGGATTTTATGATTTTAGCATATTAGCATTTTAGGATTCTAGGATTCTAGGATTTTAGGGTATTAGGATTTTAGGATTTTAGGATTTTAGGATTTTAGGATTTTAGGATTTTAGGATTTTATGATTTTAGGATTTTAGCATTACAGCATTTTAGGATTTTAGGATTTTAGGATATTAGGATTTTAGGATTTTGGGATTATAGGATTTTAGGATTTAAGGCTTTTAGGATTTAAAGATTTGAGGATTTAAGGAGTCTAGGATTTAAGATTTAAGGATTTACGATTTGAGGATTTTGGGATTTTAGAATTTTAGAATTATAGTGTTTTTGGATATTAGGATTTCAGGATTTTAGGATTTTAGGATTTTAGATTTTTAGGATTTTAGGATTTTAGGAGTTTGAGAGTTTAGGAGTTTAGGATTTTGGCTGTTAGGATTTAAGGATTTTAGCATTCTAGGATTTTGGGATTTCAGGATTTTAGGATATTAGGATTTTAGGATTTCAGGATTTTAGGATTTAAGGATTTTAGGAGTTTAGGATTTTAGGATTTCAGGGTTTTGGAATTTTAGTATTTTAGGATTTTAGGATTTAAAGATTTGAGGATTTAAGATTTGAGGATATTTGGATTTAAGGCTTTTAGGATTTTAATATTTGAGGATTTAAAGAGTCTAGGATTGAAGATTTAGGGATTTACGATTTGAGGATTTTGGGATTTTAGGATTTTAGAATTTTAGAATTTTAGGATTTTTGGATTTTAGGATTTCAGGATTTCAGGATTTTAGGATTTTGGGATTTTAGGATTTTAAGAGTTTAGGATTTCAGGATTTTAGGATGTTAGGATTTGAGGACTTTAGCATTTTAGGATTTTGGGATTTCAGGATTTTAGGATTTTAGGAATTAAGGATTTTAGGATTTTAGGGTTTTGGAATTTTAGTATTTTAGGATTTAAAGATTTGGGGATTTAAGATTTGAGGATTTTTGGATTTTAAGCTTTTAGGATTTTAGGATATTAAGATTTGAGGATTTAAGGAGTCTAGGATTTACGATTTGAGGATTTTGGGATTTTAGGATTTTAGAGTATTAGAATTTTAGGATTTTTGGATATTAGGATTTCAGGATTTCAGGATTTTAGGATTTTGGGATTTTAGGATTTTGGGATTTTAGGATTTTAGGAGTTTAGGATTTTAGGATGTTAGGATTTTAGGACTTTAGGATTTAAGGATTTTAGGATTATGGGATTTTAGAATTTTAGGACTTTAGGATTTTAGGGTTTTAGGATTCAAGATTTGAGGATTTTTGGATTTTAGGATTTTAAGATTTGAGGATTTAAGGAGTCTTTAATTTAAGATTTAAGGATTTACGATTTGAGGATTTTAGGATTTTAGAATTTTAGGATTTTATGATTTTTGGGTTTGAGGATTAAAGATTTGAGAATATAAGATTTTAGGACTTGAGGATTTTAGGAGTTTAGGATTTTAGGATGTTAGGATTTAAGGATTTTGGCATTTTAGGATTTTGGGATTTCAGGATTTTAGGATATTAGGATTTAACGATTTTAGGATTTTAGGATTTTAGGACTTTAGGATTTTAGGGTTTTGGAATTTTAGTATTTTAGGATTTAAAGATTTGAGGATTTAAGATATGAGGATTTTTTGATTTTAGGATCTAAGGATTTTAAGATTTGAGGATTTAAGGAGTCTAGGATTTAAGATTTAAGGATTTACGATTTGAGGATTTTAGGATTTTAGAATTTTAGAATTTTAGGATTTTTGGCTTTTAGGATTTTAGGGTTTCAGGATTTTTAGGATTTTAGGATTTAAAGATTTTAGCATTTTAGGATTTTGGGATTTCAGGATTTTAGGCTTTTAGGATTTAAGGATTTTAGGGTTTTGGAATTTTAGTATTTTAGGATTTAATATTTCAGGATTTTTGGATTTTAAGATTTGAGGACTTAAGGAGGATTTGAGGATTTTGGGATTTTAGGATTTTGGGAGATTAGGATTTTAGGATGTTAGGATTTAAGGATTTTAGCATTTTAGGATTTTGGGATTTTAGGATTTTAGGATATTAGGATTTTAGGATTATAGGATTTTAGGACTTTAGAATATAAGGATTTTAGGATTATGGGATTTCAGGATTTTAGGACTTTAGGATTTAAGGATTTTAGGGTTTTAGGATTTTAGGATTTTAGGATTTTAGTATTTAAAGATTTGAGGATTAAAGATTTGAGGATTTTTGGATTTTAGGATTTTAAGATTTGAGGATTTAAGGAGTCTTGGATTTAAGATTTAAGGATTTACGATTTGTGGATTTTAGGATTTTAGGATTTTAGGACTTTAGGATTTTAGGGTTTTGGAATTTAAGTATTTCAGGATTTTAAGATTTTAGGATTTAAGATTTGAGAATTTTTAGATTTTAGGCTTAAGGAGTCTAGGATTTAAGCTTTAAGGATTTACGATTTGATGATTTTCGTATTTTAGGATTTTAGAATTTTAGAATTTTAGGATTTTAGGATTTCAGGGTTTCAGGATTTTAGGATTTTGGGATTTTAGGATTTTAGGAGTTTAGGATTTTAGGATGTTAGGATTAAAGGATTTTAGCTTTTTAGGATTTTGGGATTTCAGGATTTTAGGATTTTGGGATTATAGGATTTTAAGATTTTAGGACTTTAGGATTTTTGGATTTTTGGATTTTAGGGTTTTGGAATTTTAGTATTTTAGGATTTAAAGATTTGAGGATTTAAAATTCGAGGATTTTTGGATTTTAAGCTCTTAGGATTTTAAGATTTGAGGATTTAAGGAGTCTAGGATTTACGATTTGAGGATTTTGGGATTTTAGAATTTTAGAATATTAGAATTTTAGGATTTTTGGATTTTAGGATTTCAGGATTTCAGGATGTTAGGATTTTGGGATTTTAGTATTTTGGGAGTTTAGGATTTTAGGATGTTAGGATTTAAGGATTTTAGCATTTTAGGATTTTGGGATTTGAGGATATTAGGATTTTAGGATTATGGGATTTTAGGACTTTAGGATTTTAGGATTATGGGATTTTAGGATTTTAGGGTTTTAGGATTTTAGGATTTAAAGATTTGAGGATTCAAGATTTGAGGATTTTTGGATTTTAAGATTTTAAGATTTGAGGATTAAGGGAGTCTTGGATTTAAGATTTAAAGATTTACGATTTGAGGATTTTAGAATTTTAGAATTTTATGATTTTTGGGTTTAAGGATTAAAGATTTGAGAATATAAGATTTTAGGATTTTAGGACTTGAGGATTTTAGGATTCTAGGATTAAAGATTTGAGGATCTTAGGATTTTAGGATTTTGGGATTTTAGGATTTTAGTTTTTTATGATTTTATGATTTTATGATTTTATGATTCAATGATTTTATGATTTTATGATTTTAATGAAGAGTTTATGAGGATAGGAATGATGTAATTACATAGACAAATGGTTTACACAAAATTGAAAATGTACATACAGCAATTCCTATCAGAAAATATTTTCGCTCCAATCGCACTCAACATCGCTTTTTGTAGGGTAATCGCTCCGTTATTCATTCAACAGCTTGGTACACCTATATTCATCTTATTTCTCTCATTTGTCCAATTTACCGTCAAATTTTTACAATTTTTTTTAAATAAATCTATTTGCTTCTCGATTTTCTCAAGTGGCTGAAAAGTTTTACGTTGAAAATGTGGTAAAATTTGACGATAAATTGATCAAAAAGGCGTGATGAGATGAATAAAGGTACTGAAATGAATATAGGAGCTTGTTTATAGAAAAATTACAAACAAATTATCTTAGAGTGACACTTTCTTTTATAGAGTTGCCCAAAAAGCGCCTTTTTTCAAAATTAGTGATTTCCAAAAATTTGCAATTTTTGATTCGTTCAACCGATTTTGAAGTTCTTGGCATTGAAGGAAAAAAATCAGAAAAAATACCAAACTTTATTCTAAATAATTATAACTATGAAAAAGTATAACGTAATCCAATTTATGCCGTTTTGGAGCGTTTGCGACCCAGGAGACTCTATCGTTCTTTTTTTTTTTAATTTCCAAGAAAATTTTACATAAATTATCAAATTTTCACGGAGGTGCATTCTTGAGATAGAAAACGTATTGTTTTGTTTAACTCTTAGGACACACATTTTATTTTAGGGTTGCCTAAGAAATTTACTTCTTCCTGAATTTTTCATTTTCAAAAATTTGTTACTTCTGAGTAGTTCAACTGATTTCAGTTCTTTTAACATCAAACGGTAAAAAGGTAATCAATAAGCTTTTTGAGAAAAAAACAAATATACCTACTTCAAATAACAATAACCATACGAAAATCATGATACAAACCATTTTTGGACATTTTTGAGGGTTTGAGACCCAGCAGACTCTATCGTTTGATTTTTTTTGATCCCCAAGGAAACTTAACATAAAATATTAATAGTTTAGTAAAGCCTGCAATGTATGTAGTTTACGAAAATACGAAAATGAACGGGAATAGAAGGTGTGACTTCAAACTAAAAAAAAAAATTTCGCTCGTCCAGACGGGACTCGAACCCGTAATCCCTTTTTTCTCCAGCAAGGTGTTTCAGCCAACTACTTAACTTTTTTAGCAGAATTACTTAACTACAAGTTTGTCGAAGGAAGCAGTGCTCTAACTCTTATGCCTAAAGTGTGAGAGCCTATATACAGGGGGGAATTAAACCAATATTCGCGGTGAATATCATAACATTCACCGCGAATATTGGCTGAATATTGCCTTGAATTTGGGCTCGCACACTTCAGATATAAGAGTTAAAGTATTGCACTATTCGACAAACTTGTAGTACTAATTAGAGATTACAAGTTTTTCATACATTGTTTCTCAAAATTGTACTTGTGAAGCGAGCTATAGGCACGTGGCGAAAAAGCACCCTAAAATGGAAGATGCAACCTTGATTGAAACAATTATGAACAAAATTACGAAAAAATTACTCAAAAGATACTGAGAGCTCGAGCTTTGTCATTATTCAGGCTCCGATCTCTCCTAAATGCTGTTAGCGATTGAGTTTCGATCCTATCACGTTTTAGCATTCTTTCGATTTTTCTTTTAAATTTAGTTGCTGATCTGCATAAATTGCATGATTTTAGACTCTTTTATAAACAACTTCCCCAAACCATCTGGAAAATATAAGGATAGACCGGTCTAATGCGATTCATAGTAAGATAACCGAACTAAATCATTGCTGAATTGATGATCCAACACTTTGGCAACGAGCAAATATATGGATTTTAATTTCAAAATATACTACATATATACTAGCAAAAATTGAATTTTGTTTTTTTTTTAACAATTTCCTACCAGATTGTTTTTGATTTCATTTTAATTGAATTTACAGTTTTTAAGTTATGAATTTCTAACAATAAATTAACCATTTTAGAACACACATCTTGAAAAAGTTACCATTAAGGAGAAAAAATTGTGTCACATTCTCCAGCTTTAACATTTATACTGACGGTATCACTGAAAGAAAAGTGTACAACAAAATCCATTCTCATTTCAAACAGTTGGCAAAAATATCAATACCAGACCCTCCGTACCATGCATGTAAACAAAATCGTGTAATGTTTGCAATGTTTATATATAGTGTCAATGAACAAGATTAGTGGATTGTCGTGTTTCGAGTGAGCTGATGAGGTCGTGCAAAACTCAAAACGTGTTCCGGTGGGTGAAAAACAAAAAAAAAACAAATCTTCAAACAAGTAAACAGAGTGTCACACATTTACACCAAACAACCACGCAACAACCGTTCGTTTTTGCCGCAGCAAAATATCTCGTACAAATCATATTATCAGCATATGTTTCTTTGTTTTAATTTACGATGGGTCTGCAATTTCGGTTCGAAAATTTGGGAACTGCCTTCACTGGGGGCGATGAAAAGCGACGTATGCTTCGAGCGCATCTCTCATCATCAAACCCCCAGCCCCCTGGATTGAAGGGGAGGGAACACTTGCGCATGCTAGTTAATAGTGTGAAGTTACGATCCCAAAATAGCCGACCTTTCGTCTTGTTGTGGGGAGCGAGATTGCAACCAAGCTCACCCGCAATGCTGTGCCAAATACTTACTTCTTGCCGACGTGGTTAGGCTTAACGGTTTGCGTGTTACGGTAGCGGTTAGTTTTCTTCCCATTACCAAAGCTGGCCGTCGGAGCAACCGGCGGACCGACCGGTTCCGGTTCCGTATCGGACCGGTCCTGCAGGTCGTTGCTTTCTTCCTTGCTGATGCGGTTCTTTAGCCGATTCTTGAAGTTTCCGCCGTTAAGGTTGACTCCGGGTCCGCTGAGGCGACGTGACGGTCGCACCAGACTGGAGCTTGGCTGGTTGGCGAAGAGATTCTCCAGCGGGAGCTCAGTATCCTCTAGTACATGCTGTGACGATGGCGAAGGGGTGACAATCGCGGCCGCCTCCGGATTGTAACGCGGCGTTTTGTTCGGGTTCGGGGCGGCGGTTTTCAAAATGCGCAACGTCGAACTGGGACTCACCTTGGGACCCGGAGCCCGCCTTGGCTGACCTTCGGCTGGGGCGGCGGCTGCTGCTGAGTTACCTTGAAATACATGAGAAGTGCTTTGTAGGACTTGGGCATATTTTCCTGAAATGTAGGTGCCGATTACGCTCGTCTCGTGAACCGTCGTGGCTCCATCATTGACCACGGTTCCACCGAGCTTCGTGACCAGTCCCGTGGGGCGTGCATTCTTATTACCTTGTCCCCGTTTGCCTTTTGCCTTAGGGGCGGCGGTAGACGCAGCGCTGGTCGTCGGGGTTGGCTTCAGATTCACCACCCGGTAGGTTTCTTCTACAAACTCGGACGGCTGTCGAGAAAGGAAATCGTACTCGGGTTCGGGGGCGATATTGTTGCCGATTTGCAACACCGGTGCTGGTTCATCTTCTTCTTCTTCGTCCTCTTCCTCTGGTTCCGTTGCCTCCTGGGGGGCTGTTTCCTTTTCCTCCGAAATAGCTGAGAACATAATTGGCGAATGTTCCTTCTGTTCGGCTTCAATCGTTGGCTCTTCAACGGTTTCTCTTGGTTTCGGAAGTTCTACTTTTTCCTCTTCCATTTCCTTTTCCTTTTCGTCGTGCTGTTCTTGTTGTTCATCGTCTTCGTTCTGTGTATCCTCCTCTACATGTTCCGTTTCAGTTGGTTCTTCGACTTTCGTCTCTTCAACCTCCTCTGGCTCTTCTTCGGAGTCAGGCTCTTGTCGTTCTTCCTGAACTGTTTCTTCTTCGTCTTCTTTTTCCGGCTCTTCCTCGTGGACGACTTGAACTTGGGGTTCAGGTGTAACAATTTCTTTCTCCGTTGTTACTTCCACTTTGGTGGCAACAACCTTGATAATAGGTGCCTGAGGTTTCACCACTTGTACTTTAACTGGTTCCTCTAATTTCTTTTCCTCGATCTCCGGTTCAGGTTCTGCTTTTATTGGTGTAACTTCCACGATGGCAATTTTCGCCTTTGGCTTGGAGACGGGTTTCGCTTTGGCCGGAGTGATGGCTTTCTGGACGAACTTAACAGGAACGTTCGGTTTCACGATGAACGGTTTGGGTGTTTCGGCAATCACCTGCACAACGCTAACCTTCTCCTTGGCAGTAACCGGAAGGATAACGGTTTTGCTAGGTTTAATCTCCTCGGCAAGTGCCACAGCACTCGTAGTCGACGGTGTCGGTGGTGGGGATGTTTCGATCACCGGCGGGGGTGCCGGTGTCGTCTTGGGTGGCTCTGGAAGTAAATGCTGTAACTATCGTCCGAACAAGCGAGCTATCATTAAAGTAGTTAATGTTACAATCTTACCAGTTATAGCTGCAGCCGCACTCTGGGGTGAGAAGATCATTACCGTGTTACCGATGGTGGTGGTGAAGTCCAGAAATCCGTACACGGTCTGGGTAACCAAATAGCCCGGATTGTTCGCTTGTGTGGGAACAACAGCTTGAACGCCGGCGTTGCCATTCGGGTTGTACACAGGACCGTTGCCGGAAATGTACACAGCCGAGTGAACAAGGAGTCCTGCAATTAGATAGAAAATGGAGGGGAAGTTTACTTAATCAAGCAGGCAAAAGTTGTTCCCGTCAATCAGTACCCGCCCGGATATCAATGGCTGTAATATTCAACTCAAACAAAAACGATGCTCCTCCAATCGAGCACTAATAAAATCGGTGTCGTATTAATGTTTTATGCAAAGATATACGCAAGCAACGAGATGATGATGATCGGGCATCATTCCGGTTGATAAACGAAGCGAACGATGCCATCGGCATCATTGTGCCTGGACTGAACTTCTGAGGAACACGTAATTATTTGCTCAAATATTGACGCTAGCATTTTGCATTATATTCATCGCCATTCTGTGCGGAGGCAAGCGTGTTCGACACTAACGCAGAGCAGCCACCGCCGCCGGATGCGGATGAAAGTTTGCCTTGCTTCTTGTCATCCAAGTGGCAGCTCCCACGGAACGGGAACGCGACGATTCCTCGGCGCTTCTTCTAATAATAAACAAACAAGTGGGCCGCGTTTCGCGTGCGGATCGATTCGTGAATTTCGGGCCAACCGATGATTGTCGCTAATAAGCTTACTTCAGGGAATGCCAGAATAGGGTTTTTGGTCTCGGGAAATCGTCCCATTGTATATTGCGGTGCTAAAGCACTTGTGTAAACCAAGCGATTGTGAACTTCCTCGCGGCAAGTCGCACTTGTCCTTTGATAATTTATTTTTGGTTAAGGTAATTAACTTTGGAATAAGTAGGTGAGACGTTGGTTACGTTGGGATTGGCTTGCTGAAATTTTACTGTTCTAAATAAAAATAAACAAATGTCTCTTGGGCAAAATTTTAATTCAATTTAATACGATGGAAAAACGAATTGCTTTCGCGGTGATAATTGTGTTCTTCTCCAAGAAGGAGATGAGTTATACAAATAAGGATTAATAAACATTTTCGCTGATCACATCCATATCCTGCTTTTTACACACCATAATAATCATTTTGACACCTTTATTAAGTATTTTTTATAAGAAGGCAACACAATTTTGAAAAAAAAAAACAGTTAGTTACCTAGAGAGTTAGTGTCCGAGTATCGTTACTATTGAAGTATTGTCGTTTTTTCCGGCTATCCACGAATCAAGCCATTTTGCGATGTCATGTTACGAGCAAAATTGCTGGTCAGCCAGACCATGTGCTATCGAATGGATTAGGTAATAATAATCGGACGATGCAATATCCAATAAATATTACGGGTAAGGTATGATTTCCCATTTGAGCGTTTCTTTGTAAGTTTCAACGATTTTGGTAGTATGAGACCGAGCGTTGTCATGCAACTTTTGCAACCTCTACTCGCTCGGTTTTAACAGCTCACACTAAATACAGAAAATAACCTCCGCAGCTGGTATATTCGGCAAAGCCGACGACGTAGAAGCGTGACCGGACAGTTCCCATGACTTTTTTTTCTTTGGGTTGCTGTAATGAATCCATTTTTCATCACCCGTCACAACGCAACGAAGAAAAACCCTACCTGTTTTACCGCTGCGGCAGTTGTTCATAAACAAAAAAAAAAAAAAAACAACGCTCAACGACCCTTGGCTCCAAATAATAAAGAACCCAAGTTCCTTGATTTTTAACCGTTTTCAAAGCATACAATCGTTTGAAAAACCTCCATCGAGCAAACTGTTCCTGCGTTTGGCAAGGATCCCAATCGAGCGATTCCTCCATTTCAGTATCTTTGGAGGCTTATGGGCTTCCCTCACGCGGACAGTCGTAAACATCGAAAAACCAATAGCGGCTCGTCGTTCCACTTAGAACAGGATTTTCGTAAACTTTTTTTAACCCTCGATTCGCTTCAACCACCATTTTATTTTAACAAAATGAGAGCACCTCCCACAAATAACGTTTACACTGGCCAACAAGCTCGAACTAAAAAAATTAAAGATTATAGGTGAATTTTGGAACCCCCATCAGTTACATATTTTCAGAGACTTAACCCTCTAGTGCCCAAATTAATTTTCAGGCGGACTTCGAAAAAATCACTATGAACTTTTAGAAACATTTTTTAGATTGAAGCTTTTCAGAGGTTCAGAGGCGGCACTGGGCACTAGAGAGTTAAATGAGTTTTCGTATAAACACAACGTTGAACCGACAAACCCGGTGAGCAATGGAGGAATGGTTAACAAGCTATAATCTTTTTAGGAGAGCTGTTTCGAGCTTTAGGGCAGCATTTGTTTGCTTTTGTCGACCAGTGTTATCGACGCAAGTTACCTGAGCTCTCGAAAATGACAGACAGGGGATTGTGTTGTTTGTAAAACCTTCCACAATTCTAACTAATCTAAGTTCTATTCTAGCCTGAAACCATTATCAACCAAGGCAAAATATATCCTCGACGGCAGAGGTATGCTTAGTAAGTAGTGCCCCATCAATTTTTTAAATATTTTTACATTAAAAAATTGCCTTTAACTCATCATTGTTAGGAGACGAATTAGAGGAATCGATGCCCCCTATTTTCATTTCTTTCGAGTACTAGAAGTGTTAGTTCTACCGATCTTCCAAAGAGTGTGTGCAGTACATTACGGAGTAATGTTACATCCAGTAAAATTATTCGGTTGAAACTTATCGTAATTCAATGACCGATTTTACATAGGGACAAAAACTGCAACTTCTACAGTCAAAATAGTAGCACTGTTCATCCAAGCAACCTTTACAACCTTCTTTGGGTACAACATCCATCTCCTCCCACGATCGCTTCGTATAGCGGGCCGACGCCAGATCCGATCAGAATACCATATCTTTGATCTCATGGAACTACGCAACTTCCGGCAGCCGCTACGTACTATAAATTTCCCGTTCACGTCCAGTTCGGAGCGAAAGAAGAGCATCATCTCGCTGATTTTCAGCTAGAGCAGTACCATCTTAGGGAACTTGGTGTGTTTAATGAACTTCACCTCGGAGCTCACTTCCTTCGTGGGAGAAGTAAAATACGAAGTGCCTCGCCAGTCGTTGCCACCCAGCATCGACCATCGACTTGGCCATCTTATTCATCCGCTGTCACTGCGTTATTACTTGTGACTCCAAGACTTAAGTACGAAACTGCCTCTTGCTAACACGTATGTCCAGTAGTAGTTTCAATTTTTTCGCCATCACGATTAGAGTTCGAATGATAGAGCTGTCAATTTATTTTCCTCTGATCCATGGTTTCCTATGATTGATGCTGCATGGATAGTTTCGTCAGTGTGTGTGAAGGTAAACCCATGAAAAATCGGCATTTTTTATAGCAAACGTTAGCAGGAAAGCTGAGCCTTTTTTCTTTTCTTTTTTTCCAGATTAAGGTCGGCTCATAACAGCGTCTGACCCGGAGCGGGCGGAACGTGCTGTCTCAAACGCTATACTCAAGATGGCAGCCCCATCACGAGACTCGGTAGCGTAGCCCTAGTAAGGCAACCTACCTAAACAATTACACTACGAAAATTCACGAAAACATAACTCAGAACCAGGCTGTGTTTTGCTCATCTTCATCTTAAAGAGAAAACAGTTTTCCTCCCTCTTGACAACTATGAGCTTACATTCAACGTGCATCACACCATCTGCTGTAGAGAGAGCGTAGAGTAATAGTTTCTCTGACGAAAAAACGCTCCTAATTTGACAGAGCAGAAACCCAGTGAAACTCTTGTGAATTGCTCATCCGCGCACGCAAGAAAACTAAAATAAATTGCTCGGCGATCAACTGAGCATTGCGTTACCGTTCTCATCGCTCTGGGATGCGGCAAAAACAGTATAAAATCGAACTTTCTGCAGAATACGCACCCATGGTGAGTTGTGAATCTTCCTATAATATTAAATTAGAAAACGGTTAGGATGTGGCTTCAATGTGAACCTAAATGTTTCGATATTTGACCAACTTCTCTTCAAGCAAAGGAGAAGCTAACGAAAACTACTCCCTCTTGAACTGAGAGAGCAAACAAATGTTTACCCCTAACACGCGATGATTAAGAGTGAAAAGGAACTCTGCGACTGAAATACTCTACGCCTAAATGTGGATAATTACTCACTCTGTGTGAGAGAAAGTCTAGTTCTTCAAGGGGTTTGGCAGGTAGAGAAGGAAATTTGAGCAAAAATCAAGAGAACGGAAGAAGCCTGCTCAGAACATTCGGACCTTGGCAACGAAATACGGACCATGAGTGGAAACTCGGTACCTGGAACTGCAAGTCGCTAAATTTTGTGGGCGGAGACAGGGTGCTGCTCGAGCAGCTAGAACCCCGCAAGTTCGGCATCGTGGCTCTGCAGGAGATCTGTCGCAAAGGTGAGAAAGTCTGGAAAGTCCGTGGAGGCAAGGCCCAGTTCTACCAGAGCGGTGGAGAAACCAACGAGCTGGGAACGGGTTTTTGTGTTATGGGCAGAATGCAGGATCGCGTGATCAATAGTAAGACGATCAACGAGAGGATGTGTCTGTTGAGGATTGAAGGTCGTTCCTTCAACTACAGCATCATCAACGTGCACTGCCCGCACGAAGGTAGACCTGACGACGAGAAGAAATCGTTCTACGCGCAGTTGGAGACAACATACGATGGCTGCTCGTCACGGGACATCAAGATCGTCATCGGGGATATGAACGCCCAGGTTGATAGGGAAGCGGTGTATAGACCGGTGATAGGGCCTCACAGCCTACACACCGACTTTCGATGAGCACCTCAATAGCGGAGCAACGGAAGGAGGCGGAAGGGAAGTTATCCTTGGACTGTCTACATACGACAGTAGTGTCCCAGTTCCCGATGTCCTGGAGATCGAACGGGAAATTACTATTGGGTCACTTAAGAACAACAGAGCCGCCGGTAACGACAGGCTCCCGGCAGAACTCTATAAACACGGAAAAGGAGACTACCGGAGGAATGAATGGAAGGAGTTGTATGCCCCATCTATAAAAAAGGCGATCGGCTACAATGCAGCAACTACCGCGGCATAACGCTGATCAACGCTGCCTACAAAATTCTATCCCAGATCCTACTCCGCCGTCTATCTTCTTTAGCGAAAGAATCCGTAGGGCAGTATCAGGACTTATCAAAGCTACCTCAGACCGAGTGATGTGTTACGTGTACGACACTCTCGAATCCCTTCGAAGCGCGCAGTGGGTTGAGACAAGGAGATGGATTATTCTGCACGTTGTTCAACATTGCCCTTGAGGGTGTAATCCGACGTGCGGGCATCGAAGCGAGAACCACGATTTTCAGCGAAGGTGGTCAACTCATATGCTTCGCAGACGACCTGGACATTATTACAAGAAACTCAGCGACTGCGAAGGCAATCTACGTCAGATTAAAAGTGGAAGCTAGAAGAGTTGGACTAGAAATAAATGCGTCGAAAACCAAGCATATGACAGGAAGAGGCTCGAAAGAAACTAACATTCGTCTCCCACGGACGGTGGTCATGGACGGCGACGAACTCGAAGTGGTAGAGAAGTTCGTTTACTTGGGATCTCTGGTAACCGCCGACAATAACACAAGTAAGGAGGTCCAACGACGTATTCAAGCTGGAAATCGAGCCTACTTTGCCCTTCGCAGGACGCTTCGATCCAGAAGCATACGCCGCCTCACGAAACTGATGATGTACAAAACCCAAATTAGACCAGTAGTTCTTTATGAACTCGATACCGTGACGCTACTCACAGAGGACATACGCGCACTGGCCGTACTTGAACGAAAAGTGTTGCGGGCAATATTTGGTGGTGGTGGAACTGAAAGCGGAGAGTGGCGTAGACGTATGAGCCATGAGCTGCAGACACTACTTGGAGAGATTCCCATTGGAAACCTGACGAAGGTCGGGAGTCTACGATGGGCTGGGCATGTCGCGAGGATGCCGGACAATAGTGCGGTAAAATCGGTTCTCTTCAAGGACCTTACCGGCACCAGGAAATAGAGGGGCCCAACGTGCTAAAATCGAAGGAAAATGGAGGAAAATTCTTGGAATGGCACAAGCAATTTACAAGACTAATCGACTTATTTTCTCGCACTACTCAATCACAATTATTATGAATTTTGCTCTTCTGTAAGGTAACTCGTACGTTTTGTGGTATTTGATTAAAATTCAAATTTATTATTTGTAAAAATAGATTTACATGAATGCTCAAATCCAATAACGGTATATTCACTCTTTGGGCTCTAAAATATTGATGTTGTAATTGAATTATAAAATATGTGCTAGAGAAATAGCGAAATAAAAGAAATGACTCTTGATTTCGAACAATTTAATTACGAGCGACACCGGGAACGTTCAAATAGTACGATGCCACATTTAAATCATGTTGAGGCCATATATATTGATCAATGCGGGTATAGTTTTAAATAGTCTTGGAATTTCTCTTCTTTCCAAAGCTTTTGAACAACATATCAAATTGTTACGATTAATTTGTAAGTTTGAGAGATGACTCGTTCATATGACACTAGTTATGTTCAAATAAGTCAGGTAATCTTTGAGATGATAGACTTTCGTTGTTTTATTAACAATTTAATACCTAACGGGTGCTTAAGTTCGATTATAATCAGATGAAAAGGGAACGTACAGGGCAGCCAAACTTTGAAACCACGTGTTCAATCATAATTCATCAGTTAACTCTTAACTAGCCTGTTCATCTGTTATCTATATTGCTCAAATCGGTTGTGTAGTTTCTAAGACAATGAAGTTTCGTGATTTTCACAAGTCGATACATTACAGACGAAGTTACAGTCCGATTACAGCAAATTTCAATAGGGTGTTGTGAGGCAGTTAAACCTTCCATTTGACACTAATTTTGTGGAAATCGGTTCAACCATCTCTTAGAAAAGTGAGTGAGTTTATGTAGTCTTCGGAATATGTTTCTTTTCATAGCTGGATTTCACATTTTTAAACATAACAGGCAAAGTAATAATCCATTTGCAAAAAAAATCAATAGAGTCTTATGGGACAATATGACACTGATTTTATGAAAATCAGTCCAGCCATCTCTGAGAAACATGAGTGACATTAAATAGTCTCCAGAACACGTTTCTTTCTATTACTTCTGAACCACAAGCTCAATCTTCATAAAATTCAAAAGTTAGGGGTTTTTTAGGTAGCCCGTTCATTTGAAATTAATTTTTTTCAAATCGGTTGTGTAGTTTCTGAGATATTTATGTTTCGTGATTTTTACATTTTGATACATAACCTCTAAATGTTCATTAATGCCAAATTCAGAAAACCTTGTGCAACTAGTGACTTGGTTTCAGCGAGAATCGTTCATTACTATAGTAAGTTTTCCGATTACAATGCACCGGTTATAGAGATCTATTTCCCGCCGCCTAGTATTTATAGGAGCAACTCATCTTGTCAGAAGGAGTTCATCGAAGTATGTATTGTAAAACTTGGCATGTCAAGGAAGAATTTACGGAAAGCTAGAGAATTTTTCCTTACTTTGAACTTTTGAAACCTAATGACCCAATTTTACTAAGTTTCCAGCCACGTCCATTCATTTGTCAAATTTGGGGACTGTTCACACATAAGTTGGATGGTGCGAATTGACATCATTATTGTGCAAAATAAGTGCATTTTTAAATTAAGATTCAAACCTGGATTACGAATTTGTGTTTTATATTACCGGACAATTAATGCTCTAAAGTATTTTCAATGCATTAGACAGCTCTAAATCTTTAAGCTTATAAAGTGCTTATTGGTATTGGTATCGTCATGATGATTTGTACTGGTATTATAAACACTTGTCAACACAGGTGTGGTCCTGAAGCTTAAACTGAAAAAAATGAAAGATTTTTGTTCCACTAGCCACCAGCATTTTTCAGAGACATGAATGAAATTTATCGTAAACATAACGTTGAAGCACCGAACCCGGCAAGCAATCACTATGCAACACTTTGACGTAAATTGACGCATTTCTAGTGGCACCAAATTTCGCAGGAATGATCAAAAAGCTATAATCTATCTAGGACAACTATTTCGAGCTTTAGGGCAGCATTTTGACGTAGAACTACGTCTCTCAGGAAGTTCGGATACATAGGGATGTGAAATGAAATTCTAGAAACGGAATAAATCAGTTAGTTTTCAATGGATTTCCTTCGTTACTGCAGCAATCGATTGGAAAATCTTCTAAAAATCCTCTGTTTGTTCCATTCCTGTTTGGTATGTATGTATGTGTAAACTGACATCCGGTAGTACTCAACTCCTCAATCCAATAAATGTATATTCACTCTTTAGGTTCTAAAATATTGATGTTGTAATCTTTACATATAAAAATGCAGTCCGGTCAGTCTGTCTGTCTGATCCATATAGGCTCGTAAACTGCCCAACCGATCGACGTGAAAATTTGTATGTAGGGGTTTTTGGTGCCGATATAGGTTCCTATGATAGTTTGAGACCCCTCCCTTTTCTGGAAGGGAGGAGTCCCATACAAATGAAACATAAATTTCTGCACAACTCAAGAACAAACCAAGCAAATGAAACCGAATTCGGCATGTGGATGTTTTAAGGGGTAACTAATATGTCCATAATAGTTGGATGAAACACAAATTTGTGCACATCTCGAGAACTAATCAACCAAATGGAACAAAATTTGCCAGGTAAATGTGTTTAGTGGTAACAAATATGTACATAATGGTTTGAAACCCGACTCCCACTTCTATAAGGGAGGGATCCCATGAAAATGAAACACAAATTTCGCACAGCTCAAGGACCAATCAAGAAAATACAACCAAATTTGGTATGTGAATGTTTTTAGAGGTAACAAACATGTCCATAATGGTTTGACGCCCCTCCCTTTTCTGGAAGTTCATGTTTCTTCACAAATTTCTGCACATCTCGCGAACTAATCAACTAAATGGAACCATATTGGCAGGTGAATGTTTTCAGTGGTAACAAATATGTTCCATATCGACCTCAGACAACATTTTGGATTGTAAGATGGCATCTTCCGGTTTCTGGAAAACAGCCGAAAACGGCCGATTTCCACCCAATATAATAATATCCGGATCTAGAATAATACATAGGAGCAAAAATCGACCACAGATAGCATTTTAAATTCTAAGATGGCGACTTCCGGTTTCTGAAAACAGCAGAAAATGACCAAATACCACCCAATATGGGTATTTCCGGAACCGTAATGATGCACTGGAGCCACAAATCGACTTCAGACAACATTTTGAATTGTAAGATGGCAACTTCCGGTTTCTGGAAAACAGCCTGAAATGGGCGATTCCCATTAAAAATTAGTCCTTCTGTAACCAGAGAGATGCACAGAAGCTAAAAATTGATCACAGAAACAATCTTGAATTTAAAGATGGTGACTTCCGGTGTCTGGCAAACAGCCGGAAATGACCAAATACCATTCAATATGAATGTTTTCGGAACCAGAATTACGCCCAGATGACAGAAATTGATTTCACAGGCAATTTTAAAGTCCAAAATGACGACTTTCGGCTTCTGAAAACAGTCCAAAGTGACCAAATATCACCCAATATGAGTTTTTCTTTAACCAGTATCCTAAATACAATTTTGAAATCCAAGATGGCGACTACCGGTTTGTGAAAAACAGCCTAAAATAAACAAATACTATCCAATATGAGTATCTCTGGAACCAGAATGATGCAAGGAGCTAACAATTTACCTCAGGCACCATTTTGAATTGCTAAATGGAAACTTATAGGCAACAGTCGGAAATGACCGAATAATACTCAATATGGATATTTCCGTAAACGTGATGATGCATAGAAACCAAACATTGACCCAGGACACTATTTTGAATTTGAAGACGACCACTTTTAGTTTCTGGAAAACAACCAAAAATACCTCCCAATATGGGTATTTCCGGTGTCAGATTGATGCCAGAAAGTCTGCTGATAATGACAGAATACCACCCAATATGAATATATTCAGAATTAAGGCGATGTACAGAAGCCAAAAGACGAGGATGTTGTCATTTCGATAAAACCAATCATTTCAAACGATTTGTTATTTGACTTTGATCATATCCTATGGCCGATTCGTCGTGCATTTGCAGACTTCAAACAAACCGCAAGGAATCAATGAACTTGGAACGTTCAAATAGTACGACACCACATTTAAATTATGTTGAGGCCACATATATCGATCAAAGCAGGTATAGTTTTAAATAGTCTTTGAATTTCTCTTCTTTCCATAACTTTTGAGCCACATATCAAATTGTTATGAAGTTTGTTATTTGTAAGTTTGAGAGATGACTCGTTCGTATGACACTAGTTATGTTCAAATAAGTCATGTAATCTTTGAGATAATAGACTTTTGTTGTTTTATTAACAATTTAATACATAACGGTTGCTTAAGTTCGATTATAATCAAATGAAATGGGAACGTGAAGGGCAGCCAAACTTTGAAACCACGTGTTCAATCATAATTCATCAGTTAACCCTTAACTAGCCCGCTCATCTGATAATAATAATCAAATCGGTTGTGTAGTTTCTGAGATAATGAAGTTTCGTGATTTTCACAAGTCGGCACATTACAAATGAAGTTACAGTTCGATTACAGTAAAATTCAATAGGGTCTTCTGAGGCAGCTAGACCATTCATTTGACACTAATTTTGTGGAAATCGGGTCGGCCATCTCTGAGAAAAGTGAGCGAGTCCAAGTAGTCTTCGGAATATCAATCAAAGAAATAGTTATCGGTTTCCGTTATACTCTACTAAATTTTTTGGAAATAAATAGTGAAATTCAGTCCGCAAATATATATTTCGACTGTGACGTACAGTCTTCCTCAGCGCTTATGTGGACTGGTCGCTCGTTATAGTTTTTCTAGATTTGACTTCGGAATATGTTCCTTTGCATAGCTGGATTTCACATTTTTAAACATAACAGGCAAAGTAATAGTCCGACTGCAAAACAAATCAATAGGGTCTTATGGGGCAACAAGACCTTCCATTTGACACTGATTTTATGAAAATCAGTCCAGCCATCTCTGAGAAACATGAGTGAGATTAAACAGTCTTCAGAACACGTTTCTTTTAATAACTTTTGAACCACAAGTTCAATCCTTATGAAATTCAAAACTTAAGTGTTTTCTAGATAGCCCGTTCTTTTGAGAACAATTTTGTTCAAATCGGTTGTGTAGTTTCTGAGATATTCATGTTACATGATTTTCACATTTTAAAACATAACCTCTAAACTAAAAATCCGATTACAATGAAATTCAATAGGGTTTTATGGGGCAACAAGACCTTTCATTTGCAATTAATTTCATGAGAATCGGTCCAGCCATCTCTGAGAAAAGTGAGTGAGAATAAAAATCTGCACATACACACACACACACACACACACACACACACACACATACACACACACATACACACACACATACACACACACACATACAGAAAATGCTCAGCTCGTCGAGCTGAGTCGAGTGATATATGCCATTCGGCCCTTTGGAGCACTTTCATACTTTCGGTTTTGCAAGTGATTGCTATACTTTTCTAGGAGAAAGGCAAAAACATTAGATTTATTGAAAACTCTAGTCTAGCATCATAAATTTCTGTGGAAACAAGGCTCATTAGAGACTGTTTCGGTTGCTGAAAAAGTTTAGGGACGGACGAGTGGTGCTTGAGTTATTGATACGCACTGGCTCACGAAAATGAGGAGCGGTTTTTAGCATTCTTAAACAACATGTTGCAGAGGTTACTTTTAAAGGAAATCTGACTGACGTCGGTACATTGGTGGTGTTGCCAGAAAAACTAATATTTTCAGCATATAATTTGACGTACTCAACTTTGAGCACCTATAGCAGTGACGTCAGCAAGGTTGATAAGCATGAAAAAACCTACCTTTTGAAGTCATGAAATAGGTATATGGTTTGAACCATATTGAGCTCTCTAGAAAGAAAAATGCAAAAAAGTAGGTTTTCCCGTACAAATTTTGAATGCAATGCGTCAAGCGAAGACAAAACCATTCGACTTCCGTTTTTTTAGGATTGTTTGGGTTACAAATAGCACAAAAAAGACTTGGTTCTCGCTTTGTGCTATGAAATTTCATTTTTTTTTTCAGATAACGACGGCCCACTTTTAAAATTTAATGCTGCAATAATTACAGTTAAACGCAACAAGGCTGTTTTTTAAGCATTACAAAATTATCTCAGGTTCATACTATTTGACGCTAAATGGTTTCTAAGATGATAACAGCTGTAGGCGTACCTGAAATCTTATGACGGCAAAATGTTTGGAAAAGTTAATACGTTTCGTTTTGTTTTTGTGCAGAATGAAAGCCGAGAAAAGAAATTTAATTTTTGATTCCCAGATTAAAAATCCAGCGTGGTCAGGGGCCGTGAAATCGCACTCGAAGGTTGCACAACAAGGTTTTGACAAAGTACGAATGATGAATGCTGATAGATGACGAAACGTAGGGGAGAACCGTACAAGACGCACCAGTTGGGTAAGATGGCCCATGCTATATAATTCCCCAAAATACTTACACATGTGGCTTTTTATGACGAAATCATTCGCTTTTCTCATAAAAACCCAGCTTCTCTGCAGTTCTCATATAAAAAGGTGTGCCATAATGACTAAAATACTCAGAAAACTGTACATTTGGCTGTGGCTATGTCCAACATGTAATTATTCATGAATTTTATTTAAGCTTTTATGACTAACTGACTAATAAATAATACAAAAAACTATGGTTCCCCTAACCTTTACAATTCTGGAGTTTATAATACTATGAGTATTTCAAATTATTTCACTAGCTTTCGTCAACTTTTACCTAAAAACATTCAAAATTAAAATTGCGACAGAATGCACTATGAAGAGCTTGCAGGAGATTGCTTGACAACTTAGAGCATGTTCCATTATTTTTGATTTTACTTTCGAGACTTCAAGTGCTTCTCACTTCGCGTACTGATTTCTGCTCGTGGCATATTAGCCTACTGCTTTGGAGCATACTGACTTCGTTGTGGTGCGTTTTGGTCACGGGCTTGTTTGGCGGCAATGGTAATTTTACCAAAAAAGACATTGAAATCGAGTATTTTATAATAAACTTCGTCATAAACATACAATAAATAGATCCTACAATCATACTACACGTTCAATGTCGCTTTGAAATGATTTGAAACGCTGTAAATCGCGAAAATGCTTAACTGGTGCGTATTGTACAATCCTCCCCTACGTTCTACAAAATCAACCTCAGAGAAAATGTCTCTAGCAATGACTTGGTTGGGGGCCAAAAATAAGTTTGGATAATTTCGTAGCTATTTTAGTTAGCCGATTTCTTTACTGAAACGGTTTCGCAATGACCTTGGTATTTGTTTTTCCTTAGAAACAAATCAAGAGCGATGCCTAAATATTTTTTAACAACATAGGGAAATATTTCCGAAGTATTATGTTTAAAACACATAGTTTTTACAGAATTGTTTGACAACAAAAATTTTGTTTTACAGTCATATACAAATAATCTAGAAACGTAGGAAGAACAGTAGCGGACCGATATTACTTCCTTGAGGAGCACCAAAGCTGGTTGATATAATTTTACTTCTGATATTCTTTATTAACTTTTCGTGGACAATCGGCATCCCGTTCTGCTGTTACATCTTTCAAGCTTTTAAGGAAATTATAACATGAATTATTGTGTATCGCCATATTTTAGTTCATTGACTGAACAAAAAAAGGAATCTTTTAAATTTCATTTTTACTAAATGCATGCTCCTAATTTTCCAATCGTTGCCAATTCTAGCCATCCTCCAGCGATCTTTTTACCATCTCCAAAACACAGGAATAAGTGTTCTTCGTTGAAAACAAATAGTTTTTTTTGCAAACATTTGAGTTATTCCTTCGTTTAAAAAGACTGTGTTTACATTCTCAAAGCAAAACTTTTGAGGAAATCTCCAAAAAAATATAAAGCCTTAAGCGCTGAAAACGACAGTTTATCACCTTATGAACTTGTACAACCAAAACAACGTATTTTCAAAGCATTGAAACCAACCGTCTGTGCACTTTTAACTGTCCTTCCCAGCAGGAAGTTTACAAAACTAGCAGTCACAATTAACTGCTACTAGCCAACAATGGATTCAAAGCACAATTACACATACACACACATAGACACTTCACTCACACAAAGTGCAAGTGCGAAACAATTCGAGCGGCATACTTTCTCGGAAATCAAACCACCCGGAACGGAACTAAATTGTGACACCGCAATTTTACAATGCCAGCTAGACGCAAACGCAAACCCTATTTTCAATTAGATCCCAACAAATGACTAGTCGGATCTTCGAATGGCATCATCAGCCGCCAGCCCCCAAGGCTCGAAATAGAAGGGGGATGGGGATGGATTTGGGTAACTTTATCAGCAAAATCCGTTGACAAAGTTGTCGGGAACCTACAGAGCCCTAGACGGCACTTTCAAATCCAAGCACGGGCTGAGCTTCGACTATCAGATCAGATCGGGATGGATATGGATGGGATGAGCTTTGTCAACATAGTGTGAGCAAAGATAAACTTTGCAAATTTCTCCTCGTTCGGCATAGCAACCATACGGAAAGGAAGGGTCATAGTTTTGCATTCAACGGAAACTGAAGTATAGAGGAAGGGAGGGTATGATTGATTACCAAATTCTCATCAATTGTTTGCGCACAAATTTGTTGATTTATGCAAACGAAAAGAAAATTAGCTGTTACTTGCACTTTTATTATTCATCCGGGAGAAACCCGGTGGCGGTGCAATCGCAGGAACTTTTACCGCTTCAACCGTTCGTTGCTGCTCGAAGTTTTTAATAGATTTTTTTAATCGTCGATTCGAAAACTTTCCGGTTGAGTGAATAGCATCAACTTGAAACCTGCTGAACGCAAATTAACGAAAAAGTGTAGGAAAACAATCGCTAATTAGTTTACTGGTACTGAACGGCTCTATTCTTCGGAATTCTTTCACTTCAAAAGCTGTTGTTTGCCACACCCTCATTCAATTCTGCCGGCAAGGATGGCAAACCAGAGCAGGAGGATGATCGAGGAAGAAAGTGATTTGGAATTTAAGTTTAATTAGAGTTTTGCCAACTAAATTTGCATTTAATTGGGCAAACCACCTCCGGTGAAGTGCGGGATGAGGAGGTATGTGAAGTTCCGGGCAGCAGGCGGCTTTACAGTTTTAACCGGAGCGGTTCGCCGACGGTGCTTGATAGTGAAAATTGGTCTGTATACTCACTTTTTCCGAGTTTCACCCCTTGCCCGAGGTTAGGTTGGGCGTGTGCTTTTGTCTAGATTGCTGCACAACCAAACTCCAAACCCACCCCGGTACTCTTTTTTGTGAAGTGGTAGCACTGGAGAGTCAATATTTTGTGGGTGGAACCGGAACAGGACCAACACGAAACACAAAGTTTTCCACTTTTTCCTACTGTCAAGAGCCTCCAGGGTTAATTACTAACAATATGCGCCGCCGTTCACGGCTCAGGATGATTGCACAGTACAAAGGAAGAAATTTCGTTTACGCATTTTCTGTTTCCTGCTTTGGGGAAGCAAAGAGGCGACACCCGCAAGCACCAACGCCACAATCGAGCAGTACGGGCAATCGAGGCGGAATGTAGCAGACTCAAGTTAATGTAAATTGGTTCATAGCCAAATCGGGGGGATGGACTTATCCGATCAAGGGGTTGATTATACGCAATTATCTGGATAACTCGTAAATATTGAGTGTAATCTATAATTTGATGGGATGTTAGAAAATAAATTATATTGGAGATAATTATTTTCGCAAAATATTTATTTGAATAATGGTAGATATCACGTCTTAATATAACATTTCACGTGAAAGTCTTCACCATTAGTATCTCAGTTGCTACGAGAGTTAAATGACTGATTTGCTGTCAGCTAAACACTCATTCAAATTATGACGACTAACATCGAGTCATTGCTAATGGCAATTTCCATCTTTGATAAATTAATTGACGTTTGTCAGTGCTACAACTCCAGTTTGTGATTTTCATGATTAATGATCAACGTCGATTTAGCGAAAGACGTCTATCTGTATAATTCTCAAATGCAGTCGAAGATTTTCCTTCAAGTTCAACCTTGGAACAACCACTTTATACTAAGTTTCGCACAAATTGACAAAGCATTCCAAGCGGCTTTCTCCAATCCGCCAGCAAGAAAAACAAAGTTATATAGCCAATCATGTATCTGAGCTTAACAGCCAGCAAACAATGTTGCTTTCGTGTTTCACCAAACCCCGGCGGAAAGGGATCGAAAATTGGCCATCAACGGGGAGGGCAGGATACACCTGTCCACTTCAGAGGATATTAGCGGGTTCGATATGGCGCCTTTTACGAGCCCCTCATAAGTCCACTCGAAGCCGAAGCCGAGGGCGGTGTGGGACGCGCTATTTTCCGGCACTCCTGCCCCATTATCGGTGATATCGACATCGACAGGCCATTATAACCGTTTCGATAGGAAACGGTGAGGGTGGAAGGGTGAAATCTGTATTCTCGAACGCGCCAACGACGGGCTCAAACTGAGATCTTCTTCGATTGGGTTCTCCAGTATGTACCTAGTGCGAACGAACGGTCATTTTCCACCTTCCCACAGATCCCCGAAGCAGGCTGTCTCGCTTTGTTTCGTTTTCATCTGCGTATATATCTATTTATTGTGGATGTACAGTAGAGTGGCCATTTTTGTAACATCATGCGATTTCGATGAGCGCCGGGCGAAAAAAGTTTACTTTTTACTCCAAAAATAAGCCATAGAAATTTGAAGTTGGTCCGAGTTCATTTAATGGACCCACAAAACGCTTATATTTAAAAAAATAGATTCTCATAAGAATTGCTTTTTTTTTCATCTCTTCATGAAGTTTTTTGCCTTAGTTTCTCAAAATAGTTGTATATTTTGTGTCGAATTACTCTTTAATCATAAAACCATATCATAAGAGACATTCACATGTTACGTAACGCTAAATTTTAGCAATTTTGAATACCTTCTATTCCTGAATAACACAATTTTGCATGGGGGCCTCGCACAATGGAACTCTTCATTGAGTATCTTCTTCTTCTGAGTACGTTACGTAATAAATGGATGACCTCTTGTATTTGTTAGAAGATTTGAAGCTGCCATTCAGTGATTATATCCCTAGTGAACTGTCACAATCGGATTGGTGAAGCAAAATTATTAAAGTTATTAAGAGCTTTTTGTATGGATTTAATGTTAGTTTTCGTATTATTATTTTTTCTATGAAACAGTTCAGCACTAGTTATCTAAATTCACCAGGACGGTGATTTTTTTCAAATATAGTCGGTATATCTTATGTTAATCGAATTGCAATTTTTATGAGTTACGATTGAACAGCAAAGTTCTTAGGCGCGCTTAAAATTTATTAAATCTCCGGCAAAAATATCGTCTAAGAAGTTCATAATACGCTAGTGGATTGGAATATTTCAGAAAAGTTTCGAAAACTAACCAATATTAGCTGTCCTCTTCATATCTATGAACTTTTATGCAAAATATATTACATGGCAAAAGCATCGGACCTCAAACACCTTTCTTCAACTATTTTACAAGAGCATCAAGCGAAATGATTCACAGCTTCAATGATCCAAAAGTTCGCTCGAAATGGTACGATGAAGATTGCAATCAAATCAAGCAATTTTATGCAATCAAGTTCGCGGCGATTATGAAGTGCTCTTGGAGTTAGCATTCACATTTCTTGGTTGTGAAGTGACCCTTTTCCACTTATCACACGCTATATGGTTAAAAATAACATTTATTGCCTGAGAAAATATTTGCTCTGATCATTGACCATAAATCGCATTCGAGACATGTTCCATTTTATAGTCAAACTTCACATTCAGGTGTTTTTCGGGTGTACGAATGCTATCCAATGTATGATTCAAGTTATGAATTTTTCACGTGATTCTTTCGCATTTATCGAAATTGATAGTCGTTTCAGACGCTGTAACTAAAAAGATGAAGAATCACTTGTGGTATTTAAGCTTGAATTTAAACAAAAAATGATCAGGCGATTAAAAGCGAATGGTCCTTAAGGTGAAACGGTATTGAAGCCACTAACAGCCAATTTCGAGCCACCACTTCGTACTTTTAGAAGCACAGGACTCGGAAATAAATAATGCATTCCCTGTGAAAACGCTTTTTTTTGTTTGCTTCGCCACAGCAAACATAAAACAGCGTTTTCACAGATGACGCATTACCTGTTACCGAGTCTTGTGCCTTTGAAAATTCAAAGTGGTGGCTCGAAGTCGGCCATTTTTGGCTTCAATACCGTTTGGCCTTAAATAGCTGCTGTCGAATGTCGCTAGCAATAAAATGCTGAACAGTTACTAGTATGTAATTAATCCCATCTCGTTTTATACAATACCAATGCTTTCTTTTCGAGTTTTGAACCTCATGTTGATTTTTTCGACCGTGACCCAGCCGAGTAGAAAATTAATGAGGAATAGCAAACTTCTTTCAAAAATTATTCGCTTTCAACGACGCCACAAAACATGGTGTTAAATTCATGAAAATTTTAACCGTGTTCCAACACATAATGAAGACGAACTTCAGTTTATATTGCATGTTGTTGGTTCATACCGTAAAAATACCCACCTCATTCTAAATCCGAACTTTTTAACAAACACCAAAAGTTTTAGATTATTTTAAACTTAAATTAGGACAATAATATGATGGTTTTATAAAAATACAAGTGTGTTTGGATACGTTTATCAAGAGATATATGTTAAAAAAAGAATAAAACTCCGTACAATTTTCATGTAAATCGATTTCTTAAATATAAGCGCTTTGTGGGTCCATTAAATAAACTCCGATCAACTTCAAATTTTCGTGGCTTATTGTAGAGGTCAAAAGGAAACTTTTTCAGCCCGGCGCTCATTAAGATCGATAGTTTCAATAACGGCCATATAAAATATGGCCACTCTAATGTACAGCTTGTGGCTATTGGTGTGATTATTTAACCGAACTGACGTGCGGCGGTGAAGTGAAGCCTTGGTTAGAGCAGCTGTGCGAAGCTTTGCACATGTTGGCGGAGATTTATTGAAATTTGATATTTCCATCTCGATTGGTTTCTGGAATGACGCATTATCCACCGACCCGGCCGGCGAGATAAGGAGCAAATATACTGAACTGAAGGGGTTTTCTCCGAGTGGACACTTGGACAGGCTTGAATGCCACTACTCGGAAAACGGCTCTGATCCGCATCGTGCCATTTCCGGTGGCTGAAATTGATACACATGAGCTACAACTGCTGGTATGCGGGGGAGTTGTTTGCTAGCTCCGTGCGAGTGTGGAACGGATGGTACCATATTTGATGCATTACGGCACTTTCTGCGAGCTTATCTTATGTGATTAATATTATCATAAATTTATAAATGAATTCATTTCTACGAACACACTCGGCATAAAATCCTTCGTTAAAATGCAACTGCGTGGAACGACCTTCTAGTTCTAGGATTGACACCTGTTTCCTTGAACAACCGATAAACACCACGAACAAAGCATCTGTTCCGCTATCATCACCCCTTTTTAACATATTACAGTCGTAAACCTACCGCGAAAACACTACGGTAGCAAAAAATCTCGCTACGGTAGTAATCCTCACACGAGAAGATAAACGTTACCTGTTCCGATGTCAGTCGCTTACCTATGGGGAACACCGAGGAGCTTAACAATATGCCGCTGGTTTTTCGGTAGCCTGATGTCGCTGCTTGACGTTGGCAAAGAGGATTAATTGTGATGACGAATCCTTGTCGCGTATATCAACGCTCCCGGAGCACGAATTTGGATTCGAGTGTCTATTCGGCGCGTTTCAGCTGGCTTTACCAGCTGCTGCGGCATTTCGGCGGATTATCCTATCCAAATCGATTGTGAACCGTGCACGCGTTCGTTTCGAGACAAGATGAGAGACTGCAACGACCAACCGACGGATGTTTTTGCCTTGTACGTCCAAGTGACTTTCGGTCTACCGACGAACGGGACCTGCACTGGAAAATACGGCGTTGCATACAGCAATCTACGGTCGAATTCATTAGAGCGGAAATTATGGCGACAGACTGGAATCGTGTTCCGGAACCGCACCGACAGCATGCGGACATTTTGCGAATGATGACAGATCAATAAGCTTTTGGAAATTCATAACAGAAGACTTAGGAAGAGCTAGAATGTTTTTATTTTTCTACAGCTCGAGCTTTCATTCACAACTAGGCCTGCGTTCTAAAGTGATTGTATCCGTCCAAAAATTCGTCATGATTGAACTAATCTCGTACTTGCAAAATTTATCTAAAATTTCACGAAAGTTTTGTTCAATAGTTTATATCTTTGTGAATTTTTGAGAGCTATCATTACCAATCGAGTCAGCAAAATATATTTATTTTGAAACAAATTCCTTACTCCAGTCCGCCTTTTTTTTTGATATTTCTTCTAGTTGTATATTTAATTTGTAATATAATTTTTCGAAGAAATACGAGAGATAGTTTCTTATTATCATTAACAACACCAGCGTAGAAATTTACTCACGAGTTTAGTGCTGGAAATATAATCCACTTCGAAACTGAAATTGACTGAGTTCAACATTTCCGACTATCGAAATACTTTCCTCTTATAATAGAATATGCACATCAAAACCAGTATATGTTTATTGAGGTCTCAAGTAATGTTCACCTGTTCATAAATTATCGTTCTGCAAAGAACAATTTCCGGATGTAGGTATGTTTTTATGATGGTTTCAATTCGTTGTTTGCTGGGGTTACGCATATAATGAATTATTGGTTAACCATATTTCTTCTCTACAAATTTTCAGAAAAACGTGATCTTTTTCGAAAAAATGTGACTTCACACCCCATCATCTTTAGCACTCACAACTCACAAGACTCTGTAATAGTTAATGCGTCGTTTATAAAAACGCTATTTTATGTTTGCTGTTATGAAGAAAAGATAAAACTGCGTTTTTACAGGGATCGTATTAGTTATTTTCGAGTCTTGTGCTTTTAAAAATTCGAAGTGACAGCATTTTGGGCTAAGCTTTTGAGCTTCGAACACTTTTTGTTCATAAAATATGAAGGCGTTGCTAGCGTAAAATGAAAACAATAAAGCACTTATACAAAGAAATGAGAAGAAATCGTCACAGTGCTCAAGTGAAACTTGTTGAAAACAACTGAACTCAACTCTGCTCTGGGCCTGGTGAAGAAATGTATCAGGACACTTAGAACAAGAAAACAAAGCTTGCAGGTAGAAAAAACAAATATTTCAAAAAGCTAACTCTTATAAACTGAAAAAACTATCTAAGTTCACAAAACATTTAATAAAGTTTGCATTAAAAATGGATAAAAATTATCGATTTTTCGTGGGTTTACCTACCCATGCAGCATCAATCATAGTAACTCATGAGTCTGCAGAAAAGAATTGACAGATCTACTGCCGCGCATGGCAAGTCAGTCCCATTTGCATTTTCAGTTAAATTGAGTTATTACGCGTAAATGGTAGCTAACAATGCATAGTTTCGTAACAATGGATGAGCTCAACAACTTTGTTCTGAAAAACTTCTGGAAAACATCCAAACATATTGTCCCATCTCGTAAGAAGCAATGTTATAAAATCATATAAAAACGCGTTTTTCTCGGCTTGCTGAAAATGCAGGTGGGACTGACATGCTGTGCGCGGCAGTCTATCAGTCGAACTCTAACCGTGATGGCGAGAACAGTGAAGCCAATTCGTTCAAAAGTGTGCGCGTTCAAAGAATGGTACCCCGCCCTGTCGAAAACGGACATCGTGCGGCACTTTGTAAACATCGGATACATCCGTACACCTAGACACTATTGGACAACAATCAGAACAGCGGAAGAAAACACGGTTCCAGACGGCCTACGACCCTGAACGACAGAAGGGCTCCAAAGGATACTCTAGAGGAAGAGTATGAAAAAACTGGCTACAGCGCTGCGTACGCATGGCCGGTGCAACCGGCCAAACAGTAAAAAGTACATGGCGAAAATAGACATACATGTCAGGAAGCGGCAGACCCGTCCACTTGTCTCGGATCTGCAGGCAATGATGCAGCGGTAGTGGCTGAATAAGATGGTTAAGTCGATTTCCCCAGCAATTCGCAACGTTGCGGTGGTGATAGACGATGAGAACTTATCTCACCATGAGTGACAACGACTGGCAAGGCACATACTATTTTACTTTCCCACGAAAGAAATGAACTCCGAAGTGAAGCTCATTTCATACACCATGTTCCCCAGGAACCCACCGGTGCTGTGGCTGACAATCAGCGAGGAGAGGATGTCAAAGCTGCTCTTCTTTCGCTCCAGATTGGCCGAGAACGGAGAAATTTATAGTACAAAATTCCTGCCGGAAGTTGCGTCGTTTATTAAGAAATACAATACGGGCGTAAACATTGGGCGTTGGCCTGCTACTCGAAGCAATCGTTTAAGGTGATGGAGCGACTGAATATCGATGCAGTACCCAAGTCGGCAACCCACCCAACATTCCCCAGCTCCGTCTCATCTATAATTTCTGGGCAAACTTGAAGCTTAAGATCTAATCCAACATTATTGTGCCAAAACTGAGGAGGAAATAATGAATAAAACGAAGAAAGAACTCAAAAACATGCCTACACGCATGTTTGCGTCGGCCATGGCGAATTTTCCGGTTAACTGCCGGAATACCTCTCGCAAGAATGCAGAAAATTGTGATTTTGTGACGCTGACTACTGTTCAATTGAAAAAATGTAGAGCCTTATTTTTTCGACCAATCAGAATTGAAAACAACGCCAAACATCAGTCGAAATTCTTAGTGTCAGTTTAATTAAACTAAACAACTAAACCTTTATTCAGCACAGTCGACACTAAAAATTTACCGAAATTTATCGATTTTGTTGTTTTTGATTTTTTGTTGTTGTTGTTGTTATTGTTGTTTTGCTCACTCGAGTGCACAACTACACCCCAACAGGAAGTATAACTCTCAGTAGTCACATATAAAAAGTAACATACACAAATTTAGTCTTCATTGTCAAATCCGAACACCACTGGAAGAGAATGACGTACTAAAGAGTAAATCGATTGGCAGCAAGCAGAACTATGGCAAGTCGCAGCGTAGCAGGCGGCGATTTCAAATATAACTCTTTCCGACCAGACCTATATAATTGCGCAGGTAAAAGGGGACTTTAACAAAATCTTCTCTCTCGCTTTTTGAACGTCCTATTCATTGTTTTATTGCTCACAACGCTAGAGTCAACATCGCAGCTGCTACAAAAAATGAAAACCAAAGTAACCAATTGTTTTTATGTTGGATTTGCTTCGATTTTGATTTTGTAATCTGTCATTTTTTACCTACACAATTGTGTGGGCTCGGTCGGAAAGGAATAATATGTTTTTTATGGTTTTTGCTGCAGCAGCCGCTCAGTCGATTGCAGCCTTTCATAGCAGACGGACAGCGCTAGGTTTTGGATCTGTGCGAGAAGCATCGTCATACAGGCATGTCTGTAACACTGCTGAACAGGTCCGGACTTGTTAGTGGCCCTGTCCGGATCTGGTGCGTTTATTTACAACTGTTTGGGCAACGCCAATAGTTAGTTATGAGTAATTTCACAAAAAAAACGGGCAACCAATTCAATCGACCTTTTTTGATTTGGCTGAAACTTTGCATAGACGTTTCTATAGGCAAAAAAAATACCATTTTGTGCTATTGGCTTATTGTTTTGGAGCACGACTCATTTTTGAGAAACTATTGAGAAATCCTTATTTTGGAAGGTATTGATGATTACAAATATTTTCAGGACAAAAACGGTTTGTTCGATCGGTGTGACGTCTTGGGTTTGTTGTAGAAGTTGTTTGTTGTAGAAGTTGTAGATAATCATATTGTCTTTTCGAAAAAAATATACACTTTTAAAAAAAGTTGTTTCATTTTGAAAAAAAAACACAAAAGAAAATCTGAAAATTGATTATCTAAAAAATTATTTAAAAAAATATTATTTATTATTTTCTATAAAAACTTCAGGCGATTACCTAAACTATACAACCGGTCTTATCATGGAGAAATCAAGAAAAAAAATATGATTTTTTGGAACAAACAAAATTGTTATCTACAACTTTCCCGAAGATATTGCCAATTATTGAAACCGTTTTGGCTGTAGAAATATTTTTAATTTCCAATATTATTATCAAAACGGTTTTTAGCAAAGTTGTAGATGATAATTTTGTCCTTCCATAAAAAAATAAACCCTGTGGAAAAAAAATAATTTTTTTTGCATAATATCATAACTTTTTTTTTGATTTCCACATGATCGGACCGGTTGCATTGTTACTGTAATCTTTTGTAGTTTTTATAACAAAAAAATAGATTTTTGAAAAAAGAGGTTATTAAGATAATTAATTTTCAATTTTTCTTTTAACTTTTTTCAATTTTTTTCGTTAGAGTTTGTATTTTTTTCGGAAGGATGAAATTATTATCTACAACTTTGTCGAAAACGTCACACCGATCAAGCAAACCGTTCTGGTCCTGAAAGTATTTGTAATCATCATTACCTTCCTAAAATAGCAAATCAAAAATGACAATTTGAAAAAAAAAATATTAAAACGGGGACATTTTTTGTGGAACTGCTCTTATATATGTGGTACTAGTGTGTGTGTTCACGTGTTCACTTGCAGTGTGTGAAGAAACAATAAGAGAACTAGAATCATCCCGTGTCGTCAGTGAATGGAAATTCGTAATGACGATAAATTAAACAAACTTGCCGGTGTCACTATTGGTGGTACAGTAAGACAATTTAGGCGGACATGAGGTTTCCGATGCGATATTGTGGCCATAGTTTCCCCTATGAAATTGTTTCTTTTACTTAGTCCTTCATTTCTGAGCAAATGAAAATAAGGGTGGTCCTAAGATCAGCGAAATAAAAAAAATAACTTTTTTATTTGCAAAAATAATTGAATACATTCTTCAACAAAGTTGTAGACCAACGAATTTTAGGCAATTTTGCAGAAAATTTGTTTGGTAGTTATCAATTTGACCGATTTAGAGAAAATAAAGAAATAGTTTTTTTTATTATGCTGATTTTAGGGCCTTTTCCATTTGCACATACATAGAGGACGAACAATAAAAAATAACTTTTTAGAAGGAATTATGGCTCTAAAACTACAAAATATCATCGAAGTTCATGTGCGCCAGAATTGCCTTACTGTACCACTGCGCAATAGCCTCCCACGTTGTTCAACAACTTCAAAAAAAATATTCCGGGGCGCTAAGAAGTGCCATTGGTGGTGTCACAACGGTGTTTATTTTCTGGTCATTGCGAGCTCTGTTATCTCTCTACGGTCGTAAGGACCAGCTCAAATCACCCCAGTCCCTCTGGGGACTATCCGGGGCTGGGCTCCAAAGGCCTCTTTTGAAGGCTAGCACGAGCGTGAGTTTCGGAGGCTCAAGGTCGGCTTTGGGACATGTGACACCAATCGGAAGCCAAATACGGTCGTCTATAGTTTTGATTTTATTCTGACTTACGTTTGTGTGAGTGTATGGTGTGTAAAAATGCGCTGTGCCGGCCGGCTGATGCTGGATCTGGTTGGGTTGGGGAAACTACGTCGTGGTGTCTCTTGGTCGTTTCTTGCTGGGTCTCGGAGCTGCTTCGTCGTACGGGAGTGAATTCTAATGGGCACACTACCCCGGGAACTGAGTTGGTTCAGTCTCTAGATGGCTTTTGGCTTCCTAGCCACGCGGATAGATATGGCAAAAATCCTCTAATAATGGGTCCTGATGGTTGGGGGCGGAGGAGGAGAAGCTAGTATATTGGCGGATTTTACGTTGCGTAATTTGTTCCTACCTGATTCACCAGTTAGGCTAACGTGGCTATTTTAGCCTTTTTCTCCACTTGGATTCGTACAAAAAACTTCTTTTCCTCGATGGGATCCTTCTCTTCACACGGTCTATCAACGAATGACTTCCCAATGTAGCTTCTATACTCTCTATTCCTTAGTTTTCCTCTCCCCGCTCTTCCAACCCCCTTTCCTCCCGTATCTTTCCTCCTCTTTCTATATATCCAACAGCGTTTCCGGTTTCCCAATCCAGCAATGATTCAAGAGTGTTTTGTGTCTAGTGTGTTAACAAACTTTTAATTTATCCTTAAACTAATCTTAGACCGTACATAAATAATTATCATGCCTTTTTTTAGTACTACCTCCTAACATACCTTATCTGATGATCAATAAACATATATGACGGGAATTCAGACATTGATGACGACATTAAATTTTAGTACTAACAAGCCTATCATACCGAACAGCAGTATGCCTTGTTTCTCGCTGGTTGCTCGTATGTGGTATATGGGGTAAAATGTGTAAACGGTCCCACTTGCATATGACGTGCGATAAATTTCTTTTTTTATTATGTCTGGTGGCTTTCTTTCAACTTATTTATCAAACGGTTTTTTGAGATTTCAATGGTGAAACTGTCGGTTTAATCTATGTTACATATTACTGAATGGCCCAATCGTAGATTTCCAATTTATATAATTCAATTTAGCCGATTATAAAAATATAATCGCAATTGGTGAGAAAAAATTCTGTTTCAACTACTTCTAGTGCAGCTTGGAATTAATTTAGAATTTTGCTCACACATTTCATAATTTTCCAGGTAATAAAATTCAGCATTGTTTCCAAAGTAGCCTTGGGAAAGGCAGATTGCTACTTGTACTTGGCAGGAGGAATGAAACAATTCCCTAGTCGTAAACCTTCTAATCGTAAACATTCGTAACAGTTTTAGTTAAGCATTAGATTCGAGCTCGTGCTGGGCTTCAACTCCAGGGAAGTCCAATTTATCATGTACTGCGTAATGAAAATTATGCGCGTTGTTGCTGGTGGTGGCTGTAATTGAGTACCTTGCTGCAGAAATTGTCACAACGGTGTTAATTTTCTGGTTACATCATGAACTAATTACATTTCAAGGTCGAGAGTAGGCAATGTATGTGATTTTTTCGAGGATGCTATCAATGAACACGGGCTGAGGATGTGATTTAAACTTAGAAAATATTTCCCTCATCCAGACGGGACGATATCTGGTGTGCCCAGGGAAGCGAATATTCAAGCTGTTTTGCTCCCGAAGAAAACAGCAAAAAAGGCTTTATTCAAATAACGCCCAGCTTTGTAAAAAGTAAAACCAATCGCCCTTTTAAGGTATTCCAAATAATTTTAATTGAATTAGTGAAACTAAGTTTTTGCCTTTAATTAAAAATTTGAAAAAATAATTCAAAATTCGACATAACAATCTCATTTACAGAACTCAGTTCCACTCACGCTGAAACAACTGCGTTTCATTATTTTAAAGTGACTTCAATTTAATCAAACAACGATTTTCTTCAAGGTTACCAATCTCTCAGTTGAAAACCAAGTTAAAATAGATTTTTTACTAAAATTTACCGGTTCATACCGGTGAACCATGCGGTCGTGTCCTTTAAATAACATCTTCAACTATTTCTTGAACATTTAATTTTGCTTGAAATCGTATATTTTTTAGAAGGACAAAACTACTGTTTACAACTTTACCGAGAACAAAATAATCGTCTTGATAAAGACAGACAGACAGATTGCATAGTGCAAGTAAGATTGCCATGGTTTTCACGACTATAGCCCTGTTTAGAGTTCCAAGCTAAGTGAGAATCTCATACAAACAGCACTTCTTTTGGGCGCGTGAAAAATAAAGCAAAGCCTTGGCGCTACATTCCGATTTGGAACTCGATTTTTTTTTATTTATATACAGGCTGGGCAGCCAACTGTTTAGTGTACAAGACAATTGCGGAGCTAACGCTACGAACTGTAAACTATGCTTATGACTTGAAGAAAGATTTCAATACAATATTTATTAAACTCAACATTCAACATTTACTGAAAAACTCTACAGTACAAACGATAGTGATAAAAGCTTCCATAATAATTAATGCTATTCATACATAACTCAGATAGAAACTCAGTCAGTAAAACTATTCTAATGAGTTGTTGTTTGCTTCGTACTCATCTCTGAACTTGAACTTCCATTTCCGCCACCGACTGATAAACAGGCAAAAAATGTCCAGTCCTATCGAATTTCAAAACTCTTCCACTCCAATGTGTCGGCTGCCCGGAAGGAGCACGCGAAAAGATATCGATATCGATGCGGAAATATTCGAGTTATTTCACCTACCCACACATTACTTTACGCAAAGCGCAAAAATAAAAGGACGGAAAAAGAAACCCAATAGGAAAAACATCGAGAGATGATACTATTATCGCAAATTTTCACTGGAACTTTGCCTACTTTTCGTACCAACAACCACAATCAAGTCGTCAAAAATAGGAAAACAGAAAATAAAGGAAACACGTCGGGGGTGACGACGATGTGCCAATTCCGGGAAGGCACTGACGCCGAAAAGACGAGACCGGAATGTTTTGTGCCGTGCGTGAGCCACCAAGATTGCTGGGGAAAGACGGTGGGAATTTTTCTACCCACTCATGCTTTCGCTAAGATGAGGAAAGGAGGGGGAAAAGGAGTGTTTATTTTTAAGAGTTGCTACAGGAAGCGGTTATGACAGACGTTGCTGCTGGTATTGTTCCTGCCGTTAATGATTTTTGAACAATACGACAGCAAGTGGAAAAGTGTCAGATGGCAAGAAATGTCGCTTGAAATGACGAGAATATCTTCCGTTGGCAATTACTGTCAAAGATAAGACGTTAAGAATGAAACAATGGCAATCCTTTCAAAATGACATTTTAGTACACAACTTATAAGCTTTCTGCCACAACAAATCACGTCAAATGTGTACCATTTTTATACATGTTCGCTACTTTGTCAAAAAAAAAAAAAAAAAAACTCCTTTAAGTCATTCTATTTACGACCAGCTACATACACATCGCGTAATAAAGCATTTACTGTGAATGAGAAAAATGTGTGCCATTGGGGTTAGCGGAGCACACCGAACGTAAAAGTTTTACGATGCAATTTCCATGAAGCATGTCACCAAAGTTTGCATTATTTATTTGACGCTTTTAGCCATCAAGCGAAGTATCCCTTTTATTGCAGGCCTTTCAAGATGTTTTTTCTAAATTTCCTAGAATGCTCGAGAGAAACGAAAAAACCACCATTTCCAAATAGGTTCGTTTTATGACCGTATCTAGGCTAATCGGTGTTGGGTTTTATTTGGTGAATAATGACCTTAACAACACTGATCGAAACCCTCGTAGGTGGTGAAAAAAATGCACAAATTATCTCAACTAATTCATCCCACTTTGAGGTCGGCTATCACCATGTCAGCTATTTCGGGGTGTCATAAAAAATTAACCCCAAAGCCCGGAGCCGAGATGCGTGCAGGCACGGGTCGGGTGCTAACGAACGAACGAAGGAAAACACTTTAGAACCGTGATAAAAAAAATCTACGGCACACTCATGTGCCGCCCACCGCACTTGGCTAATTGGGGCCGCCTATTTTCGCATATGTTGAAGGGTTGGAAATGCCTCCTTCCTGGTGTCATCGGAGAACTTTGCACTATGCCGCTTCCATCCTGGGCACATCGTGAGTACACCGGAGTGCACTTAGCGACGTTGAGGGATGATATACTAATGGATTGAGCTATTAATAGGACACATGAATTCATAACAAAAATAATGAGAGGAAGGAATGAAGGTTAAAGATTTGAGAAAGTGCTAATTTTAAAGCTTTGGTTTTCCAGGGCATATTCATAAATATACTTAACAGCAAGGTATCCGAAAACAGTGTTTTGATAAGACATTTTCGGAAGAATAGTTATTTTTGAAACTGTCATCCAAATAAATATTATGTGACTTCAATAGCGACAAACTTAAACAGAAATTATGGATGTGAAAAGGAAAAGAAAGAGGTGCATCAGACAACAAAAAAACCTATGTTTTACTTTTTTGTTCACCGTGAAAATTAAAATGCCTAATGATTCGATTGTAACATACAAGATCGAAAAATGAGTAAATTACTGAATGAGAAGATTTTTGAAAAGTCATATTAAATTCTATAAATCTATTGAAAACGCGTGATACAAAAAAAAAAAAATTATAAGAAAAAGTGAGGAATTGAGGTAATGTGAAGATCTCAGGATGAACCCCTGGCAAAAACTTAACGGAAAATTAAAACATTTGGAATAAAAAAAACAGAATATGGGAAATTGAACAGGCGAACAGTGCAGAACAGATAGAAATAACGTTTTTAAAAATTAAATATTGACAAGCAAAAATGACAATATTTTGATAAACTCCAACGACAAAAAAAATCACTTAAGACGAAATGATGTTAAATTAAAAAAAACAAATTGAACGAAAAAAATGAGGGAAAATAGGAAAAGAAGTTGATGAGAAAATGAAGAAACTGATCGTATTCGAGAGTAACAAATCTGAGAACATTAAACTTTCAAAACCAGATTTGGCCTAAAAAAGGATTTGAGAAGCTATGGAAGTCTTCAAACATGATAAGAAAACTGTAAAATTAGCAGGAGAATTGTATTGATTCAAACTTATAGCAGCGTGAAAATAAGAAAACTAGAGAGAAAAAAACTGGATAGATTATTATTCTTCTATATTATTTTATATTATTATTATATTATTTGAACAATTTCTATAAATTCTAAAAATCAAATTTGGTGATTCGAAACGTTAGGAGACAAAAAGCAAGAAGAAGATAATTGAAAGCTTAGAAAATCAGAACTTGCCCAAATGACAAGATAATGAGATAGTAACAAGAATAAATTAGAAGACATGAAAAGAGAACTGCGGATTTGTTATTTCTGTTTTGAATCGAAAAGAAAAGGAAAAGGCAAAGGAAACTTACAAATTAAAATTTCAAAAACACACATAAAGGTAGAAACTAAGGATGACGAAATGTAAAATAAGAAAAAAAGGCTTGAATAAATTTGAAAAATAAAAAGACATGCATATCGTATGACGATAATATGACAAGAACCTGAAATGTATTAGGAGCGCAGTAGGTTTTTGTTGGTTGTCAATACATGACGCCAGTGCTGGTCGATTCTGACATATTTAAAACGTCATAAACCAAGCTGAAATACATAATAAACAAACCGCTTTGACGCGTAAGTAGTTTCATTGTTGCGAAATAAATATTTAGTTGTGAGAAAATATGGGAAGTGTTACTTTTCTCATTTCATTCAATGAAAACGATGGCTGAAGCGTATCGAGAGTTGAAAAATAGTAGGAGAGTGGTATCAAAGACACGATCGCATGACGTAGGACTACGGTATCTTTCTATATTTTTTATCTAACAGTGCATTTTTATTTGATGAGACATTAGAGCGCTTTGAACAATAATTTATATTAATAAAATATATGAATGAAACCTAATTATATTGGCATCTCCACTTCGCAGATTTTCGAATTAGAAAAGCATTTGTTCGTGGCCTGTAATGACGAGACAAACATTTCAATTAGCGAATTCGGTCGATTCTCCCTTTCTCAGTTTAAATAAAAATAATTGTTTAATTAAAAATAAAGTGTATTTTTGGCGATTTTTGTTGCATACAAACAATCGGTTCAAGCAGATTCAAAACAACAAGTTGCAATACGTAAAATTTTTTTTATTTTGTTCCCAGATTAGTTTTTAAGATGAACAAATATTATAACAATACATTTTATTGTTATTTTTGCAAGTTTTTCCTCAAAGGCAATGTTGAGTCCCAATATTCTCCACAGCGTATTACATATTTCTTTTTAACAAAAACCCAAGACGTGAAGTAACATGCAAATTTGGCCAATTTCATAAGTCATATTCCTCGTGGACTAGATTTTGATGATTTCAGACCACCTCTCTCTCAGTGGATAACAATTCATATATATTCTAAAAATTTTGTATGAATCTTGTACATTCGCCATTATAAACTGTTAACGTAGAATGTGAATGGCCCCCAAATTGCTTTTCATATTTATAAGCTCGTTTAAGCCGTTTAAGGCTGTTCAATTTAGTGAAAGTAGCAAAGTGTTACACCAAATTCATCAAAATAATGAAGTGATCAAAGTCAAAAAAATTTAATAAAATAATATTGTTTTCAGTATATTCTGAAAATATTTGAGATACAATAAAAAAAGTGATCAAAGTCACCTCAGTTTACGGTACTTTTGCAGTAACCATGTACTAGTAACAGCCACCAGCGTTACGGGTGAAACCTGGCACGAGATGACAGGTACTATTTTGTCTTTCCTCCTCTCAACGGCTGGCACCTAGCGTCCGTAAGTCACTGGTACGGTTTTGGAATGAAAATGATGGTGTAAAATGTTCGAATGGTATTTCTATATCAAGGTTTCGTCAGTTATTTGGAAAGAGAGAGGAGTAGAAAGAAAAAGGAATGGTGAAGAAAGTAAAAGAAGCATCGGAAACAGAAAGTGACCTCGAGTAAAACAACAACAAATCGTTTACACAGTCAGATCGGTTGTTTCCGTTAGTGTCGGCTTGAGAAGGGAGGTAGTGATTGGCTGCTCGGTATGATTTGGACAATCGATGTTATTTACCAGATTTTCAATAGTCTGTCTCAAACAATAGGTTGTTTTTGTTTACATAAATTTAACCGTTAAAGAATTTCTGATCGATTGATGCCAAAACCTCGATAATATGATTACAAATGACTGAAATATAAGCGCCCAAAACCTGACCACTTTTCCCTGGTACCTAACTTCCAGATAGACGTAGTCCTACGTCAAAATTTACGGAAATGCTGCTCTCAGCGAATGAACGTTCCGTGATTGGTTTTATCGCTTTGAAGATGGTTATTTTGATTTTGACGACTGTCCGCGCGAACGAAGGCCAAAAACCTTCATATACACTGCGAAGGTTAAGCTGTGTATTCTGTGGAGCTAGGACGGTGTTATTTATTATAAGCTGGTAAAAGTGAAAAAATCATCACTGGGGAATGACACCGACTTGAATTGATGCGATCGGGCTGAACACTGCACGAAAACCGGTCGTAATACGAACAGAAGCACGAAAAAGTGATTTTACTACATGACAACGGTTGGTCTCATACTGCCAAAGTCCCATAACTTACACAAAAACGCTCGCAGTTCTACTCATATAAAAAAACACTTTTACCGTAACGGTATTCGAGTTCACTCAAAAAGATAGATCAAAGTTTTAACTAGCGAACTTTTTGAAAGTAACATTTTTGATAAAGAAATAGCAAAAACTTAGTTACGCCCCTAATAGGTATTTTTATAAGCAAATAACTTATTTTTTATATAACAATTTGAAAAACGACGAGCAGAGACGGCAATAATATGAAATTTTTAAAAAACAATTAGACTTACACTTAGGCGTCGTAGACAAATTACGTAATTTCAGACCCCCTTCCTCCTTATGTAATAATAAGTAACATTCGATATGACTCCCACCCCCCTAAACTTACGTGAGCAAGTGTTGGCATTGTTTGCCTGGTCGAGTGAAGGTTCAAGGTCGCTCGCCTTTGTGCAACTGTTTCGCATCGTGGCTGTTTGCTGGTGCGTAAGCCGATTTGGCTGCTAAGTGATTTGTGCTACAGCAGTGGACGAGAATCTCAACAAAAAGGAGGAAAAAGAAGAAGCCAACAGTTGACAGCGAGTTGTGTCGCTGTGCTGAGTGATCACACACCCGGCTCGCTGCTGGTGGCTGTTTGGAGCTGCTGTATTGGTGCTGCTGGCTGTAACGGCTGCAGCTTCGACCGTTCGGACAACCAACCCTGCTGAAAGGAGAAAGAGGTACGTGTTCTGTCGGCGCTAGTGCGCTAGATTTAGCGCGATGGATGTAGATCCCTCGCCTCCCGTGCCACCATCTCCGAACCCCTCCTACCCTGTCCCTCCTGCCAACCCTTCCACTGTTAATTCTCCAGTCCCCCCTCGCCCCAGGCTTTACCCGGACGGATCTCAGGGCAGCTTTACTGTTTTCTTTCGGCCAAAAGCAGGACCGAAATCGAAACCGTTAAACATCCTGCAGATTTCGAAAGACCTGACGGAGGGGTACAAGGCCGTGACCGAAATCTCCAAGGTCAGACCCAACAAGCTCCGTGTCGTGGTCAGCGACCTGGAACAGGCCAACGCTATTGCTCGCTCCGAGCTTTTCACACGCGAGTATCGTGTTTATATACCCGCACGAGACGTGGAGATCGACGATGTCATAACCGATTCGAGTCTGTCGGTCGAGTGTATCTTCGATTCAATAAGCCGATTCGAGTGTTCAATAAGTTCCTGGATTCGATTCGAGTGTTCAATAAGTTCCTGGAGCAAAACATTGTACCGCAGGATTGGAGGCAAGTGAAGGTGATCGCCATCCAAAAACCAGGGAAACCAGCTTCTGATCACAACTCTTATAGGCCGATTGCAATGCTATCCTGTATCCGGAAATTCATGGAAAAAATGATACTCCGTCGTTTAGACCACTGGGTCGAATCAAATGGTCTACTATCAGATACTCAATTTGGCTTCCGCCGTGCCAAAGGGACGTCTTGCGTTGCTTTCAACAGATATCCAGCTGGCGTATGCTCGCAAAGAACAAATGGCGTCTGCGTTCTTGGACATTAAGGGGGCTTTTGATTCCGTTTCTATTGACATTATTTCGGGCAAACTTCACTGACAAGGATTTTCTCCAATTCTAAACAATTTTTTGCACAATTTGTTGTCCGAAAAGCACATGCATTTTACGCACGGCGATTTGGCAACTTTTCGCATTAGCTACATGGGTCTTCCCCAGGGCTCATGTTTAAGCCCCCTTCTTTACAACTTTTATGTAAATGACATCGACGAATGTCTGGAAAATTCATGCACGATAAGACAACTTGCAGACGACAGTGTAATCTCTGTTACAGGAGCCAAAGCTGCCGATTTGCAAGGACCATTGCAAGATACCTTGGACAATTTGTCTGCTTGGGCTTTACAGCTAGGTATCGAATTCTCTCCGGAGAAGACTGAGATAGTAGTTTTTTCTAGGAAGCATGAACCTGCTCAGCTCCAATCACAATTAATGGGTAAAACGATCTCTCAGGTTTTGGTGCATAAGTATCGTGGTGTCTGGTTCGACTCTAAGGGCACCTGGGGTTGCCATGTTAGGTATCTGATGAAGAAAAGTCAGCAAAGAGTAAATTTTCTTCGTACAATAACCGGAGCATGGTGGGGAGCCCACCCAGAAGACCTTATAAGGCTTTACCAAACAACGATATTGTCTGTAATTGAGTACGGGTGTTTCTGCTTCCGCTCCGCAGCAAACACACATTTGATCAAACTGGAGCGAATACAATATCGTTGTTTGCGTATCGCCTTGGGTTGCATGCAGTCGACCCATACGATGAGTTTGGAGGTCTTAGCTGGAGTACTACCATTGAAAAACCGCTTCTGGAGCCTGTCTTCTCGCATTCTTATCAAATGTGAGGTCTTGAACCGTCCTGTGATTGAAAATTTTGAAAGGTTAATCGAACTTAATTCTCAAACCCGTTTTATGACATTGTATTTCAATCACATGTCCCATAATATTAACCATCCTTCGAATATTCCAAATCGTGTCGACTTATCAAATACTTCTGATTCTACTGTGTTTTTCGATACATCCATGATAGAAGAAACTCGTGGAATCCCGGATCATTTACGCGTGCAGCAGATCCCCAAAATTTTTTCCAATAAATATCGAAACATCAACTGCGACAATATGTTCTACACTGACGGATCACTTCTTGATGGGTCCACTGGCTTCGGTATTTTCAATAACAATTTAACCGTCTCCCATAAGCTTGATAATCCTGCTTCTGTTTACGTCGCAGAATTGGCTGCAATTCAGTACACCCTAGGGATTATCGAAAACATGCCCACGGACCATTATTTCATCTTTACGGACAGTCTCAGTTCTATTGAGGCTCTCCGATCGATGAAAGATGTTAAGCACTCTCCGTATTTCCTGGGGAAAATACGGGAACATCTGAGTGCTTTATCCGAAAAATCTACTCAGATTACCTTAGCGTGGGTCCCTTCTCACTGCTCGATACCGGGCAATGAGAAAGCGGACTCTTTGGCAAAGGTGGGCGCAACAAACGGTGGAATTTATGAAAGACCAATTGCCTTTAATGAATTTTTCTCATTTGAACGTCAGAATACGATCATCAGTTGGCAAAATGCTTGGAAATGCTTGCTCCATAATCCCCAAGGTGTCGACGAACCCGTGGTTCAAGGGGTTGGATGTAGGTCGGGATTTCATTTGCGTGATGTCCCGGCTTATGTCCAATCACTATAGATTTGACGCGCATCTCCGTCGTGTTGGGCTCGGGGAGAGTGGTATCTGTGCCTGTGGTGAAGGTTATCACGACATAGAGCACGTTGTTTGGTCATGCCCTGTACACCGTGACGCCAGGTCTAGATTAGTAGCTTCCCTGCAGGCCGAAGGTAGGCAGCCGGCTGTTCCTGTTCGTGATGTCTTGGCGAGCCGTGACCTATCCTACATGTCCCTTATATACGTTTTCCTGAAATCCATCCACGCCCCAGTTTAATCCTATTCCCTTCCGCCTACATCCAACCAAACGACAAGAACACGTTAAGACCCCGGATCCGGAAACAGCAACTAGACCCGCACGATACTCTCAGGTCCCGAGGGAGACAACCCAATATGCCAGTCCGTAATATCTTGGCCCAGCAGCGGAACATGTGCTTACCTATGGCAATGAAAACCATCATACAGTAAATCAGTGCTTTTAATGCAAAATATTATAGCTTTAAGTTACATTTAGTTTCAGCTCGTAGTCGGCAGCGAGGATAAAAAATTTGCTTTTAGTTATTAAGATACTTTAGAAAGTAAGCTACCAGATATAATTGGCGCCGTTAAACATTAAATTGTATTTTTGCCGTGTCAAATAAACTATAGATGAACAAAAAAAAAAAAGTGTCTCGATAATCGTAAAACTGTATCGCAAACCAAAAACTCAGAGAGGGAAAAAACTGCTACCCGTAGAACAACTAGAAGGCAGTAAAAATAGTATTACAGGATACTAGATAAATATTTCAGAAGGTTCTATCTGCTTTTATCGTTTTTTCGTAGCGTCTTTTTATTTTGGTAATGGTTCAGCTTTAGTAACATTCTCAAGCATTGTTTTCGTTCAGATGACTAGAGTGATCCCTTCGCTATCTACTTGTGCAAATAACGTGTCAGAAAAGGTGTTCAATAAGTTGTGGTGATTGAATGAAAGTGATCGATCAAAAAATCACTCGAAGCAGATAGGATCTTTTGAAATGTTTCTCTAGAGTTGTCTGTGAAATGCAGATTTTCAGAGTCCGTGAGCGATTTTTTTTTTTCATGAGCATGAGCATGAGCATGAGCATGATTGACCGCCCGCGGTTGCTACTCCGTTATTGCCAGATCAGCTGTTATTACACAGAGAACCAACGGATGATGCTTGGGACTAACATTCATTCTCGATGTGTAAAAACTGGTGACCCTTATGTTTATATTTGGCAATACCAGCGCCGGCCGCATCCGAATGCAGGTCAAAGAAGGAATATGTATAGGAATATGTTGACGTGATACTCGCTTTATTGGAAGCCGAGAACACCTCTGCACTTCCACGAGAAATCACTGGGATGTTGGAGAAATCCTTGAGCGATTTTGTTTTTTCAGTATGCAAACTGCAAAAATTCATTGTTACTGTTTGCTCAGCTTGCAAACTTTTTTTCGAATCTATTTACATTTATGCGTTTTTTTTTTCTAAAATGTGTGCAGATTTTTGTTTGTTTAAACCAAACTTTTCGACATCGACCAACATACATCAGTGAACAAACCTTCGGTGGAAATAAAACCGACGAACAAAGGTATATTGAGTTGACAATGACAATAGCAAGCAACATTTTGTTAAACGATGAAATCGATCGCAATCGCAATCTTTTCTCTCTTCCAATAATTATCGTCTCGCGATTGTTCTCTTTTGTTTTGACACTTCGATTCTATCAGCGAGGAGTAAATCACCGTTTTGTAAAGCTATTGGAAATTCAATCTCTGAGAGAGAATAAATTATCTCAGTGAATCTCCGAATTGGTTCACTCGGACTAGCATATCGTACGATAATTGTTACAATCGACAGAGAGACGAAATTGACTCACACGCTGAAAACGATCGAATGTTTATCGTCGATTTTATCGCCGATCACCATCATTGGTCTGAGTAACGTATAACAGTTCTTTTCAGGAAATTGTAATTATGGCGCGGTCTTGGCTGGAGGAAAGAGGTTTTGATTAGACTCCTTCCTCTTGACAAAATATAAGTCCTGCTTTCAATAAAACTGACCAGAGATGAAGCATTAAGTGCCTCTTCAGGGAATTGTGATTGTGACGCGGTGATGGTAGGAGGAACGAGGTTTTGATAAGACTCCTTCCTCTTGTCATAATAAGTCCCTCTTAGAATTACCCTGGCCAGAGAGGAATGTTAGGTGTAGACTCACTCCAGGGTATTGTAATTTCGTGATATTGGTAGGATAGAAAGAGGCTCGGTATAGTAGAGCAGCAAGCTTGCAACGAAAGAGTATAGTTTCACACACGCAGGCACGGATATTAATGAAAAAAATATATCATTTACTTCAGTAGTGATACTGCCAATGATATGTAGTGTGGAGTACAGAAAACACCTGGGCAACATCAAATTAGATCAAAATGTCTCTGGTCACAGTGATGAGACCAGATAGAAAAAAAAACATTATAACTTTTACCCAACACAATACTCTGGAAATTATGTTCCTGGAAAATAGTCAATCATCAGCTTATATGAGTATTGTCGGAATCGGGAAGTTATATTTGGGCCGTAAATCGATCGCAGTTTCCATTCCATTTTTTCATAATCTAGCGCAAGCGTATATCATTCAACGAATTCGCGGTCACTCCCGCGAGTGTAACAATGCAAGTGTTGCAACGAACCCCTATCAGTGCTACCCACTGCTGCTTAGTTAGAACCGTTATAGTGTATGCATTCCCGGTTTTCTATGTAGGGTATCGAACGTCTTCGTCAGTGGTTTTCTTCGGCAGTTTTTCTGCAGCAATCTTATGCAAAAGGGGGCCGAAGAAAACCACTGACGAAGACGTTCGATACCCTATTTAATTCTGTCGACCATGCTAGGAGAAGCAAGCATCAAGTGACCAAGCAATGGTCGAAATGCGCGTTTCTACAAGGCTTGATGATTTACAATAGTTCGAATAATCAAATTACAATTTTTCAAATATGCCAAATTTGGAACGAAAAACCAAAATAACATAAATTCAGAACTGTGATTCAAGCAGACTGGATTATATTGAACATAATTGATTGAAAATGCAGTATCAATTTTATAGTAAAATACAATTATCTTTTATGTACCTGATCTATGTCATATCTGAATTGTTTTGTCTGTTATTAATTTGTTATTTTATTCACTCTGCTGACATGTTTTAAAACTTCAACTTTAACCGAGCCAGTTCTATGGTTCAAAGGTTCTTCTAATGCGTATATACTAAAATTTATTACGTATGTTTTTGTTTTTATTTCAAGAACCGTGAAAGTCATTGGTGAGTTGGCAAAATTAATGCACCATTTAGATTCTTCTGTTTCAAATTGCAGCGAAACTTTGATCTCTACCAAATAGTTATCTGCCTGTCAATTGGGCTCTTTTTTTCAGTTTCTCAAGCACCGAATGCAACTAAAATGTCACTACAAGCGGTCTTCACACTCGCCATTCTCACACACACACACACACGCCAAAAGTGCTATTTTAGTGCTGCCGTCATTTTCCGAAACACTTGTCCCGCTTTGTCCCGCGCAAGTGGCAACACAAAATTCGTTTGCCCGTCTTTTAAGTAACAAAGAAGCAAGCAAGTCTCATTTCGGTTTCTATTTTTAGCAGACCCTGAACGAAATAAAAAGAACCTCCCGGGCTGCACTGCTGCTGGTAGTGTCCTTCAAACTGTTCCTGCCGGGTATGGTCTCCCTTTTCGCTTGGCATTTTGATGAAACAAAAAGGTGACAGACCTGGACGGTGATGAAAGGATACTCTATTACGGGTGTCCTTAAGTCATATACGAAGCGAAGCTTCTCTTGTTGGTGAAAAGGGGAAACATCTTCAACTGAAAGTATTACAAAGTTTGACGTTTAGGAGAGCTTTTATTTTTTGAAATTTCATGGCATTTCTTTCCGTTACTGTACACTTTAAACTCGTTTCACCATCAGCTAATAGCCCGAGATGTAAGTCTTTGTCCCGGGAAGTGACTTGATCGAAACTTTTGTTCGCCGCTTCGTTTTGTGGTCCACTAGGCCGTCCTGCTGCCACTGAAGTAAATTGAATTTTTAATCACTTTCCTTAATGGTAAATTTATTCCGGGACGATGAGCTCCGTTTGGTTAGGTTCGAAGGTTGGTGAATGGTGGGTCGCCCGTTTACATGGGTCGGTTTAGTCCACCCGGATTCTAATGAACCGATGCGATGATGCGGCGGATGTGCAGTTGCGTGCTGTCGACAACACGTCGCTCGATTCCTTAAAGAGGATTTTACCTTGTGCTGCCGACACACGAGACCTAGCCTAGCGTTCTTTGGGTCAGTGCTTTATGGCCTTCCCGTGTGGGTTCGTGTGTGTTTGTGTTACGTTTACAGTGAAGGGAAGCATTCAGCAAATTGCCGCTTTGCGTGACGATAGAAATTTAAATAGAATTACGCTAGCGTATCCTGATGGCCATTGTTCGGCATGAGTAACATGAGTCTGCTGAAAAGTACCAGAGAATACACAACTACCTGACTTCTGTTTTTAGTTAACATCGGGAAGCAGTGTAACTTTAAACCTTTACACATGAGCTCATGTGGATTTTCGCATGTGTTACGCTCATCCCAAAAAGTAACCTTTCCAGTATTCATCATAGAAAATTTTAATGGTTCTTTCGCATTATGAACTAACATCCCCTGCCACCCACTCTAAATCCCATGTCGGTACCTCTCGGATGTTTATAAAAGGATGAAATATTTGAATCATGAACCGCGCTGTCTCGGCTCTGCTGCTGCCGCTAGTTGCAACCCATCACTAGTAGCTATACTGTTGATAAACATCGTGAGATTTTTTAACACTGAAAAAGCTGAAAGATATGCAACATACATACACAAAGCTTTATCCCCGACAGTGGGTGGAAGGGGGCGTAACTCGGCTAGCAAGAAGATACCGCAGGATACTTAGTCGGCAACTCTAGACAGCGTTTCTTGCTGTGCTGTCTGTGCTTGGACTGTGCGACTAGTAGCCCGGGCAACCTGGCACAATCTGTACGGTTTTTTCATGTTTGATGTTGGGCCGACAGGGAATGCTTTGCAGTTTTTTTTTCTGCTACTTCTCCCATCACTATTTTCGTGCATCGGGAGGGAAGAGGGATGCATTGCGAATATGTTCCGAACCGAAGCCACATGCATCTGTGTGTCGATATGTGGAAAGAGTGTGTAGATGTACTCTTTTGTGAATAGAGAGCGCTTTTTTTTCGCTGATGTAGTCAAGTATTTGGGAGACGTCGGTCGAGGATGAACTGCACCGAATTCGGAATGCAAATACGTTATTTTTCTTCTTTCGTATTTTTGCTGCTTCCATCCAAGAAACTGCTGAAAACTTACCAGACGTTTCATTTTTGACAGAATAATCAGTGGAGAGGTGCTTTCAATTCCGCCGTGGATTAATATGATACGTGACGGTGGGATGAAAATTGCGACTAACTCGCAGTACATAGTGCGATTCATAATCATTCTTCAAATTTATGGTTGCAGAGAGATTTTCGTGTGCTTCATGGATAGCTGGGTCAATCCATGTTAATACTAGGCTTTCATATGGTAAATCGACAACCTTCACAAAGAACATATTTTTCTTAAACTATGCTAAAGCTTGTTCGAAAATCCGGCGTACGGTCATGGTTAACATATTCCAGAACACGTCCAATAAGAAAGTAATTCGAAATTCGCAAAAAATAAACTATATAATCGAACTTCGTTCTAAGCTAAGTTTTATCACAATATAACTGAAAGTTCATACTTGGAGTCCACAAGTTTGTCCATTCATTCTCTACAAAATGGACTTCCAGCTGTCGTCTGACTCATCCGTGTGCAAAATGGTTAGCGCATAAGCTTTCCAACCCAGCAGAGAAAGGCAATCATGTTCAGAAACTACGCGACGGCGGCCCGACCATTGACCGTGTGCATCGGAAGTCGTTCCGAATCTAGTTTAATATGCTGAACTTTGAAAATTAGAACCACTACTGCTAATGAAGGTACCATTTCAGACAGTGGGGATTGGGTTATCTAGTAGTAGTACAGTGCAGCCAGTAGAAGCAGCAGCAGCAGTAAAACCGTGCGGCACAATTATGTCACGAGCAGCTGGTCTGGTTTCTCGGGGGCAGCAAACATGAAGCTTAATTTACCAACCTATCCAGCCAGTTGACCATCCAACAGCGAACGGGTATCGGGGAAACCAACGGTGCTCTATTTAATGCACAGCAGTCGTGTAGCCGGGGGACATAAATAACTGATTCTAAAAAGTGTGGAATGGCTCCATCACATTTCTTCCCGAATGCAGGCAGAAGAAATTAGTGCTGCGCTAAATAAACAGGGGAGAAATATGTCTTCGATGTCGTCCTCGACGTCGTTCTAGTTGTCCTAGCTGCGTTACAAAGAACCGGCAACCGTTCAAACCGCAAAGTCGGGCAAATTATTTAGCCGTCCACTTTGTGTGTATGGCGTTACCTGACCGACCGACCGAACACGGCCCGGTCTGGTCCGAAACGGTGAAACCCGAGGAAGATAATGATATTTGCATAATGGCTGGCGTAACATCAAATATGACTGTGGTAGCGGCGATGAAGTTTCAGTTTTAACTTCATCGTCCGTGTTTTAAGGTTGGGTATAGGTAAGCGTGTTGCGATTGCATGCAGCAGTAAGGAATTTTGTGTCAATTTTCTGTTACATTCCGAATAGAATGGAAGAGCCAGACTGTTTAGGAGTTTGAAAAAAATACCTCTGATGGGTTAGCAAGTGCACAATCAAAAATTAATAGGCCTAATGGCGTAAGGAACATTATGTTCATGAAGAAAACCCTCAGGTCTCGATTAGCTTTCTTCGTAATTTTGTAATTCATTTTCAGTAGTATGCAGATTAGTACTAGTAAATTCTACAATTATTTTTATTCGCGATTCTGATTAAAAATCGCTAATCATATTTTTTTGATATTCATATTCGTTTCACCATTATCACTCAGTCGGTCTCGAGGTCTCGAGGCTGGCCTAGCAAGCACGTCGTCGTAGGTTCGAGTCTCGGCTTGAGAGAGGCTGTTAGTGTCAGTAGGATCGTAGCGCTAGCCCCGCAATTGTCCTGTACACTTAACAGTTGGCTGCGAGGACTGTGTATAAATAAACAGAAGGTCGAGTTCCGAATCGGATTGTTGGGGCACATTTTGCATGTTGAAGGATAAGTACAACGATACACCGTGCCCCAGTGCTGAGTCGAGAAAATTTTCAGCTTGAAAAGCTCCTTCGCGCCTATTTTCAAATCTGGGCGGAGTCTGACATGCGTAATTACAGAGGAATCGCATTCCGAAACTCCATGAGGAATTAGCAATGAAAAATATTTGCTCAAGTCAAAAATCGACAGTATGTGAAGTAGGGAGAGCGAAAAATAAGCGAACTGGAAATCCCGTCGGGATGCGGTATATTTTTCAAAATCTGTATCATATTTCCAGCTCGCATATTTTTCGCTCTCCCTACTTCACATACTGTCTGCTTAATGAACTTGCGTGTTAACGGGTAAAAGCCGTTGTTGAAAATAGAAATTTAGTTCAAAAATCGAATAACAGACAAACAAGACGGCTTTTTCAAAGGCCGCTCTACATCCACAAATTTACTCATTGAATGCAATGGATAATGGGAAGCATGTTGAAGCTCTCTATACAGATTTTTGCAAAGCATTTGATCGTATTGACATACAAATGCTACTTTTTAAACTGCAAAAAATTGGAATTGAGTATGGTCTCCTGAAGTGGTTTGAATGGAATACACTAAAGTCACTTTTTACGCGGGAGATACGTACCGCGTAAAAAAACGCGTTAACTCCGGAATCCGCGTAAAAAAACCCGCGTAAAAAAACCGCGTAAAACGCGACCTTAGTGTATTCAACAAACAGGCAACAAATAATAAAATGGAAAGAAGTCAAATCCTATTTAAGTTACAACAGGTTTTCCCCAAGGCTCCCACTTAGGACCACTTCCCTTTGTTTTGTACGTAAACGACATTTCCTTCATCCTCAACAAATTTAAAGTTTTAATATATGCCGACAACATGAAGCTGTTTTTGAAAATAAAAAACCAAGAAGAGATCAATGTATTTCAGAATGAAATCCACACATTATACATCTGGTATAAGAAAAGCCTACTGGAATTAAATGTGAAAAAATGCAATGTAATATCCATAAGCAGAAAGTTAACAACGCTCAAAATTGTAATTGCATTAGGAAATCAGCATGTAGAAAAATGGGAAAAAGTTAGGGATTTAGAAATAACCTCAGATTCTAAACTCAATTTTATCGAACGCTTTGACACTATCATACACAAGACAAACAACATCCCTAGTAACAAAATTGGTTATATCAAAGTTTTATAGCCCTTTTTTGGCTGTAATAAGTACTATAAAACTTTAATAAAAACCAATATTGTTACTTGGGATGTTACAGTTTATCAAACGCTTCTGCTACAACTTTCGAGACCCGTACACTATCAAAACTTTGTATATTGCCTATGTGAGGTCAATAATGGAATTTTGTAACATTGTGTGGTCTTCTTCTCGTCCTGGCGGACATGAAGAAAGAATAGAATCAGTACAAAAGCAATTTCTACTATATGCTCACCGTAAGTTAAGTTGCAACTCGCTTCGTCTTCCATCGTATGAAGCTCGCTGCATGTTGATTGACATTCAAACATTAAATTAATTCCTCCCGGTGGACAACTGCCTATATATATTCTAAAAGTCTTGTATGGACTGTGGAAATTGGACAGAAATAGCTGCCCACATGTTATGTGGATGGTCCCTTCCATTCCTCGGGGCTAAGGACACAAAATTAATTTGTTTTATGTTTATGTATAGTTAATAAATTAATGTAACCAGTCTACATATGATTGACGAAATAAATAAATAAATAAATTTTAGACAATTTTGACAGTCCTGATATTTATAATGTATTTGAAGTTTTTATATTTTTGTCATTTTACAAATTTTCAAATTTTTGACATACATGACATTTATAACATTCATTACATTTATGACGGTTATGACATTTATTAAATTCATGACATTTATGAAATTGTAGACCTGTATGACATTTATGAAATTTTTGTCATTTATGACACTTACGACAGCTAAAATACCTACGACATTTATGACACCTATTATATTTATTATATATATGACGTTTATGATATTTTTGACATTTATGTCATTTATGACATTAATGGCATTTATGACATTTATGACATTTTTGACATTTATGAAATTTGACATTTATGACATTTATGACACCTATGTCATTTATGACGTTTATGACATTTATGACATTTATGACATTTATGACATTTATGACATTTATGACATTTATGACATTTATGACATTTATGACATTTATGACATTTATGACATTTATGACATTTATGACATTTATTTATTGTTTTTTTATTCTCGCTTATTTTCCGTCGGTCTATTTCCGCCACTGTTGTGGCCAATCACCGACGCCCAGGGAGGCGACTCCACACCCAGGACCCTAACTCACGACCCGTTTATTAACGGACCGGCGCCAACGGCTTTACTTCCTCATGCGATGGAAGGCGTGATAACAGAAATTTTTCGCCTCAGAAAATCTCCCGGTTTCGGCTAGAATTGAATCTAGACCAGTTGGGTTGGTTGTGAGTGGATCACGCCACCTCACAACCATCGACACCTATGTCGGCGGTGGGATTCGAACCCAGGCGTCGAGCGTGGTTGGCGGAGACGTTACCAACCACACTAGGCCCCCGCTCTTATGACATTTATGACATTTATGACATTTATGACATTTATGACATTTATGACATTTATGACATTTAAGACATTTATGACATTTATGACATTTATGACATTTATGACATATATGACATAAAGGACATTTAGGACATTTATGACATTTATAACATTTATGACATTTATGACATTGATGACATTTATGACATTTATGACATTTATGACATTTATGACATTTATGACATTTATGACATTTATGACATATATGACATTTATGGCATTTATGGCATTTACAACATTCATGACATTTATAACATTTATGACATTTATGACATTTATGACATTTATGACATTTATGACATTTATGACATTTATGACATCTATGACATTTATGACATTTATGACATTTATGACATTTATGACATTTATGACATTTATGACATTTATGACATTTATGACATTTATGACATTTATGACATTTATGACATTTATGACATTTATGACACTTATGATATTTATAACATTTATGACATTTATAACATGTATGACAATTATGACATTTATGACATATGTAACATTTATGACATTTATGACATTTATGACATTTATGACACTTATGACATTTATGACATTTATGACATTTATGACATTTATGACTTTTATGACATTTATGACATTTATGACATTTATGACATTTATGACATTTATGACATTTATGACATTTGACATTTATGACATTTATGACATTTGTAACAGTTATGACATTAATGACATTTATGACATTTATGACACCTATGTCATTTATGACGTTTGTAACATTTTTGATATTTATGAAACTTTTGACATTCATGGCATTTATGACATTTATGGCACTTATGACATTTATGACATTTTTGACATTTATGACATATATGACTTTTACGATATTTATGACATTTATGACATTTATGACATATATGACATTTATGACATTTATGTTATTTAATACATTTATGACATTTATGACATTTATGACATTTATGACATTTATGACATTTATGACATTTATGACATTTATGACATTTATGACATTTTTGACATTTATGACATCTATGACATTTATGACATTTATGACATTTATGACATTTATGACATTTATGACATTTATGACATTTATGACATTTATGACATTTATGACATTTATGACATTTATGACATTTATGACATTTATGACATTTATGACATTTATGACATTTATGACGTTACTCACTCTTAATACGGGTCGCTTTGTTGTAGGGACTTGAGTGCTGGAACATAATGGAGAGAAAGTAAGAACGGAAAGAACGACGTAAACGATTAAGTGTTTTCCTGCTGTCATTAGAGATACCGCTTTCCGTGCAACGCACGTGCCTTTTTAATAAATAGTCGTGTAAATTAGTCAACGGTTAACTCGAGAACAACATTCGAATTATTATTTATCTCACGAAAACATACGAAATTCGTTTAGCGGTAGAGCTCAAAACTTTCGTCTTCTGAGAAAAGCTCTCATGCTCAATTTCAACTCAATCTGAAAGCAAGATTTGAAGTTTCACTTCATCGACCGATAAAAAAATTTAAATTTATAAAATTGTTGAGATCGATTTTTTTAAAACCAAATGTCTTCAATTTATTGGCACCCTTTTTTTCTTTTTTTGACGTGGGACTACGTCTTTGTTTTCTATATTGGGATGCATTCTGTAAAACTGGAAATGAAACTGGCAAATGTTGCGTCAGATTTCAAACGTTAATAACAGCATAACCACATGATGGATAACAATAACCAATATGTTGTTGGATAGATAAAATGTATAACAATTTTATAATATGCTAGTTATCACTCTAATTTTATTGCTAAGCGGTAAAATTGATAAAAAGTTTCAATAACAAATTTACGCGAATAATGAACCAATTAAATGCGAGTATTCCTAGCACAGACGACGTGAATGGACACCATCCGTTCCCTGTGATATTCTTTGTATCAATAACGAAATAAAAATTGTCAGAGTCTCCTCGTCCCAAAAGGTCAATTTATGTTTGCTTCCATGAATGTAAGACTAATTTGATGTCTCGAAGGTAAAGGTTTTTCGAAAAGTTTGAAAACAATCTTCTTTCCTTGAACAATTTCTAAACCTGCTTTCAGAACCTTATAAAAACTGATGTCTTGAAAGAAAACATGCCGGTAAAAGCAACAGTACCAGTGGAGTAAAGAGCCGCAGGTCTCTCGTCGTCTATGATTGCAGCGGTACTCTTCTATTCGTACATTTCAGCGGTACACTCCTATTCGTACTGCAGCGGTACTATTTGTACAGCAGTGGTACACTTTTGTTCGTACATTTCTATACGTGTGCAAGCGAAGTTGAAACGGCAATGCTGCTGTTGATGGTGATTGAAAGTTTATCTCATAAATATGATTACCATCAAATTACTCAACAAGAATTGTAAATTTTTGCAACGGATATTTATTTAATTTTATCTTCGATATTCACTAAATAATCGTGACCGGATAGTATCGAAAGAGTAAATTTCTAAATATATATATATATATATATTAATAAAAGAGTAAGAGCCTGCTTGTGATTTTTTTGTTTATTTACTAAGATTTATTCAGAATCTCTTTTTAGATTTCAAAATTGTTAGATGAGTTGTTATTTTAAGCTTTACCATAATAAACGTATATTGGCTGTCTTCGTAATACAGCAAATGTAGTTGTAGGTAAATGAAAAAAAATTGTCAAGCAAAAAACAAAAATGTTATTGCGGATTGCTACGAGTTTTTGCTGGAACTTGTTATTAATTTTTTTTAACATATCTTCTTATGTATGCCAATTAATGAACCTTTGTAAGGGCTTCCATATTATTTTGAAAGTAAGATCCATATTATAAATTTGATTTAACTCTGATGTTAAATAAGACAAAACCTTTCATTATGACAACGTAAGTATTATTGGATTTGGTTTTTGAGGATATAGAGTTAATTCTGACTTTGACGCATTACGAGAAATTTTTGGTGCTTCTTCTACAAGCACGATATGCTTGTGCCTTATCAAATACATGTTGTTTGCACAAAAAAATACTACAGGCATTATATCGTTAAATATAAACGATTTTCCTTCGAGTGTTATTGAATATATTTCAAAAATTGATATCCAGGGGAGGCTAAAAATAAAAATACGTACAGTCGTTGAGCAAAGACATTGATTCTATCTGCAGACTTTGTATATTTTGTAACTAAAAATCCCCTAATTACAGTGTTTAGTCCCACGTCACCATTTCATACAACCCTAGGGCTGTATACCTTGTAGTATTATTAGAGAGGCTTTCAGCCGTTGGCTGGTTCGCCTCCAAACTTTGGCACCCTAATAAAAAGTATTACAGAACCTCAATATAGGAAAAAAAGGAAACTAAAGTCTCTTGGAGGGTCATGAACTCATCCCCCGCACCCTCCTCGGTATGCGCTACTGGTCGTTACATATTCGTTAATTGTTTCCCTTTTGTCGTAGAACTACGTCTTACTGAAACATTCTGGGATGAAATGCCAAAAACTTCGAAAGCGTCTCGGAAAGTGTTTCATTTGAATGCTAATAACTTTCTTGAATCAGTTTCCAACGGATTTTCTTCGTTCTTGACGCAATAGATTGAAAAATTAGCCAAAAATTACATTACCATTTTGAATCCCTTTAGGGCCGCCACATTATTTTCAGAGAATTGTTTTATTAGTGTTGGATAATAGTTACTAACATTAAAACATTGATACAGTTTGCACGTAAGGGTTACTGGGGCCGGAGAAGGTTATTATGCTAGCTTGAGACCCTTCTCTGCTCTGGCAGAGAGGGCTGCCGTACATATGAAACATACATTTCTGCATTTTTCAATAACTTATCAAACAAATGGAACCAAATTTGACACCAGGTGGTTACATGGAACAAGATATGTTTTTATGGTGGTTTGATACCACTTCCTCTTCAGAAAGTGAAGGTTTCAACATGAAGCACAATCGTTCAAATCTGTCCACGTGGTATGTGATGGCCCCAAATGTTTTAATGATCATTCGACACCCTTCCTACTCTGGAAGGAGCGGGGACAAAATAATATACTTTCATGAAAATTTTCAGCCAAATCAAAAATTGGCGATTGAAATTATATCATCTATATTGTTTATATTTTGTGTTACACACTAAAAACTGAATCTCGAGCTCGGCAAAAAACATCCGAGTTCACTCGGCAACTTTGGATTCAACCGGTATTTCAGCAAAAAAATGCCGGTTGCCGACAGTTGTGAGATCATTTTGCCGAGACTTCGTCCCAAAAACTAAGCTTGACGAATCTCGTCTCTATTTTTTGCCGAATTTATCGTTAAACACTGTTGATGCCGAGGTCAGCAAAAACATAACTGGTATCTCGGCTCAAATTTTTCTCGTTGCCGTGTTTCGGCAATACAGCTGTCATTCTCATGAACGAGTTGCCGCCATTTTTCTTAGTGCAAATTTATGCGTGTTACGGGTGAGCAAACAGGAATCGGATACAAGTTTGGCTGAAATTTGTGCAAATTACAAGTGTTTACAATCCGGTAGCCGAAAAAAAAGTAGTACAGTTTAAGGGGAAGTGACTGGAACTCAAAAAGTGTAGTTTCAAATCGTGTGAATACAATATTTTATATGTTTTAGGGATAGGCATTAGACGTAATTTTAGATTAGATGTTTAGCTCAATGCTCTACTGGCGAGCAAGATAAAGATAAGTATTCAAGATTTAGTATGAATAAATTTCCTTACTTACTGAAACTCATCGAGCTTATAATTTATCTTTTGAAAGAAAACAACATGATTCACAGCAAAACTATTTTCTGCGATTGGATTCCACTGAAAAAACGGCTCTTTACTGTGCCGAACATTCAGCTTATATAACCGAAAGGTAGTTAGACTGGTTTGCCGCTTCTCGGCTGGATTTGCCGAGAGCACAGTCAACTGTGTACCGCGAATCTCGGCATAAAATGACATCTGTCAAATATTGGTTTTCCGAGATTCTCGGCAAAAGAGATTCAGCCGAGATGGTTGCCGAGCACTCGGCTGTCCAAATCTCGGCACAAACAATGCCAAGATTCGGCGAAATTTTTTAAGTGTGTAGTTCATAGTTTAATCATACACTTTTTCTTGATTAAAGATCTTATTACTAGTTTTCATGTATCAGTCTCTAGATTCTCAATTTGGTCTTCAGGAAATAAGGAAGTAAGGGTAAATTATTACCAATTTAAAACTAATTGAAAGTTTGGAAAGTAGATAGGGTATTTTACCAATTCTCGGCAGTCTATGTCAGTTGTTATGATTTAAACTGCCATCCTCCTTTAGTGAGTGACCAACTTCAATCTTATTTTCCTACCATATCGATCTTATTGATGTTATTAAAAAAGGTGAGAAAAGGTACACAGAGATTTAAAGTTCAATCGTATAAATTCAAATAAAAATTCAAGCATCACTTGGTTCTATTCGTCAGTAGCAAAGAGAGAGAGAAAGCTTGTGAAATTACACCAAGGTCTTCTTCATGACGCCATTAGTCCCGCTTACTTCTAAGCAAATTGATGTCATTTCTGTAGGTGGGTAAGATGCGCCTTTGTATAAACGATTGACGGATGCTCAATACATGTTGTCGTTTGCTGTAGGTATCGAAGTATTTGCGCGGTGCGCAATGCTTCCGTACTTGCCGCAAAATATGTTTAAACTCTAAATCTGATTTCTATATCTGTTTAATTAATAACGTGATCATTTTGTGTAAAAATATAACAACATTAGTTGATGCAATTCAATAAACATCTAAAAATGGTATGTTCTCTGATAAATAATAAAAACGGCGCGATTTGCAACAACAAAAAAGTACTACCAACAACACACCATTAACATGCGGTGCTGAAAAGAATCTTTGCTTTGTTTAGAGCTAAATTTTATTCTAGTATCTATCCCGTAGATCTTATTGATCTAAGGTTTCAAAATGCATAAATTATTTGCTACCTCTAGTGAAGGCGAACAGATGTGAATTTCTAGAGAAAATGATAATCAAATATCGCTAGCATCGAAGATGTGTTCCGAGAATGTTTTATTCCAAGTTTAGTTCCATAGTGAAATAAAAGCAGTAGAGCAAATTTAACTCGGTACATACCATACAAGAATAAAAACAATGGACGAATTTGATATAAACTCAACCACTCAATTTCAAGTAAAAAAATATAAATAATTTTACGCAGCGCAAACCCTTTACTTTGTAAGTGAAAATGTCGAATGTTAACAAACCATCACGAATAGCGATGTAATGCATACTTTTACCAGTTCCACTCAACTCCGTCAGACGCTGACCCTCTTTCTGTGCCGCTGCCTGACCCCTAACTGACCCGACATCCCCGCAGTAGCATCACCAACTTTGTTCGTGGATTGCACTTTTGTCCTACTGCTGCTGCTGCTGCTGCTGCTTCAACTCTACCAGCAACAACCAAACAAAAGGACAAAACTGCTTTTGAGATAAAAGGAAAACAACACGCAAACGTTTAATCAAGAGCAAATTACTCTCGGTGTGCATCGAGCGTATCCACCCGATCGTCCCGGTCCGTCCCGACAGGGCCCCAGCAGCCCAGCCAGACATTGTAGGACTCATTGTTCGGCAGCACCGCCGGGATCGGGAACCGGTGTGTGCGGCAGGCCCAAGCAAAAGGTGCAGGAAACTGACGTAGAAGAAAGGACTCGCTTTGCGGGAAAGTTATGCATAGCTTGACGGTTTCGATAATTAATCACCTCGACTCGGCTGGTGCTCCGAAGTCCTACTACGTACGGCTTCCACCAAGGCTGAACACCGGCGACGATAGAAGCGACGACGGAAAGGAAATCAATTTTCACTGTTTGGTATCGCAAGAAAATATTCGTTCACTTTGAATTACTAATAAGGTTTGCTTGGCTGGCTGCTAGCGGTAGGATGGATGGAGTTAGGAAAATTAATGGTTCTTTGCAGGGCGGGAAGGAGAGTAGTTTTCGAACAGCTTCTCCCGTTTTTTTTTTGCTTTAAATTGTTTCCAGTGTTCACAATGGGTAATGAATGGAAGCCTACCGCTGGATACCCGGCAATCAATTCATTCTTTTGGGGCGTGCGGTGTAAATAATGACAGCTAACTTGTCGTATTAGGTGTTAACTTGGTGAACGCAATCGATTTTTTACTCGACGTAAGTGCGATCGGTTGTCATGTCAATCCTGTCAAATATTGGCCGACGATTCAGTTGACTTACCGTTTATCAACACGCAGAATAGTATCTCCAAGCGGAGTCCCATCGTTAATAAGAGGAGGATTTTTTTTTTCTTCAGGCACTGAGGGCAGTCTGAATACGGTCAGATCTCTTCTGTCTGTCGTTTGAAGGTGATATCCAGGCGAGCTTAGCAATGAAGCATCGCTTGTTGCACACTGTCAGCTCGACTCGAAACTTGCTATCCGTTACGGGTTGAGTGCTGTCACGCGGCAAGCGATTGTCGCGCAACACTTAGAATACGAGCAACCGGTTACAGGCTTTGGATGTTCTAAAGGTGAATGACTATCTGTAAAAGAAATATAGAAAGAGAGAGATAAAAAAACATGTAATTGGTTGAAAGTGAAAAAATTACAGCTCTTTAAACATGTTATAAAATGCGCCGTAAAATCTGGTGTCGAGTTAATTCGCAAATCCCAATCACACGGCGACAATAATTGACAACACTACTAGGCTCGCCATAACTCCCAGTGCTACACCCATTTCCTAATGAGACTAATTAAAATCGCTTTTCTTTCACTCCGGCCCGAGATCACTTACACTCCGGCCGGTACAAACAACTTGGGCTTAGGCGGAGGGAACACCCAAGCCGTTAAATGCCTCCGGTACCCCATTTCAGCACACAAGAGCCGCAGCAATCCGGATAATTGCCGGTATTCGTGTGCGGTTCTGGCGACTGCGGCAGGGCCTTTTGATGCCGGCCCTACGCAAGCCCACTCTATTCTACGAAGCCGACAGCGGAGATAAAAAAAAACATACTCAGCCCAAGTATAAGAGGTGCAAAGAAGGGAAAAAAATCCGCGTGACTGACGAGCGTCGTGATAATTTGTAAAACATTTCGCTCATTCCGGGCACGTCTTGCGGACAGGGCGGGTGTCTGTTTCACTTTCGTTGCAACCGGCGAAGGCTGCCGCGGGTCGCCACGCGCTGGCACGCCCCAAAAGCCGCCGCAAAGCCGCTTGCTAGCCGAAAAACCATCACAGTGGCGCAGGTTGCCAAGGTAGCAGCGTTTGTCGGCAAAGTAGCAGAGCTGATCCGTGTTGGACATATGTCCAATTAGTTTGGAACCTTGCAATTGGTGCTACATCGCGTCAGAATGGTTGATGCATTCTTATAAAAATCGTTGTGGTGGTAATAGAAACTTCTGGGCATCGTCCAAACTAAAACAGGTTTACACCACTAAAATTTCTTTCATTTTGAATTTGTCCCATTTTAGGGATGTTTTGGATGTTTCTCCGCATAAGATAAGATGTCTCATTGAGTAGTCTAGCATGATCGACTTTTCAATTTGAATTAGTGAAGATCCTAAAAATTTGTCCCGCCATTCGGAAGGATAAAATTGGGAAAACTCGGATTATCTGTTGTTTATAAAAACTTCACACAAATATTGTCAGGAAATTTTGTTGGACGTCGACATTACCTGTAAACTTATTATTCATTCAAAATAATATTTTGTCAATTTTTGTATCATGCAGAAACCGTTCCGTCCAATTCGCAACGCTCAAACCTTCTCGGAAACAAATGTGTGTATTTCTGTTTATTAATATTTTTTTTTGACTTTTTGTAGAAGTCAAGTCAAAATTATTCTTGCTTTTTCTCTTCGAATCTAGGAAATACATTTGAATTTGATATTATAAACTAAAGTATAATGCCCAAAAGTTATCGATATAACACGCAAAAGTTGAAGTCTTGTACAATCATTGTGTCTACCCGATTCGCACAAATGTTGCACTTAAATCGCACAATAAATGTGTGAAACGCATAACGCAACAGTTGTACTGCGAATACATTGACATAGAATGAAATCAGAATATATATCATATACCGACACTTTATTTCTCACGTCGAGTGTATTAGTGACTGCTACTCATGGAGCAGTGCAAGCGGCAAGTGCAGTGCAAGCGACGATAGAAATTCCTCTCTCGCTCGTAGAATTTCCTCACATACAATTTGCAGGTTGCTCTTTCGCTTCTCTTTCGGTTCGGATTGCGACGCGCAAGGCGATATCTCGTTGCTTTACGAAATGAGCGAGACAGAATGGTTTTGCTTCTCGCTCGCTTTGCAATGCTGCTTGAACTGTTTAGGTGTAGTAGTTTGGAGCTGCCGAATACATTGGAGAAACGCTAGATCATTAATTGCGTTATGCCCAACACGCAATCATTGTACTGGTTCCGAATTACATCAACAATTGCTCTAAAAACGCACAATTTTGTACTGGTTTCGCACCATCCAACTTTCGCGTGAAGATTTATAATATTTTCAAATGAAGAAATAGCTAGCATTTTCTAATTATGTCTGTTAAACACTTGCGACAAAGTTTGAAGAAAAAAATGAAAAGCTCAGGTAAAACCGGTGAACATTCGAGAATTAGATTTTGATTATTCGATTCTGACTTTGAAAAATTAACCTATTAAATGAATAAAAGATTCTAAAATGAAAAAATCAACAATAACAAACCGAAAGGAAACTAACCATTCTGGGAAACCAACCTTTGAAAGACTCGTTTTTATTTGTGAATCAAGCAGACCATAGATACCACTTCTGAATTATTCCCTAGTCGTCTTGTTAACAGAGAGTGCACATTTTCCTAAAGTTGTTGCTGGAGAATACCTTCGTAAATAATTCTTTTATATACTTATTTTACAATCTAAAAAGCTTATGCATCTAAAAGAATACTCTTTATGAGCTTTAAGATTTGGAATGTCTGAAACTCAAGTCTGCAATTATTGGACTTTTTCATCCTGATTTTTTTCCCAAAAAATAGACTAACCTCAAAGTAGAAATCGAAAAACGTATCTTCGATTACTGATTTTGGAATACCCGAATTTGAAAAAGTATTAATTAGGTAAAGCTAAAGCAACAGTTAAGTTGTAAGAAAAAAAAATTAAATAAAAATAAAAAAACCGTTCTTGACAAATTAATCAATTTGAGACTCGTGTAGGGTACAATTGTCGATGAATTTGTATCTGCTTTTTGTGAAAAGTTAGAAGTTAAATAACCCATGAGTATATTAGTCCACACTTTGACATAAGCAAAAGATAATTTAGAGAATGCTTTGTGCCTCCGTTAGATGTACTGCGGGTCTCGGATAGCCCACGAGATTTAATAGAAACTACAATTGGAGGATGAAATTCGGAGGATGATTTCCGCATTTCTAGTTAAACGCGTATTCCTGGTCTGAGAAATTTTTTTTTACGATATGGTACTAACTGATTAAAATCATGTACGTAGAGCACACATGCGAATTTTGATTATGATTTTTCCATACCACATGAATCAAGTTTTATTAACTCAAGGATTATTACGAAAGACGTATAACACATGTAGAGAATAATTTTGATAGTGAGTCTGATGTTATAAAATCAACTTTCAAACGATTTGAAATTTACAAAAATAAAGTAAATATTGATTTCGCATATGTTGCATTGAAGTGTGCAATTATTGATTATTCCATTCCAAAGGCTCAAGTGAAATTCGATTCACCAATAATTGGCGCAGCTTCTTAATCGTTTGAAAAATATACGCAGGTTTCAATATCAACGTTCTCGTGGACCTGTTTCTTGGTTCAGTGTGGTCAAAGGTTTAACAGAAATTGAAAAGGTTTCGGTATTTGTTAACAGTCCACTAAAAAATTTAGGTTGAAACCAAAATAGGTGTTTGTGTTCACAGATGTGGGAAAAAATAATGAAGAAATGTGGATCAATTGTGAAGCAGAAACTACACTGGCAATTAGTTAATAGTTAGTAATTAAGTAAAACGATAAAATTAAGTGGAGCTTCGAAAAAAGTTAAAGTAGAAAATAACAATAAATTAAAGCTATGTTAAGTAGAGATCCATGATTCGATCAAAGATTTAAGTCTTATTAAAAAAAAACGTAGAGATTTCATTTTTGCGACTCAAATAGTGGAAGCTGGTAGACGACGAAGTTCAAATTTGCAATCAGACAAAGCGCCATAGTAAGTTTTCCGCATTTTACAAATATGTTGTTCGTGGGCTATCCGAGACCCGCAGTACATCTAACGGAGGCACAAAGCAAGTGCCGAATTACGTATTTGCATACCGTGAAAGCCTACATCAAGCGTCAGGATAGCCGGTGAGATATCGGACTCGTTCGTGACGTTAGATGGTTTGAAGCAGGGGGACGGGCTGTCGAACTTATTGTTCAACATCGCATTGAAAGGTGCTATAGGGAGGGCTGGTGTGCAGAGAAGCGGCACCATCATTACGAAGTCATCACATGCTTCTCGGTTTTGCGGACGATATCCACATCATTGGTATCAACCGTAGAGCTGTGGAAGAGGCCTTCGGACCTCTCAGGAGAGAAGCTGCGAGATTAGGGCTTGTCATAAACTCTGCCAAAACGAAATACATGGTGGCTGGCAGAGTGCGTGGTAGTCCGTCGGAGGTTGGTGCTGCGGTGGTGCTTGATGGGGAAACATTTGAAGTAGTCGACGAATTTATTTACCTGGGCACATTAGTGACATGTGACAACGAGGTTAGCCGTGAGATAAAGAGGCGGATAGCAGCCGCAAACAGGGCCTTTTACGGATTACGTAACCAGCTAAGGTCCCGCAGTTTGCAAATCCGAACTAAAAAATTTTCTAATTCTAGTCACACCTTCTATTCCCGTTCATCTTCCCATTCCCGCGAAACTACATACATTGCCCGCTTTACTAAACTTAAAATGTAAGTCAATATGACAAAAAATGAAATTAGTTCGTAAAGTAAAATTAGCACAACGGAGCTCTTCCGTGATACGCCTTTCATGGGAGTTGGCCACCAACTGACGTGTCTCATCGCTTGCGCCGCTGTAGATATAATAAGTCATTATACAAAGTATGCGTAAAGAGACCACTCTCTCAGTTGACAGAAATAAACTTCCACAGGGCAGTGTGTGCAGTTTCGTCGCGGCATGCTGAGATGCGGGAACACAATAGTAGAGGGTGATTCGACATTGGTCTTAGGAAGAGTTACCCTTACCCAGTAGTTTAATTGGCCAAAACACCTTGCCGGAGACAACGGAGATTGCGGGTTCGAGTCCCGTCTGGACGAGGGAAAAAAAATTCTAATTCTAGTCACACCTTCTTTTCCCGTTCATCTTCCCATTCCCGCGAAACTACATACATTGCCCGCTCTACTAAACTTAAAATGTAAGTCAATATGACAAAAAATGAAATTAGTTCGTAAAGTAAAAAAGATCAGTACAAGTTTCAAACTGAAACTAAAGTTGTTTTTCTGTTTTAAAGATCACATCCCAAAGACTCACAAAGTAAAAGCGGGTTTCCCGTGCTAAGGAACGTTACACAATGTTTTAATAGAAATTGAAGCGGTTTCGGTATTTTCGAACAGCCTACTATAGAATTCAGGTAGAAACTGCAATACGGAACTGTGTTAACAGATGTGGGTAAAAATAAATGAAGAAGCGTGGATCAATTGTGAAGTAGAAATTGCAATGGCAATTAGTTAAGTAATATTTAAGTAAAGAGATATTTATAATTAACTGAAGAGGCTTAAAAAGGTTTAAGTAAATAATAATAACAAACTCAAACTACTCTTGGGACTGAGAACTGAGAAGTCTGCCAAGTCTATCCGATGAGAATTATTTTGCTCCAGAAATACACTACCCAAACCAATCGATGATTTGATCAGAGATCTTAGTCTAACTAAACAAAACGTAGAGCTTTTAATTTCGTGACTCAAGCACGGAAAGCTAGTTGACGATGAAGTTTGCAATCAGATAAGTTTTCCGCATCTTAAAAATAGAGACCCACAGTTCACCTAAGCACTAAGTAAGCGTCGAAATACGTGAAAAGTGATAGATCTGAAGTGAAGTAGATTCAAAGCGTAAAGTGATTCTATCAAGAGCGCGAACAAAAATGAAAACTTCTACATTAGTGATAGAATTAAAAAGTGAAGTGGATTAAAAGTGAAATGTAAAAGTGTATAGATTCTATTAATAGCTCGAAACTACACTGGAAGTGTGAGATCGTTGAACGGTGTCCAACTGCTGAATGTAGATTGTTACCGATAATGGCCTTCGAGTTTGCTTATATTGTGCGTTAGGTAAAATATAGCTTTAGCTAAACATCAGAGGTAAACATTAGAGGGTTCTTTCGAATAGGTCGGTATACGAATAATAGCACTGACAGCTGAACTGTCTAGATGTCTACCTGAAGCAATTACAAATGAATCTGTCATTTTCACACTCGCAGGTAGGAACAAAACAACGTCCTTATGTTTGTTTTATACCTAACATAATGTCATTCAACAACATTCAATTGTTTTGTTTTTTTTTTTTTTTTTTTTTTTTTTTAATAAGTAGTCTCTACACATTTATTGAACAACTTACATGTTTAGGCTGAGATTTTGCTGTTTCATGTTTAGAGTGGGCAATGTATGTTATTTTCCGAGGATGCGGAAAAATGAACATGGACAGAAGGTGTGACCTCAACCTTAAAATTTTCCTCATCCAGACAGGACTTGAGCCCGCAATTTCTGATGTCTTCGGCATAGTGTTTCGGCCTGTTTACCACAAAAGATCAAAACATTGGTCGCAGTGGTCCAAATGTTGAGCATGAGCATGAGCATGATTGACCGCCCGCGGTTGCTACTCCGTTATTGCCAGATCAGCTGTAATTACACAGAGAACCAATAGATGATGCTTGGGATTAACATTCATCCTCAATGTGTAAAAACTGGTGACCTTAATCTTTATATTAGGCAATACCAGCGCCGGCCGCATCCGAATGCAGGTCAAAGAAGGAGTGTGTATAGGAATATGTTGACGTGATACTCGCTCTATTGGAAGCCGAGAACACCTCTGCACTTCCACGAGAAATCACTGGGATGTTGGAGAAAAGGGTAAGGTTTGCAGCAGATTTCGTTTTGGTAAACGATACGCTGAGTTCTAATACCGGGTTCATCATACCAAATATCGTGCGTACGAGTTCATTATATCTTTTACGGAAATCATAACGCGATCCGAACTCATTCCGGTTGATGATGTAACACCGCAAAAATAAAGCGCACGCAAGGATACCGGACCTATAACCTAATCAAGACAGACTCAAATATTCGAAAATCTGTTTATGAAGCCATTATGCAACTACCGAAACGTATCTCTCATTGATTTATCTCAGCTGACTACACAATGTTACGAAGCAACCATATATGCATTAACCAAAAACAAGAAAAAAGTAAATATATAGGCCCTCAACACATACTGCAAGCGGTCAGCAAGAGAACTTCAAAAACGGCCTATTTGCTTGGCCATCGCCGTTTGAAACGAACGAAAAAAGAAAGAAAAAGAAAAAAAAGGCTGTGTGCGTTGACAGACGAGTCGCGTATAATCCTGATATTAATTGCAAATAATTGCGATATTTGGTGGCGATTAATTACGATGTTTTGTCGCGATTAACTATTTACGATATTTATCGAACGAACGGAACCTACTCCGAATCACTGCGTGCTGGAATAGAACCTACGGGTGGACAGTCTGCGAATAAATGGTTTGGTACACCTCGGAAGTCACAACACACCGAAAATCCATATTCGAGCAAAGCTCACCTGGGCCGAAAACACGTTTACCCCGGAAAGTTATGCGCGACCGCTCTATTCCCTCTTACCGACGCATACGCGGAGACACGGTATTTCGCGTTGATTACCACTTACTTCTTGAATAATGAAGCGAAGATACCTACTGAGTATGAAAAACTGGCAAAGTTGCATGCATTCATAGCTAGAAAATTTAAAAAAATGCAAATATGCATATCTAACAAAACCGAGTACTAATTAGATTCAACAAAATGCCAAAATAATCGCAATCAAAATTTATTTGCCATGCTAACCGACAAGATTTCTACTTAATTAAATTAAAAATTGTCCATGTGTTTCAGTATTTACTCAAAAGCTAGAAAAATCATAAAACAAGGGCATAAAACTGCTCAAAATGAAAGCAGAGAAAAAAACAAAAAAAAACATTGGTTCCCTTTTGCCATGCAAATCAAACAAAAAACACAGGCAAAACGTCACCAACACCAACCCGGTGGCATCGGTCTTGTTTCCTGAAGCTGCCGTGAAAGACAGTGGCGCTAGTCTCATTTATGTTCTCGAAGGTTTGTTCACATAGCAGTGTAAGCGTGACGAGCAATGCATAATATATGTTGTAGAGAGTTATGCGGTTTGAATCAATTTAAATATTAAAAAATAGCTTGGCTTAGCTTTGTAAATTTGAAACACACAGGCATTGATACGCTTTCTCTTTCACACATACATTGAGATGGTATTCTTTAAGTCATCGCACGTTTGCCAGCTACCTGCAAGAAACACCGCCATTCGCAATCGGCAAGAGCAAACGTTGTGTACATTCTATAACAATGCAACGCATTTATTTTTTGTTTTATCAAGTAAACCTCTCGAAGTTATGTGTAATAAACATATCATCCGAAAACAACACGTAAGTACACTGCCGCTGAACACCGACACTGTGTGCACGTATGAACAATGCATTTTTTCTTGTTTCGATGAATCAGCTGTCAAATTGCATGTAAAATTGATCCAGTGATCCAGCTAATGCTGGCTTCACTTATGTTGTACGTAAACGTCAGTGATGCCACCGGGTTGACCAACACTAATACTTATCCTTTAATTCCCGCGTCCTCTCTGAACTCTCATGCTAGTGCGAGAAAGTGCCGCACGCAAGAGCAACGGTCATCCTGCACTCGCACTTCTCTCGCTTTTCCTTGTTCACCTTGCACTTACTCACACACACACTTATGACAAGGCAAGGGCTAGCGGGAAACGAGCTCCGCCACCGAAAAAGAAATGCAGCTCTCACAAATTAGCCACAAAATTGCACGAATCTTTCACGGATTTCAACATTGACGTCGCTCTCACCGATAATACGAAACCGCCACATTTCGTATTACCTTTTACTCCACCCTTTGCACCGTAAATATAACGATTACGCGACGGGAAGGCTAAATAAAATACGTCGACATTATTGCACTATCCCCAACCGTACTCGACAATCCTCGGAACACTTCATCGCGATTCAAATCAAACACTCGGAATTCACACCGAAACAACAGCGGCCTTCATTCAATAAACGTAGACACATCACTTTTCCAGATAGAAAATATATAACTTATAAAAACATGAAAAAACGATGAAAAATTCCGACGAGAAACCATTGGTCGCAGTGGTCCAAATGTTACAAAAAAATATCTTCTGTTCTTGTTCAATTTCGTTACATTATATACACTGCCCACTTTACTAAACTTAAAATGTACACGCAAAAGTTGGACGGTACGAAACCAGTACAAAGATGTGCGTTTTTAGTGCATTTGTTTATGTAGTTTGGAACCAGTACAATGATTGCGTGTTGGGCATAACGCAAATCATGCTCTAGCGTTTCTTCAATTTATTTGGCAGCTCCAAGCTACTGTTAGTGTTAGCATCGTCATGTGAATTTGTATTGGTTTTACAGAAGGTTGCTCTGTAGGATTAATGTGAATATTAACTGATTGGTTCAATTTCACGAATCCGGTAATTTTCAAACACCATTAACAATTGAAAAGACATTAAGTTTTGCAAAACATTTTGCATTTCTATGACTTTGGTTTCATTCGTGTTCGTTTGATTTCACGTTACTGGCACCAGCGTCATTAAGTTGAGTGGAGGAACATGGATTGCTGTCGATTGTTTTGGCTGCACTGTATCATTAGGGATGAGCAAGTCGTTCGAATGAACCGGCGCACGAAAATGAAGCACGACTTTTCGAACGCCCCAAAATGATCGTTCGCCCGAAACTGAAGTTTACCGGAACATCACGATTCTCGTGTATATGATATATATTCAGATTGCAATCTATGTCAATGTATTCGCAGTACAACTGTTGCGTTAAGCATTTCACATATTTATTGTGCTATTTTAGTGCAAAATTTGTACAAATCAGGAAGACACATTTATTGTACAATACTTGAACGTTTGCGTGTAGACGAAAAATGAAATTAGTTCGTAAGGGGCCATCCACATACCACGTGGACAGCTTTGGGGGGGGGGAGGCGGCTGGCTAATGTCCACGGTTCATACATTTTTTTTAGAATTTATATGGACAGTTGTCCACGGAGGAGGGAGGGTTCAAAATCGTTAAAAATCTGTCCACGTGGTATGTGGATGTCCCCTAATGTATTCTCAGCATAACGAAGCGCTTCCGTTAGACGCATTTCGGTGAAAGTTACGCCAATAACTGAGCGTCTCGATGACTCACCCGTAAATATAGTAAGTTCATATTCGAAACGTGTTAAAGAGTTAATCTCTCAGTTACAAAATTAACTTCCACAAGGCAGTCTGTGTGTGATTGATCGAGGAGTGCTTGGAACGGGACACAATAGTAAAGGGTTATCGATGTTATTCTAATCGATATTATTCTCAGGAGAACTTACCTTCCCAGTAGTTCGACTGGCCGAAACACCATGCCGGAGATATCGAAGATTGTGAGTTTTTTCTAAGTTTAAGTCACACCTTCTGTCCTTATTCTTGTTTCGCATCCTTGAAAAATTACATAAATCACCCACTTTACTAAACTTAAAATTTAGTCATATAACAAGAAATGAAATAAGTGAAGTAATGCAAAACTTACTCGAATTTTGAAACTAGATCAGATACAGCGGAGGGTTCAAGTTATCGAGCAAACAACAAGCTTCGAGTTTTGACAAATTAAATTTCGAATGTTACCTGACAAATTTATGATAAGATGATGCGATTTTAGTACCTTATGTTATGTTTTATGAGAAAATTGTTTCTTTTATCGCGCAAAGGCCCCAGATAGAACCCTTTTTTTAAATTGGAAAAACTAGGAGTATTATTTGAGGAAAATAGTTGCTTTAAATTTCCGTGAAGGTACCACCTGAGTGGACCCGTTTCGTGAGATGAAAATATGCAAGTGTTTTTTCGCAAACAAATTGAATAAAAGAAACGTATCAATTGAGCATCAATCAAGAATGAATTTAGAAGTTTCCTAGTTTATTTCAGTACAATTATGTCTGCTGAGAACGACCATTTTGTTTACGGGTCAGTTTCAGTCACGTTGCCAACAATTTTCAATCGTTGAACAGGATTTACGGCAGCTAGACTGTCAATAGAATGCATATAGAAGCTGTGCAAAAAATGACAAATATTTCATCCTGAATGATTACATCGTAGCTAATAGAATAAGGAAAGAAATCGTATTCTACTCAGGAAATAAAAGCTTACTTAATTATATAAAACTTCAAAACTAAAAACCAGGGAAACCATTTATGCGAAATTTTTTGTGTATTATCAGAACGTCTGAGGTTACCGCAATAATATCGCTAGGATGCGTTTTGGATTAAGATATGTATTGTATTTATTCAACAGCGCTGGTGGAACAACTTACAAGCAATGTATCTCAATGAACTTTTTCGTGTCAAAAACCTATTTTTATAAGTATACTAATAACATAATAACATAATAAATATAACTAGAAAAAACAGAACCCGAATTCTCATTAATTGATCACCACTGGATTGGCAACCTGGAATGTAGTATTTTGTGTATTGAATTTCAGGTATGTTTGTTTCTCCTCATGTAGTGTTTGGTGAGTGAATATTATGTAACTTTCGGCAAGATGAGTAGAATTTTGATCATGCTCTAACCATAGCATAAGATCCACAACAGTTTCAAACCTTACCCGAATTAACAATAATTATGCAAACATTGAAATGCAAATCATATTTTGCCGTTTTGGAGGGTTCGATACCTAAAAGCTCCTATCGTATTATAATATGCTTTTTGGATTCCTCAGATAGTTTTACATGAAATATTAAATATTCACGAAGGTATATTTTCTTCTTCGAGAGAAAGAATTTTTTAATCTTCAATATTCACCATGTTCACCATGCGTAGCTTCCTAAATGCGAAAATATCAAACAACAGGGCCTCCTGGGTCTTGAACCCTCCAGAAAGGCAAATACGGATTGTATCATGATACTGTATGGCTGTCGCTCTTTTCAGTAGAGACGTATGGCGATCATGGTGGATATTGAGACTTGAAAATAAGTTCTGTCTTCGAAATAAAAAAATCTACTGGGTCTCAAATCTTCCCTTTTTGAAAATTCAAAAAGCATTTTTGAATTTTCAAAAAGCATTTGCAAAATATTTAAAATCGGCCAAAAACAGCAAAGCCTTGGTGCTACATTCCGATTCGGAACTCGACCTTCTGTTTTTATTTATACACAGACTTCTCTCAGCCAACCGTTAAGTGTACAGGACAATTGCGGGGCTAGCGCTACGATCTTACTAACAGTAAACTATCTTTCCGGAGCCGAGACCTGAACTTACGACGACTAGCTTGTTAGGCCAGCGTCTTACCTCGAGATTTGAAATCAGCTACGCAGTCTCAAAATCACCATTTATTGAAAATGAAAAATAAATGAGTAAAGGCTACTATCAATGCTACCTCATTTATGGAAGCGACAGCCTGAGAGCCAAAGAAAAAAATACTTTTAAGTATAATCGAAGTGAAAAAGTCGAATATGAATATAAAAACGTTCTGTTAGATATATTTCATCAATCTCTCAAAATTTCATCGACATTTTGTTAGTTGTCTAGGGCTCGTGTTGTTTGTTCCAATAAAGATAGATTGAAAGTTACCGAAAAGTGTAGTCATTGCAATTCAAAGCTGCTTCTACCCATCCAGAACAGAGAAAAAGAACATTTAGAACAAAAATGAAACGAATTCCACACAACCAAACTAAGAAATTTTCTAACTGATAGCATTTTGTACCCTTTAGACAAGAGACATTTTCGAATACTGATGAATTTGGTTGGGAATACAGGGGCACTGCCAGTTATAAAGCTTTTCACAGTGCTAAGACATCTTGTTCTACTCAACATTTTGATATGACTTTACACATTCGCCTTAAATTGTTACTAGCGTCTCAATAAAAATCATTGTAACATGTTAATTGTTTATTTTTTTATTTAGTATTAACTTCATGTAAACGTTACAATTTACTTACTAACAACACTTGCCAATGGTAGGTACGTGACATGGTCATTACCTAATGACATCAGTAAGAAGAAAGAGCATTCCTTCTTATTTATTTTTTTATCTATTTTATTTCAGCTGCGTTTCGGCCTGCACTTTTTCTCTCATCCAACTCATTCGACCTTTCCCGCTAATTATAGCCAAACAACCCATAAACTTTTCTAACGATATTAATTGCCTTTTCAAACAGTTCCATTATCTGTAATCAACACCCAAGAAGAAATCGAACGACCGCTAGAATGTATCCCCCCCGGGGCGCATAATTCAATTAGCCCCGAGCAGCGCAGACAATCCTTTCATTATCCAATTAAGATTATCGGCAACGGAGGCCAAAATTTTCGCGTATTCTTCCACGGAACCCGATTGGCTTCTATGAAAACTGGCAAAAACATGGTCTAATAGATTTTCCCGCAACTGCACTACAGCTGAGGTGCATTTCGTCCGGATACACGAACAAAAGTCAGCCTAGCAGGTGCGGTTCTGGTCAGCGGTTAGGACACCAACGCGCGGCCAGGTTCAAACGAAACACCAAACTCTTGCGCTGCTCTGTGCGATGCGTCCATGACAGGTTGCCTGTAATTTCCGTGCTTCCGTTATCACGGTTTTGGTTACAGACGATGGCTAGTTACTTTGTCCGGTGTATCTAATTGAACAGAGGTGCAAAAAAAAAGAATCCGGACAGTGAAAACTAAAATGGAACTCGTAATGAAAAAGAAATTATCACTTTTTATGCTCGGCGAAACGAAAGAAAACTGAATCACTAACGGTAGATCGTAACAGTTGAAATAAAACTGTTATCAGTTGAATGATAGAACGCACAGAATAACGTGCAACACGAAAGCATATTACAGAGTTTTGCGAGTGATTTATCGCTGTCCGGTTTGTGAATGTGGATGTTGTCACCCATCACCGAAGCCATGTTGGATGATCGAAAAAAAAACTCTGCCAAGCAGGAAATGCTTTTAATCAAATTAAAACATCCATTTAATAATGTGAAACCGTTCCAACTATCTTTCAATGCTCTCCCTTCCGACCATTTGCGAGAACCAAACAATTTTCTAGAATATGAATAAAAAAACAGAAAACGGAACGCATTATGCGGCCAGGAACGGTGGTCAAATGAAAAGCGTCCCGGTAAATGGTGGAATCCTGCACGAGTCTCACATTACATGCACGACGCCGCACAGATAGAAGTTTGTCTTCCAGACCGGTGATGGATTACTTGTAGGTAGGGGGTTCGCTAAGTGCATTTGCGAAAAGTTGGCAAATCAAATTTCACGCTTCGGAAAGTGTAGCTAACCATTTGCACAACGCGGCCGCTGTTTTTCCGCAGCCTACCCACCACTGCGCCGTGAAGGGATAATGGGAGTTTTCCGCTTGCGGTCATTTGGCTGCGAATTGCGATGTCTAGTGGTAGTAGTAGTAGTACCCAGAACCCAGCCGACCCAGACTCGATGGAGGAACCAACACACGAAAGCTTGCCGAGGGCTGGTGCAGCGAATAAAAGTGCGTTTGCATTTCGAAAATTAAATAAAACGGAGGTACATGTATTTACTCGGTGCCGGTACACTGCGGGTGTGTGCTCCAAATAGAGATAATGGATTTACCTTTTTTAGGTGTATTTTTTCCGCCAATAAAAAATGCAAATTGGAGCACAAGTAGTTTCGGTTGCGAGGACGCTAGGGGTTGTTGGACGGGTGAAAACAATTTGCGTTTTGGCGAAATATAATTTGATGCGATTGAATGCGGAGGATGTTTGCCCACGAAGAGTGCTGTAGATTATAACTGGAAAGTATGAGAATCGAGAATATCAAGTCCAGTGAAAAATTAAAGAGCTTTACTTTTCGAATTTTTACCATTTTGTAAGATATAAAATCATAAATCATTTTTTGTTTATTATTCTTGTACAACTTTCAAACAGCAAACGGTTTAGTAAATGCAACTAAAGGTGCTATTTCTGTACGGTATCATCCATCTGACAACTAATAAAAGAAAACAGCATTCGTCTGCAATTCTAAAACATTACTTGTCCCCATCAAAATCTCATAACAGGTCGTTTGTGACATATATCAGTGCCAGAGCTCTTCCATGCGGCTTGGAGACATGCAGAAAGGCGAACCATCTACCAGGCTGCCTCCCGTGCCATCAGGGCAGCTGGCAGACAGACCACTAGACAGCTGAATCTACAATTTTCCAACCCGTTTACTTGCGCTTTACTAGCAGAATAAAAGACGAATGCTTTCGACGACGGTAACGACGATGACAACGACGACGGCTTTAAAGAAATATGCCCAGCATAGGGTTTTTTCCCATCACAACAACAAATTACACGTCGTCGCAGTGAAATTCTCTTGAGACACATGAAAAAAAAAACAGCAAAAAGAATATGTCCGCAGTCCAGAAGCAGCCAACAACAGACCGGAGTGATAAGCCATTTTAGTATAGAAACTGCGCTCAGATTATCTTGTCGCCATTGGCTAACGCGACCAGTGGCGGCGTGGATCTGCACTCTGCAGATGCTACTGCTACGCAGACCAGACGACTTTGGCGCGGTATATGGATGGAGGGAAATTGTGAAACAATTACGTGCACCATCACTCAACCTCAGCCGGCCATTGAACACATGACATCAGAAGTGTACGAATTTTCGCAACCGAAGCAAGAGCATATCCCGGCTGGTTTATGACGATGTTCGGTGATGTTTATGGTATCAGAACTCAGTGTTGACAGTTGACGGATGATTCTGGATGTGATGCCCAAACAGGGACGATACTTCGTGGGAGATTGTTCCTAAAACAAAAGACCAAGAAAGACTACGGAGTCAAAATTATTATTTTTCATTAAAAAAACCTAAATTAATCCACCTAGCGGTCAGACCCAGCCTTTCTCATTCAATTTTTTATTTGTAAAAATAGAATTACATGAACGCTCCAATCCAATAAATGTATATCTACTCTTTGGTTCTGAAATATTGATGTTGTAATCTTTACATATAAAAATGCAGTCAAGTCTGTCTGTCTGTCTGATCAATATAGGCCCGAAAACTACCGAACCGATCGACGTGAAAATTTGTATGTAGAGGTTTTTGGTGCCGATAAAGGTTCTTATGATAGTTTGAGACCCCTCCCTCTTCTGGAAGGGAGGGGTCCCATACAAATGAAACATAGATTTCTGCACAACTCAAGAACAAACCAAGCAAATGAAACCGAATTTGGCATGTGGATGTTTTAAGGGGTAACTAATATGTCCATAATAGTTGGATGAAACACAAATTTGTGCACATCTCGAGAACTAATCAACCAAATGGAACAAAATTTGGCAGGTAAATGTTTTTAGTGGTAACAAATATGTACATAATGGTTTGACCCCCGACTCCCTCTTCTATAAGGGATAGGTGCCATAAAAATGAAACACAAATTTCGCACAGCTCAAGAACCAATCAAGAAAATACAACCAAATTTGGCAAGTGAATGTTTTTAGAGGTAACAAGTATGTCCATAATGGTTCTACGCCCCTCCCTCTTCTGGAAGTACATGTTTCTTCACAAATTTCTGCACATCTCGCGAACTAATCAACTAAATGGAACCATATTGGCAGGTGAATGTTTTTAGTGGTAACAAATATGTTCCATAATCGACCTCAGACAACATTTTGGATTGTAAGATGGCAACTTCCGGTTTCTGGAAAACAGTCGAAAATGGCCGATTTCCACCCAATATAATAATATCCTGATCTAAAATAATACACAGGAGCTAAAATCGACCACAGATAGCATTTTAAATTCTAAGATGGCGACTTCCGGTTTCTGAAAACAGCAGAAAATGACCAAATACCACCCAATATGAGTTTTTCTTTAACCAGTATGCCGTTCAAAATGCAGAAATTGTCTCCAAATGCCATTATGAAATCCAAAATGGCGACTTTCGGAGTCGGAAAAACAGCGGCAAATGACCAAATACCACCCAATATGAGTATTTCCGGAACCTTAATGATGCACTGGAGCCACAAATCGACTTCAGACAAATATTTGTATTTCTGGAACCAGAAAGATGCACAGAAGCTAAAAATTGATCACAAACACAATCTTGAATTTTAAGATGGTGACTTCCGGTGTCTGTCAAACAGCCGGAAATGACCAAATACTATTCAATATGAATGTTTTCGGAACCAGAATTACGCCCAGATGACAGAAATTGATTTCACAGGCAATTTTAAAGTCCAAAATGACGACTTTCGGCTTCTGAAAAAGAGTCCAAAGTGACAAAATATCACCCAATATGAGTTTTTCTTTCACCAGTATCCTAAATACAATTTTGAAATCCAAGATGGCGACTACCGGTTTGTGAAAAACAGCCTAAAATAAACAAATACTATCCAATATGAGTATCTCTGGAACCAGAATGATGCAAGGAGCTAACAATTGACCTCAGGCACCATTTTGAATTGATAAATGGCAACTTATAGGCAACAGTCGGAAATGACCGAATAGTACTCAATATGGATATTTCCGTAAACGTGATGATGCATAGAAACCAAACATTGACCCTGGACACCATTTTGAATTTAAAGACGATCACTTTTAGTTTCTGGAAAACAACCAAAAATACCTACCAATATGGGTATTTCCGGTGTCAGATTGATGCCAGAAAGTCTGCTGATAATGACAGAATACCACCCAATATGAATATATTCAGAATAAGGCGATGTACAGAAGCCAAAAGACGAGGATGTTGTCATTTCGATAAAACCAATCATTTCAAACGATTTGTTGTTTGACTTTGATCATATCCTATGGCCGATTCGTCGTGCATTTGCAGACTTCAAACAAACCGCAAGGAATCAATGAACTTGGAACGTTCAAAGAGTACGACACCACATTTAAATTATGTTGAGGCCACATATATCAATCAAAGCAGGTATAGTTTTAAATAGCCTTTGAATTTCTCTCTTTCCATAACTTTTGAGCCACATATCAAATTGTTATGAAGATTGTTATTTGAAAGTTTGAGAGATGACTCGTTCGTATGACACTAGTTATGTTCAAATAAGTCATGTAATCTTTGAGATAATTGACTTTAGTTGTTTTATTAACAATTTAATACATAACGGTTGCTTAAGTTCGATTATAATCAAATGAAATGGGAACGTGAAGGGCAGCCAAACTTTGAAACCACGTGTTCAATCATAATTCATCAGTTAACCCTTAACTAGCCCGCTCATCTGATAATAATAATCAAATCGGTTGTGTAGTTTCTGAGATAATGAAGTTTCTTGATTTTCACAAGTCGGCACATTACAAATGAAGTTACAGTTCGATTACAGTAAAATTCAATAGGGTCTTCTGAGGCAGCTAGACCATTCATTTGACACTAATTTTGTGTAAATCGGGTCAGCCATCTCTGAGAAAAGTGAGTGAGTCCAAGTAGTCTTCGGAATATGTTCCTTTGCATAGCTGGATTTCACATTTTTAAACATAACAGGCAAAGTAATAGTCCGATTGCAAAACAAATCAATAGGGTCTCCTGGGGCAACAACACCTTCCATTTGACACTGATTTTATGAAAATCGGTACAGCCATCCCTGAGAAACATGAGTGAGATTAAACAGACTTCAGAGCACGTTTCTTCTCATAACTTTTGAACCACAAGTTCAATCTTTATTAAATTCAAAAGTTAAGAGTTTTCTAGGTAGCCCGTTCTTTTGAGAACAATTTTGTTCAAATCGGTTGTGTAGTTTCTGAGATATTGATGTTTCATGATTTCCACATTTTTAAACATAACCTCTAAACTAAAAATCCGATTACAATAAAATTCAATAGGGTCTTATGGGGCAACAAGACCTTTCATTTGCAATTAACTTCATGAAAATCGGTCCAGCCATCTCTGAGAAAAGTGAGTGAGAATAAAAATCTGCACATACACACACACACACATACACACACATACAGAAAATGCTCAGCTCGTCGAGCTGAGTCGAGTGATATATGCCATTCGGCCCTTTGGAGCACTTTTATACTTTCGGTTTTGCAAGTGATTGCTATACCTTTCTAGGAGAAAGGCAAAAACCAAGCCAAGAAATTCAATTTATCGTTGTAGATTTGTATCAGCGGCTTGATTAAATAAGGTGACTTCCAACTTGGATAATATGTGGGTTTGAGTAGTTCCACAAAGAATTTCAAGAAATACAGTATGTCCCACAAAAAATGCGGAAATCTATACATCAGTTTCAAAAAAGTTTTTTTCATAGAAAATAATAAAAAAAATCATAATTTTATTTAGGAATCGTTTATGAAGCCTTTCATTTTTTCATCAGAGAATACGATAATGGTATGCTTCTATTTTTGATGCTGACTCCAAACGTTTCGGGCGCTCCAGTCATAGTTGTTTAATTCGGTCCTTTACAAGGTGGCACTTTACTCTTGCTCTGGACGAACATTTCAAGTCATCTTTGACCAACCGTTACATGGCTTTTTGAAATATCGATTGATTTTTTGCACTTTTGTGTGCATTTTTCATCATTTATTTTTGTTTATTTGTTCATCGTCTTCGATCATATCGTACAGACTGGTTTGTTATATGATATATTTTTAATTCTATTTTTAAAACTATTTTTGGTCAAGTTAAAGTCAAATAAATCACTGACGTCATTGAATCCTCTTAGGCAGGTACTTAGCGGATTGTTATAACCATAGCTTGTCCTGTGCCCGGGTATGGAGATCATTGTCCAGTATCGCAACTGGCGCTGAGGAACATTAATTTGAATTGTAATATTGTTCGTTAGGACGTCGAAAACAAACAATCGTTGAAGTTTTATTCGTCTTGTTGACAGCAATTCCAGGTCAATCAAACGACATCGTTGCGAGTAGTCGGGCAGATGTACAGGGTCATTCTACAATAGGTGATGAAGAGCAAAACGTAAAAAACATTTTTGAACTCGCTCAATGCGAATAACTTGAGAGGTATGGTACGGACCCCATATGGAAGCAGCGTACTCCAGAACACTGCGTACTCAAGCACAGTATAGTGCCTTAAGTGCGTACACGTCAGTAAACTGTGAAGTATTGCGGCGAATAAATCCGAGGATCGAAAAAGCTTTAGCGGTAATGGCGGACACCCAAGTCACGGATAGACTGCACACGGTCCAGTGGAGTTGTGTCGATGTTGTACTGATGAATAATCAAACTATGACAGAGACTGAAAGTGATCACCTTGCATTTGTTGGTGTTCACACGCATCCCGTTCTCTTTGCACCAGCGTGAAAGGATATCGATGTCTTTTTGTAAGCAAATACAATCCAACATGGACTTAATTATTCGGAAAATTTTCAGGTCATCGGCGAAGAGCAGCTTTGCAGAAGAATTTCGTTGACACAAGTCGTTAATGAAAAGCACGAAAATCAGTACACTTCCCTGTGGAACTCCAGACGGGATGTCGAACTTTCTAGAGCGTGCAAAGTTCACCTAGACGAATGCGCTTCTACCGGTCAAGTACGACATTAACCAGTCGGATATCCAATCGGGGAAGCCCATATGCCTCAGCTTCTCAATTGCGAAGGTGTGCGAAACGGTATCGAATGCTTTTGAGAAGTCGATGTATACCGAGTCCACTTGATTTCGACATTCAATATCCCGAAATAATACGCTGGTGTAGCATAGCAAGTAAGTTGTTGTAGAGCTAGGTTATTGTTAGTGAAAATTACTTTTTTATTACCCAATTACTTTACTGCTAGTCTCGAATCTTGAACTCGTGCTCATGAGGTTGCTGGTAGAACGCGTTGCCGATTCGTCTATCTTGACATATATGCATACGTATCGATTTAACATCGTACATCTGATGTTGTCTAATAGCTATTTTTTAAATTGAAATAGCGCTTAACCAGCCAACAATCAAATAACGGTGTGAAGTATTTCACAAGTTTTCTTTAGCCTTAATTTTTTGCTTGTTCAGCTGATAAATCAACCTGAGCGTTGTAGCCATCCGTTTCACCAGTATGCAGACTTTATTCAGCTATTTTAAAATTATTAGCTGTTTTATTCAGCCCAATTGTTTGTTGGGGGCTTTCTTAGTTAATTACCGGATTAATCTGCAAGGATTTCGACTCACTTTGTCTCTCACTGATCTGATGACCTTCGGTGTGCGAGCGGACCGTGGACGGCCACTTCCCGGTTTCCGTGGACGTGGTTTATCAGCTAGGTGGCATGCCACAATCGTTGCAATTTGTTTTACGGGCTTATGGGCGAGCAGCAAACTAGTCACAATCTTCTTTACGAACATTTTTCTCAACTTTGTTACTCGCGAACCACTGTTTTGTTTACACCGCCTCAGAGTATACAGTCAGATGATTACACACACGCATTAAAACAGTAAAAATAATGTTTGAAGCTACCCACAAACGTGTATTGAGAACTTTCGCATTTTTTTATGGGACATACTGTAGAGCAATTCTTATGAGCTAAGGTTTTGTTTTAAAAATTAGTGAAGTGTATAGGATTTTCAAAAAGAACGTTATTATTTTTGATAATATTTTGCCAAAATTAAAAAAATAATATTTAATTAAATGTGTGAGTTTTGTTGAAAATTGATTTTCTTTCCATTTTGGGTAATTTTTCTTAAAGAACAAATAATAACTCGGAAGGTGTTTTCAAGTACGTTGAATAAAGAATCTCCACTCGGAGCATACAAGCTATCATGCAAGCTTTCATGTGGGACGCTACTGTTGATTGTCACTTCCAACGTATGAACTACTATTTTGGAAGCAACAAAAAGAACACTTCTAAGCTCTCCCTCGCTTGTGCGCTATACTTATCTTCTGCAACATCGTTTCAGTGTTCACTTTCACTATCACACGTGATTCCGTAGTCCTAATTACACCACTAAAATTAGTTTTGTTTACAAACCGATAAAGGATTGATTCTTTACTTATGAAAGTAGTGTTGCCGATCGCAGAATTATTACAAAACGACGCAGATTAAATTATCAATGACTTGAAAATAATTTAAAAACCGAACAGATTAGCAAAATAAGTACCGAGAAAAGGTCCGGAATTACATGGAAAAAAACATGAAATGGACTGAAAACAATATAAAAAAATTTAAAACAATTCAAAAATATTGTAAAAATTATTCAAAAGCCGTGCCCAAAAATACAAAAACCTGCTCAATTGAAAAAAAACAACAAAGTCTACATATATAAAAATGGAGTTCTGTCGGTCTGTCTGATCTCTATAGAATTAGAAAATACTGAGCTGATCGTCATGAAAATTTGTACGTAGGGGTTTTTGGGGCCGAGAAAAGTTCTTATGATGGTTTGAAACCCCTCCCTTCTCTATAAGGGGGGAGATTCCATACAAACAAATTTCTGTATAACTCGAGAGCTAATCAAGCAAATGGAGACGAGTTTGGTACGAGAGCGGTGTTTGGAAAACAGCCTAAAATGACCGAATACACCCAATAATGGTATTCCAAGAATCGAAATAATGTTCAAAGGCCGAAAATCAACTCCAGATGCAATTTCGAAGTTAACCTTAAATGACAGTTTGCTGCCCAATATGGGTATTAGACTGGGATACGGTTATATGGGAAAATAGTGATGATGTTATTTTTTCGCTCCCATGCACTTTTCGTGTTCCTTATGGGTCCTATAACAACCGTGTAACTTTTCAGATCGATCGGTGGAACTATATTTTTGCGCCCGATTTCTAAAGTTTCCATATGATTTTAAATGAGAAAATCCTGGATTCGGGATTGATAATAGACAAATACTCAAAAAATTAGATGCTATGGGTGGAGGATCCTTTTCAGGGTCTCTGTGTTTGATAAGAAAGATACTCTTCGTTCGTTTTCATTATAAGTGAGCTACACGCACACAAACCTTCTTTCCCACCGCAGTCGCGGAGATGCAGAGATGAACTTGATCTTGTTCTGACGGTGTAGCCGGAGATAGCTCGCGTTGCTTCCATTATAACGAGCCGCGGATCGGAGCAGGTTCGTTCGGTTAATAAAAATCGTGATTGATCTTTCGACTACGCAAGAAATAACTTCTAAAAATATGCGCCTGCCAAAGTGCATTTATTTTCTCGAGGATACTCGGAAATAATAATAGACACACGTTTAAAATTTTGGATGCTTTTGATGGTAAATGATTTTCACGCGCACCGCTCGCATAAACCCACGGGGTTTGAGAAGAAAGATACTCATCGGCCATCGTCGTTATAAATTAAGTTCGCACAGTACTGTCCAATTCAGTCACTTATCACGGTGACACATCCCACTTTTTTCGTCGCAGTCGTGGAGATGCAGAGGTAAACTCGGTTTCCTGTTTTTTTTTTTTTTTTTTTGTATGGACCCCACTAGAACCAGTAGTTTTTTTTTATCTTTTGTGACATTATCCGAACGTTTTTGCTGTTTGCACATTTATTTTTTACCTTTATGCAATGCTACTTGTTAAGAAGTAACCTGATCCGTGTTATAGTACTTTTTGTTTTCTTCTTCAGACTTAGCCTACCTGCCTTCCTGATCCTACTTCCTACCTATTTCCATCCTTATCGACTTTATCATATCCTCCCACAAGCTATCACTCTGACAGCCTATAACATGCCATAGTCTATGATAATATCGAAGACCAGTGGTTATTGAGTCTGGAGGGAAGTTAAGCGTGGAAGAGCCTGAGATTAAACTCATACTTGAAGTCCTTCTGCCAACGAATGGCTTGGTTCTACTAAGATTCGAACCTATCACTACTCACTTGTCAAAGTGGACTCTGTAATCTTGCGGCTACGAAGTTCTACTATTACACTTTCTTCTATTATAGCAAAAAATGGAGCATAAATTCTTGCCAATATGTTTGGTTCTAAACGATAACTGTTTTACACGTTTTTAATATAAAAATAATCAAAGAAGGCTCTTTTACAAATTTGCTTTAATTTTTTTATATTGACACAAAACAGTCAAGTAGCAGTTTTTAGTGTATCTTCTTTACAAAACTAGAAAATGATTTTCTGCAACTCGTTCGTAGACATTAATAAACTCAAATATCAAAAAATATGTATGTTTGGTTATTAACCTATTTAGCGTGGAAATGCACAATTTTAACATATTCACCTTCCGATTTTAGAATTTTTTAAATTTGTAAAAGCATCTTGAGAAGTCTCAAAAATTTCTATTTGTAACCGCTTTGCATTAGCATTTTTTATTTTTCTCGTGTATCTTGTTTTTTTTTTTTTCAACTATTTTTAGTATGCCATGTTCATTAAGCAGACAATATGTGCAGCAGGGAAAGCGAAAAATAAGCGAACTGGGAATATGATACAGATTTAGAAAAATATACCGCATCCCGATGGTACATTGTCTGCGTAATGAACTTAAATGTTAACAGGTAAAAGCCGTTGTTAAAAATAGAAATTTAGTTCGAAAAAATTTACCCCTACCGAGCACCTTCCGTTGTTGTGTCGCACTAGCAAGCACGACTCAGACAGACTTTGGTCTCGATCACACAGGTCTATAAGAGTTATCAGCATCAGCTGACTCTTCTGTGTGTGATGAGACATTCTTTTCAGTCGTATAAATAACGCTTGCCAGCAGAGTGTGAGCAATAGAACAAGTCGGCTGTGGAATGTGATACGCATATACATAGTTTGTGTAATAGTACCACCGTCCCTCGTAGTTTAATTGATCAAAACACCATGCCGGAGACAGGGAGATTGCGGGTTCATATCCCGTCGAGATGCGGTATACTATTCTAAATTTGTATCATATTCCCAGTTTGCCTATTTTTCGCTTCCCCTGCTGCACACATTGTCTGCTCAATGAACTTGAATATAAAAAATATATTGACATGATTTAAATATCACCTATTAAAATTTCCACACTCTCAGATAACATTTATTTTTTTGGTAATTGAACCATTTTTTAAGAATAATATTTGACGGTTTTATATATTTTCTCCGCAACCGAAATTTTTCACTAAATTTAAAAATAAATTCATGATTTAGTGATATTTATAACCTTTTGTTTTAGGCTTTTTATCTGTATTCACAAATTTTTCTTGGCAACATAATTATACTTCCATGGGCTTTTGATTGTTGGTATTCGGATGTATTTCAGTTCATCTCAGACTTTGCTGTGCCCTAGTATTAATGTTTCTATTTTCTGGCTGCTAAGTCATCTATGATTTAGTAAAAATTGTCAGTCTAATTTTCTATTTATTACTCAGAATCTTAATTTGGTTTTTCAATATTAGACTGCAGCCCCCGTATGAATTTTAACTGTTTCGGAATGCTATGGCTTTGCTATTGTACTTTGAAGCATCTTAATTTCTTTTCTTGGTATAATAAATTCGAAATTCACATTCAATACATTTTTTAAAATATTTCCTGTTTTTGAAGAAACACATTTGATTAGCGCTCAAAAAATCGTTTTGGTTTCTTTACTTGTGTCCTACTTTAAATGTTGTTCGCTCAAGTTCCTGGTGTTTGAATATTTTTATCTTTACTATTAAATCAACTTATACTCTGGTGTCTGTTTCATCAAGTTGTTAATTTTGTTGAGTAAGTTCTGCTAAAGTTTAGTTGGTGTGTTGTTGTGATATTTTCAGTTTTATTGACGGTTAAGGTTATCATATAATGCTGTAAGGCCGTGTTAAAATTGCCGTATTTCACGAGTTTGGTTTTTTCAATTATTCCATTCGGATAATTCATTGATCCAGTTTCACATTATCATTTCAACTTGCCCGAAATAGCAATCGATTCTAGGCACAATCGTATCCCAGAAAATTCCACTCTAGAAGCATAAAATTGAAATAAATATTTAACAAATGACCACTTCGGAGAAGAAAGCTGAAAGTGGCCAGCACACATATTCACACCTGTTTCACACCTCGACAAGTAAACAGTTATCCTGGCTGAGGAAAAACGGATCAACACGGGCGAACCTTTTCCAAAGGACCGGGTTGTGTAAATAAGCTCGATTTCAATCTGTCATTGTTTGCCGACAAAAAGGATCCCAAAGCAAAATATACCCCATCGATTGGCCATCGTATCTCTTCGACCTTCAACATGGGCCCGATTCCGATAGGAGAGCCAATTCTGTAGAACGTGTAGACCTGCTTGACCTTTATCGCTCTCGGCTCGAACCTTGCACGGAACCCGTTCGGAGTGGCAGAGGGTAGCCGTGAAATCGACCCCCACAGCGCCCGGGTTCTCGCTCATTAATCATATATCGGTGAAGAGGCGTTCAGCGAGTGCGAAAAACACGCACCCAAACGGGGCTTTCTGCTCGTTAGGAGGAAAGACCGCACCTCGTCGGATTTTCAAGGCAAGGCCGGCTCGTTGCACTTGCATTAGTGTCTCATTGGAACACAAGAACACGCCTAATCGATGTTTTATTTTATTTTATTTCATTTTTTCTCTAGCTTCTATCTGCTGCCTTACAGGCAGTGTCATTGTGAGGATCATGGTGCGTGCGGCAAAACCGGTGGAAACACTGGATACTAACGGTAACTCGGCTAGCAGTACTTTCCGTACATGCCATTGATCACATTTGGAGGAAAATGTCATAAATTAGTACTGTTTTTATTGAGCTGTTGGCGGTAACTTGGACTTCAGGCATGGGTGCGACACTCTGCTTTGCGCTGCCAAGGTTTTTCTTCACCTGAGATAAGAACTAATGCGGTGATGAATGTTAAATGTTCACAGACTTTACGAAATAACTGTACCGTGCATGCACGACGAGGCGGGATTGGTCCGACAGTGTGTATGCTTTGGCAACTCGATGGACACACCTCTGCACTGAAGCGTGTTTCATGGCCGAAAGCTTTCCCAATAGAATATTTTGCAAGCATTTGACCAACTTCTAGCGGTATCGGTTACACCGTGCAGCCGAAGCAGTTCCTTTGACCGAACGAGCATAAACTTGTGATAATATATTGACCATTAGTAATTAGCTGGGACACGAGAGCGGAACACAGAACGACACTTGACAGCAGTCGTGGGCTTTTTTTTTCACTCTCCTTCTTCTGCCACGAGTACGAATAAGTTTAGTTGATTGCAAAGACAATTTAGCAATTGCAATTTAGGGATTGCGACGTAGTTAGCGTCGCGTTGAATGGCGCGGAAAACATTAAATCGTTAGAATTACTCAATTTCTCACCAGCTGCCGCATAGCGGTTGTTGTTGCTGAGTACTGTACATGGTCCCAAAAGTCACTCGCCAAAACGGTTAGAAAGTGTGCCCTGATTGCAGGGTAGAAGGGCAGAAACAGTGCAATATGTATTTCGATTCTGAAGGTGAGCCTTCTTCTGTCGAAATAATAATGACTCAAATTGAATGAAGTGAATTTGAACGAATCTATATATTCTATGATGGCGTTCGTAAACAAATTGGTCATATTTTCAATTTTTATTCCTACAAATAGATAAAGGAAGTATATAAGTTTTATCCTTTAAAGGCTATTATTATTCAAGCTATCTGATTTTAGATTGCTAAAGAAAAACGAGTAGTAACAAGACCTAATATTGCTGCTTAGGCGTCGTACACAAATGACGTAACGCATGAAGAGGTAGGGGGGGGGGGTAGTAGAGACAGTTACGTAACTGTGATGCTTGCTCAAAATCGAAAATTTTGGAGGCGGGTCTTGCTGATCAGCGTTACGTAATTTTAGGAGGGGGGAGTCATGTCGAACGTTACTCATCGTTACATAGGAGAGAAGGGGTCTGAAATCTAGATTTTTAGCGTTACGTAATTTGTGTACGACACCTTAACGATGACACGCTGTTAGGCATACAAATTCGAGGTAGACGGATGTGATGTATTTTAACTATAGGTCAAGCATGCGAACATGTGGCATACGGACGCGACGACAAATGGTCGGCGTGCGACCAGACCGAACCGAGCGCCATTTTTTTTTTTGAAATTGAGTTTTTAACACTAGTGGATGTTAAAATTGATAATCTATCCCTCATGAAAAAACGAAATCATTTGAACAGTTTATAATGGTATTATAACAACATTTATCTCCAGCAGCTTGCAGGAAGCATACGGGATGAGTAAACTTTGATCGCCGATTACTCAAAATAATGTTTTTGGCGCTTGGTTCGGTCTGGTCGCACGCCGACCAAATGTGCCTGCTATTTACAGTTCGTATGTAAATATTTGACAAAATTTATGGATAGTAACGAGGTTGGGTTTAATCAAAGATGATCAAAGCAAATATGTCGATTCTCATAAATAACCTTTCGCAAGCGTTAATTATAATACCGCGATATAACTATTAGATCCAAATCAGTAAATCACTTGTAAGTCTGCACGAGGCCGTCGCTGTCTATGGAAGGTCAGCGGCTGTTTTGGGTATGCAAATCAGCCTAAAATGTCCAAATACCAACCAATAGATATATGAAATCTGGATGATACCCAGAAATCGGGAAATAACCCTCAACAATTTTCTTCCAGAGCAGTTGTCATACTGTCAATTTCATTTAAACGTAGATGATTTTCAATTGTATATCTCCGGAAGCTAAAATTAAATTGATGACTTTGTCGATAAAGTCAATTTAGATATTGAAAAGATTACTAGTTGGAGTAACTTCAATAGCAATAATTCAAATGCTAAAAAAACTCAAGCAACTGTATTTAAAACGAAACGAATGGTTCTCAATGTAGACTCTCGTATTAAAGTTGGAGAAGATATCATCGCATTTTCTCCAATCGACAAAAATTTGGGTATACTCCTGGACAGTCATATGAAGTGGGATGCGCATGTATCGGCGGCATGTAAGAAAGTATATGGGTCAATGCAATCTTTAGTTGCATTGCTATCCGGTTACAACTCGCGAGATCTCTTACTGTCCTCCTATCCGATTATGGCAACGTACTTTATGCAAATGTTTTTCACGAAAACTTCGAAAAATTAAAATTGGCTTTCAATTCTGTCACCCGCTATGTACATAACATTCGCCGGTTTGATCACATTTCTAGTTACCAGAAATCATTAGTTGGGTGTACTTTCAAAAACTGCTTAGATACATGTCATAACAAACAACTAACTTCGTCAAAGACACCATGCTTCTATCTGCCTATTTAAATGGGTTTTGTGGAGTGTTCTAAATAATGCCTCGTAAAATCTTTTTTTTTTTTTCAATATAACTTTTTATAGTGATTTTCTACAATTTTCAATGTATTGCAAGGTTTTTGTTCTCTTTCAGCTTTTGGCTGATTCGCCTCTAATTCTACAATGTTGTTCATTGACGTTCATTTTTATCTCACACATATCATTGGTTATTGACGATTTTACTAAATTAATGAACCTGCAAATATCTATAGGTAAAACCATTTCTATATTAAATTAAAAGTCGAACACCATTCAATCCAGATATAGGCATTTGTCTTTCGCTGTCTCTTGCACTCGTAAACCTGCGAACCTGCGCTGAAATACTCAAATTCTTTTTCCAATTTATGAAGCTAGTTTGCGATAGCAGCTATCACTCTTTCCACGCAATCAGTAAGCTAATGCAATTGGCAAGTGAGTTGCGTAGACTGCACATTTTTTCCTAAGCTGCAAAAATGTGATCGAATATTTTTTAACCTAAAATAAATGATTTTGAAGCTGTAGAGTCTTTAGCAAAGTTGTTTTTAGGTCATCCTCCAGTTTAAAGAAGTGTGAATAATCCACCTAAAACTGAGATACGAGAAACTTCTTTTTATTTTTACACATAAAATTTCACTTTGTTCGACAAAGTTGTAGCACATTCTGTAAGAAACAACTTTCTCCAAGACACCATACGTCTACCTTTCAGTTCAAATGAACGATTATGAAGTTTTCTTAAGAAGACCCTTTTAAATAAATTCAATCAAACAATCTATTATGTTGTTTACTAGAATAAAACACATAAGTTCACCGAAGAACATCATTTTTATATCTTATATTTATTTAGTTATTGAAGATTTTTTTTTTAAATAATGCACTAATTTTTAGCAAACGCAAAGTTTATCCTTTTTTCCTTAAAAGCAATAGTGTAAAATGGCCCTTTGGTTATCAAATCTGTTACATTAAAAGCAATAAAGTTCTTCTTCAGTCAAGTAACAACCAGCGTTGCAAAGCGAGCGAGAAGCAAAACCTTTCTCCTTCTTTCTGCTTGAGAACGAGACATAGGCTACGCTTCTCAAGGCTTCTACACACACACACTTTCGAGATACTCTTTCTTTTTCATGCATTCCCTTGAGTAGCAGCAAACACGCATCGACACGAAACAACTCTTGTGTATTGCTACTCAGCGACAGTAAAAGAGTACGCGAATTCCTGCTATCGAGTAGGAGTACTCGACTAAAATTGCTCAACTAGGAGGAGTGCTTAAGAAACTGTGCTCGAAAACGAAAATATTTTCTTTATCTACTAGGTTTTGCTTCGTGCACCGACAACCGAACGTGCGGGGAAGAATCTGTAAAGTATCGCATACTAGAAGATGTAAATTATCGGACTGATTTCGAAAGTTTTTCAGGCAGTCGAATGCAAAACCTGTTGAAGCCAACCGCTAACGAAGTAGTCCGTTACCCTATTTGAAATATTTTTTTTGTCCCTCCGCAACTATCGTAATGCATCTTGAAACAATTGTACTCGGCTGGTTGTGCTTGCGAGGAGGGAACTACATGCGAGTAAAAGAGTAAAAACGAGCAAGGAAGACAGCGAGAAAGAACGAGAAATAGCTTTGATGAAGAAAACTCCAGTGTGTGTATCGGAAGCTACGAGCAACTCACTTGAGAAGCTGCATGCTGTTCATGATAGTCTTACTCAACACTGGTAACAACACATATTGTCATATATTTTGTACATCTTATTAATTTCTTCTAGCTGCAATTTATCTGGTGTGTATGAATTTGTTTATTCGTTGTACGCATACGGAGTAGAAAAAAAATAAGACAAGAGCTGCCAAGCAAAAATAATTAAGGAGACAGAAATGAACCTGATCATTGCATCAATACAAATGCAGCGAGTGAAGTATCGATACAATGTATTGCGGTTCTTAGTTGTATGTTCTTCTGCAGAAACACATACAAGCGTGTAGTCGTCATATGTTTTGTTACTTATTGGTTATTGCTTTTTGCGTCTAATGCGCGGTCATAAGACACAAAAAGTAATAAAATGTTGCTCAAAAGCGACAAAATCTTCCCCGTTCGTGTTGGGTGTATAAAATGCGAAGCGATAATATTCATCAACTTGCCATCATCATATATTTTTATTTCTCAACGGAACAGTAAAATAAAACAACAAATTAAGTTGGTTCCATGCAAAACATGCGCGAGTCGCGGCCAGTTTTCAAGGTATATATATTTTCCTAAAAAACAATAGAGAATTGAATTAAAAGTAACACTGGTCGACAAAAGCGGAAAATATTGCCCTAAACCTGAAACAAGTTGCTTTAAAACGATTATAGTTTTTTCGTCATAGCTGTGAATTTTGGTGCCCCTGGGGAATGCAGAAGTGCGTCAACAGGCCGCAGAGTAATTGCTCGCCGGGTTCGTCGCTTTTACGTGTGCTTACGGGAAAACTCAATCGAGTCTCTGCAAAAGTTATAGTAAAGATCGAGAATCGATCAACTGGTTCAAAAGTTATGAATTTTTGAAAATAAAATACATCGCGTAAAGCCATTTTTTATAGTCACCCTGTTTCGAAATTGGTCTCCTAAAGCGCTTCAATTGTGCTCAAAATTGTAGGGATGGATCTTTGTTGAAAATAATTGAACCAGTATTTTTTCGTTGGACCGTTAGGGAGCCTACCTCCGAAATAGATTGACTTAAATCTAAAAAATAACATATTTTTTAAAATTTCTTCATATATAGAGTCAAGTGTGCCCTTTTAAATGAGACCGAGTGACATTTATACAAAAAATATAAAGATAAAAAAAATGCATATATTTTAATGAAAAACAATAATAACTTTGAGTAGATTTGAGATATATACGATGTCAGTATTGCAAATTGTTTCTCTTAAATATCCCTTGAAGTCGTTTAAAAATAGTTTCAAGATGAAAATTGATATAGAAAAGTTAGAGCGAAAAATGTATTTTTTAGTAAAAATCGGTTATTTTCCAAGATAGAAAAAAACTTTAATTTTCAAAGTTACTTAAAATTAAAGATAAAAAAGTTAGATTTTTTCCCTGAGTGGACTTATCACTGCGACCAGAGATTAGATCTATGTGATATTGCCCAGGTGTTTTCTGTACTCCGCACTTCATATTATCAGCAGTATCACTATTGAAGTAAGTAAGTAACAATATCGCCTAATTACAATTCCCTGGAGAGAACTTTCATACATTACTCACACCAATTTTATTATAACAGGGACTTATTCTTGCTAGAAGGAGAGTCAACAGAGCAACTGTAGAATTTCGATAGATGGAAGGGTTCTTGGTGGGAAGCCTGAGAGTAAACCCATGCTAAAGTCCTTTGGCAACCAAATGGGCTGATTCTACTAAGATTCGAACCCACGAACACTCGTTTACCAAGGCGGACTCTGTAACCTTGCGGCTACGGAGCTCGACGATAATTCCCTAGCACCTGTCCGATGGGTTAGAATAAGCGAGTAAAACCTTACCATCCTAGGATAAAAAAAGTTAGATACTTGATTGCATCGAAAATTTGGGTCACCCTAATGTTTGATAATGTTTCAAACAACAAACAATATCGCATGCTTAGCCTGGGGGCTAATAGCGGTCTCGATCGACTAGAAGATTAGTTGAGAGCATTCGTTACCAAATTTTTTTTTGCACATTTTGCATGTTGTAGGATAATTACAACGATACACCGTGCCCCAGTGCTGAGTTGAGAAAATTTCCAGCTCGAAAAGATCCTCGACTCGATCGGGATTCGAACCCGATATCACAACCGTGTGGAAGAACTAGCCGACTGGTTAAAGCCAGAATAATAGCAACTACTTCAATTGAATAATTTTGAGGTGCTGAAAAACGCCATTGGTGTGTCACAATGACGGTGCTTCCCACACAGACGGCAATTTCAAAGTCTAGCATTTAGGAATGTGATCTCCAAATATCAGTGCGGTCCACGCTGTTGGTTCGCTGTTATAGAAGATTGCAATCGAATGAGCGGGGGTGGGAGCTTACGAACATATTCTATTTGAAATCGCCGCCAACTACCCTGCGAGTTGCAACTTGCAACAGTTAACGGAGAGAAAATGAAGACTGAATTTGTGCATGTCTGCTTGTTTAGTTTGATTTAGATTGTCACTGGGAGTTTCGTCTGATAATTGGACCTATTTTAGCCCTGAATGGTCTAAATATGCGTTAACTTAATTTTAAATAGCACTATAATAAGCGTCACATACACACAATTTGACTGCACTTTGCTGAACGCAAAGCTAATTTTCTAATCAATTGCTGTAAGAATGAAGACAATCCGTTGAAAATGATTCCCAAATGTCTGCTCGAAAAAGAACAGTCGAAATTCATACATTATAAACTAAAAATTAGTAACAGAACAGAGTTAAAAAATTATCTTTAATGGACATTAAAGAAAGGTCTATTTATATGGATGGTTGTCAACGGAGGGGGGAGGGATGAAAACCGTCAAAAATCATTTAAATTTTTAGAGTTATTGTGTATTATTAACGACTGGTATGAGTTGTACGGATAGGATTGATCTGGCTTTCTCAGTCTTTTTTAAGATATTATACGACAATCTGTATTTGATAGTGAAAATGTTTAGGGGCATAGTACAATACAATGTCATGCAAAAGTCACTCACATAAACAGTTTCACTATCAGATACAGCTTCCCTTGAAAAAGGCCACCAAAAACGACCGAAACGTCGGGCAATTTAAACAGATTGTCATATATTTTTAGAGTTATTTTTAATTTTTTTCAAAGAAGATAGTAAGCTACCGTAAAACGGGGCGAAAAGAAACAGTCTTCGATATACTTTGCAGTGTACAAAACGTACCGTAATGGCTAGAACTAATGTAAATGCTTTACAACATGAGTCTAGGCTACCTCTATTAAGGGTGTATCTACCATTTTGATAAAAAAAATTCATTCTTATAATAAAATAAATGTTACATGCAGTGTTCAACATTTTCGAAACAAAACAATGAAACTGATTATTCCGCGCTGTCATTTCGATTCGAACAGTTTCATTTTCACTTGTTTCCTTCCGGCCGCTGTCATCGAATCTTTTCTTTCTCTCTTTCCCGTCTGTTGTTCATCGGATCGTTTCAAATGAGACTGATGACTATTTCAATAGACGGAGAGAGTTACGGAGAGAGAGACTCTTTCATTTCCTTCAGCGTCTCAATTTAAACTAGCACCGCATCGCGTCGTTTGATGATAGTTTTCTAATACCGCAAGCCGCAGTTAAAACGGCAATGGCATCCAATAAATACGTTAAGCAAATTCCGATCAAAATTTCGGAATTTTTATCGCTGTTGATCACTGGCGATGCGTAACCACATACTTGTAATTTGTGTAATCGCGTCGTTTGATGATAGTTTTCTAATACCGCAAGCCGCAGTTAAAACGGCAATGGCATCCAATAAATACGTTAAGCAAATTCCGATCAAAATTTCGGAATTTTTATCGCTGTTGATCACTGGCGATGCGTAACCACATACTTGTAATTTGTGTCAAATAAATGTTGTGTGCAGGCCCGGATTTGAGGGGGGGAGGCAAAGGGGGCAAAGGGGGCAAATGCCCCGGGCCTTCCGATTGACAGGAACCCCGTAGTCCCGGGGCGACCTTTTTTTCGCTCGTCACCTTCCAGAACTTTACCTCTAAATGTTTTAAGAAAAGAGGGCCTCACAAACAAATTTACCCCGGGCCTTCCCGGGCCACCCAGCGCCAAAATCCGGCCCTTTTTGTTTGAACAAAAAAAGACTTGTATTAACCTTTTTCAAGATTAGTAGTTTTGTTTCTATTCGCCCCGATTTTTCTATTTACCCCGTTTTACGGTATTTTAATTAAGGGGCACCTTTTCAAAACTTTCCACGGGAAATGTGGTTGGCCCTTTACTATAATTTGATTTTTTTTTGTTATTATTAGCAGTTTTTCTTAGTTGATTTCTTGTCATTATTCGGATAATACTACTCTTAGTATTTTTTTTTCATAGTTTTTGTATTGTATTTTAACATGTTACTTATCTTTGCTAGAAGCACCAGAATTCAGACGATTGGTAAAAAAGGTAAAATCTTTCATATTTTCCAGTTTCAACTCTAGGGCAAAGCCTCTGTCTTCCAGTGTGAAGGAGACTGTTTCAAAGAAACTCTCTTTATCACTATTAGCAAAGTTTCAATTAATGACAGAATAATAGCAACTACTTCAATTGAATAATTTTGAGGCGCTGAAAAGTGCCTTTGGTGTGTCACAATGACGATGCTTCCCACACAGACGGCAGATCCAAAGTCTAGCATTATGGAATGTGATCTTTAAATATCAGTGCGGTCTACGCTGCTGGTTTGTCCGTTTCATACCTGTTTATGTACAATTATACTCCCAGTGGGCTTGTCGTTGTGCACTCGAGCGAGCAAAACAACAGCAACATCAACCAATCGTTTACAAAGTCAAATCATTTGTATACTGTTGTGTCGACTGTGCTGGAGAAGAAAGGTAATGATTGCTTGTTTAGTCTGATTAAAGCTAACAATTGGAGTTTCGTATGATGCTTGGCGTCGTTTTCAGCTCTGATAGGTCAAAATATGCGCTCAACACAGCTTTTTTATTTTTATATAACAATAAGCGTCACATAAACACAATTTAACGCATTCTGGTAAACAAACAGTTGATTTTCTAATCAATTGTTGCAAGTATGAAGGAAACCCGTTGAAAACTGACTGAGTTTTAAGCATTTGAAATTTAACAATTTTGTGACAACACTCTAATGCAGCCCCAAGACGAGATTCTACGTCAAACAAAAGAGAAATAATCGGAAAATAATGCATAAATTAACTAGATCTTGAAACACGAGATTGAAATTAAAAAAATGATATGAAAATGGTTTCCGAATGACTGCTCGAAAATAAGCGATCGAAACGATATTGGACAAGTTTTAGTGTTCACAAAGAGGGGATATTTTCAAATTTTTAAAAGAAAATATTCAACTATTTTATTTAACTATGACAATTTAAAAAAGTTGTTTGTTTTTTTCAGTATATTTTGACATCGTTTTTGTATTACATTTTAGCGTGTTGTTGCTACTTTTAAAACGACTTTCAAATTTTTGAGACGACTTTCGAATTAATTTTGCAAAATTTTTTAATGATTTTAATGTTTTTGTATGATTTTCAGGCTATTTTGATGTTATTTTCAGGTCATTGCAAGCCACTTCTCAGTAATTTTTAATTTTTCAATTAGATTTTTGACTCATTTATGAGTTTTTTCAAATTATTTTGCGTCATTTTGTAATCCTTATGAGACAATTTTGGGCCTACTGTGTGAATCGATTTCATCAATGTATAGTTTTCTCAAGTCAAGAAATAGATTTTCTTCAACTCGTCCAAAAAAAAACAATTTAGTAGATATAAAAACTGTTGGGATATAATTTTTCAAAGATTACACCTATAAAAATTCGATTTCAAAAATAAGCCTTGAATGAGAATAGTCTGAATAGTTGTGAAAAGGTTTCATCAGAATCAAACCTGTTCGTTTCGGATTTCAGCATTTCTAAGATTCAGGCATTGCTTAGTGGTTTGACAAGGGTTTCAATACCACAAACTATGATATATGAAATAAATCAACTATCTAAGTAAATTGTATTGTAGCACCGCTTAAAAAACTGAGTATCTTGTTAAATTTTATCAGCAATAAACTGCCGTAATCTCGCAGACTGACGTATGCGACAGCGAGTGAAATTTTCAGTACGAAGCTTTTTCCAAAAACGTTTATATAATGAGTGTTAGGACGAATTTCAACAATCTGATCTGTACATAATGCATTGATATAATTACAAAAAATTGCCGAACATATGTTTTGTGAAAAACGGTTTATTAACTGAAGTTATGTTACCAACGTCATTTTGTTGTAGAAACAGTGATTTTTTTCTCACTATTTCTACAACCGATGGACGTACATCCATCGTAGTATGCGACAAGTCGCTCAACTTTTTTTTTCATAATCAGGCAATAGTCGCGATTCGAGAATACTTTTTCAGCAATGAATTTGGTTTGAAATATAATAGCCTCTACCATCTTCCATCTGCACTTCTTCCGTACGAAAATCAAGTGCGCTTTAGTTGTCCACGAGCGTGGACCAAGCTTCGTGGCCTCAGAGGGCTACAGTATGATCAAAGTTTTGTAGATAGTCAACTGCGTTCCGCTGCGAATTTGATTCGAGCAGTGCGTCCTCCGGAGTCCAAAAAAGGCACGATTTTCCGCCTTAGGACCTCGACGAATTTCTCTGCTAATGTCGTTCTCGGTAATCACCAGTTAGCCTAGATGCACGCACTTGCCAACTACCTCAATTTCATCCCCGCCAAGCTGAATCCGTGGCCGGAGATTAACACGGTCTTTTCTGGGGTCAATTGTAGGCTTCTGTTCATCATCCCGTTTAAGAAAATATCCGTATTGAGTGGTATTCGATAATTTTGGGATGTTTTCCAGAGAGCAGAATTCGTCATCTTGGATTTCTAAAAGGCTTAATTTCTGGCCTCTGGGTATCATTCTGATTCCGGAAATTCTCATATTGGGTGGTATTTGGCCATTTTGGTCTGTTATTTAGAACCCAAAATTTGTCATCATAGAATTCAAAATAGTCTCTGGGGACAATTCTTGGCTCCTGGGCATCATTTCGATCATTTTAAGCTATTTTCCGGAAATATTGTTTCAAATATGTGTTTTATTTGTACGGAACCCTTCTCTTGCAGAGAAGAGAGAGGTGTCGTATTACCTTACCATAGAAATATTTCCTGCTCCCAAAAGCATCTACATGCAAAATTTGGTTTATTTGCGAGTCGTTGAATGCAATAAAAGCATCACAAACGTAGTTGGGTTGGATTTACGTCACGTTGAGTAGAAATGGCGGTTACGTCATTGCGTTTTCGTGAATAAATGACGCTATTTGTTGCACTTTTGATAAAATTTTGGTGCCTATAGGTCCGGTTTGGTGTGTTCTATCGTTAAATCGCAAAAAACACAAATCGGTCACTTTGGCGCTTACGTCAGTCTGCGAAATTACGGCAGTAAAAGTATTAAACTTGTTCCAATTACAGCGACACCGGTAGTTATTGCACATTTCCCTTTATTCGATGTTTAATTCAGGCAATTAAGTATGTTATTAATAAAGTAATATGGGCAATGTTAATGACCAGTCGACCTTGGCTTGCACCTAATGTTTCATTGAAAACCGGTTATACAAATCATTTCAAATCATTTGTTTCAATTCATTCAATTCAATTCATTTTATATCAAATTAAAGAAACATTTGTTTGCTAAGGGCTGTTTTTGATTACAACTGCGTTTAAGATGAAGTAATAAAATCATAACAAATTGTATGAGAATTTTTCGAATGCATTTCTGAAACCTTCCGGTAATGTTCACAGATATTACTTTGTTTTTAATCAATCAAATCCTGCAGGCAACTCACTAAACTCGAAACAGAGCTAATAAAATCTCCACCACTGTAATTACTATTAGAAATACCCTGTTTCCGAACTTTTTCTATGCTCGTAAAACTTTTCCTATCTAGCTAGTAATAGTTGTAGCAAAAAAATATAAACCCTATTCTATCATCTTCAGACAGACTCGTAAGCCCCGCGCATTCGATCTTCCAACTCTGCGCTCAGCCTTACAAGCTTCGGAAGTCGGAAATTAAACGTCATACGAGTTTCGAAACTTTCAACGGAAACTACCTGGCCAGCGGCGACGGAACGGCATCAACTACTACTGCCGTAGGGCCGAGGACAAATGCATCACTCTAATTTGCTGTCCTCTTCCTCCACTCACCGAGTACTGTCGGACTAGAGTCGGACTGGGTGGGGTGGGGAAAGGGTAAGCAAGAACGGTATTGATATAATTAAAAAGAAATTAAAAAGTTTTCCTTACGACAGGAGGACTAGCCTCGGCACAGGTGGGCGGCGACGGCAGATGCGCAACTCTCTGATAGTGCAAAACGCAATGTGCAAAACAGGACAAAAAATAACCTAGAATGATCACGATAAAATGAAAGTTTATTTTGTGACGATTCAAGCGTTGCTCAATTCGATGAGTTGAGAAGAAAGTTTTCTTTTTTCCTTCTCAAAAGAAGTAGAAGAAAAAAGTATATTTGAAAACTTATATTTGTACAATCAATTGCAACCAACTAAACGGACAGTAAATTGAAAGTCGATTGAATGTTGAATTATGGTGCGTCTTTTAGCATGGGTTTTTTTTCTTCGGCGTTGGGTTAATCGAATTGAATGGCCGTTACGAATCGTCCTGCATTACCAAACTACACCGCATCACTTAAAAGGCCTAGAGCTCCATCATCGTCACATTCAAACCCTCTAATAAAACTTGTCAAACGTAATTACCATGGACAGTGATTGATAGCGCGCTTGCTCCAAGCCGACACGGATCCACCCCAGGACGGACATTGCACCTGCACGCCAAGGCGTGTGTGTGTCAGGCGGGAAAAACGACGCAACCCACCTTTTTATTGAATCGTGTATTTTCCCTACCTCAGTACCAGGAATAGGTGGCAGAGCCATCCGGCCGTTTGTGTGGCTGATGTGTGGCTTACGGGGCTGACACAATCAACCGGAGTGTGACAGTGAACCATCAAGTATCCCATCTCTGATTTCTACCACCAGGCTATTAGATGCCACTGACAGCCCAACAAACAACAACCACCTGTCAGTAGCTGTTGTGTGGTGGAAAAGCTAGCCCAGAGCTTGGCACTTTGAAGGCGGTTTGTACTTTTCATTTCAATCGTTGGGTTGAAATGAAAAGGCCAACCTGTGGGGGTAAAATAATAAATGGACATGGATGGATTTACTTATTCATTCAGAAACTGTTTTGAATTTCGTTTGAATGCTGAATATTGGGTAGAATCACTGTTTTTTGGTTCAAGCTGTCCTTGTTCGAGTTTGATTTTGTTCACACGGCAAGTTTTTATATTATATATACCACTTCAGACATATCAATAAAACTAGTAGTTCTTACTGCTCCTCTAAAACATCATTGAATATTTCAGTATCACTTAGACATGACTTGCATTTGCTAAGGCGCTAGTCTGTGGCTCGTAAGCAGCAGTAGAACAGTGATAAGTTTAACCAATTTCGAACGAACAGCCAAAAGGGATGTTAAATTATTTCCGATAGGTACTACCTACAGGCGATCGGAAATGTTACCAGCCGGAATTGATTGACAGTCGTGTAAAATATAGAACAGATTTCGACGGTTGCTTACCGGTCAACTACTGGAATGCTACGGTTGGACTCTGAAAGAAGAACAATAAAAGAAAGAAAACATTAGAGCCGGGATGAGAGTTGTAATCATTCGATTACGAAACGAATTAGCAGACTTGTGATGATGGTTTTTAGAAGAACTTTGTTGTAATTAAATATTCAATGCGATTAAATCCATTTACATACAATATCTAAGCGCTCGTGGCAACAACGCTTTTCCATCAGACTATTCCCAGTCGCAAATTAAAATCACCATAATCCGTTCCTCCCACCAGGTGAGAATTCAATCAACTAATCCAATCCCGCTGAACGAAAAGACTGTTGAAGCGTGCTTGGCCGTTTTAATCCCTCTGGCCAATTGTTGTGTTTTGCGAAGCAGGTCACCCCTGTCGCAAGGATGTTTTTCCGAACAGCTTTACTAACAATTCAGTTCTCCTCCTTCGATTCCTGTGAAAAAGCGATTGATACCTATTTGTATTGCGATGGTGAACTAATGATTATTGTTATTACAACGATAGCACTGAAACTGATCCTATGCTCTTGTTGACAATACCAATTATTATTATCAACGTTTCAATAGCAACGTGCAACAACTTAAGAACTTCTCAGATGCTAGGGATTTGTCCAATAGATTGGAAACCGTAAACAGAACGGAGAATATTGAGTTTTTCTCTGGATTCAATAGAAACAGAGGGGGAGCCGAAACTTTTTATCGTCTCAAAAGTCAATTCGAATGAATGCAAGAAATACCCAATTCGACCTTCGATGTTCGATGAACACATTTGTAGCAGAAGTACATACGAAAGTTCGTTATTGTTTGACAGTAATAAAAGTTTGGCTTACCCATTCGGAGGAACAACAGATTTTGCTCGAAACCGAAACTCCCCGCTATGGATGGAGAATTGAACGAGATGGAAGTGAAAAGGCCGTCGAAATGGGAAAAGAAAAAAAACGCTGCAAAATGTCAGTTTTATTGTAAAAGTTTTTCATTTTTGCAACTCATTGAATGATTCGATTTGACTACGCTTCCATTCGCCTACGTTCGAGCAATCTCAAAGTTGCAAATATCGAATGCGGTGAAGGGGGAGGAGCGAAGACTGTTTGATTGTTTTATTTCGCGAGCAAAGTGTAATCGTTTCAGAAGCAGGAGTCGTTAATAAGTTCAAGGTAAAGTACATCGTGAAACAATTGTTTTTTAAGTTGAAAATGCAATTTTTTTTTTTTTTTTTTTCAGAGCAGACCTTCAAGCCTGTAACTTTTAATTCAATGCTCTACTTTTCAAATCAAATTAACAAATCACAATAACGAGCTTTAAATTTAAAGCCTCAATTCAGAACACTGCATGTTGAACTAAACTTGAAATGAAAGACTCCAAGAATTTGCTCTAGATGTTCAATGTAACATTCAAACTTCCAGCCATTGAATGTCAAACTTAAGAAAAGAAACTTCTTGATTTCCTTATATATGATAAAAACCTTGATTTTTAAAACCAAAACTCTGATTATTGAATTTTGATTTAACACTGAAATGTAAACTTCAAGCACGCGAGAGAACACTTCTAATCTTCAATCTAAAAATTTTATACTCTCAATCTCAAAGTCTTCAAGACCCGAGCAACAAATTAAATTTGGGCTATAAATTCCATCCTCATAACTGTAACAAGTATCTCAGAATATTTGAATTATATTGAATGATTCCGAGCTCGAAACTTTTAACGAAGACTTTAAATTTAAAGGTTACTCAATTTAAATGTATAACTCTGTGCTAGAAATAAAAATAAAATGCAAGAATTTCTGAACTAGGTCACATAAGAAGTTCTTGCATTTTTCTGATGAAACAGTTCAGCAATAATAGCCATAGGAACCAAAAATTCGGTTTTTCTTATAAATTATATAACTCATCGAAATATCGGTCGATTTTTATTAAACAACTTCTGTTGGATTAATAATTAAGTGCAAGTATATTTGTGATTTTTTTCTTACAAAAATAAGTTGAAATTTCGAATTAAAGTGAAAAATTTCGTAAACAAATTGTTTTTGAAAAGTAAGTTTTTTTTGAATGAAACGAGACAAAAAAAAAATAAACGCAAATAACTCAACACGTTTCGAATAAATTAGCACAAACCTGTATATATTTCGAAAGCTCTATCATTCTCTTTCCAAAACTGCCAGGACATTAAAAATCGGTTGTGAAATGACCGGGTTAAAAAAAATTGTTTAGGTTTGGTGTTATTTCGCTACCATGCGGCCGTCGTTATTCCTCCCGCGGGAAACAAGGTGTCTAGCATCAGCAAATCAGTCCGGTGAGGCAATATCGAGAAAATATTCGATTTCAGACTATGCTGCTTCGAATGTCTGTCAGTCTGTGGGAATGGAATTTTGTGACTATATGCTAAGGTTTTCTTTTACGCGGGGAATGTGTTCCGAATTTTTATAGGCCAGGATAAAAAGTATTTTTTTGAGTTATAAATATTACGAGAAAAACCGTCATAAAATGTTTCAACCTTATTTGAACATGGTATTTGTCAATCTGGAGACCAAAATGCAATATTTCAAATTTTCAGTAGGTTGTAATCGTAAATTTTAAATTTTCAAGTAAGTTGTTATTTTTGACGTGGGAGTACGTCTTTGTTTTCTATACTTGGATGCACACTGTGAAATTGGGAATGAGACTGGCAAATGTTACGTCAGATTTCAAACGATAATTACAACATAACCACATGATGGATTACAATAAACAATATGTTGTTGGATAGAGAAAATGTTGGACAATTTTGTAATACGCTAGTTATTACTATTGTTTCATTGCTAAGCGGTAAAAATTGATAAAAAGTTTCGAGGACAAATTTACACGAGCAATGAACCAATCACATGCGACCAATCCTAGCACAGACGACATGAATAGACACCAACCATTCCCTGTGGTATTCTCTGTATCACTATCAAGAGAAAAAAAGACAGAGTCTCCTCGTGCCAATAGCTCAATTTATTAATTTATGTTTGCTTCAATGAACTTAAGCTAACTTGATATCTAAAAGTAAAAGTGAAAGTAACAGCCGGCGAAAGCTTGTGAATTTTTTGTCAATTCAGTTAGATTTATTCAGAAGGTTTTTTATTTGCTGACATTTACATTCTCTGTTTTACGAAGACAGCTTATCTACGCATATTATTTGTTAATTTAAAAATAAAAAAAGAATGTAAAAACGTTAAATAATTTCGCTTTTACATTCTTTTTTCATTTTTAACTTAACAAATAATATGCGTAGATGAGCTGTCTTCGTAAAATAGTGAATGTAATTGTCAAAAAATAAAAAAAACTTGTCCAGCAAAAAACAATAATGAATCTTTGTTGTAATTGTTGATTGCTACGATTTTTTGCTGAATTTTGCTGGTAATTTTGTTCAACATTCTTCTCATGCTTAAATTATCTACAGAGTAAGATTTTATAAGGAATTTTATTTAATCAGGGTTAAATAAGACAAAACCATTCATTATGATAAGGTAAGTATTGTTAGATTTGGTTTTTTTGGAACTAGAATTAATTCTGTTTTTTAGAGCATTATGAGAAATTCTTGGTGCTTCTTAAACCACAACTATACGTTTGTCCTTTCGAGTGTTGTTAAATATATTTTGAAGAAAAATTTAAGGGAAGACTGACAATAAAAATACATGAGTCACTGAACAAACGAATTGATTCTGTCTGTGAACTCTGTAACCTTTGTAACAAAAATCCCTCTCATTGCAGTGTTCAGTCCCACGTCATCATTTCATACAACCCTGTATGAAATGTATACCTGCAGTATTTTCAAAAACGGAATATGATTACTTGTGTGTGTATGTGTGTGTGTTTGTGTGCTTGTGTTTGTGTGTGTGTGTGTGTGTGTGTGTGTGTGTGTGTGTTTGTGTGCTTGTGTTTGTGTGTGTGTGTGTGTGTTTGTGTGTGTGTTTGTGTGTGTGTGTATGGTTCTTTGTGTATGTGTGTGTTTGTGTCTGTGTGTATGTGTGTGTGTCTGTGTGTGTGTCTGTGTGTGTGTGCGTTTGTGTGCATGTGTTTGTGTGTGTGTTTGTGTGTGTGTTTGTGTGTGTGTGTGTGTGTGTGTGTGTGTGTGTGTGTGTGTGTGTGTGTGTGTGTGTATGTGTGTTTATGTGTGTATGTGTCTGTGTGTACGTGTGTGTGTCTGTGTGTGTCTGTATGTGTGTATGTGTGTTTATGTGTGTGTATGTGTGGGTATGTGTCTGTGTGTATGTGTCTCTGTGTGTGTGTCTCTGTGTGTGTGTGTGTGTGTGTGTGTGTGTGTGTGTGTGTGTGGGAACCTTTTTAGATCACACTATCTGGCAGTGATATAATGGAACTTTCATGAGGACTTTTCTCGAGAAGAGAAAACTTTTAATACCTACCGCCAGAGCTGTCATTCGCACACTTATTGTGCTCAGTGTGTTAATTTTACGTCAAGGCACAACGAGAACGGTACCTACACATTTTGACAACCAGAAGGCACAAAGAGAAAGAACGAAAACGTTATGACTATGAAAGATATCACCAAGTAAGAAATAATTCAAGAGAGGGAGAACGGAACCACACTTTGTGCTGCTTTTTGTAACACATTGCGTGAGAACAAAGAGCTTCAGTTTGAGCAGTTTGCGTTGCGTTGCGGGTAGAAAAAAATAGCGGAGAAAAGAAACCAGGAAAGTTCTCCATGGCGTGGACGTGTTTCTTAGGACATATTAAGCACGTCCAGACATGTTTCTGTCCCGGCATTAGTAAAATCGCTACATGCATTTTCTACTGATACCGTTCATTAGGGTGGTAATGACTTGTATGGAAAAAAATGTCCTTCGTCGCATTTAGAAGTTCGTTCAGTCGAAAAGTGAAACTTTAACCGATCGACTTTTTTAATTTTTTGTTTTTGGATAACACCAGATCTCGCATTTGATGCATTTTTTAGACATTTGGCATCAGAATTTTTTGATATTCAGAAATTTATGAACTACATGTGCATTTTTTCCAATAGTCACAAAATAACGCTTTCGTGTTCCCGAAGTCAGATTAAGCTGAAGTTTAGTATAGAAACTAAAATAATCATGTTATAAAAATCTTGTATGTTTTAGCTTTTCAACGGTATATTAACTATTGAAATCGGAACAGTTGTTTGAGCGCAATGAGCATCTTAAATCTTCCATTTCGCCAACCAAAAACGTTACATGTTCAATCCAGTTTTCACAGAATGTACTTCACTATACTAATATAGTGAAGAAAGACGTAGTCCCACGTCAAAATAAAAAATACGCGCTAAAGTCTAAAAAAAACCTATTTTGACTATAACTTCAAATTTTGGGGGTTTTGGAAAATTTCTAGTATGAGCGAAGTTTACACTCAATAAGACCTACAACCTACACTAGGTCACTTCAGAAGTTTTGCACTTTTTTTTCATTTGTAGCACAGTGTTATTGCATGACCGTGATTGATGCGTGTGAAATATTCAGCACAGTATGACAGCTGGTAATGAAGATGAAAATATAGTGTTTCTAAAGAGCGCTGCGTTCATTGCAAATGAAAATTGTAATTGCGTAATATTTCCGAAGAATTTCGCTATTGAAAATTATTAAATTACGCCAAACAAGTTAAACACATAAAGAGAAAATAGTGAAACAGTGTGTGGGTAGAATATCAATAAACCAAATGAATTTAATATTTTTTAGCAAAAAAATCACAGTTTAATGAAACTCGAAAGCATCTCAGGGGTGATTTTGAAAAAAAAAAAACTTGTAGCTCGGACAGAATGACTACAAAATTCTGGTTTCAACAGATAGGGCTGTTGGGAACATCATCAACTGAAATTATTGGGGTCGCAAGTCAACTGGGATTATAGGAGCAAAAAATCATTCATTGAATATTGAGGCAGTCCACGCTACTTCGCAAATCGAGTCCGATCGATCAACTAATTTTATTATCCACAACTTTTCCAAACACACCAAAAACAAGTACAATAGAAACTTAATTATTTTTTGACAATGCTGAAAACGAACATTCAATAACAAGTAAAAAATAGCTTAAGTCGTTTTTCGGTGTACTTTTTGAGATATTTAATCTTGTGTGATAAGGCTGATACAAATTTTGAAAAGTTTTTATGTCCACGGTTATCAAAGTTAGCTAAGGGGAGGGCAAAAAATAAATAACACTGAGAAGAAAACCTAAATTAATCCACCTAGCGGTCAGACCCAGCCTTTCTCATTCAAACTTATTATTTGTAAAAGTAGATTTACATGAACGCTTCAATCCAATAAATGTGTATTCACTTTTCTAAAATAATTATGTTGTAATTGAAGTATGAAATATGAAATTTGACGTAATGTAAATGTTTTTGTTTATATGACGACTGAAACGGTTAGTTTGATGGGTTTATCGGCTTAATCAGTCCGTGTATACTAGCGAACAAATCGTTTTTGCTAGTATACACGGACAGATTAAGCCGATAAACCCATCAAAGTAATGTAAATGCTCAAGAAATAGCGAAATAAAAGAAATGACTCTCAATTTCGAACAATTCAATCACGAGCGATACCGGGAACATTCAAATAGTACGATACCACATTTAAATTATATTGAGGCCCCATATATTGATCAAAGCAGGTATAGTTTTAAATAGCCTTTTAATTTCTTTTCTTTCCATAACTTTTGAACCACAAATCAAATTGTTATGAAGTTTGTTATTTGTTAGTTTGATAGATGACTCGTTCGTATGATACTAGTTATATTCAAATAAGTCGTGTAATCTTTGAGCTAATAGACTTTCGCTGTTTTATTAACAATTTAATACATAACGGTGGCTTAAGTTCGATTATAACCAAATGAAATGGGAACGTATAGGGCAACCAAACTTTGTAACCACGTGTTGAATCATAATTCATCAGTTAACCCTTAACTAGCCCGTTCATCTGATAATAGCAAACCAAACAAAGAGAAAAGTGAGTGAGTTTATGTATTCTTCGGAATATGTTTCTTTCCATAGCTAGATTTCACATTTTTAACAGGCAAAGTAATAGTCCGATTGCAAAAAAATCAATAGGGTCTTATGGGGTAACTAGACTATGACACTGATTTTGTGGAAATCGGTCCAGCCATCTCTGAGAAACTTGAGTGAAATTAAATAGTCTTCAGAAGACGTTTCTTTTCATAGCTTTTGAACCACATGTTCAATCTATATAAAATTCAAAAGTTAAGGGTTTTCGAGATAGCCCGTTCATTTGATATCAATTTTATTGAAATCGGTTGTGTGGTTTCTGAGATATTGATGTTTCGTGATTTTTACATTTTTAAACATCACCTCTAAAATAAAAATCCAATTACAAAAAAATTAATAGAGTCTTATGGGACAATTAGAACTTTCATTTACATATAATTTCATTAAAATCGGTCCAGCCATCTCTGAGAAAAGTGAGTGAAAATAAAAATCTGCACATACACACACACACATACATACATACAGAAAATGCTCAGCTCGTCGAACTGAGTCGAGTGATATATGCCATTCGGCCCTTTGCAGCACTTTCATATCTTCGGTTTTGCAAGTGATTGCCGTACCTTTCTAGGAGAAAGGCAAAAAGTTAAAAAAATTATTAATTAGGAGTAAAATATTCGTGCTGAAGAAATAGCGAAATAAAAGAAAAGACTCTGAATTTCGTACACTTCAATCACGAGCAAAACCGGGAACGTACGAATAGCACAGTACCAAATTTAAATTTTGTTGAGGCCATATGTTTGGAATAAAAATATGATTATAGTCAAATAAAATGGGAACCTATAGGAAAGCCAAACTTTTCATTTGACACTAAGATTGTTGAATTTTGTCCAGCCATTTTTGGGAAAACGAGTGAATTTGAAAAGTCACCTGAACATGTTTCTTTTCACAATTTTTGAACCACGTGTTTATGCATTATAAAATTCATCAATTAACCTTTAGCTAGCCCGTTCATTTGATACCAATATTGTTCAAATCGGTTGTGATTTTCATATTTTGATACGTTACAGACAAAGTAACAGACCGATTACATTGAAATTCAATAGGGTGTTATGAGGCAGCTAGACCTTTCATTTGACACTAATTTCGTGGCAATCAGCTCAGCCATCTCTGAGAAAAGTGAGTGAGTTTAAGTAGTCTTCGGAAAATGTTTCTTTTCAAAGCTTGATTTCCTATTTTTAAACATAACAGGCAAAGTAAAAGTCCGATCGCAAAAAAAAATCAATAGGGTCGTATGGGGTAATTAGACCTTCCAAATGACACTGATTTTGTGGAAATCGGTTCAGCCATATCTGAGAAACATGAGTGAGATTAAACACTCTCCAGAACACGTTTCTTTAACTAACTTTTGAACCACATGTTCAATCTTCATGAAACTCAAAAGTAAAGGGTTTTTTAAGTAGCTCGTTTTTTTAAAACCAATTTTGTTAAAATCGGTTGGGTAGTTTCTGAGATAATGATGTTTCGTGATTTTCACATTTTCAAACATAACCTCTAAACTAAAAATCCGATTGCAATGAAATTCAATAGCAACCTATGGCGCAACTAGACCTCTCATTTGCAATTGATTTCATGAAGATAGGTCCAGCCATCTCTGAGAAAATCGAGTGAGATTGGGAGAGCGTTACATACACACACACATACAGAAAATGCTCAGCTCGTCAAACTAAGTCGATTGATATACGAGATTCGACCCTTTGGAGCACTTTTATACCTTTGGTTTTTCCAGTGATTGATATACCTTTCTAGGAGAACGGCAAAAAAAAGGAGTAGCTTTCATAAAACATTGTGTGCAAGTTACGACGTTTGTAATATGCATGCAAAAGTGTGTTAAAAATATCACATTATCATCATTATTATTCATTTGGCTTGCCTTTTGATGTCACTTTCACTGTCACTGGACTTGTTTTTTGCTAAATCAAGCATATACGCTGTCGAAAAGTCTATAATATAAACAAAACGGCTTGAATTTTTTTTCTTCCCCTCCCAATTTTCAACATTTTTGAAGGGGGGGGGGGGGGGGTTGACATAAAATTAAAATGAAATTTGTATCGGCCTAATTTGGAAAATTTGGCACAGAAAAAAAAATAACCTTCAAATTTGCTGAAGACTGATATAGAAAATTTTATCTATCAGTCATCATTTTGAATAGGCCCTTTTAAAACAGCAGTCGCGAATCAATATGAACAGGCGATATCATAAAATGACCTTGTTATCGAAAAGGAACAACTATGAAAAGTTTCAGCGAAATCGGAAATGACATGCTAAAAAATATTTTTTTACCTATTTTCCATGGAATGCCTCAATAGTAATACACGCAAAAATTGGATGATGCGAAAACAGTACAACATTGTGCGTTTCTAGTGCAATTGTTGATGCAGTTTGGAATCAGTACGATTGTTGCGTGTTGGGCATAATGCAAACCATGCTCTAGCGTTGATCGTTCGCCCGAAACTGAAGTTTACCGGAACAAATCGTGCGTGCATATGATATATATTCTGATTTCAATCTATGTCAATATATTCGCAGTACAACGGTTGTGTTATGCATTTCACACATTTATTGTGCGATTTTACTGTAAAACTTGTGCGAATCGGGAAGACACATTGATTGTACAAGACTTAAACTTTTGCGTGTAGAAGCAAGAAGCAAAACGAACTATTTGCTACTATTTACCTATTCTACTACTTTAAGATCATATACTCAACAACAACAAAATAAGAATATGAAAATTTTTAAACTTCATTACTAAATGTTTTGGTTGTGGTTATTTTTTCATACTAATATCATACTATTTAAAAAAATGTGAGCATAGAAAAATTAAACGAAAACGATAAGCAAAATAATAATATATAAAAAAAAATCCGGCACAAAACAGTTTGAGGCCAAGGATTAAACTACAATTATTTTTGTTCGATAAATATTGAAAGTTATCCATCAATTAAAGCTAGTATATTTTGAAAGTTGCTAAAATTCACTTTTATAATGAATCGGAGCGGTCTGAAGCACGTATCACATACCAATCAATAAGAGTGCCACTCAAGTGAAAACAAAAAGGACATTCTCAAACCTCCAATGACATTTTTCGCTCCTCACAAAGTTCAATGATGCTGCAAAAATAATCACATCAGTACTCAGCGCAAAGGCTAATGAAAAATGTGCTGTTTATTTTTCCCACATTAGTGCTTTTACCACTTCGCACAGTTGCAACCCACGAAGCTCTCGAAAATAACTGAACGCAACAAAAACGTTCAAGAGCGACAAACCACTAGTCGTCATCCGTTTAAAGAGCCACTCGCGTGTCAATGCTCTCGACGAGTGTGACAGTGGTGCCGTTACCGCGGGCCAGCGGCTTTTGATGATTGAAGTTTCGATTGTTCCACTTCGATGCGTCATATCGAGCGCCACTCACGCCACTGATGCGATAATTGCACAGAGAGATGTAGAACAAAACAAAAAGTTGCATATGAATTTGAATTGCTTCACACCCCACAAATAACACCTGGCGAAATAGCGCCCATACATTTCAATCGATCTGTGATTATCTGAATGATTTTTGTAGTACACTCGAGAAAAAAAAAAACAAACAAAGTGTATCACAGTACCTATTGATGTGAACGTGATGTGTGACAGTGTGTAACCCGCTGATGGAAAGTTGTCGCGATGTCACGCATAGCTAAGCTCAGCATATGGTTCGCAGGTACCATCAGGATCGGCCTGGCCTGGTCTGGTCTGGTCCGGGTTTGGCTTGTCGACCCCGCTCACGTCACCAATAATATCATTTGCATTTTGATTGGAATCGAAATTTACCGAAATTCAATCAATTTCCACGCCGATCAGTGGGGCGTTAGACACACAGACACACATATACCCGCAGCAGCACCAGTGGAAGCGGAAGGTTTTGAGTCAATTTCATTAGAATTGGGACACATCCGTGGTTTCCGTGCGTCTCCATGCCGCCTAAACGTGGAAATTCGACTGATGACTGATGGCATTGCGCTGCACAATCAAATGGGAAGGGAAAGATTGATAGCGATAGACCGTCCCCGACAAGGGCTTGTTTACATTTTGTGGCGCGTATGCGAATTGTATGAATTGGAATCGACAAATTTACCGGAGCTTTGGCAAATGGGAAACATTTCTTTTTTTCTCCTGTTGTTGCGTGTTCCGTGCGCTGAATAACTTGGGGGTGGTTATTTATGATTGATGGATTCTGATAAATTTGGCAGATTACGTGTTATTTTATTACTTCATAAACAAAACTTATACTTGGGAACCGCAGAGAGGACATATATGAATTACGCAGAAAAGAGCTGTCAGGTTTGCGCCAACAATTGACTGATTGATTTATCTGTGATTCGTTTGTCACGGCATTCGTGAGCATTTGTCCTCCAAACAAATTTGCCGCATCATCAAACCGACATTTTTACTCCCCCAAGAATCGTGGCTTTTTGTCGCTAGCAAATATCTCAATCCACAGAACGACAATAAACAAAGCGTTGTTCAACAACCTGCCAAGAAGCCGGATTTCCTAGCAACCCACCCAGAACAACAATAGAGGGGAGAGAGAGAGAGAAAAAAACGGGTTTCGCCTGTAATTTTCTTTCTGACAGCAATTTTAATTGATTCCATTATTCCTTGCCGTGCCGTGCCAACCGCCACTCTAGGCTTTCTCGCTCGCCCATTTCCATCGGTTAAAGTGTAGGGCAGTCGACTTCTCGCTAATAGTGGCATGAATAATTATTTTGGGATTTTCCACTGCATCCACTCTGGTCCGGTTGAGGGTGCATTCGGAAACGGATACGAGTAAGTGTGGGGGGGTGAGGGGGGGGTAAACTTTGCAGTTGACAGCCAGAAGTGACGTGTACCGATTTCAAAGGAAAAATTTAAATAATGGGCGGTACAATTGAAAATAATTGCGCGGTTCTTCGCGAGCAAATTGCCGGTCGACTACACAGGAGAAAGAGAAAAATGTTCAAAGGATGTCTTCCGTCAACGGGAGCAGCACTGCTGCAACACTTGACGGGAACTGATTTACATCCGGCGGTACTGGAAAATGTGACTAAATTTCACTTAGCATGGATCGAGCTGAGATTGCGTTCTAATGACACCCATTTGAGTGAAGAATAATGGATGTCTAAGCACTGGTCGGGGTTTCAAGTGAAACACTGTTGGATTTAATCTCGTCAATTTATGAATAATTTTGCATAATTCGGAAAATATTTGTCCTTGCTCTGGAGCCGGAGGATCATCGACGGCGCAGAGTACCTACAAACAGCTCTGTGCTTCGATTTTGTTGTCAACTATATCCCGTGTTGTGCTGCTTTCCAGCACACAGCTGGCTCCAGCGGCATAACTTTAATTCGAACAACATGGTACCAATTTGTGAGCTATTTTCCGAATTATCACTACAGACGACAACGCTCTTTCGTCTTGAATAATTTATTCAAAAATATTCGATAATTACATGCTATTAAAACTGAGATGCTAGTAAAGCGTCTTTGAGCGGGTTTCGTAAATTATTCAGTTAATAAGAAATTGAAACGAAGCAAGCATTTCAAGCTGGTGTATCGTGGGAATGGATGTATTATTCTGCGTAAATATATTTTCTTAACAATAACGACAAAAACTAAGTCATTTATAAATACAGATAGTTATCGATTATTCGAAGTGACGAACAATGATGACTGTATGAAAAAAAAACTCATCATCGAATTTCGAAAACCGACCATGTACATTGTGTTCATTGGTCCAAAACATAACCTGTGCAAAATTTTGGCCCAATCGGACATAATTTAGGGATACCTCAAAGCGCTAAGAGTTGTGATCATTTGACCCTCGAAAATCTGCCAAGAGGAACATGGACACAAGAATATCAATCCCATTTTAATTGTTTTTGGGACCCTAGCAAAAGAAAAATGCACCACTCTAATAAAATTCAAGTTCGAGAGGCCTAATACACATTAAATTATTTTACATGTGGTTTGGAGCGAGTTGTGAGTCATTTCAAAATTCAATTCTAAAACATCTCATATTGGGCTCTCGGTTGCCCAAAACAAGACTAAATCCTAAAAAATTTATTCGCGGCCATAAATTATTTTTCAAGGTAGCACCAGATTTCGACGTTTTATGTATTTTCAAGACATTTGGCATCAAAAAAATCGTTTTTCCAAATTTCCCCCTTGGTAGATTTGAGGGCCAATTATCACAACTTTGAGACGAGAAAAAAATGACTTTGATAAAAGTTTGTATGCAAGCTACGACTTGTACTCAAGTAAATGTTATAAAATAACACCTCATTATTATTAATAATCGTTTCGCTTGCCTTTTTACGATACTCTCGTTGATACTGGACTTGTTCGTTGCTAAATTTAGCATATACACTGTCAAAAAACCAATAATATCAGCAAAATGACTAATTTTTATTCTTCCTTTTCCAATCTTTAAGATTTTTTAAGGGTGGGTGAGATTTTTTAAGGGTTGTTGTGTTTTGGGTGGGGAGATTTTTTAAGGGTTGTTGTGTTTTGGGTGGGGAGATTTTTTAAGGGTTGTTGTGTTTTTTCATATAAAACTTATTTTCTGTCTTCTTCTTAAAACTTCTTTCTATCTTTTCTAGTGGTCCCCGTGGCTCTGTGGTCAGCGATGTCGGTCGGCTAGCTCTCCCACACTGTTGTGATATCGGGTTCGATTCCGAAACCATCATTTTAATTCCAAAGCTGTACCGTTGTCATACGCACACCATCGAATTGAATTTCTCATTCGTTCGTTGGCCGGCAAAGCGGACGGTTCTTTCTGAAGCAGCAAAAAGCTGGTGGTGGCAGATATTGGTCGCTTACAAAAGCGCACACCATCGAGTTAAATTTCTAATTCATCCGTATGTATGGATTGCTCTAGCACGTGTGTGGATAGATTTAATATTTTCTCGTTTATTCATTAACACTTCCTTGAATGTATTAAACGCCTAAACGAACACGGGTAAATAATTCGACTCTACAGAAACGATTTAAACTTCTTCAGCCAGTCTTAATTCATCGAGGAAAAATTACTGCCGATGAATAGTTTCTCGCACACAGAGAAAAAAAAAACAAACTTGTCTCTATCGTGAAAAACAACAAAACATTTAGAAATGCTCTAAATCATAATTGAAAAAGGAATATATTTTCCTGCCACTCGCAAAAGCTTTGATTACAACTACGGAAAAAGCGTGTAATTAGGTTCGTGCTTTTTTAAATTATTGAAATTAACTTAATTTCTTAAAATACATAGAGTTATATGCTGGGCTGGAGCCAACCTAGCATGAGTTTGATCGGATTAATGTCAAACAATATCCAATCTAAGAATTTCCGCTTGAATCGTTCTGGTCTCCGATTTTAGATAGTCTTGTTGAGTATGATTTTTGCCAAGTTGGGAAAATTTCACTCAATTCGCTAAATTAAATGATTGTCTTGGTGGTGCAGCTATGGAAAAAGGTTTTTCTAAAGTGACAGCGCTTATATAAAAGATCCATATTTTTAATATATATTATTATTAATAACGCTTAAATGTCTCCGCTTTTAGAAATGCACTGTTAGATAAAATTGCAGAAAATACTAGAGGTACAATTCCGTCTACTATTTGTTTTAATGGAATAGACAAATACCGTAGTCCAACGTCATGCGGTCGTGTCCTGGATACCACCTACTTATTTTAGAAATTTTTACTCCTTCGTCTCATTTCTTTATGATCAGACGTTTGACATTGATGGTGTATGGTATTCGTACGTTTGGTATGTGTTATATACTATGGCTATGGCAGAATTAAATCTTTACACCCACCATAGTCCCACGGCAAGCCTACGTTTGTGCACTCGATCACATACCCTTTAACTTTTTGAATCAGTCATTTATCAACCGATTTTCAATATTTTATCAGTTTTAGAAAGAAGACAAATAGAGCTTTCGAAATATATACAAGTTTGTACTAACATCAATAAAAAATGTTGAGTTATTTAAGTTTAAATCTAATTTTTTAGACTTTTCCACGCACTTTTTTCATCTAAATTTGAAATTTGCCGTCTATTTTTGTAAGAAAAGTACCATAAATATACTAGAATTTTGAAAGTATATTCAATTTCGAATCAAATGAAAGTAGTATTGTGGAAATCGGGGCCCGCTCGCTAAACACTTATGTGAAAGGCCCAAGAGCTGCGTTATTTTCAGCAGCGAATCAAGATAAAAATCAGGAAAAAATAAAACGTATGAATAAATCAAGAAATATTACATAATTGTATTAACGAAACTCAACAGATACTCTGAATAAAAACCTCTGGTTTAAAAACCGAAAAACCATTAAAAATATTCTGCATAAAAACGACTTCTGGGAAATCCGTGCAAAAAATGCGCTTGAATTCCAAAATCCGGGTCAAAAACCACTGGATTTCACCGGCGTCACAATGTTACGCCAACAAACTCGATCCACGACCGTTTTTCTCAGGTTTCATGAGCGACTCACCCTTATAAGAGCTTGCTCCAGTTGGTTCAACCACCTGGTTCGTTACTCTTGCTCGCCTCTACGTTTTGTGCCAGTCGAATTCGAGATGAACACCAATTTTGGGGGTTTCGTGTCCATTTTTACAACATGTCCTGCTTATTGTACCCCTCCAGCCTTAGCTACTTTCTGGATACTCGGCTCGCCATAGTATTGCGCCTGCTCGTGGTTCATTTTTCGTCTCTATACGCCATTCTCATATACTCCGCCGAAGATGGTCCTAAACACACGTCGTTCCAAAACGACCAGTGCTTGCCGTCCATGTTTCATACCCATAGAGGACTACCGGTATTACAAGCGTCTTGTGCACTTGGTACGGGTGCGAAGTTTACCAGACCTCAAGATCTTGTGAAGTCCGTAGTAGGCATGACTGCAGTTGTTGTCTGACATTCCCAATAATTCGAGGTACACAATTTCGTCAACTACCTCGAATTCAACTCCGTCGTTTGCTACGCTACTGCCAACATGAGCACTATCGCGCTCTGTTCCCCTGCTAGAAGATACTTGGTCTTTGACGTATTCACCTTCAATCCAACCTTTTCTGCTTTACGTTCCAGCTTGGTGTACTGTTCAACAACCGCCTGGAACGTCTTCCCGACAAGGTCCACGTCGTCAGCAAAGCAGATGAACTGACTGGATTTATTGAAGATCGTACCAACTTCCTTATCCCGGCAGATTTCGGCACGCGGCATAAAGACCGCGTGAGATACGTACAGTTTTTTGTAGAATTTAAGTTTTTTTTCTGAGAGCGATACAGCTGCATTCAGGGTTGATAAATCACAATTCACTACCGGAATTCTGTGAAAATTGCAGCCAATCTTTGCATATATCATAATGGCTTGACAAAGTAACTTTTTTTAATTCTTTTATCACCAATATTTAGTGGTTAATTTGTGAGTTCGAAATCCAATTTTCGGTAATTTGTGGTTAAGTGGTTTCCGAGAAATTTTCAAAAAACTGAGTCAAGCCATCTTGAAACATGATTTTTCTTCAAATGAATCGGACAACGATGATATATACATCAATCGAAAGCTCTTAATTTGTGGTTCACGAAAATGTAATTGTTAGAGTCATAATTACTAGTGTTTGTACAAAAAATTGTGTTTTATTGTTCACGTAGTTCTTCTTTTTTTTTTTTGTTCACACAACATTTATTTGACACGGCACAATTACGTAGTTCTTCGTTTTGTTTATTTGTTGATGACGCTGCACAGTGGGGCGACTCCATACAAAGGCTGGCCAAGCAAAAAAAGTGTCGATAAATGCGACAAAAACTTGGTAAAAACATAATTTTGGGACGCTGAACACGAATTTGGCATCCATTTTTTGTTTGGGGCCGCCCATAAAGCACGAAATCCAATTTTTTATATTTTTGGCACTTTTTTTTCTTTTTTATAGAATTATATGATCTTTGACAACAAGTAGTGCCACCGGGCGTCCTCCCAATGGAAAAAATACGTAATTTATGGACGACCCCTCAAAATAAACAATTTTCCTTAAAAATATATATTTTTTTAAATAAACTAAAACAACATAAGTAATACGAACTAATTACAAATTGAAAAAGTCATCATCATCATCATCATCTTTCGCTGTGATCGCTTAAATCTTGTGTTGAATTGTTTCCAGAAAATTTGAACTTCATTATACTTATCAGCAGGAAAAATGTCTTTCGCTGCAATTTTCATTTTTTCTAGTGATTTTCGATGTTTTATATATATGTTATCTTCGTTAATATATATGTTATCTTCCTAATCCGGTTTCTATGGTTGAAAGAGAACTTCAAATACATGTATAACACCATGAATTGACAACTTACTAGACATTGAATTAGGTGGTGCCACTGAAGTTGAAGGCTCCATAATAAAAGTCAACGAATCTATGAATTTGAAAACGAAGACACTGGAATGACAACACGTTCTAAATGGATACGAAAAGATGCGGAGGGCAACGACTGTTCTTTGTTGTTTTACTCATAAAGCAAAATGTGTGCTTTTTTTTTGTATGCAAACGATTGCGAAGCAAAAGCAATCTTTAAGCGGGCTATTGTTAGCCGGAGTTTTATGGTATGAATTTGCTGCTGGTATTTGACACTTCAATCAGTTTAGCGAATTTCATGATCATAAATTGAAAAGGGCTGAATATTTTTGATATTGTTTTAAATTTGCAGAGAGTGATAAAGTTTGACATAATTAAAATTTTATAAAGATTTGTTTACTGTTTTCTTGTTTAACACTTATTTTATAACTTTTCATTGATAAATTTTGTGATTTTTGCCCAAATTTATATTTTATCCTTACGGGATTGAGTACGATATCATAAATTTTCATAAATAGGGTATCATGGTTATGATTAAAATTAATCCTGGATGAAATTTCAACTTTAAAAATAAAAACTAAAAAAATCTGCTATCGCTTTTTCACTAAAGTCACAATTTGCGCAGTTTTGCGCTACAGCGGACAGTATGCATTTGAAAGCTTACGTTTTTACCCAAATTTTGAATGTAGTCACAACCGTGGCAACCTGCGGCAACTAAACTTTTGAGCTACTTTTCTATAAAACACCACGTTTTTTTTTCAATTTTTTTAGTGTCAGGCCTACTATAACCAAATTTTACAATATCTAATGAAGAGGGTTTGTTTTGCACAATATTTACAACAACTTTTCCTTTGACGTCAAAAAAATCCAAGCTATCATTGAAGCTACAGAGCGTTTCAAAATAATGTACTTTTTTTCAAAAAAAAAGACAATAAACGTCAGTTCGCCAATCTTTGAAAAGTCATAATAAATTCAGATTTCATGATATTGATTGATTTGGATTTAGACAGTTGAATGTTATAGCAATAAAGGAAAAATATTATGAAACAGCTAACAAAAAAACTTTTTTTTGCTGATGGCCAGCGATTCCCCACTGTGCGCTGCTGTCCGCTAGTGGCATTGGCTGTTTGTGGTGTTTGTTACTGCTATACTGAGCGGGCGTGTGGGGAGTATGGTAAATTACGAGATTCGGGGAACTAAGCCAACACACTTGCTATTACAGGTAGCCCAAAAGGCGCAGAATGGATATGTGTAAATTTGTTGTCAAAAAGGATACCGGTAACAAAAATGTAATTTCAAAGCAATCCAAATTCGACGGATTATTTTTCGAGCGCACAGCGGAGTAACTCGAGTGGAAACCTGGCCAAAATTATTTTTGCCTATGTTTAGTAATATGTTGGGAAATATTCAAGTGAGAAGTGGAAGTGGCTGGTTCGAGAATTGTATCAAAGAGTAACTCTAAATATCACGCACACAACTTGATGTTTACATTAACATAGCCTATGTGTCTTCATTAATGTTATTGAGCAGATGAAGAAATACGCTCGTATAATTTATGTTCGCAAAACGGGCAGCGAAACAAATCGAAGAATTTACCAGAAAAATGATGTAGCAAAATATCTTCATTTTGAATTTACAATTTGTTGCTCACAGATTATATGATGCCTCATGGAACCTACGTAGGTTGGAAAAAGCCTTTTGTACGGAGTGTTATTTACCTGCTTGTTATTAAACTACTTAAATTAGTTGAAATTCATTCACTTAACTAATCGCATTTAATCTTTGTAGAGCTTAAACTCTGTTTTAAGCATGAGGCAGGTATTTTTTCTCATTTCTCATGTACGCGTTAACACTTAACGTCAAAATATGTCATAAACAACATTTTTCAAACGGGTCGCAAATGTCAATCCGGACGTTACCGGATGAGATATTTGCGGGAATGTGTTCGTGATGTTATGAACATCCATTCCCATTCATTGATCGGATTTCGCGAGATTTGATAACTCTTTCAATATTGAATACACTCGAAAATGCGTAAAAATCACCAATTTCGAAAACTTCTTGAGAGTAGCTATAATTTTTAATATCGGAATTTTGGTGCAAAATATTGATCAATTGTCATTTTTTTGACGCCTGGCACAACTTGTTACTATAAATGGTTCCATTCCCAAAAAAATGCTTGAAAACTTGTCAATGTTTACAGCGCTCCCAGCATATGATAATACCGTTTGACGTTAATTGAGTGATGGTATTTTGTGAAGCATTTATTCAAGCGACAAAAAACTTTTTCTTATTTTGGCCACATTTTTGTTTAGGTACGACGGTGCGACGGTGCCACTTGTAGCTGAACAGACCCGCGGATAGCAGACATCTTCTTTATTACTTTGCTCATAAGTTAGCACATATGCATGGAAAAATAACAGAAGAGCAACATTAAGTTGGATCCCGGCAGCTTATTTGAACATTTGTTTGAATATTTCCGAAACATTTCTCAAAATCTAGGTGATGACGAAGTGATAATTATTGTTTGCAATACCTACTGGTTCTGAAAAATAATCCGTCGAATTTGGATTGCTTTCCTTTGAAAGTACATTTTCGTTACCGGTATCCTTTTTGACAACAAACTTACACATATCCATTCTGCGCCTGTTGGGCTACCTGTAATAGCAGGTGTGTTGGCTAAGTTCCCCGAATCTCGATATTTACCATATTTCCCACACGCACGCTCGGTATATCAGTGACAACCACCGCAAACAGCCAACGCCACAAGCGGACAGGAGCGTCATCAACAAATAAACAAAACGTAGAACTGTGGGAACAATAAAACACAAATTTCTGTACAAACACTAGTAATTATGACTCTAAAATTTACATTTTCGTGAACCACAAATTAAGAGCTTTCGATTGATGTATATACCATCGTTGTCCGATTCATTTGAAGAAAAATCATGTTTCAAGATGGCTTGACTCAGTTTTTTGAAAATTTCTCGGAAACCACTTAACCACAAATTACCACAAATTGGATTTCGAACTCACAAATTAACCACTAAATATTGGTGATAAAATAATTAAAAAAAATTACTTTGTCAAGCCATCTTGATATATGCCCAATCTTTTTCAATTTTCACTACCAATAAATGCAGCGCCCTTTCTACCACACTAGAATTTCATTCTTGAAAGAGCTGTCAGTACCACCGTCGCAGTAGTCTTATTGGTCAAAAAGCATGCCAGAGACAAGGATATTGCAGGGTTAAGTTCCAGTTCGCTTATTTTTCGCTTCCGTAGCTCCACACTGCCTGCGTTTAATAAACAACACACTGTTTAACTATTTTCACTTTAAGTGTTTAACTTGTTTGGTTGACGATTGCTGGTAAAAACAATTTCACTAGCGAAATTTTCAAAGAATCATAAGCAATTACAATTTTTATTTGCAAGCAGCGCTCATTAGAAACACTATATTTTCATCCTTGTTACAAGCTGTCATACTGTGCTGAAATATTTCACGAACATCATCACGGTCATGATGGAATGGAAGATGAATTTTGCGGATTTGGATTTGTTTCCGATGGAGCCGAAAAAAGTTTTTGTTGTCATGCTTTTCGGGAGTGATTTACTCTAATGGAAATGTGTTCATTATAACTGGTTTCGCATGCTTTTTCTAATGTAATTGGCCACAATGATCGTTAGAACAAAAAAAATCGAATAGTCACTCCAAATTCTAACACCTTGTAAACAAACCATCTGTCACAAAAAGTGAGGTTAGGCCGTTCCATGCAATGATCTATAATACAGTCAGGTTTTTTCAAGCGAATTTTTTACGAGGGTTAATTTTTTTTCAATAACTCAAAAAAAGTACAAGCTACCTCATTCCAATCATGTTTTCTGTTTTGAGACACATCAATCATCTATCAGTTTACGGAGCCGATTTTTTCGGGGTAGTATTCTTCTTATTCATCACTAGCCACTTGATGTTACTGTACAGTACACAAACCGAACAATTCACACAACAAAACAACAAAGTAATAAATTTCCAGAAAATTTGAAATGGTTAAAATCAAACGAACACGTTTTCTTTGCAACTGACGGATTACTTGACTCTTCTTTTTTTACGAATAAATGAAAAAACGAAGATAGAGAGAATGAACATTGATGCAAGTGAAATATTTTCTTGTCATGGTAACACTATACAGTCCCTATACTAACAGTCTGGTGGACTACGGTATCGGAGCCAATCGAACCAGAGCCAATTGAATATGACAATTTAGTTAAGGTCCGCGGTTTGTTTAAATTATCAAAACAATTTCAAATATTTCAATATTGATACGGAGACTATATAAGAGATAGTAAAACATACATAAAAATTTCTGTCATAATCTGATGTTCTGGATAAAAAAATAAAAGACGGCAAACAAGTCTCCAAAATATAGTTGAAATTATATTTGAGGAATATTAGTAGCTGCTGTGTGTTGTGTACAAACTACATTAATTAATATTTAATTCCAGATTATATTACAAAGCAACAGTTTACATAAGACCAACAAAAAGACGATTATTTAATATTCAACGTTTGAATTATTGAACTGCAACACTGCCAACTGCTTTGATCAAATTATCCGGTTGTCAGATCGCATGAATCTCTATCAGCCAGACTGTAAATATAGGGACTGTATTAACACTAACGTTTATGGTTTCTATTTTTCACTTTCATGTAAAAGCGCTGAGAAATGTCAGTCCTGATTCGTAGGTGAACTGTTTCATTATTCATTTTAAATGAAACGGAGTCTACTCTAGATTTCCTTCGAAATACGAACCCTAAAGTCTATGGTTTGTCTCAAAAAATTAAGGACTAATTTCGCAAGTCCACTATATTTTCTTTACGGGGGATTCAATAAGAGCAGGTAACCGTATTTCATTTATTTTTTCAATGATTTCGTTAAATTTTGGTGTTTAATCGGTGCATTCCCCACGAACACCCGCCTAATGCAATGAACTGTGCAACATACACACCTAGATTTTATTGCTGCAAACTTAACAGTTGATAAATTCAGCGAAATATTTTCGAGAACTTCGGTAAACGAAATATCAATACTTGCTGGCTTACGATAGATCGATATATTTGCTGAATGTTTGTCGAAATATATTGCTGACATTTGTTTCAAACATCGCCGAGCTCGAGCTGTTGAGAAATTTTCCGAGATATATCAAGTATGTACCCCCCCCCCCCCCTCTTAAATATTCTTAGACATTCAAGCAAAACTAAGCCTAATTCTATACAGCACAAACGTACTGACTATTATGCACGACGACGTGAGACGCTTCTTTCGCCACTTTTCAATGAAACATCCTTGAGTTTCAAACAAATTAACTCCAAGTGACAATCCTTTCCAGAATGATAAGCGAACGGAAGTCCCACCCCCGTGTATACCAACAATCCAAACTACGCCTTTCGAGTCACGAACTGGTCCTCAATTACCGGCACTGGCAATATTAGCTATTAGCAATCTGCCACCGTTTCCTTGTTACACAAAATGCCAATCTTCGTTTTAAACAATAATGGCTCATCAACCTCCCTCCTCCAGAACGATGCACCCCCTGAAAGTAGTCACCTAAGGTCCCGAGTTTCGCTGTCTTATGTAACTGCTGCTATACTGCTAGCACTACGAAGCCGAATACCGTACGGGTTCTGTGCAGTATAGTTTCCAACATTATAACCGAAAAGCGATTAGCTGGAGTTGGCAGGCCGCTCCCTGGGGCCCCTCAGTCACCGTCACGGGGGGCGAGCGAGTATCCTTTAGAGGAGCTTCCGGGATAAAGATAATCATTTAGAGCAGAAGTTTGGAATCTTATCAGCTTAGCCGGGAATGGCCTGAATGGAAGCAGACAATTTTACAATGCCTGTGCTCGAAATTGGAAAGGTGTACAGAAGCTCCGAAGAAAATACGCTCCTTCTGGGAAGCGACCGTCGTCGTCGCGTTCGTAGGGGTGGGTGTCAGCACCGTAAAACCGACGGGAGCAGGTTTAATCTCATCTTAACCCGTGCCCCTTGCAGCCAGCACTTGAGGGCTTGGGGACAATAAATACGCCGGTCCGGTGTTTGAGGGGAACAAACTTTTCACATACACACGATATACGTACGAGAGGTTGAGCTTATGGCGCCCATGTTTATGTTGCTTGCTAGGCTCGAGAAGGTGCGCTTGGAACCGGCGATGATATCCCGTCGTGTTGTGTGGTCATGATCGGGTCTAATGAGGCGATTTTCAGCACTGTTCGAAAGCAGCTTTTCTCTATCTGGTGTGTGATGTTTCGAGCCATGGATGGGAGGGAGAGACAGCAGAGACAGATCCAGACCATGTCCGGGAGCGCTTGAAACTTTCCGAGCCGTTGTATACAAATTGGAAAAGTTTCGCCTTTATGGAACGTATTAGCCGGATTTGGTGACCAACACTGCGGGTTTTCGTTTGTATTGTTTAGTGCACGGGTTCGCCGTCCGTTTGCAGGTGTGCAAATGGAAACTTTGTTAAACTGTGAATGAATCGGTGCGAGTGTTATGAATCGGTTGATATTTGTTCAGCTTTCAATTGAGAAATAAATAAGAACCCTCACTGAAAATTTACTAGATTGCTTTTATTTACAATCATCAAGTATCTCCCTAAGAAAACCGATTTCCATTTTCAACCGGAATGTTGATCCCATCCCGAAGTCAACTGGTGAAAAGTGTCATTAAGTTGATTTTATGCGTGTCAATTAAATTTTCCGTTAAAGCAAGCTTCTCCTTCACCATAGCGCTTTTCCTCCTATCCCCATTACGGGTACGTCCAATTTATTCGACCAGTTTGACAAAATCCGACCCTGCTCGGAAATCACGTCCGATTTCGTTGAAATTGATAAGAAAAGGTACGACATTGTTTTAGTTTACTTCCCTTACCTCCCGAGCGCGATGTGCCTGGACTATAAACGAAAAGCAAGTTGTCTAAAATTAGGTTCCGAAAAGGGTTACCCCGATAAATTTATTATATTTAATCTCAGAGGAAATGGGATGGCCACGCTTAATTAGGGTCCCCAATAGCCGGCATCGGTGAGAAGCCAGGAATTGAGCAGTGCGAATTGAAGCCGCTAGTCTGCTGCAAATCCATGCCTGCCAAAGTTGTTCTGTAATGGAGAAATTCCGAAACGTTCACCCCATGGCTCCCGGTTCCGGAAATATTTTTGTTCGCTGATTTTTAATACTTTGGCTCCTTGACGCGCAACGACGCGGTTTCATTTTTCAAGCAAAAGGAAACGATTTCTTTTCCATTCCCGCTCCGGGAAGATGCCACTGCTACGCGAATCTGTCAGGATTTCTTCGACAGCATCGCTTTGCTTTGCCCATCTGCTAGCTGGAACGAAACTGGAGGAAAAGTGTCATCCCACATTACTCCCTGTCGAGAGGATTTTTCTACCTGCAGTGGATGGAATTTTACCCGGATCGCAACTCGACCGAAATGGCTGCATCCCCGGGATGGATTGAAATTTATGATATCCTTGGCTGCAGCAGCATCATTTATCAGCTTTTCGTTGGGGGAGCCAGGGCGCATCAACTGCTTCAACCGTTTTGTAAATAAGTAATCACTCCCGTTCTGGCTGAATAATTCCGAGAAAAATAATCAGATAAAAATACATTTCCAAAGAACGTACAGCACCGAGACGGATGTGCTATCGGTACGGATCGGCTAAATGACAGTAGGGTGGATATCCCCAACAAGAATAAGCAAACAAACAGCAACGTGTGGGGGAGTAAATGGTCGGAAAATAGTTTCGAATTGTGGCATTTTATTGTTATCCAATCGGTGGTTACTGACCTGGCGTCTCAACGATAGCGAAAGCAGCGTTCGATAACGAATGCAGTAAAAAGAAAAGATGGGAGACCAAGATATCAATGAGCTGATTTTTTTTTTTCGATTTTTAGTGGTGGAAGGGCGAGGGTGACCAATGCTGAGTCGTAAATTTTAGCTCCGCGTTTGGACTTTTATCCGACTGTCATCGTCGTTGGTGATGAGATTTTTATTATTGCCTTGCCAGTATGGTTTTTTTTGTTGTCCGCCATTCATCGAAAGGTTTTTCGCTGTGGATGTGGACCGAACATTCCTTACTCGGTGAACCGAAATAGTCGTTGTTAGTTTGTTGTGGCGGATTTCACTACGACGTAAAAATATGATGTCAATTGAATTTAATTGTTGGATCAAATATTAGCAGGATGCCACACATTCTAGCCACGGGCGACATAAAAGTTATTGCTTTTAACAATAGCGTTATGGGTTTGACTGTGTCGATATAAAAGGATTTTATGTGACAGATAGCTCGTAAAGTTATGGCGATATTTAAGTAATCTGGATCAATTTTATTACACGAACTCAATAATGTTTGCGAAAGCGAATAAAATAACGGAGCCAGTGTTACTAACACCTCGATTAATTTACTAATAACGTTCAGCCTTTTTTGAAACAGAAAGCTTTTTTTCTCTACTAAACTGTTTGCAACGTGATCTATCCAAAAAAAATTGCTAGTTACCTTTTTTGATTTTAGTTCGAAGGTCTTCTAATAACGTTGTGCCCGTTTTGAAATAATCTACCGACAGAGAGAATTTCTCCTCAACCACTCTATAAAAAAATAAAAAAAAGCACTTCAAAAGGGTAATAAAGCAAAAAATACATGATTATCAGGTTTCAAATAAGCTTTAACTCAACTCAAGAACAGCTGGGCCTAGTAAATGGTTAATGTAAAGAAATTTGCTGTTTTTTATGAGTGACTCTGATTTAACATTTTTAATTAGAGCCATACACAATTGGGAAAAACTTTCTATGAATGACTTTATTGAGGCATAATTCGAGTATTCTTTATAAAAAGTGGTTGACTTTATCGATTAAAGAAGACATTGTTTATGAAAAATTACAACTAAGAAAAAAAAATAAATCTGGTTATAAAACATTTATCAATCATTGTGATGTTCATTCAGAAATGTGTAACAAAAAATCAGAAGGCTTGTGTGCAAAGTCACGACTTCAAGGTGAACGTTGAACTACTTGACTAACGATTTTAACGGTAGAATAACTAGTTGCGATGCTAGCACAAAACCAGATTTATTTGAGCCGAGAGCAGACTGTAAAAATTGAAAAAGATCGTGTTTTTCTCGATTTCATTTTCCCGATCTCTTGAAGATTGTATTTCGGTAGGCGTGTGGCAATTTTTTTAGTTTTAATTTTGAGTAACCGTCTGGGATCGTTACCATTTCCAATGTGGTCTTAGCTTTTGAATGGACTTACGAGCATGATCTTTCGAATGGATCAATAAAATTTGAAGTAGGTGGCTGGGCACATATTCAAAAATCAACTTTTCTGAAAGAAAACAATATGGCGGCCAAATCCAATATGGCGTCCACCCATTTTAATATTTGCAAAAGAAGGCTCCATCTTGTTTCTTTCTGATGATATGTTGGTTTAGGTAATTTCATAGAGAAATTGAAGAGTTAGATTTTGGTGAGCCAAGTCTCGAAGAAAAACGGAAAATTTTAAAAAAGTATTGATTTCCAGTAAACGGGGAAGTCCATCAATTTGATCAACCAAATGTAGTTTCTTTACTTGTTCCACATGGGCTTCCAAAAAAACATAACTTGAATCGTTTACAATACCAAATAGTGAGCGGGAATTGCTCAGCTGCGCAATCTTGGTACCATTCTCAGAAAGACCCGAAAATCATCCGCGTCATCTCATCTCATAGGCTGTCTCTACCGAGTACAATTCATCCCTACTCATCCCCAAATTCAACCCTATAGCGCTTGTTGGTGCGCAGTATTCTGGAGTACACTTCTCCTGCTTGGTGCCTGTTTCAAATGACACGGATTTTCACAATAGAATGGATACAAAAAAAGTCAGTTCTGTTCATTTTCAAACCTTGAAGACGTTTCCAGCGGGCTTCTGGTAATATCAGATCCGGTAGTTTCACCAAAGAACCGACGTATTATCCATGGCAAAAATCAATCAGATTTGCCGGAGGAAGTTCGTCAAGCTTTGAAGAAATTTGTATTAAAAAATAGAAAAAAACATTTTTATTGCTGAAACACCCTCACCAACTAGATGCACCTTTCTACGTCAGTCGGTTGAAAATACATAGAAATATTCTATTAACAAAACTACCTAAAGAGGAACTGAAGAAATTTCAGAAATTGATAAAACAAAGCCATCAAACTGTTTTTATACACAATTTTATCGAAAGATTGATGAAAATTGAACAATTTCAAATTAATTTTATGCTGTTTAAAAAAATTGTATATCTCAAATATTTTTCCCCATCAAGTACATTTTTTTACAATAAAGTACATATTTGGTCTTTCAAATGTTCATGGAAGATATTTTCTCCGTTTGAGGAGAAAACAATGAAAACAAATTTGTTTTATCGTGGTTATCGCCGCATCTATTTGATTGCTTCTTGTGATCGACAGTTTTCGGCGGAGTCAATAAATTGAACTACATTGCCAGTTTGTCCGTACGTTTCGAGTTACTACTGGCTTTCACTCATCATCAGCGGACTCTAAAATTAACTTTATTTAATATACATTCAGAACAAAAACACAAAATTCAAACATACAAACTTTACGACTTACTGTACACACCACAATTTCTGTTTTGTTTTCGGTTATCTAATTTTCTTCCTTTTCCTGTTTTTAGTTTGCAAATTATAGGGTTGTATGCAGCTTTGAAAATTATAGAGTCTTTTTGTTTGTTAACAACGTTATCATCTGCTCTAACTTTAATATGAAATGTTTCAGATATTAGTCTTGTATTGTGCTTAGATACCTTTTCTTTAATTTTAGTTTTGTCGAAATCAAACTTATGCCCTGTTTCTAAAGTATGTTGGGCTAAGCCTGTGCCTCCGATGTTTTTCGTCTTAATATTATATTTGTGTTGTTCCAATCTCACAAAAAGCCACAAAAACTGGCTCGTTTCTCCGATATATGATTTGTTACATTGACCACAGGTAATCTCATATACCACGTTTGTGTTTTTGTCTTTTGGAATTTTGTCTTTAGTTTTTGTGAACAATATGTTTTCAATTTTGTCAAGTGGCCTATAAGCAACATCAATCCCAAATTGTTTTAGGTACCTAGCTAGTATTTCTCCTAAGCCTGTTATGTACGGTATAGTGACAAAGCGTTCATTCTTAATTACATTTGGTTTTTCCAGACTGTTGTACATTTTATGCAATCTTTGCTTTATAACATTTTTTACAAAGAAAACAGGAAATTTATTTTTATTCATCATGTTTTTGACAACTTCTAAAGCTTTCTGTCTTAGGTCAGCATCGGTTAGTTTTAGAGCTCTATCTACTACAGCTATCACTGTGTTTTTCTTGTGACAGAAAGGGCTGTCCGATTTGAAGTCCAGATACCTACCGTCTGGATCTTTGGGGAACCATTCAGTCGATATCTTTCCATCGCTTTTTCGTAGGATAGTGTCTAAAAACTTCAGCTTCCCTTCTGCTTCCATTTCGATTGTGAACTGCAGTCTAGGGTGAAAACTATTGAACACTGCAAGAATTTCATCTGTGTTTTCGCGTTTAGCACCCATCAAGCAGTCATCCACGTAGCGCCTAAAGAAATCCGGTTTTATACCTCGTGCTGTTTTTTTTTCTCTCGGGACCAACCCTGAGCCAGTAACGTATAATTTTTTCTAAATCTGTCGCATCTGTCCGAAGGCATTTGGCATAATATGAGAAACAAAATAGCACTTTTCATCTGAATTTTGTAGAGTTTTATAAAATTACTCACAGAGTAGCACTTTTGTGGGTTAGTTGAGATATGGCATTGAAATCAAAATTTTAGTTTTTTTTTTAATTTCTCAAAAACTACAGGTCATAGTCATCCTATTTTGCGGCAGAGTGCAAAGTTTAAAAGTTTTTAAATTACAAATTTCAAACAGCTTTGTAAAAGAAACCATCCTTCTAAATTAAAAAAATGAAGAAAAAAAAAATAAGTATTAGTTTAGTACGCCAATGTCACTTTTACGCGGGTTTTTTTACGCGGATTCCGGAATTTACGCGATTTTTTTAACGCGGATTCCGGAATCTACGCGGTTTTTTTACACGGCATTTTGTTCCGCTAGATTGCATTACTGGACCACTGTGCACTGCCAGGATGTCGAAAACCTGGAAAATCAGGGAATGTCAGGGAATTCATTCTCCGATCAGGGAAACCAGGGAATATCAGTGATTTTTTTCCGCGTTAAAGGCTAATGCGGTAGCTTCACTGCGTGGTTTCATATCCGATGTGTGAATGAGTGAATGAGAATGCGATGAGTGAAAAAAGAGTTAGTTTTTTCACTGGGATTTCAGAGTTACATTCATCAACGTTGCACTTTTTTGTGCCAAACGCTGAAAAATATCAGGGAAACTAATGTTATATTTCAGAGAATAACAAAGAAATCAGAGAATTTGATTGTGAAACCTTTTTCGCTACCCTGATTGTCCGCAGTTAAAATATTCTTAGAGAGTCGATTTTCTCAAAATAACAAATAATTCGTCTTGTTACTGAAAAATAAATCCAATATATATATTATCATTAGATCACAAATCAATCGATTTTTAAACCTTCCACCCATCTTCGTGAAATCATTTCACCGTTCAAGATGGTCGTGAAGTAGTTCCACGTAAAACGTCGCTTTTTCCGTTTTCACTTCAGTGAATAACCCAGATTTCACGGCAGATGTCACTTTGCGACGTTAAGTGAGAAACACTTAGGAAGCGAAGTGTGAATACAAGAGACAACAACACGAGACGACAAATATCGGAAGAGAGAAGCAATTGCGATCACGTGAACGTTTATCATCCATTCGTTCTGAGCCGCAAGTGCTGACAGTAAAATGAGTTTTTCATCGTTTCAAAAAATAATACTTACTTTAGTCATGAAGTAACGTTGGCCGATGTCGGAAAAATTATGATCAAACAGGCAAAAATCTGTACATATTTTGGGGAAATTCGCACAAAAATGAAAAGAATTAACCCTTTAGTGCCCAAGCTAATTTTCAGATAGACTTCGAAAAAATCACTATGAATCTTTATAAATATTTTTTTAAGTATTGATTGAAGCTTTTTAGAGGTGTAACTGAAGACCGTCTGAACGCGGCACTGGGCACTAGAGGGTTAAAAAAAACGCGCGCACTGAAAAAAGTAACAACAAATATAAACGAATCTTTAAAAAATCTGCACACGAACTTTTAAAATTTGCATTTCACAAACAAATCTGTAAATCTGCAATCCCTGGTGTTTTCCTCTTCAGTTGTTCTATCGTTTACAGAGAAGCTCTGGCAGCACGGCTATCGTCAGCACGTGTGAATATCTGAATCTGCTTAAAAAACTAGTGTGTGTGGTTGCTGCAGGTGGTACAGGCGCTAGAATAAGTATGCAACAATTTCAATGGATTCAGTGAGATAAGCACAAAATATTGTTTCGATTTTGTTATCTGTTGATATTCGAGCTCATATCCAGTGACAAATATATAACGCCCTATCTTACGCCGCATGAACTGGTAGGATAGGATACACGATATTTGCTGATGTTGATGTAGCTTATACGTGTGTTATGCCAGCAGCTCCATATTTTCTGATAAAAATTTATTCATAAATTCAGTTCTGAAACGGCTCGAAAAATGGTCTACAGCCGTGTAGGGTCGTTTTTCTTTTCGCTCGACCTCTGAAACGTCGTGCTCCGATTTTTCCACTTTTTGTGGATATCGTTCGTGGTTGTGGTAGATGCGTGAACATGTGGATGATCTGTTTGGATGATTTTATGCGGTGAATGGTTGTAGAAAGGAGCGACACGTCTGTGCAAGCGCTGAAATGTTGTCGTAATATTTTTTTTTTTTTTTGAAAGATTTGGACCACTGCGACCATTATTTTGATCTTTTGTGGTATACCTCTTCTTTAGTCTAGGTACTCGTGGCAGACATATCACTATTGATGGAAGTGATCGTCGTTGTCATATCGCACCCTTTCTCCGTTTGTCGTAATAACTTGTTTCAATTCATGTATTTAGCCATAGAAAGGAGGATAACAACAACTATTGATATTTGACGAACTAATTGCATTTTTGTCATATGACTTACATTTTAAGTTTAGTAGAGCGGCCAATGTATGTAGTTTGAGCGAATGCGAAAATGAACGGGAATAGAAGGTGTGACTTTTTAGACTTGGAAAAACTGTCCCTCGTCCAGACGGGACTCGAACCCGCAATCTCCGTTGTCTCCGGCAAGGTGTTTTAGTCAATTAAAGTCACATTTTTAGTAGGAAAGGTACATATAACTCATTCTAAGACCAATGTCGAATCACCCTCAATTATTGTGTTTCCGTATCCCAGCACGTGCGAGATCAAGCAAGCAGTGAAAAACTCGCAAATCAACTAAGAAGTTTACGGTGTATTTTTGAACAATTCATTTATCACTGCGTTGTTACGTCATTTGCGTTGTCTCGTAATCTAAATCCAATCAGATCTCATTAGAGTTCTCTGATACCATTTTGGCCATCCTTGGTTCAAGGACCTTTCAACTGGTTCGATATTTAAGATTTATCTTTTCCTGAAGATCGCAGAGTCCTAGTTGTGAAGTAATAAACATATCTTTTCAATTGTAAACCAATCAAAAATAAGTGGCTCTGCCTTTTTTTCGAATTCTGTGAATTCCCCCAGTTTCGCAAGATGCAAAAAGGTACTATTCATATGTACAACTGGAACAGTGTGTTTAGTAGCGAAATTAATGCATTTCAGCGTCACTATCGCAAAAACTCGCACACCGCTCTTAGAAGCAATGTTGAGTAAGCGAGTCAATCGTACCGTAGATTGAACACTAGTTTTATAAACAGTACGTTACTAAGATGCAAACAATCTGTGGCGGAACCCGAAATACGATTGAAACCCTCTAATGCTCCTGGACCTAATATCGCATTCAAAAAATGGATGAGTAAACTTGCAAATCAACTAACATAAATAATTAATTGGTCTTTACAACAGGGTTAATTCCCAGCTCTTTGCAAAAACTCATGTATTTCTCCGATCCATAAAAAAGGAAATAGACAAGACGTTCGTAGCTATCGTGGTGTAACATCACGAAGCTTTCGAGCAGACAATTTCAAATGATACTTAGTAATCACATGCTGTTTTATACATAATGCATCATCTCTACTAATAGACACTGTTCTATGGTGGTCGTTTCGTATCTGCGGAATGCATCGCTCATATTGAAAACGGAAAGCAGGTGGATACTGTATACACAGAAGATTCCATCAACTCGCTATAATGGATGTCTCTTGAAACCTGATTAAATGGTTGCAATCGTGCCAAAGAAATAAAAGCCTAAGTGTCAAGGGATCCTACACATCCCAACAATTTCCCAAACACTTCCGGCGTTCCTCAAGGAAGTAATCTTGGACCGCTCCTTTTCGTTTTTTACTGATGATCTGAAGATTTTCATGATCGTTGACTTTCGGACTGCTAAACGCTGCAAGAACTGATGGATATTTTTGAGGATTGGTTAAAAAAAACTACTGACTATCAGTGTCCAGATGAGCCCTAATTTCAGATCATCGATAGTAATTGCATATAAGCTACTTATACATTCGAACGACCACCTCTAGCTCGTACCAATGAAATCAATGACCTTGGGGTACTACTTAATGATAAACTGGCTTTTGGGCCACTTCGAACCAATATTATTGATCGTGTAAGTCGTCAGCTAGGATTTCTTATGAAGATGTCCAAAGATTTCACTAACGTTTATTGCCTAAAATCGTTATATACAGCGTTAGTGAGATCGTTTATGTTAATCGTCAGCTGTGGTGTGAGCGCCATACCAGACTCAAATCTTCACGTGTCGGATGGAACCAGATAGCAGACGGTGCAGCACTCTTAGCCACGAAACAGTTTATTACGCTGTCGCGTGATGCATAAATACTATTATTCGAATAACTAAATAACAATTTTTTGCATTTGACTGGGTGCGTTGCTGAATTCCTAGTCGATTGCTACAGGAACAGAGGAGACCCGCTGGAAAATAAACGATAAGCATTCGAAATTGGACTTGAATACATCGCCGGTTTTGATTTTAGATTTTAATTTTAAGCAAGTTACGATTTTTGTAACCAAATTCATTCGATTAAAATTTCAACAGCGCAGTGTACAAACACCAGACAAAAGATGAAAAATTTACCAATTTCAATGTTCCCCTACTCTTATCAGTCACAGTTTCAGCGAATGAACAGTAAGAATAATTTATCGAATCGCATGCTAATATCGCGCCAAAATGAGCAACCACTTTCTGTCGAACCACAACAACGCAAAAAAGGGTAGCTGACTGATTTGTGTTCGACAGTTATTAGACAGCGCAAACAAAACGGGCGGCAGTGGTGATGGCCACCATGGAGGGCAGTCAAGCTTCGAAATAGGCTTGTTTTTATTATTTTATTGCGCTATCAAATTTTCGATGCTACAAACCACAGCTATCGATCAAATTTACTAGCGCTGTTTCACTGGTGAGGAGTTGGAGTAAGGGGACAGCACTCGACCCAGGAGTGCATTAAATGGGTATTATTTTCAATCAAAACCATGTTGGGACGCCAGTGACGGAAGCGAATCGGATTTAAAACGAATTCGACGATGTTTGGGGTTGGTGGTGGGTTTGTCCAGTGTCTCCAATGGTGCTAATTGTGTGCACTTTCGCAAAATGTGTAGCAAATAATTCCAACTGTCGGTATCATTTTCCATCAGCTAGCGTAGGTAAACATCCGCTGCTACAACACAACACAACATGTGACAGGATCACTGCGGGGATGTCCCACAGGAGGATGTTCCGGTGGCATTACGCCCGTTGACACCTTTCTCCGTTGTTACAGACGTGAATCCGAATGCTTGCCGTGTCGGGTGTAATTTGACGCGGATGGGTCCGACTTAGGTTACAAATGGCTGTTGTTATGGGCAAAGTGCTGAACGTAACAATGCTGCTCCCAGGATGACAAGTGAGTGCATTTATGGCAGCTAAAAAGGATGCTGTCATGTCACGTACTTTCTCACATACGACGATGGGGGGATATTCTTTCCGCTATGGCGAAAATTCTGCTAGTTTTCGTTGAAAAATAGATGATTGTCTAGTAGATAATACAAGCGCCACTATCAGCTATGACATTTTGAATGCTACTTAAGGAATCGTATTTTACTTTTTATTTGTATTTACATTTATTTCATTGAATTCCATTTAATTACAATTTGCATTGACAGTATGTAAACAATCGGAAGAAAATTTCTTATCCCTGCAACTGAAATTAAGTTTCATAGCAGTGACAATCACACAAAATCAACCAAATTTGCAAATCATGATGAAGATTTTTTCTAATCGTAGCGTCATAATAAAACCATTTGTAAGCATTTATCAGCTTATTCAGAAAATTCACGCACGGCTATGATTATTAGTGTTTGGATACATTTCATACAACTCCACGTCATTGTCAACAAAGGCTCATTAACGGGATTCCTCTCAACAGGCACCGAGATTTCGCTCTAATCAGCAAATCCCGCCATTCCTGTTGAGCCACCGGTAAAAAGATGGAGGCATACAAACCCAGTTCGTCATCAAACGGCACCCGCTTGCTAGTGTTCTCGGAAAGCTCCCGAGCTCACGGTGGAGACGTCTTTCCTGTCACGTGCGAATGGCAGTCAGTTTGTGAATCGGAACCCACAGCCACCATTCGAGTCGGGGCGCCCTGTCAGTCAAAGTGACGGGCGGCCGTGGTGGCGTTCAATGCGAAAGGGATTCACCAAGTTTACCGGTGGTTTCTGCTTCGGATGGCAAGAGGTAATACTGACGATTATGAGGATTATAATGATGATGATGATTAAGACGAAAGTCGGTATTCTGTTCGTGTCACGATTTGCTGTTTTGGGTCTGTAGCCGAGATTTTCGGTCCGTCCTGTTGCTTCCGTTGTTCGATTTATGTATTGTATTTAATTGTGTTTTATTACTCAAGATAAAACTAGCAAATGTTTATCGGCAGTAGACAAATAAAGAAAACAGTTTCAACTGTATCAGCATTTCGAAATCAATTATTATGCAATACAACTGTTCTGTGTTGTGCGAAGCATAATTTACTGAAATGTCTGTTCGAGGCATTCACGAGCTCCAGGAATGTATAATTGAAGGAAAACAAAACTTTTTATCAAACATCACACTATTACAGCATCGTTCAATTAGGTTGTACCGTGCACTACTATCTAGAGAGCTATGAATTTTTGATACCTTCGAGTGTTTGTTCGATTCCCGGTCGCAAAAATAATGTGGTTGCCTGAAATAACAATTCGAAATGCTTGCTCCACCTCCAATTTCTACAAAGAAAGATGTATAGATATAACACTTCCAATTCGAGAATCGCAAACATGAATGAAACTGGCAACACGCTCCGACCCCAGCAGCCACACCGGACAATGTCACGCTGATTAAATTGACAGTAATTGGTGGTGTGAATAGCAGTTTCCTCTCACCGAATCGAATCGACTATAGCAGTCCGGAATGATCTATTGGCAGCGGTAAATTTAGGATTCCGAAAATGATTTCCACCGAAACAGGACACTGTTCAGCTACGAATAAATTGACAGTTCTGGTTGGAGACAGAAGATAACAAGAATGCTAAATTTATACATTTTGACTCTGCTAGCTGAAAATAGAATGCAGCAACTTGAAATTGCAGATTATTTTAGCAAGCACATCCTCTTGATGTTTGAAAGGTCCAATTTATTTTTCTAACTATTTATACCATTTTACTCTAAGATGTTGAATAAAAACATAAAATAGTAATGATCTTACCGACAAAGATGGCTTTCGAGAGATGGAGAACTTCTTTCTGGAAAATAAAAAGAGAAGGATAGCATATATCAGTATATATTTCCTGCACAGCATCATTCGTAGACTTTCACAAATACCATGTACCGAATGATATTTGAAAATTTTGATTTTTACTCTGCTACTGTCAAGGAAGGTAGATGGACTTTTCATTATTAACGAAAAAATAATAAACATTTGAGAATGGTCCGTAATCGGCTTTGCGACGAAGCTTTTTAATGATGCCGGAGTAACAATTTTTTTGCCTTGGCTTCTATGTACGATTTATGTACTTCGATGTAAAAACACATTTCCCCGAGTTTGGTTCCATTTTAGCTTAATAAGCAACAATGGCGCCATTTCCAAATTTTGAGAAATTAGAAAATTTCAATGTTCTTTCGACGCCATTTTTTAATGCGAAATATCAAAATTCTTAAAGCTTGTCCACATAACTCATAAACCATTTTTTAATTATCTTTCAAAAAGCAGATAGTAAATTGGACAAAAACTGAGCTACAAATGGTGATTCTATGAGAACAGTTTCGACCTGGATATAATATACCGTTTTGACTCAAATTTCAAACACTTCAGAATAAAAATCATTATTATAGCTAGAGTAATCAAAAGTATGATTATTATATACCATTTAGTTCCTTGCTCTTATTGTAGGACCTCTTGCAAGGAACCAGCAGGCGTTGAAAAAAGTGACAGTCAGTGTTGAGACGGTTTGCCTATCTATCTCTTAGCGATTACATTGAAGTGTTCGGAATTTGAATCAAAACCGAGTTCTGAAATCTTGTTAATTTATAATCAAAACATGTTTGAATAAAAACAAGTAGCACTTAATTGCAACAAAAATAAAATAATCATCTTGTTAAACCTTTAAGATTGACGAGAAAATTCATTTTTCGTTGATTTTTCAGTGCAAGAAGTTAACATCATAGCTTAAGTGTTCGAAATTTGATGCAATACGGTATTTCACAAAGCAAAATAATATCAAGTTTGTACAGATTTATGGATCCGCTAGACATACAGTACTAGACAAAATAAAGTAGGCACCTGTGATATGTTCAAACATACATGGTTTTGATGGAATCTAAGGCATTCCAATCTGAGGCATGGGATATGCAAAGTGCTCTAACAAAAACAGTGTTGAAGGCGTACTTTCTAAAATGTTGAATACAGCGACTTGAGACCAAAATATAAACTTAAATAAAGCTTATGTAGGGAAATTGTTATTTTTCTGCTGGATCAAACACGCATTACAGTGTTCCAACATTCAAACTCATTTTTCTTTATTTTAGTATTAAGGTTAGCCGTCCATAGCTATAATCACGGATTGCTAGCGTCGAAGCAAACTTTCAACGATGTTGGGAGTTGATATTCAACAACGTTTTTTCCAAAGCTCCAGACAGTATGTCTCGGTTTGTGACATTTATCTTGCCAACATTTAAATCCAAGTTTTGTGATGGTCAATCCAATAGCTTAGCATTGGTTTTGTGGTCGGTATGCCCACAAAACCAATGCCCGTGTCGACTCTTCAAGAATCCTTTTGAAAATTTTGATGTAATATACACCCGACCAAGCCAAGTACCCCCACACAATGATACTGCCACCTCCATCCTTGGCCGTCTTTTGAATGTTTTTGTAGACAAGTTTCTCACAAATTTTCGCTCGAAGAGCCGAAGAGTTCTCCATGCTTTTTGCATATATCTCGTGCTCCTGCTTCACTCAAATCGTATTTCCGAGCAATTTCTCTATAAGAAAGACCTTCCTGGTGGTTTTTTACTAGAAGTTCACGGAACAAAATTCTGTTTACAACATTTTGTAATTAACGCTAGCTTCACCGAAAACCCTCCATTCCACAAATCCACCAAAGCGCTGCTGATTTTTTTAAGGCAACACTTGTAAATTGTGAATAAACATTATTTGTCATCCTGTGCACGCGCTTTTTTCAAGCGACGAGAGAAATTGCTCTCTCGCTCGTAGAATTTTCATGTACGTGTGACGAGATTAGACACGTCACATACAATTTGTAGGTTGCTCTTTCGGTTGGTTCGGATATATTGCGACGCGCAAGACGATGTCTCGTCGCTTTACGAAATGAGCGAGACACCCGTGCTGTACCAGCGTTGCCATTGTGCCAGATAAATCTGTATTTTGCCAGATTTCTGTTTGCGCGCCAGACATAAACCTCAGAATCTGCCAGATATTTGTAAATGAGTCAGATATTTGCCAGATTTCATCCGCGTCGTCTCGCAAAAAGGTCATTACTGCGAGATGGGCCGTGCCTGGCCTTCACCTACTAACACCCGGCGAGTGCAAAAAAGGAATTTTATCCAAAAATGAGTGACAGATTTTTGCCAGACTTTTTATTTTCGTTTTGCCAGATTTTATTCAAAACTTAGTGGCAACACTGCGTGCTGTACATACTTGATATCAGTGTTATTAGTCTCACTCAAACTGTCGGTACGTGCTTGCTGGTACTCAACGGAATGCATGAAGAAGAAAGAGTATCTCGAAAGTGTCTGTGCAAAAGACTTGAGAAGCGTAGCATATGTTTCGTTTTCGAGCAGAAAGAAAGAGAAAGGTTTTGCTTCTCGCTCGCTCTGCAATGCTGCTTGGTACCAGTTCAAACCGTTTAAGTGTAGTAGTTTGGAGCTGCCAAATACATTGAAAAAACGCTAGAGCACGCAATCATTGTACTGGTTCCAAACTACATCAAGAATTGCGCTAAAAACGCACAAATTTGTACTGGTTTCGCACCATCCAACTTTTGCGTGAGGGCACAATTAAAGAGAAATTTTTCGGAGCTGGAAATAGTTATCTGTTGATGATATTAAGAATCAGTACTTGACCAAGGGAAAATAGAGTTTTGACTATGATAACACTGGTCGACAAAAGCGAAAGAATGCTGCCCCAAAGCTCAAAATAGCTGCTAGAGAAAGATTGTAGCTTTTTAACCATTCATGTTAATTTCGGTGCCTCTAGCCAGTGTAGAAACAGGTCAACATACGCCAAATTGTCGCATAGTAAATGCTCGCCGGGTTCGTCGCTTTAACGATATGTTTAAGAGAAAACTTATTTAAGTCTATGTTGGTAGCTAGGGACACCATATTTCACAGGAATGGTTAAAAAGCTACAATCTTTATTTTTTCCAATTCGAGCTTCAGGGCCACACCTGTGTTGACCAGTGTTATGCTTTAGTGGAATTACTTATGCAATTCTTTGACAAAATTATTACACCAATCGTTAGTATATTAGAAAATACTACAATTAATTTGAATTCATCGAGCTCATATATCTTATATTAAATAGTATACAGGGAGTTCAACATCAGAAGTGTATACTTTATTTTGTCCAGTACTGTATGGTAAACAAACTGCTTAACACGTTACTGATTTCATTGTTGCGTCGTATACCTTAAATTGTGTGAAAATGTCTGATTTTGTGCCAAACAATCATTTTTTGCTGCAGTTATTGTTACTCCTCTCATCTCATTCAAAGAAAACAGCAGCTAAACCGCATCGAGAGTTGAAAAAAGTTTACGGAAATGCTGCTCCAAGTGAAACAACGTATTGGTTCCGTTGCTTCGAAGACGGTTATTTCGAAATTGACGACTGCCTGAAGGAAGGCTAAAAACTTTCGAAGATGCTGAATTTCAGGAATTGGCCGATGAGATTTTTTGCCAAATATAGGATATAGGATATATAGGAATATAGCAAAGCGTTTTGGTAATGTAAGGTCTGTTTTTTCCTCGAAAATTATATAATCGAGCATTTAGATGAATTACCGTCCATACAGTTCTGATGGCACCAATCGGCGAAAATATCTAGCTGACGTTTAAGGAAGTGGCAGTCTTCAATTGTGTGAACTTGAAGATAGAGTTTGAGGTCATCCGCGTAAGACAACCGTGGTTTTTTAATAACTAGGTTCACGTCATTGAAATAGAGCAGGAAGATAAGCGGTCCTAAGTGACTTCCCTGTGGTATTTCAGACGTAGCGTCTGTTCAATGGCACATGGTTTGGCTGATCAGCAGTTATGTTCATATAAAGCCTCAAAAGCCTGATGTACAATTTTATCGTATCGTTAATCGAGCTCTCGTGTCGGGTCACAAATTACATCACACTGACGACAATGTGACGTTAAAGAGCCCTTAAGAGAACTTATTACTGGAAATATTTCGCAAAATATCAATGGTGTCTTGTCTCTAGACCTGAACAGTCGGTGCGATGGGACGTCGAGTATTTTGAAGTAGAATACTTCTCTCAGGAAGTTCGGGGGATAGACAGGGATGTGAAATGAAAATCTAAAACCGAGAAAAGTAAAAAATATGTCCAATTTCAAATGCTAATAAATCAGTTAGTATTCGATGGATTTCCTTCGTTCTTGTAGCAGTAGATTGGAAAATCTTCTAAGATTTTTCCCAAATGAAGATAATTGTAATTTTATTATTCAAACTATTGTACTATTGAAAATAGTCAAGCCTTGTTAAAACGAAAAATTCGACCTCTGATTGGTCGTTATATGATTGCTTCCCAAGCACGGTCGACAGAATCATATACGTTGCAATTTGAAATATGCTATTTGGCCTATATAAGAGCCTGTTTCAGCCAAAGCAGCTCATAATAGTTCTAGACAGCGACAACAGCAGTCCTCCCTTAGCAGTAGCAGTAGCAGTGTAGTGGATACCAGCGATAGCGGATAGCGACCACAGCTGTGGCATAGCAACTGATAGTGCACTTGTTGCAGCGGATCTCAGCATCGATAACAGCTGGGCCAGCTGCTGCAGGGACAGTGGATGCCAATGACAGCGTATAGCGGCCACAACTGTGGCATGGCTACGGATAGCGTAGCAGTTGCAGCGGGTATCAGCATCGATAGCAGCTGATGCAGTGAGGCACTTGAGTGAAATGCAGTCTCTGCGCGATAGCGGGCACTAGTAAATGCATTCAATGAAAAGTTGACTCATTCTGATATCACATGAGCCGTCTAGTTTTGTGTGTTAAATCAGCTTTTCACTGTTTATTTTATCACAAGGAATGCTTTATTCGCACTGTCAGTGATAACGCCAAGATGTGATTGTTATCTTATCCGATATTGAATTGAACAACAAATTGTCCTTTTCAGGATGAAATCAAAGCCTAATTGAAGAGTTAATACTTTTTATTTATTTAATTTACATTTTTGAATTTGTAAAAGTTATGAATTTTACTTTATCTCCGTGTCTCAGAACGTACTGAATTATCTTTTCCTTCAGTCAATTAATCGTTAATCGAGCTCTGCTAGAAAGATGGGACAAAGTTGTAGTTAGTGATAGGCTACTTCGAATGATTCATAGGTAAATATATTTTCAAAATAAAGTGACGTTTTTATTTCAAAACTAGTAGGGGGTAATATCCTAGACACGACCGCATATTTAAACATCCACTTCTTCAACTACATAGCTTTGGGGCGCTTAAAAGTACCCTTGGAGTTTCACCTGCAAGTTTGTTCAATTATACAGATATGTCTTTTTTTGGGATTATATACACGGAGGTTATGATCAAGGTGATCCAAAATCACGAGTGCCGGTTTCCTCTGTTGGTCCGCTATGAAAGGCTGCGATCGAATGAGCGGGTGCTGCAGCAAAAATCATACAAAATATGTTTGAAATCTCCGTCTGCTGCGCTGCAACTTGCCACAGCTCTGCTTGCCGCTGATCGATTCAGATTTATTCTCTTGCTACAGTGATCGGATGGACAATGAAGACTAAATTTCTGCATGCTAGTATAAAACATGACTACTGCGAGTTTTACTTTCGGCGAGCGTGACAATATGCACTCGAACGAACAAAACAACATCAACAAATCGTTTACAACGTTCAATAAGACCGTGCTAGGGAAGAAAGATAGTGATTTATATTTGATTTAGACAATTAATTTTATTTATCAATTTTTTAATAGTGTACCCGATCAAACGATTTTAACAAACAGGTAACACAAATATATCTGAACTTGATAGAAATAACAAAGCCACAACGAACAACGAATTCTGTTATTTTTCACATGAATGTTCAAAAGAGTGTTTTTTAAAGCATATTTATAACAAAATTTATTATCCAATTAACAAAATATTGTGCAAAAGTTCGAAACAAAATATCAAGATTTGTTATAATCCTGATATTGTTGACTGATCGGGTATCTGAATCAATCAATGGTTTTTGCTACAGGAACTCCATCGCCAAACAAATGCTGATGGGTTGATGCCAAAAACTCGAGAATCTGATTGGAAATGACTGAAATATAAGCGCTCTACCCAGGCAGGAGAGCATAACAAAATCATAACTCATCAATAACATATTTAGCTATGAGAATTTACCGTGTTATTCGAAAGATATTTGTTGCATACATGTATATGAAAATATCATAAAATTTTGATATCATATCTCGCTATGTCTTAAATAAGATATTTGAGTTGTATGTAAAATATCTCATTAAAAGTAAGTTTTTAAGTGAAAATTGGTCGTTATTGGTTTTTTATTATATATTCAGTTTGAATTTAGTGTTCAATAACTTGAAAATAACTGAATCGGTCATTTTTGTGATTTTTTAATGCAAATTATTGGTTTGTTTTTGAAATATCAACCTTTGCTTTTCATATAGTCTTGGAGGAGCAATAGTTTGGTATTATTTTTTGTTATTTTACCAACTATGTAAACCACATAAAGATCACAATGAGGTGTATTTCCGAAATCTGTAATTTGTGGTATTATGATGATATTTTCTCCTGCTCGGGTAACCTTGACCACTTTATCCATAGTTGTATGGTTATACTTTCAGTTTGTGCCTCTAGCTTCCAGATAGACATAATCTTACATCAAAACAATGAGAACTTAGTTGCGCACCTAATATATTTGACAAGAGCAGTGAAACGCTCTGAATGGTATCCGTAATCGTAAGCATCGTAAGCTTTTTGACATTATTATTTTTTTTATATTTTCACATTTTCAACATGTTTGACAATCGTAACACTTTTGCCATTTCCGACAATAATTTATAAATTGAAGTTTTAATTTATTGGAAAAATATTAACATCATTTCAGCCTTCAAAGTATTAACATACAATTGACGTCAAAAGTTACACATACAAAATATGTTGCTAAAAACAGTTGATTACGCTTACGCTACTGTATGAGGCGTCGAGTAGGCAATTATAGGTGAAGCACTTTTTCGAGCATCCTTTTGTCGAGTCCCGACACGAGCTAAAGGAAAACCCGTTTCCCCCCGATATTTCGCGTAAATGTTGATTAAGCATTCTTTGAAGCATTATTAGAGCGGACACCCACTCACTCTGCAAGCAAACGAAAAAGATCGTTCCCCGTTTCGCGTCACTGAAGAAGCATAACCATGTCGGGGAGTTAAAAGGTAGAAATTGCAAAAGAGCTCTGGCTGGCTGACTGCTTGCTTCATCTGATTGTTATCAACTTGAAAATGAACGCGATAACATGAAGAAACAGGTGCAGTAAATTATTTTCAAACCGAACTCACTTTTATCAGTGAATCAACTTTTCGCAAGCAAGCGAAAACGTTGCGACATGGCGATGTCTAAATTCACCACCAATAGAATTATCAGCTCAGTCAAATTGCACTCCTCAACGCGACCACCATTTACAATTGGTGATAAATTATGTAACAAACGATTCACTGCTCAGTCATATCGAGAGCCATCAGCAGCCCGCGAACCTTCGCCCCATCAGCGAATCCACTCACGTATCATCGGCAATAAAACAATTACTCCATAAATCCTCTCGAGGGACCCACCGCGCGCCGGAGTCAGTCGATTGAAGCCTTTTCCTCTCACCAGAAAACCATCGTCATCATCATCCTTACCACCACCGCCAGAGCAAAACTGATACGGACGAAACCATTCACCGAGCTGCCAGCTTTGTAATGACATCACGTTTGTCGCCTCCAAGATGTACCCCAGACGAAATCCCCAAACTAAGGCCCAAGCGGGGGCCGGGGAAAAACATCCCACTTGGAGCCTATCGTGGGCCACCGTTCACTTTTTCGCTGCTTTTCATCTTGAAGATTTTCCACTTGACAAACAGCAATAACGACGGCGAAGGCGAACTGACGACTGGATCACACTCGCAGCAGCAACCCGAGCGCACCCACATGAGGTTCTTCGATTCTTCAGTTAAAATTGTACTGTTGAGAGGCACATAATTCAATTTTCAACAGCTCTCATACGGTGGGAAACAGCCCGGAAGGGGGGAGGGGAGAAAGACTTCAGGTGATGATGTTCAGTGCGTATAATTATTTGCGATTTTTTAATGGCGTTGAATGGCTTTCGAAGTGACAATCCCATAAACACGAAAAATTTCAACCACCACATGATGGCGTTTCTTTTTTTTCTGCAACAGAGAGCTGTTTGAAGTTCTGTGCGAAAAATAGACCTCTGAAAGGGGAACCGTAGGACTGTTACATTCGGTGACATAGATGGCACACTTATCTTTGGCCCGCAGAGATAAAAGTGGTAGGTGCCCACTTTGTCGCGCTAATGACAGCTTACTTGAGATGGTTAGACAGGGGTGCGAGTGAAAAATACCTTACGATCAAGAGTGTGGTTTAATGTGGGAATGGGTTTGTTTGTGGCGCAAAGTTTTCGCTAATCCATCATAAAAAGAACAATTAATTAGATGTTGTGTTCTAGAGTTATGTGATACTTAAGCAACAGCAAACGGCTGAAGAAACGGATTAGTTTCATTAGCGTTGCTAAGCGATTGATATTTTTTGACAAGAACGCCGGCTCAATTAGGCTGCAATCTGTGGGGGTGAAATGAAGTCATAAAAACTAGAAGGCTACAGAGCTATCAAAGTTAGTAAAATATTAAAAGATTGTGAACCTAAACAGGAATAATAATAAGAGTAAAAGTAAGAGTAAGAAGAAGAGTTAGAGTAAGAGTAAGAGTAAGATTAAGATCAAGAGTTTATTTCTTGGAAATAAAGAGGTTTATTAATATGAAGAAATAAAAATAATGCGAAGTGTTTAGATCATAACGTGTACCTATTTTAAATCTCTGGTTGGGTAGCACTCACTTATAACCTAACCGAATTAAATCATGGCACCATCAGAATCGACATTTAATTCACCACATATTACCAACAGTAAATTGTGCATCACTTTGCACTCTGGTGCATCCGATATGCGAATTCGCTACACCAGTTGTTGAGTGACGGCAGTGCAATTCATAAAGTTACACAACCGTTGCAGGAGAGTACACACTCACATATGGCTTTGCGAGTATCCCGCGCTAGTTGCAGCCCCCGAAAGCCCTATCATCATCATCGTCGTCAACGCCATCATCGGTGTAATTGTTATTAGTGCATTTCTGGTTGGATTTCAGTAAACCACGTTCCGAAACATGCAAAAGTTTCGCGAACACGCGCCGCTGCTTGCTACCGTGGAAATCTTCATATACTGCCTCGAAATGTGCTGCAGTGATGTAGTGGAAAATCGTTCCAACAACGTGATGCTCGTCAGAGCCTGAGTATGCAGATTTGATTGAGCGATGGGTTGACGAGCAATTTAATATAATTTACCGTTTGCCGATAGCTGTCAAGCGAAAAAGCGTCAACGAGAAGCGCTCTAATTTAGGAACTTTGCACCACAATCGCGTGAAGCGGGATTTATTGCTTATACGCTGCTAGCTGGGTGTTTTGACCAGCTCCGAATTTTGCTCATTACGGTCGCGTTGAGTAACGTTTCTGAATAATCGCTAAAAAGCTGGCAGAGCTTCTGAGAAGTTCGTAATCCAAGCACAGATTAGAAAGCATTTATTTACAGCTTCGAAAGCATAATTACTCGGTTAACATGTGTCGTACACTTCAGACGCTTTCATGCCATGGTTTCATTTACTAGGAAGAAAGCGCTGCCAAGATTGTCCCCGGTAAATGGCAGCAATTTTGTCAAGTGCTACTCTAGAAATTTGCTCTGTGGTATTTACGAGCCGACCGAAGGTTTCAAGAACTGGTGAGCGACTCGATCATGCATCACATGTGAACCGCGACAATGGCAATTACCATCAACCGCCAACTTATGGTCGAATAGTCGGCAAGAATATGTAGGAGTTGGCACTCCAAACAAATTGTCGGCATGTGTGTGGCACTCGCATTCATGTTTCAAATGCCGCACCGACCCATTCTCGAGTACTGGTGTGATTTCAACTCCACCATGGCTGTACTTTACACACCAGGCCTGCGTAGGAACCCGGAAGAACTAAACCCTCCACTAGCGTACAGCAATTTATCACTGATTTTTATTACGAGCCTAAGTGAGCATACAATGGTATAAATAAGAGTAAATAACGGCACAAAAGAGCTGGCTGAATTAGACATAATAGTTTTCTGACTTGAGATGCTCTCACTGGTTTTCTAAGAATTTGAAACAAAACGACCAATTGTTGAAGGCTTATAACATTGAGTCACAGTCTAGAATTTCTATTTTACACTACACGGCAAACGTGGCGCATAGGCACATTACTGACATAGGTAGCAATTACAAATCGATCCAAAAGCATATATCACACATAGTGCAGCGAGCCTCGCAACCGATTTACAGTCTTCCCATATTTGATTGCCTAGTGTATAATGCTAAAATAATAGCATAGCTCCCAATCCATTGATTATCCTCATACAGTGCGCCCCGTACACCGGTGCACACATTGCCCTCATTTCGGTCGGCCGGAGTAATTTATTCTAATGTCTAAATTAGAGAGCACCGAGGTTGCCGCGACGCGGCACACCGTGAAAACTTCGTAGAGTTACGCGAATTACCTATTCTAAATCGGAACTCTAATGAGTGAACGGTTTCTAATGACTTTACAGGTTAAAGGGGAACCATTAGTAAGTCCCCCGTCGTATTAACTCGCTGCAAGCTCGCATCTCGAGAAGTGTGTAGGGTGTGAGCGTAGATTGATTATCTTTTGCTTCAAAACAAACGCTAATTCTAAGACGTCTGGCTTAGAGTGGTGAACGCCCAGCTGCTGCTCATTTATCGCAGTCGAATAGACTTGAACTTTTCAACCTAGAAGGAGTCGGGTTATACAGAATGACTGCATAGGCAGGAACAATGCGACTAATGAGTCAAAAAATTTGTCGTGTGCAACAGTGAATTATAACATTTGAACCAATCCTAGATTGGAAACGATTTTACCAGGTACCCTGACACAAAAAAAAAACAGAAGTAGAATGTTTAAATCGTAGAGCAACGTTAAAAATTTCCATTTTTTCATTCCCGGGATGAGATTGTGCCAGTGGGAGTGAGATTATGCCATCCAACCCGTGACTTGTCAGTCATCTCTTCCGGGTCAGAAGACTAGTTTTTCTAGGTTCAGTATTCGAGGAAACTGGATCGAGGATGGCTGACAAATAATGGTCGGTATAGCTCACACCGACTTACGGTATTTTGTGTAAATTTACCTATAAAGTATTTTAAAATCACAAAAGAAACCCTGTGAGCGAGAGTGGATCAAAACCATGGGTCAAACATTCTCAAAAAAGTGGATGCAAATCGACAATCAAAAGCTCTAAACTAAAAAATAATGGATCAAAAAACTTAAACATCCAATCGCTCTAAGATTAAATACAGGGTGCGGCAAAAAAAAATGTATGGTGTTTCTTTCACATATTAAGGAGATACTCATAACTAAATTCGAAAATGTTGATAATATTAGGAAGTACTTTCAGGCAATAACATCAACATTTTCGAATAAGGTCATCCTCGAGACGACGCCGGAAGGTAGAACACGCCTTTCGAACGTGGTTCTCTGGCGTATGTTAGACTGCTACTCTAAGACTAAGTGTTCACGCTAGGGTGAGATGTTGCTCCAACATATGCCCACATCGAATTATCCAACGGGTTGAGGTCCGGGCTGCTAGGGGGCAACAAAACTTTAAATTTTTCATCAGCCAGTCCGATTAGACGTATGAGATGGCGCTCCACCCTGTTGTAGCACAACGTATTGATCCTCACAGAAGTTGGTCTTCAACCATGGAACCAAATTTGGCACGCAGAAGTTTTCGGAAGCAGCAAATAAAGAATATGTGGTAGTTCAAAACCCCTCTCTCCCCTGGAAGAAAGAGGCTCCCATACAAATGAAACACATATTTCGTTAACTCTCGAGAACTGGTCAGACAAATGGAACCAGATTTGACATGAGGAGGATTTAGAGGGTAACACATGTTTTATGGTGGTTCAATACCCCTTCCGGTTGGTAAACGGCTGGGCATGTGTCACTTGAGACTCAATTGTGGTCATTCACCTCTGTCCAGTAACTCCTATCCCAACCTCCACGAGGTGCCGACCGGGATACGAGTAACCTTAGCGGAGATCGGGTAACCAACCCCCGGTGGAAACTATGGTCGTGTGCTGACTGGGAAGGGGGATCGTACGCGGCTGTATTCCCGATGTTAGGGTCGGCGTACAATAGCGTCTGACCGGGAGCGGGCGGCTGAATTACGAAACGCGGTGCCTCGCCAGCTATATCTAAGACGATAGCCCCGTCGCGAGACTAGGTATCGCAGCCCTAGTAAGGCAGCATACCGAAGGTAAAATACTACGAACAATCCAGATATAAATACGGAACGGAATGATCGGCACGGACCTAGGCGTACGAAAAAGGACAATGATTACACTGTGCTACAAATGAAAAAAAAAATCAAGAACTTCTGAAGTGACCTAGTGTAGGTTGTTGGGCTTGTTGAGTGTAACATTCGCTCATACTACAAATTTTCCAAACACCCCCAAAATCTGAAGTTATGGTCAAAATACGGTTTTTTGAACCTCAGCGCATATAATATTTTTTACCTCAGTCATTTATAAACCGATTTTTAATACTTTAGCAGTTTTAGAAAGAGGACAAATAAAGCTTTCAAAGTATTTACAGGTTTTTACTAATACCAATAAAACATGTTGAGTTATTTGAGTTTAAATCTAATTTTTTAGATTTTTCACGAAATTTTTCAATTTAATTTTAAATTTGCCGTCTATTTTTGTGAGAAACATACCACAAATATACTATGATTTTGAAAGTATATTCGATTTCCAATCAAATGAAAGTAGCTTTGTGAAAATCGGTTGATATTTGGCTAAGTTATACATTTTTTAAGAAAACCAGAATTTTTGGTTTCAATCGCACAATTATTTCACGGGGCTACAAATGATGAAAAAATGCAAGAACTTTTGATGTGACTTAGTGTGGGTTGTAACTTTAGTCAAGTTTAACTTGCGCGTTTACTTGAAGTTTTTCAAATACCCCGAAAATTATAAGTTATGTTCAAAACCCTGTTTTTTACCTTAGCTCACATTTTTATGTTTAATACGGTTATTTTTCAACCGATTTTTTATATATTGGCTGTTTTGGAAAGGCGAAAATTAGAGCATTTGAAACATATAAATATGTCTAAAAAGTTTACCTATATGTGATGAATAGTTTTAAAATAAATAAGATGGTTTATGTTATTTTCAAATTTTTCCAAATTTATTCCCAATTTTTCACACATTTTTGTAATGATGGAACTTCAATTGCTGTAAAATTTGGAAAGTTCTATCTGGTACCAAACGAAAACAAGAGGTGCTGATGATGAAAATCTGTTATAATTTGGCTGAGAAATGATTTGACGAAATCTAAGTACATATATGGTGGGAAAAATCAAGTCATATCTCAGCCTAAACACTTACTGTTTTCGTTTGGCACTAAATGTACTTTTCAAATTCTACAGCAATTAAAGCTCGTTCATTACAAAAATGTGTAAGAAATTTCGAATAAATTTGAAAGAAATTGAAAATAACCTAAATTAGGTATCTTATTTATTGTAAAACTATTCATTACATATAGGTAAAATTTGGAAAAAAAATCTTCTTATTTTATTTAATATAAAACATCTTATTTTATTTAAAACTATTCATCACATATAGGTAAACTCTTTAAACATATTTATATGTTTCAAATGCTCTATTTTTCGCCTTTCCAAAACAGCCAAAATATAAAATATCGGTTGAAAAATAACCGTATTAAACATAAAAATGTGAGCTAAGGTAAAAAACAGGGTATTAACCATAACTAATATTTTTTTGGGGTATTTGACTTCAAGTAAACGCGCAAGTAACATTTGACTAAACCTACAACCCACACTAAGTCACATAAAAAGTTCTTGCACTTTTTCATCATTTGTAGCTCCGTGAAATAATTGTGCGATAGAAGCCAAAAATTCTGGTTTTCTTAAAAAATGTATTACTTAGCCAAATACCAACCGATTTTCACAAAACTACTTTCATTTGACTCGGAATTGAATATAGTTTCAAAATTATAGTATATTTGTGGTATGTTTCTTACAAAAATAGACGGCAAATTTGAAATTTAATTGAAAAATTTCGTGAAAAAATCTAAAAAATTAGATTTAAACTCAAGTTACTCATTATGTTTTAATGATATTAGTAAAAACATGTATATATTTTTAAATCTTTATTTATCCTCTTTCTAAAACTGCTAAGATATTGAAAATCGGTTGATAAATGGCTGAGTTAAAAAATATTATATGCGCTGAGGTTTAAAAAACCGTACTTTGACCATAACTTCAGATTTTTGGGGGGGTTTGGAAAATTTCTAGTATGAGCGAATGTTATACTCAACAAGACCTACAATCTACACTAGGTCACTTCAGAAGTTCTAAATCGCTGTACCGGCACGCGCAAGTATCCTGGCTAGAGAGCTGCGGAAGGTGAATGTGGAGGTTGCAGCTATTCAAGAGGAGCGGTGGCCGAAATCGGGAGAACGCGAATTCCGAGCAGTAGATCCTATTGCGGACACTTCATTTAAGTACCACATCTACTATAGCGGCGGCGTGAAAGCAGAAAGAGGAGTCGGTTTCGTGCTCATTGGAAAACAGATGAAGCGTGTCATTAGATGGAGGCCGATCAGTGGCCGTATATGCGTGTTGAGAATTGAGGGGAAATTCTTCAACTACAGCCTAATAAATGTGTACGCACCGACCAACGAGAAACCCGATGACGAAAAGGAGGATTTCTATGAACTCCTGGAAAAAAACGTATAATGAGTGCCCAATACACGACAACAAAATCGTCCTCGGGGATGCAAATGCGCTGGTCGGGCAGGAGAACTTCTTCCGCTCCAGGATTGGTAGAGAAAGCCTCCACTCTACTACGAACGACAACGGCCTGAGGCTTGTCAATTTCGCTGCAGCCAGAGGTATGGCTATCTGTAGCACTTATTTTGCACGCCGGAATATACGTAAGCACACCTGGAGACACCCAATTGGAGAGGCCTGCTCCCAGATCAACCATGTTCTGATAGATGGTCGGCACTTTTCAGACGTTACAGACGTGAGGTCGTATAGAGGACCAAACGTTGACTCGAATCATTATCTCGTGGCATCCAAGATTCGCGCCCGATTGTTCAGCGTGTTAAAATCCAGGACGACAAGTAGGATACAGTTGAACATCCAGCGGCTATCAACTGGAGAAGTGGCTACAGAGTACCTGCGGAAGGTTGATGAGCCGATCGAGGATCAAATTGGAGGTAGCCTGAATGAACAGTGGAGGCATATCCACAGTGCAATCAGCTCCACAGCGGGAGGAGTGTTGGGTACATCTGCGACAGCCACGTCCAATGAGTGGTTTGACGCTGGGTGCCAGCGTGCGACGGATGAAAGAATCACGCCAGAGTTCACATGTTAGCCACGGCTGTGGCTCGTCAGAGCGTAGGAAGATACCGGGAAGCTAGAGCTGCTGAAAAAAGACTCCATCGCCAGAAGAAACAACAGCATTGGAAGCGGATTCTTGCGGAGGCGGAAGGTTGCTTCTCTAGGCACGATGCGAGAAGCTTCTACAAGAAGATAAATGAAATCAGGAACCGGAACGTGTCAGCCCCTGTCATGTTCAATGATAGGGAGGGGAACCTGATTACCGATAGAACGGAAGTGGCCAGGCGTTGGAAGGAACACTTCAGTGTGCTGTTGAATGGTGAAGAAAACAGCGTATTCGAAAGGAACAGGATGGTGATTGAGGATGATGGCAAAGCTATGGACCCACCATCCATGGACGAGGTTAAGAAAGCAGTGAAAGAGCTGAAGAACTGCAAGGCAGCTGGTAAGGACGGCATTCCAGCCGAACTTTTTAAAGTCGGGAGCGAACAGCTGTATCATGCTTAACACCGGATCATGCTGATAGTGTGGTCCGATAAAGAATTGCCCTCGGACTGATTGGAGGGTCTTATATGTCCAATCTACAAAAAAGGCCACCGCCTGGGCTGTAGTAATTATCGTGGCATAACGCTTCTCAACACAAAATTCTCTCCCGTATTCTGTTCCATAGACTTAGGCCGTTGTCGGAGACCTTTGTTGGCGATTACCAATGTGGTTTTCGAGGGGGACGCTCCACTACGGACCAGATGTTTACCCTGCGTCAGATCCTCGATAAATTTCGAGAATTTAACCTGCAGACGCACCATCTGTTCGTTGACATCAAGGCAACGTACGATACAGTAAAGAGAAATGAGTTAGTCAGGCTGATACGTGCCACCCTTGAAGGCTCTGCATCATGCGTCAGGATACCCGGTGAGATATCGGACTCCTTCGTGACGTTAGATGGTTTGAATCAGGGAGACGGGTTGTCAAACTTATTGTTCAACATCGCAATGGAGGGTGCTCTACGGAGGGCCGGCGTGCAAAGAAGCGGCACCGTCATTACGAAGTCTCACATGCTTCTCGGTTTTGCAAACGATATCGACATCATTGGTATCAACCGTAGAGCTGTGGAAGAGGCCTTCGGACCTCTCAGGAGGGAAGCTGCGAGAGTAGGGCTCATCATTAACTCTGCCAAAACGAAATACATGGTGGCTGGTAGAGAGTGTGGTAGTCCGACGGATGTTGGTGCTGAGGTGGTGTTAGATGGGGAAACTTTTGAGGTAGTCGACAAATTAATTTACCTGGGTACATTAGTGACATGTGACAACGATGTTAGCCGTGAGATATAAAGGCGAACACCTGTGCAAACAGGGCCTTCTACGGATTGCGTAACCAGCTGAGGTCCCGTAGTCTGCAAACCCGTACTAAACTTGCACTCTACAAAACACTAATTCTTCCCCTGGCCCTCTACGGCAATGAAGCATGGACTTCGAAAGAGGCCGATCGGCGAGATCTTTTTTGTGTTTTTGAGCGTAGGGTTTTGCGTTCAATCCTCGGCGGCAAACAAAAAAATGGTGTTTGGCGCAGACGCATGAACCATGAAGTGTACCAGGTGTACAAATCGGCGGATATAGTTAAGCGGATAAAACACGGCAGGTTACAGTGAGCTGGGCATGTAGCTAGAATACCGGAAGAACAACCAGCGAAAACTATAGTTAGCAGAAATCCCGATAGAGGCCGTCGACTTCGAGGTAGGCCTCGCACCCGTTGAATGTTTGCTGTCGACGAGGATGCCCGTGAAATAGGTGTTAGGGAATATTGGAGGATAGCAGCCCAAGACCGAGAAATATGACGATGTATTCTGGATTCGGCATTGGATCGATAATCGGTCTGTTGCCGTAAAAGTAGAAGTAAAGTAAGTAATACCCCTTCCACCTTGGAAAGGAAGGGCTTTCATTCAAATGAAACACAAATTTCTACATTACTCTAGAAATAATCAAGCAAATGGAACCAAATTTGGGATGTGTCTTCTCTTGAATGTGCTGATACGCCGTGCAAGAGCTATATTCTGCCTATACCACCTTATTTTAGATTTTCATATCAACTTCTATACGTATAGTTTCGGGTCCTGTATGTTGCATATTTTTTATTACAAATGTTCACATCAATGGACAACGTAGTTCTAATTCCCTAACAAAAAAATTCTTGTCCTGTGGTTTGCTGAGCTAGGCTTCAAATTCTCTATGGGACATCTTAGGGTCTGACCAAGCCAAAACAAACGTCATCATATCCATCAAGTTAGAGAAGAGAATATGAGATGAATTGTGGTAAATTATATCACATACAAGACCTGGATCTAAATGAAACCATCACCATTCGATTTCCAGGAACTTTTCACTTATGACTTTTGAACAGTAAGCTGAGTTGCGTTTGGTGTTATAGACGTTGCAGCACACAAACTATTAACTATTTCTTGGGCCGAGAACTAAATGTAACCATCTCTATTGAGTCTTCCGCTTATGTATTCGTAGATTTTGTTCATTTTTGCACAAAAAATTCAGCGGAAATCGTAGCTACGACAGAATAAACCCTAAATCTCGATAATAAACAGTTAAAAAAAGGTAAAATAGACCCTATTCTGTGCCCTGTGCCCTGCGATCGATCAATTTGTTGACCAATTTTACATAAGGAATTCTTTATTTGAGGTTTCCAGCTCATCGGCGTTTATTCAGTGGGATTTTAGGTCTATTGTTTACTAGTGTGCGCTTCCTTATAGAACGTACCGGGTTGCAAGCAATATTTGCACGGACCAATGTGATTTGAAAGCGAGGACGTCCACTTCCCGGCTCTCGCTGTTTACGGCCTTTTTATTTGACTTTTTAAAGCGATAAACTGTGGCAAATGACATCCAACGACCATTTTTTTGTGCCGCATACTATAGTGGACAATTCAATGAAAGAATTCTAGATTGTTTGGTTGTGGGCCACAGACTCTAAGATTCAGATGTTTTATGTTGAATTTCGAAGTTTCAATTTTGGAATTAGAATTAAAGATTAAGGATTGGGGCTTTTGGATTTTGGATTAAGGATTTTGATTTTAGAATTTAGGATTTAGGACTCATGATTATGTATTGAGAATTTGGGTTGGAAAACATAGGGATTAGGGTTGAGGATATAAAATTTCAGACTTAGCACTTATGATCTATAATTTCGGATTTGTGAGCTACGATTTTAGGATTAAGGATATGAGATTTTAGAACGAGGATTCAAGACTTATTGCTCAGGAGTAAAGAACAAAAATGTAGGACTCACATTTGAGGATGCAGGATTTATAATTTAGAATTCAGGAGTGAAAGTTACCGATGTAGAATTTGAGAATTAGGATTCAGGGTTTTGGTTTTAAATTTGAATTGTCTGTTTATAATTTCCATTCTTTGAAATCAATATCTTGCGATTTGGACTTCGGATTTTGAAATTGGGATTATGAAACTAAGAGGTTTGAATTTGGAATATTCTACTGAGCGTCTTAGTAGAATGATATAAGAAATCAGAAGATATAATTATAAGTTTCCATTGAACTCTACTAGAAATTTAAAGTGTAAATATATTCAATATTCACTTCTAAGAGCTTTAGTTTATTTCGAAATGGTTGGTAAACGGCTGGGCAGTGCGTACCAGCAGTACACCCGTACTAGAAAATTGGATCTAGTGGTCCATAGCATAATGCCCAGCAACTCCTATCTCTACCTCCACGTGCGCGGTACCGACTGGAATACAAGTAACCAAGGGAAGATCGGTGGGAACTTGGTCGTATGCTGACAGGGAAGAAGGAGTTGTTCTCCTTGGAGAGCAGCTTACTGGAGCTTTTTTCCCCAGGTCATGGGCGGCTCAAACAACGACTGTATCGGACAGACGACTGAACTATGTAATGCGGTTTCTCGCCAGCTACACCCAAGACGACAGCCCCATCGCGAGACTAGGCATCGTAGCCCTAGTAAGGCAACATGGTAACCCAGAGAATGATACGAACTAGAACAATCGGTATAGACCGGGCACTTCTTTTAAGTACTCAAACAACACACCAAACATGTTAGAAAATAAGTAACAATAATGAAAATAGTCATATAAGTGAACTACAAGCACACTTGAAAACTTGTGTTGTTAAATTGTGTTTGAAGTTGTTTTTCATCAACAATACAACCGCATTTCGAAAACAAGTTCGTTTTATTCTGGTTTTGAAGATAATGTTAATAACATGAGTTCAACAATAACAATACCCTCTCTAAGTCTCTTCGTAAGACATTACACTATCTAATAACAACAATAAGTACGTGTAACGTGTCTTTCCTTAGGACAAAGGTCGTAGTATCCAACGTGAACGCAAAATTACAAATTAATATTTGAATCATTTGAACGATTTCTATATTTTCCGAAGCGGGTCAACATGCGCCATTAGAAGATAAACAAAAAGCTTGCAGTGTAACCAATATCACTCCAATTTCTGTTATCGTATATCTATCAACGTTTATTAGTTTTGTTGGATTTTATGTCCCGATAACGTTGAAACCATGATGTATAATGACATGGTGTAACGGTATGTCATAAGCAGAATCGGCCATATTGGAAAAAAATGCCAGCGAGTAGGTTTGTTTATAAACAACTAGGGCATAAAAATTATCGCATCTCATAATATATCATTTGGATGCATTTAAATTATAAATATGGCAACGCTACATACCTTGCAACCAACATTCATCAATTTAAGAAACAATTTTTCAACTTAAAACACCTGAATTTGCGGTATTCAATTGCCTAGTTAGTAAGGATATATCAACAAACACGAAAAAGTTATTCGCTGTTGCATAGTGACGCTTCGTCTCCAACCCTCCAAAGTGAAAAAAACGCGTCCTCACTCCGCGCCTACTTTTTGGTCAAACCGTTATCGCGTTGCACGGAAAAAATATTCATCGCAAACAGTTTTTGTATTCGTTGTCGTTTTACAAAATATTTAAGTTTGTTTTTACGTAAAATAATAAATTTCATAAGCTGTAAGTCATAATCATGCTAGCGTACTTCGACTATTAAACTTGTGCTTCTCATGATTTAAGGCTTTGGTTACAATTTCGAACACACTTCATCACGGTCGAACTCAAAACTTTGAAAAAACTGTTATACAACGGCAAATTGAAGAAAACACACTCGACTCGAAAAATTAGTCTGTGAAATTTGCACATTCAGTAGGCGAAAGGAGGGCAGTTTCGGACAGAGCTTAAAAAAAAAACAAATGGTGCAATTTTCAACCAAACAAAAAATAAAAAATAAGAGTAAGTTGGCAGCCCTTCCACCAACAGCTGTCATATAGTTTGACAACTCTTGGTTGTTCATTACTTACGAAAACAACACAGTGCCATTTTTCATTCATGTTTTCAACCGTTTGAGCTTGAAGTTGTGAGTATTTCTCTAATTTCTTTGTGAGAGATTTATAAATTCAAGTACACCACCTTAGTTCGTAACTAATATGTAATGAGAAGACGTGATAATAACGGGGAAACGAAGATCTTATTTATTAGGTAAAATTAAGATTTGTCTTCGGATGGTGTTGGGGCACATTCGGACGTCGTTCATAGGGGACATTCGGACACTTACCAAATTTGTATTTGATTGTTATTTATTAACAAATATCGATTTAGACTGATATTCAGTCCTAAAAATGGTTCGGAATAACAAAAGGAAACTGATAAAGCAAGCATCAACGAAAATGAACTGGGAAGAGTTTCTAACGGAACAATGTCTTTGAGACACGCTTCTGATACCTGCGGAATTAAAAAAAAGTACCTGGTTCTGTCGTCTGAAAAATAAAAAAAAAATAAAAAACGGAAAAATCAAAGAGCTTCTCGTCCAAAAACTCAGATCAACAAGTATTTACGAACATGGAAGAAACATTTCTAGAGAAATATTTGATCAAAACTTCCCATATAGCAAGGCGATTGTAAAAATGTTTCTCAATGTTCTGGAACACTTGAATAAGGTTCCAGAAAGCAGCGTAAGTTAACCAATTTGTTGTTGTTCGACAATCACGAATCCCATTGCACTTTGAACCAATCAAATATTACCGAGAAACTGGCATAGTTCTTGTATCCTTTCCCTCTCATAGCCAGTTTGCACGGATTTTATTGTATTTGTTTATTTGAAGTAAAAGGATGGGGGCACATTCGGACAAAAGAGCAATTTTGAAAAAATCAAATAAATCAAGCGAAATAGCATCAGCGCACACTACTAACACGCTTATACGATACTCCGATGTCCAAGTGACAGCCAGGATGAATTCATATTTTTTTCAAAGTTAACAAAAAATATTAGAAATCAAGATAAAAAAAGTGTCCGAAACCCTCTGCCCTATTCTTGATGTTTCTGAAAACTTCGTTTGAGTCATGCATGCGTTACAGTAAGAAGATAGTTACACGCTATCAGAATACGACGCATGTGCGTGTTCTCTATTTTGAGTGTAGTATTTTTTTCTCCTTCCCATGTTGAAACTATGCGAAAACAATTTTAATATTATAGCAAAAGAAACAAATCGTTTTGAAAGGTTACATTTTTTTTATCATCAATTTATAATCAATTAAAACTGCCACTGATAAAAACGATTGTCGATCTAGTTGCACTGCGCATAACAACACATTTGCACATGCGCTGCTTAACAGTCGTATCAAATGACTTGCTCTCATGCAGTTATATGATACTTCTTATAGTATCGGTCCTTGTTCTTGTAACTGGGCTGATATACGTATCTGTACGAACTAGTAGTCTCCTAACCCGTTTATTAATTGGAAGTCACCAACTAACTAGTTATATTCATCAAATGTACTAGTCTTGAATTCGACTGTGAATCATAGAACCATTAGAATTGCTCCGCACATCTGATGGGAAAATTTACTGCCCATTTCCGGTTGTGCGCAAAAATCCATTAAACACGTTAGAATAGAGAACATGGAATCAATGTAGTAACTTTTTACGCGTCAACCATCAATTTCATCCCAACTGGTTTTCTTACCGGCGACTTGACGGCGCAATTAGTTGCGCTACGTGTTAGTAGCGTGCAGATCCTGGAAGCTCGCAACAAAATCAGATCAATCATTCCGATTGCTTCGGTCCAGAGCCCGAGCACATAGCTCGCCTGCTTGCAATCCATCAGAGCCTATTATTCCGACAGATTAACGAACTGCTCTCGGAAGGATTTGTGAGAAGAAAAAAAACTCTGTTTTTACCACTCGTTCCCACAAGACACGATTTCAGCATTCAAACGAAGGCATCGGGAGTTGTTATTGTTGTTATTGTGTTGTCCTCATCATTCCGACATGGGAATGTCAGAGAGTCCGTGCTGTGCTGCGTTGCGACAGTGATTTATGCATTGGCGAATTGGATTCGTTTGTCAGATGTACCTGTCGAGAACACACACGCGCGCGTATGACGAGCATCAGAAAAGAAACCAAGATCCTGTTCCCGGTGTACCGCCAGAGGGGTAACAAAAACGCATCAATAACGATTGTTTTTCGAAGAAAGGATTCGCCGGCACTCTCGATAAGTCGGTATGTAACCACCCAACCGGGGCTGGTAGCCGCGTTGTCGTCGCCGTCGTCGTCGCCGTCGTCGTCGCCGTCGTCGTCGCCGTCGTCGTCGTCGTCGTTGTCGCATCCGCCATGACAAGCATAGACAAATGAATGCCTGTCAGAAACGGAGCTGGAACGTGACGGGGTCGAGTTAATGGAATCCGTTGACAGATTCGTCTGCTGCTGCCTCAAGAGTTCGGTTTTTATGCAGATATCAGATCGCTTTCGTTTTTAGATTGGCGCGAGTTTTCATCGGTGCGCGGGTGGGTGCAAGAATGGGGTTATCCTGCTTTCGAAAGCTCATCCATACAAAACGCCCGGTTCGGCCGCATCAAAGGAAACTGTCGCCCGCTGACAGCTTATGATTTATTCATGAGCTTTTCTTCTCTATTTAGGATGCGATAATCCTTTTGGGTGACTGTTTCTTTTCGCTCCGCTTGGGTACCAATAAGGGATAAGGAGAAAAAAAACCGACAAATAGTAATGAAGGATAGATTATTCGGTGAAACGATTGGCATATGGTCATCATTTTTTGTAACAAGTAATCGATCCACATTAATTGCAGGGAATTATTTCAGGTTGAGGATTAATTTTGCTTCGGAAAAACCGTGACCATTTAGGGAAACCCATCGAAGGTTCTACCGTGCTGGCTATGCGTAGCACCGCCAATTCGGCATTGAGTGATAACATAAATTACAGCCGCGTCACGGTGAATGTCATAATCGTTACAGAGTTTATAATACAATTCAACTCACCCGGAACATGCCTGTTCACCATTCGCGTGCCGTAGACAGGTCCCCATAAATTTCAAGGAATGTCAACCATCAACAGATTGGTTCTCGCCATGAGTCTAGGATGTATGCGAGATTTTGATCCAACCAGGAAAGTGGCAAAAAATAGACCACCGCCGGTCGTGTTGAGAAACAACGAAGAGAAGACAAGCAGTACACTTTCTTCCTGATGTGCGAATGCAACCGCTGCTACCATTGGCTATTAATAGGATAATTATCGTATCCTCCTGCAGTTTGCACGAGGCCGCAGTAACCTATCTTGATATAAAAACAACACACCTCGAAGCGGTCGATAAAATGATTTAATGCTGAAAGCTAATTAAGTTCGCCGATAGTTGACTCAATTAACATAAGCTGTCCCTTTCCACTTAAACTGCATCATACCGGGTTTGCAGCGAACGACGTTGGAAGGAAACAAAAGAGGCAACCGCCGCTAAATGCTAATGGAGACGCACGGTCGCCTAGTAATAATAGTTTCAGGTAATAACGTCCTGTTCAGTGAGTAACCTTTTTTATCGAAATCAGTGTTTTTATCTTGCATTAATCGCGTTTTCATGTTCGAACCGACGTTGGGAATTTTCACTAACCTCGCCACCGGCGGTGGTTGACAGATTTGCATCTCACAGCCGCCTTGAAGGATCATGGAGCAAACACGAACTTTGTGACAGTAATGTGATAATTTGCATTTCCTCGTATCAGTCAACATATTTACTTTGCATTGTTGCATTCTGCTGCGATAGGATATACGAACAGGGTCGTAATATTTTCCGCCAATGCTGCTGAATTTACTGCTTGGAGGTAGCAGCCGAGAGATTTCCCATTCGTTCCGCACAAACACAAGCTCTCAAGGATCAAGACTTTCCAAGCTGTGAATACGTTAATCTCGGATTGCCTCACCCAGAGTCTAATCGGCGTGCCGCGCACCGGTTTGAACACAAATCGCATAATTCACCCACACCGCAAGCTAACTTATGCGCTAATTCCCTCCATTTGCAGCCCGTCAACTCGAACAAACTGAGTCATTTCGAGTCAAGTTAGTTTGTATCGACATCGAAGCGGCTCGAGCTAATTGAATTATGCTAATTAGGTGGCTGACATAGGCTGATTAAATAACTCATTAATTTCGGTTTGTCAGTACACCCGACTGACCGGAACTGCAACCTGTTATCAGTGGCCGTTTGCTTTTCTTGCGCGGTGAGGTCAGTGCAAATTTAATCGCTGCAGATTGAAGATTATTTTATAGTAACTACCGGTTTGGGAGCAATCAGGAGCTGAACGGGCGTTACTCGAATTATCTTCGATAATATGTACACGTTCACATCCTAATTTTTTATGTTGCCAGAATCGAAACATTCCGAAAATAAACGCTTTTTTATCAGATTTTTTTTTACTTTTTAAGTGAACTATGATGACTTAGACTCTAGATATGGTCACCAATGGACTAGTTCTTCGATTCCAAGTCGTTACAGATGTTGCTTTATAGGTTTTGGTTCAATAATCCCGGAGTAACCGGAATAGGCCTATGGCGACCTAGAAACTTTATATGACAACCGAAGTAATTAGGCACGGTACGGTTCTAAGCCCTGCTTTGATAATGGCCATTCTATTACCGGAACCAGTTGACCGATTTCGGCCATCCTCTTTGGCAACATGAAGTACCATAATACCTTTTTTGTGGCGGTTATTGAACTTAAATTTGCTAAGAGAAAAATGAGGAAACTAAAAAATATGAATGAAAAAAACCTGCTAAAATCGAACAGTGCCAAAATTGAATCGTGTCGAAAACGAAACGTGCCAAAATCGGAAGGGGTCTGTAGTAAAAACTTCAAAACTCTGAGAGTTCGAAGAACCACAGTTTTTTTTTTTTTGTATTATTTGCAGGTCAGTTAGACATAAAAGCTTGTATAAAACTGATGAAAAATTACATGTTGTCAAGTATTTTAATCATTGTGGCGCACTTTTCCACATTAAAACTGTATGATAGCTGGGTTAAAAACGAAGAAATTCACCATTTGATGCAACATTTGTAAGTATTTTAGATACACTGGGGTCTTTTTTTACGCGGTTTATTTTTATGCGTTATTTTCAACGCGATATTTTTACAATAACGCGGATTATTTTTACGCAATTTGAAAGATTATTTGTACGCGGTATCAAATAAGTTTAGTATAAATAAAGCTAATATAATCTTTGAAAAGCGGTACAATTAACCGCATAAAAAAGACTCCAGTATAATTAATAGCATGCTATTACTCCGCTGGTGCATTCTGTACCGTTCTCCCTTATGTATACCTTCTCTTTGTAGCAAAATAACGCATTTTTCGAATATTAAGAATAGATTATGATTCCATTCTACTAAGACGCTTTAGAAAAAAAAATCCAACGCATTTTTCGTTAAAAATCTTTATTTTTCTTTTCTAACAGTATATAGACGTAAGCTGTCATACATAAATTAAGTAACGCATGACGGGGAGGAGGAGGTTAAGTTTGCTTTGCTTTTAGTTACGTATAAGAGAGGGGAAGGAACTTGTAGCTTTACCAGTTACGTAACTGTGGTATTTGCTAGAAATTGAAAATTTGAGGGAGGGGTAGTCACATTAGACGTTACATACTAGCTGAACAGGTGAGGGGGTCTGAAATCTATACTTTTAGCGTTACATAATTTGGAAACGACGCTTATACGTACGAAGAACAAGTGATTATTGAAGATAATAAATCAAGGAATCCAGAAAAATATTGTTTTTGATCGAAAGTGTTTCCAGCAGGGCCGGATTTAGGTACTGAGGGGCCCGGGTCAGATATTTTGTGGGGCTCAAAGCAAAGCCTTGGTGCTACATTCCGTATCGGAACTCGACCTTCTGTTTATTATACATACACAGACTTCGCAGCCAACTGTTAAGTGTACAGGACAATTGCGGGGCTAGCGCTACGATCCAACCGACACTAACAGTCTCTCCCGAGCCGAGACTCGAACCTACGACGATTGGCTTGTTAGGCCAGCATCGAACCTCGAGACCAGCTGGGAAGGTTTGTGGGGCTCTCTTTCCTTAATACAAATGATTGACGCTTCCCTGGAAGGCGACGCACTGTGGTCCAGAAATGAAAAAAGTGGTCAAAAGTCATTTTCTCATAAACATTACATTTTAGAGCAATACTGTTTTCGGAGATGTTTAAGAGTAAAAAAAGACCCTTCTTTAGACATTGACAGATCCGTGATGAGTTCCCCTACAAGTGAGATAAAAGGATATTTTCTCTAAAAATCAATATTTTTACCGCCGTCTTTGGAAAAGTTTTCCAAAATAATATAACAAAAAACTTTGCTGAAGACACTAGGTAACTATTTCTCAATCTTACTGAGCTATCTGATTATGTTCAATTATGCTTAAAAAAGGGTTTTTTGTCGTTAAAATTCATATTTTATACAACTATACCTTTGAAATTCTCACTGAACTTTTAAAACAACATCAGACCTTTATTTTTATATGTTACAGCAGACTTTATTTTATGATAATTAGGTTTCTATCAATTTTTCCTGCACCACGTGTTTACATGCATCGACTATACTTCAAAAGATGCAACAAAACGTAAAAATTCAAAGCTTGCTATGTTTTTTTTTTCAACAAAGATCCGCTATTGATCAATCATGACATAAATGAACTTACGTTAAAGTTGTTTTGTTCCATGATTTTATAAGTTTCTGCAAATTTAAATGCAAGAAATTTGAACTGTTGTGTGTGCAGAGCACAAGGACGATTCAATTGGTGGTGGTCTTGCCGTGGGAAGTTTTGGGAAACGGCATAAAAAAACGAAAATTACTTGTCAAAAGTTAATTTTTTGGCAGGAAAAATTGATAAAAACCTAATTATCATAAAATAAAGTCTGCTGTAACATATAAGAAAGGTCTGACGTTGTTTTAAAAGTTCAGTGAGAATTTCAAAGGTATAGTTATCTGGCGTCTTCAGCAAAGTATTTTGTTATATTATTTTGGAAAACTTTTCCAAAGACGGCGATAAGAAATATTGATTTTTAGAGAAAATATTCTTTTTATCTCACTTGTAGGGGGATTCATCACGGAACTGCTAAGGTCCAAAGAAAGGTCTTTTTTACTCTGAAACGTTCCCGAAGACAGTATTGCTCTAAAATGTAACGTTAACGAAAAAATGACTTTTGACCACCTTTTTTCATTTCTGGACCACAGTGCGACGGCAAAACAAGGTCTACTCTCTGTCGTCACGTCTGGCCCAGAACTAGAAGGAAAGGGTCTCGTGTTGAAAGGCCCGGAGCATTTTCCCCCCTTGCTCCCACTTAAATCCGGGCCTGGTTGCCAGATAGATTATTTTTATGATATTTGTTTATTTTTACTGTTTTGCTATTTGTTTATTTTTATCGTGTATCTCAAATAATTTTTCGTAAGAAACACCTAGATATTACGAGCCAATTTCAATATATATCCCTTTTACGAAATTGGTTCATGAAACAATCTTTTTTTTTTCAAAATGTCTGTTAAATTTCTTACCCAAAAAACAAGCTAAGAAACAATTTTAGTGGTTTTCCAGGTTAAAAAGGGACCAAACAAAAAATCTTTCATTTGCATTTTTTTCAATTAATCACTAAAACTTTTTTTTCTGTCTGTCTGTCTGTCTGTCTGTCTGTCTGTCTGTCTGTCTGTCTGTCTGTCTGTCTGTCTGTCTGTCTGTCTGTCTGTCTGTCTGTCTGTCTGTCTGTCTGTCTGTCTGTCTGTCTGTCTGTCTGTCTGTCTGTCTGTCTGTCTGTCTGTCTGTCTGTCTGTCTGTCTGTCTGTCTGTCTGTCTGTCTGTCTGTCTGTCTGTCTGTCTGTCTGTCTGTCTGTCTGTCTGTCTGTCTGTCTGTCTGTCTGTCTGTCTGTCTGTCTGTCTGTCTGTCTGTCTGTCTGTCTGTCTGTCTGTCTGTCTGTCTGTCTGTCTGTCTGTCTGTCTGTCTGTCTGTCTGTCTGTCTGTCTGTCTGTCTGTCTGTCTGTCTGTCTGTCTGTCTGTCTGTCTGTCTGTCTGTCTGTCTGTCTGTCTGTCTGTCTGTCTGTCTGTCTGTCTGTCTGTCTGTCTGTCTGTCTGTCTGTCTGTCTGTCTGTCTGTCTGTCT